>NC_059393.1:7767500-8407500 GCF_019703515.2 Myxocyprinus asiaticus | reverse complement strand
TCATAGAAAGACCATGATGTAACCATCACCTTACTTAACTGTAGGCATGTCTATTGTTTGTAGAGGTGTGGGCAGTGTTGAAGTTGTGCCACACTTATTGTTTTGAACTGAACTGTTTTAAACATGATTGGGTTTGTCAATCTCCTCAATAACTATACTGAGTGTACAGAATGGGATTTATCACTCAGATGAGTATTGACAAACTTATTTAGCTGTAGTGTGTATGTGGCTTCTGGCACCTTTACCTGCCCACTTGCGGGCACTGTGTTTCAATGTTAAATCAGAAGTTAGACAAGAAGAACCTATCGGCTCCTAGAATGGGCTTGAACAGATGAAGACACAACTTTTTTGTGCTTCTTAAACTAGCTGTCTCATATTCCTTGTGATCCAGCCTCAAAGTATTGCTTTTACAAAAAACATTTTGACATCTGTATTTTCAAAGTCTTCAACGGTGTAACATTTTTCTACAACTTAGATATGTTTTTCTTTCCCACACTTGTTTCTTCATCTTCATTCCTGCCAAAAAAATATAGCATTTTGGTACTTTATTTGATAGAAAGACTCTGACTCATTTTATCTTCTCAATCATTTGAACTATCTGCTGTCTACCGTACTATTTTCCAAGCAAAAGAATAATCTTTTCAAACAAATGTCATTATAAAACACTGGGATCTTCCTCTAGGCACCAGGTTTCTTTCTCCATTTGCCCTTCTGTTTTTGAGAAACATATTCTTGCCAGACTCTTTTGTCGTGCGGCATGGTGTTAGTAGCCATAAGCTTGGATCAAAGAGGCATGATTCACCCACAGTTTAAGCCATCCAGCTCTTGTTCATGACTGATCTCAGTTCTGATGTTGACTGTTTGTCAGGGAGTTCAATAAACCAGCCAACACCGTGAACAAACAGTCTGAATGGGCGGCAACGTGATGTTATGATGGGGGTGGTTGAGGTCGAGCTTCTCTCATTTTATCCTTTCTTTCTTCATCTTTTAATGTCCCTTCCTATTTCCTTTTCTTTCTGTTCTCTTAAATTCCTTAGGATTAATCACACGGTTTACCTTGAACCTAAACATTTTAAAAACAAGATACATTTACCAGAGAAGAAAATTTGCACAAGTTAGTAAAACTTGTTTGCAGATGATATGTCTTGAATTAGGATTTTTTAATTTTTTTTACCCCATTAACAATTTTTTTTTTCTTGTTTAAAGCATAGTATTTAATGCTAGTATTGTATTAACAATACTACACTATATCATTGTAACAGTTCGTAGAAAGCAGGATGCTGGTGCCAACTTGACAAAACACATTGACATTTATTGTTGCACTTTTGAGTCGCACAAAATAAGGCCGCTTTTCAGCAGTACACAAAAGGTTTGCTTTTCAGCAACACCACACTGACATGCAGATACACACAAACAGCTTCACGCATCTCTCTCTCCCGTCTGCCACTATCTCTTCTCATTAAGTACTCCCGCCGCCCCTCGCTGGAACGACAGACCAGTCTGGCATGCAGGTGAAAGTCATTCACCACTTATCTTCCCGGCCTCGCTCTGCTCAGATGCCACTCGGCTCTGCCCTGCTCACCACATACCCCAATTGCCGAACTCAGGTCGGGGATTTCTCCGGCCTGTGACCTACTCCCCCCCCATTTCTTGGGAGGGAGCATCGATGGGTCACACCGGTCTCCGGATCCAACTTGTGCATGCCTGGGAGGGGGAACAGGACGAAAGAGAGGAGAAAGGGAAGGGGGTGGGGGGAGCGGGAATAGCAAAAGGGAGAGAGAAAGCAGAGAGGGGAGAGAGAAGAGAGAGAGAGGAGCTCGCCGACCCCAGATACGCCATTGAGTGGTCCACGATGCCGGGTGATGGCACTGGACCCCTTAGCTGTTCCTTCTGGTTGGCGGTTGACGCGGGGCTCCAGCGCCACCGGATTGAACACTCACTCGGCGTCGCGATCCCCAGTCAGCGGCGAGGACTCCTTGGACGGCGCATCCTTCCTTCCCAGGTTTCAGCACCAGTGTAACAGTTCGTGGAAAGGAGAATGCTGGGGCCGGCTTGACAAAACATATAGACATTTATTGTTGTACTTTTCAGTCGCAGACAATAAGGTTTGCTTTTCAGAAACACCACACTAACACGCAGATACACACAAACAGCTTCATGCATCTCTCTTTCCCGTCTGCCGCTATCTCTTCTCCTTAAGTACTCCCGCTGCCCCTCGCTGGAATGGCGAGACCAGTGTGGCACGCAGGTGAAAGTCATTTGCCACTTATCTTCCCAGCCTTGCTCTGCCCAGACGCCGCTCGGCTCCGCCCTGCTCACCACAATCATACTGTAGCCTTTTTATACTGTACTGTACTGTACTGTACTATACTATATAACAGCCTTCTACAGCATATCACATTAAGCCTACTACTCTATACTATACTTTTCTATACTACACTATATTATAGCCTATTGTACTATAGCATTTTATACTATACTGTGCAATAATATACTGTACTATAGCCTTCTTTGCTATGCTATACTACACTATACTCTACTATATCATGCTATTGCCTTCTATACTATACTATGGCATATTATACTATACTAAACTATATATGTTTGTACTACAGCTTATTATACTATACAATACAATACAATACTGTACTGTACTATACTGTACTATACTATACTATGCTATGCTATGCTATGCTATGCTATTCTATACACTACACTATACAGTATTATACTACAGCCTTCTAAACTATAATAGAGTCTACTGTACAATGTTTTACCATACTATAGCCTACTGTACTATACTGTAGCCTGCTATACTATAAGAAAATATAGCCCTCTATGCTATACTATACTATGATAATGCCTACTATACTAGATTATAGCATAAACTTCTATACTATACTATAGCCCACTATGCTATGCTATATTACACTATATGTCTGGTCTTGCGGCCTTCACTCGAGCCAAAAAGACCGTAGGGTGTCCCATTGGTCATTTGATGCATCATAATGGTGCTCAAGAGCTCTCCATTTTCAACCACAATGTGTCCTTTTGTTAAGACAGTGGTACGGACTTCAAAGTGGATAATCCAATAGTCTATGTGACTTTACGTCAGCAAAGTTTGGATTCAGAGGAGAACCGATCCAAGCCTGTGTGTATGAATAAAGGAACAAATTATTAAATGAGTGAGCTAATGAATAAATGAACTAGAGAACAGGAAGTGAAGGCTTTCACCAATGAGGCAGCCGATAAACACGTGTAAGCCGATGTTCACCCTGGCTCTGCCGTATCATTACTCAACAGACTCACTCCATTAAGTCTGATAGCTGATAGCCTCAGCACTGAGACAAGAGATACAGAAGCACAACAGTCCTCCTACAGCTGCATCCTGACTACAGAGGTCAGGGATAAACTGTCATTCTCATTACAGAAATGATGCAGCATCTGTTGAGTTCCAGGACTTGAACTATTCTTTTAAACTATACTGCACTGCAAAGACAAAAGGGAGTAACTACGATAACACTAAAAATGTCTGAAAATGGCTTCAAAGTTAGTTGATTGTCTAGCCAAATGGATTATAAAATAGTCTGAGGTTTTTAAAGGAATAGTTCACCCAAAAATTTAATTTCTCTCATTTGAAATTTCTCATCTCTCATTTGCTCACCCTCATGCCATCCCAGTGTGTATGACCTTATTTCTTCTGCAGAACACAAAAGATTTTTTGACTAACAAGTAATGCGCTAAGTGTTTAGATGTCATAAGCATTGTGTTAGGAACAGGGTAAAAGTAAGTGATTATGAACTGATTATCTGCCGTTTTACTAGTGATTTGTTTGGGGGCAAAAAATGTATTCTCTTACAAATCGCAGTTCTTGAGACAAACAATTTTAAAATCTTCTCCTTGATGCATTTTTTTTTTTTTTTTTTTTTTACATTTAAAAATAAAAATTACGCTTTTAGCTTTATGCTAATACAATTGATTTATAGATAAATAAAGGAAGCCATATTTGTGCAGAGTTCAACAAGTTTCTTCAAGTTTCTTCTCTTTAATTCTTTACGATCAGTCCATTATTGCACCACTGTCGCAGCCATCAAAGCACCATCAAAAGCGCTGCTTGTTCATTGTCGGACATCAAATCCTCTGCTTTGGATAATGTTCCTGTTACTATGCATACTCCACAGGTTTGCTGTGGAGAGTATTTGTCAGGAATCATTCTGCACATTCTGTCTGACAATGCTTTAATTAATAGTTTAGCAGTAAAAAGACTCATCAAACTGTTGGATGCTGTAAACTTCATTTTGTGCCCCAGCAATATTTATAATCTAACAGCTGTGCACTTTTGAATGCACAGCAAGGATCGCCCTGAGTCATGAGCTTCGGTTACTTGAAGCACGTCATCTGTGTCCGGGATGTGCCGCTCTCTATTGGAGCTTTTGGTGTTTCTTACATTTCTTACTTACTAATAGTTTTGTGGGATTAGAGGTTACAGTTATTTAGCTTATTTGATAGTTGAACATCCATTAGTAATCCAATTAAATGGTTGTGCTTAGCATCCATATGTCCCTATGAAACACATCTGATTGGGTACCATGGACATACTGCAGCCTAATTATACATCCATAACACTGACTAGTTGACAAGTATCTCAGACAATCCACCGACTAGTTGATTATTAGTTGTAAACTGGTAGTTTTGCACATCCCTACCTTTTACCTGCAAATTCTGTATTAGCCTACAGGGTGAAACAATTGTAATTTCAGTCAAAAACGATCTTCTGAGAAAAGGTAAACAGCTAAACATATCAAAACATCAAATCACAACACCCACATAATTGTAATACTTAAAAAAATCACAATACACATTGAATCGGCATGTAAATATCATTGTGATATTGAATCGGGAGGTCTGTGGCAATTCCCAGCCCGATTTGTTGTAGTGTCTCTAGTGTTCATTTCACCAGGAAACTGCCACGATACGTACAACGAGACATGTAAAAATCTTTTTTGAAAAATATCGGTATAGTAACGTGATTCTATGAGACCAGGTTTCTCTTTGTGAAAATAGTAAAAGATGAGAAAGAGAGATAAAGAAGAGAGGGGGAAAGAAAGATAGAAAGATGTATCTATAAGTATGGGTAGTTTAATGTCCCAGAGGTTGATTTTTATTAAAACAACATTTCAAAAAGTGTGTCATGTACTCTAGAGCTCCATTAAACCCATTTTATTGTGTTTAAGGTTTAAGGGATGTCCAAATACCATTTTATTTATTTATTTACTTACTTATTTTTTTTGAGAAAGAGAATGAGTACTGATACTTCCTTTTTCGGAAATATACCGATAATGTTACCCCTTTTCTTTTTTTTTTTTTTTTTTTTTTTTTTTCTGATTTCCATATCAACAGTTTATTTCAATTTTATCATCAAAATGGTGTCCAAAAAATTTTAATGAAGTGTTCCCTATCTGTCACTCACTCAACATTGTGTCGATGTAGTGACACTAGGGGTCACTCTTGGGTGCCTGAGACACCTCTGGTCTTTGATAAAAGGCCAATGAAAATTGGCGAGTGGTATTTGCACGCCACCTTTGGCTCAACCTGGTCAAGATGGGCGAGGCCTTGACCTGTTCACCTCCCAAGAATCCTCCCACTGCCCACTCTGGTACGCCCTCACAGAGGCTCCCCTCAGCATAGACGCACTGGCACATAGCTGGCCCCCTGGCCAACGCAAATATGTGTTTCCCCCAGTGAGCCTACTTGCACAGACCCTGTGCAAGGTCAGGGAGGACGAGAAGCAGGTCGTCCTGGTAGCATCCTACTGGCCCACGCAGACGTGGTTCTCGGACCTCACGCTCCTCGCGACAGCTCCCCACGGCGAATTCCCCTGAGGAAGGACCTTCTTTCTCAGGGACGGGGCACCCTCTGGCACCCGCGACCAGACCTCTGCAATCTCCATGTCTGGCCACCTGTGGTGGTAGACACGATCACTCAGGCTAGGGCCCCCTCTACGAGGTGCCTGTAAGCCTTTAAGTGGCATCTGTCCTCTAAGTGGTGTTCTTCCTGACGAGAAGACCCCCAGAGATGCGCAGATGGATCAGTGTTTTCCTTTCTGCAGGAGAGGTTGGAAGGGAGGCTGTCCCCTTCCACCTTGAAGGTGTATGTTGCCGCCATAGCAGCACACCACGACGCAGTCGACGGTAAGTCCTTAGGGAAGCACGACCTGATCATCAGGTTCATAAGAGGCGCCAGGAGGCTGAATCCCTCCAGAACACGCCTCGTTCCCTCATGGGACCTCTCTGTAGTTCTTCAGGGTCTACAGAGAGCCCCCTTTGAGCCTTTGCAGTCAGCCAAGCTTAAGACACTCTCCTTGAAGACTGCCCTCCTGACTGCGCTCACTTCCATCAAGAGGGTAGGAGACCTGCAAGCGTTCTCTGTCAGTGAAACGTACCTGGAGTTCAGTTCAGGTTACTCTCACATGATCCTGAGACCCTGACTGGGCTATGTGCCCAAGGTTCCCACCACCCCTTTTAGGGACCAGGTGGTGAACCTGCAAGCACTGCCCCAGGAGGAGGCAGACCCAGCCCTGTCGTTGCTGTGTCTGGTGCACGCTTTACGCATCTATTTGGATTGCATGCAGAGCTTTAGAATCTCTGAGCAGCTCTTTGTCTGCTTTGGTGCACAGCGGAAAGGAAGCGCTGTCTCCAAGCAGAGGATCGCCCACTGGCTCATTGAAGCCATAGCTATGGTATATCACACCGAGAATGTGCCACCCCCGGTAGGGCTAGGTGCCCATTCTACCAGGGGTGTAGCGGCCTCCTGGGCCCTGGCCAGGGGTGCCTCTCTAACAGACATTTGCATAGCAGTGGGCTGGGCAACACCCAACACCTTTGCAAGGTTCTACAACCGCCGGGTGGAACCAGTTTCATCCCAGGTAGTGGCACGCAACACAAGCAGATAAGCCCGGGATAGCCGGCCTGGTGTATCTCTTGCACATAGCACCTTCCACCTCCCTTTGAGCTGAAGATGTGCACCATTAATTCCCAGTAGTGTTCACAGACTTTGTTCGCTGGTTGACTTCCTCCGAGCCCTGTGGCAGTCGAGTTTTCGGAGAGATTCGCTGCCGGCCCAGTACACGTGCTAACTAAGAGTCCTGTTCTGGGGTAGGTGCTCCGCATGTGGCAGTTCCCTGTAAGGCTAACCTCATGCAATATATATCTTCCACTAATTTGTTTCCCTGTTGGCAAACTGCGTCTTCCTTGGGCAGAGCCCCTCTGCCCCAGTCTCCATGTTTGTAGTAACTCCTCCCCCATTGGGCAGGATCTACCTTGAAGACTCTCCACATGGTTGGAAAGACCATGTGACGAGGTGTGGTCTTCGCTGTGTCTTCCCCTTGGGAGGGACACCCCCCTGACTAGACCTGGCGGCCCAGTCGGATAATCCCCCCTTCTTTTTTTAGGGAGTGGAATAAAGAGAAGGGGAAAAGAGGCCACGACTGGGTTAAGCCTGTCTCTATCTCTTGGGTAGTCGACTTGTCCCCAAAAAGGGCCGTTCGACACTCATAACTATGTTGGGGGAGGTTACGTGTCGACCTGGTGTGCTGGCTATGAGGCACACAGTAGTCTGCCCACCACACACCGCCAGTTCACGTAACACAGTTCAGCCAATTGTGGCATTTCGTATAGGGACCCCTAGTGTCACTACATCAACACAACGTTGAGTGAGTGACAGATAGAGAACGTCATGGTTACTTGTGTAACCTCCATTCCCTGATGGAGGGAACGAGACGTTGTGTCCCTCCTGCCACAACACTGAACCACCCGCTGAAATGGCCGGACCTTATATCGGCTCCTCAGCATAAAACCTGAATGAGTGGTTGCATACCAGCTCCTTTTATACCCATATGTCCGGGGGAGTGGCATGCAAATACCACTCGCCAATTTTCATTGGCCTTTTATCAAAGACCAGAGGTGTCTCGGGCTCGCAAGAGTGACTCCTAGTGTCACTACATCGACACAACTTCTAGTTCCCTCCATCAGGGAACGGAGGTTACACAAGTAACCATGATGTTTTTATACAGAACCTCACAGCATAATCCAAAATAAAACACTGGAGTTATTTTTGTCTAATAAAGTGCTGCACAACAAAGCATCACAGATGTGAGAAACTGATTAAAGCTATATACTATGTAACTGTAAGCATAGAACTGCAAGTTACTTGTGGAGCACACTGTTTGGTAATTACGTCAGTCGGGCTTTGGCTCAGCTCTCATGTGCGGATGAATCTGATGGTTTGAATATCACCGGTGTAACCATGGTTACGGGTGATCAACTTATTAGAGCGAATGTCACTACCAACAACAAAACTCGCCCCCTACCCTAAAAAAAAAACAACAAAATAATGAAAGGAAGAAAAAGACGGATATCCGAAACATATGTCTTAATAGCAGGTAAGTAGCACATCTTCCGCTGTTGTTTTGACTTGTTGAAAACAATTGTTTTAAAATAAATAGAGTTGCAAAAGTTAGGCAATGATGACATTAGACATAACGATTGCTAGTCATATCAGATGAAGTCAAACAGCGGAAATGGTGCAAACGGTGGAAATTATAACTTAGCTAGCAAGCAAATAGACCAAGGTAGTAACTGGTTTAAAGATTGCCATTGTTACCAGCATAAAGTAAAATTTTTTTCCCATTGTCCTTCCTCGGAAATTAAATCAAGCACTGCACTACCACAATCCAGAATAAAATGCCCCATTTGAGTGGCTAACGCTATCTCACGAACTACCGCGCTAAGAGATGGTCCAATAAAACTGTCCAGACCTGTCTCTTAATTTTATAGGTCCAATAAAATATCTTACCTGTCAAGCGAGAAAAGCTCCATCTCTGGGTCAGTTTTAAATACTTTCTCGGAGTTGTCGCCACCTTTGAAAAAGCCAAGCTGATGTTGTTTCGTGTTTTATTACGGGCCCTGTCGGTTTCCTTTTTAGCTTGCAGACTCTTCTCTGTTCGAGAAGAATCTCTGTTTCTTTATTTTGAAAACGGGTGATTTGATATATACATATATACTCTGTGTGTGTGTGTAAGCCTAATGAATGTCTAATGAAAATGTAGACATATGCTACAAACAGAGCGCATATGATGCTCATGATGGTGTTTTCCATGTATGAGTCAAGGAGCTCTAAAAGGTATAAGCAGCTGGCATCAGCACAACACCAGCTCCACACATACACAAGCGCTCACATTTGAAGCATGCAGCACATGCAAACTAAATATTTATCTCATTAAATCGCAGCATTTATCTGAGCATTTTTACGAACACTAGTACAAGTCAGCATTGGTACCGGGACATCCTTATTAATTTTTGTTATATGAAGGTCACATTAAAACTGTCTTGGAAACTTTTTACCAGGCCTTCATCATTTACTGTATTTTTATCATGGCTTCGTTGATTATTTCTGTGTCAGTGAAGAGTAAAATTAATCACACTTAATCACAATTAATCACAAAAAATTCCAGTGACTTCACTTATACAACAGCTATTTTTTTCATGGAACACTCCAATCAAAGTTCACTCCAAAACGATTATTTCATGGAAAAGAAGTTGAAGTTTAGCAGACAGGCAGTCAGTTTATTAAGTGATGAGATGTTTCCTCATAAAAGCAGTTTATTCGGTGTGCTGTAGCATCTCTTCTGTTGACTTCCATTCAGAAGTCCTCTTATCTCCCTTACGTTAAGCTAACCCTCGAGGCTTGCCCTGAGGGAGGGGCTTTGGCATGTTTGAAACGAAATATGAGACATGATGTGTGAAGAAAAAAAAAATGTAAATATAGCTTGTCAGTAGATAAATTAATAAATTGTGAATTTAAAAAATGTGTTTTAAGAGAGTTTATTTTCCAAAAGTCCACAGGGCCAAAAGAGCCCAAAGTGGAAGAAATAATCAGAGACAGAGACTAACAAGGGTCATAACACAGGATCGATTCCCTGTCCTTTACTAGAAGAGGATTAATTTTCTATTTGGCATCTTTATTATATAGCACAGAATAGGCCTGAATGCTGCTATTCTGGAAATGGCCTAGTTTTTGGTCTGTTTTTTTTGGGGGGGGGGGAGGGTGGGCAGCTTGCATGCATTTCAATAATGAGTTTACGAGTAAATCACACTGCAAGTCCAGACATCAGAGCACATCTATGTTCACATTTCTTTGAGTGAAACGAAGAAATAGCACAAACCTCTCAATTTAAAAAAAAGAAAAAAAAAAGTTTGAGTTATTTTTTCCTAAACTCGAACTAGTTTTGAGAAATTCATCTATTTTTTTATTTTTTATTTTTTACTGGAATGCAAGACTCATACTTTATGAAAAAAAAAAAAAAAACTTTCATGGTAAACTGGAAGCTAAAACGTTTTTTTTTTTTTTTACTTTTAGGGGAAAAACAACACCCAACACACACATACACACACACAAAACATCATTTTATAGGCAGCACATAGCTACATTAGTGCACTATTGAATGGAAATGTGATGCATTATTTGACTCAGTGACAGCAAAAACAGATAATTATTAATGAAGAAATGAATCATAGGTTCTCTACTGTGAAATAGCTCTTTACATGGTATTTATTTCTTAGAAATTAGTATACTGAGTTTTGTTTTATATTGTTTGTTGAGTGTTGCACTGCAAAGGAAGAATTAATTATGAACTGAAGAACTATATTATATAATGGTTTATTTTTAATAAAGCCACATGAAACAGGGCCATCATTTTTATGAAAGATTGAGAAAAGTGGGTGTACTGGCAGCAGAATATTTCACAGATGTTACATAATAACAGTTTCAGGAATTGCTCACTGTAGTCTGCCTTTAATGCGCCTTAGTCTGATTTTGCGTTGCATTCTCTGCGATGCCACAAGGGGTGCTGTAACGGACCTTAGCACAAACTGTCATCTTCTTGGTCAGTTTTCTCTTTTCTCTTTCAGGTCAATTACTGTGGCCATGAAGGAAAAGTTTGAAAAGAATCTTGCCGAGCATGTTTGTTAAAGTTAGTTAAACTGTCAGGATTATGCGCTTGCAATGCATTAGCCAAGAATTCGCATCTGTGTTTGCATGCTTGTGTAGAGTAGTTGGTCTAGGATTTTTAATTTGGCTAAAATGCATCATAAGCCATGTCGTTTTTCACTTTTAGAAGCATTAAAGATGAATCAAAAGGAAATCCGTTTTTCCTTGATAATGAGGTTTAAGAGGAATGTCAATGTCCTGTGTGGTGCTCTTTAGTCAGTAAATCTAATGGAAACGCAATAGTGGTCAGTAATTGCGAATAATGGTCAAGTCTCGGGTAATGGATCACCACCTTTGTTGCACCCAGTGCATGATGTTTAAAGATATACAACAACAAACCCCCATAAGGAATCGGCAGATTTACTTTTATTTTTTTTATTTTTTATGCAAATCTGCAAAAAAAAAAATATATTTCGGCCACGTCCACACTAGTGCATTTTCGTTTGAGAATCCATTAGTTTTGCTACGTTTATGCCTCTCACCCACACTAGAATGGCGTTTTTCTCCACTGAAAATGGAGACTTCCGAAAACGTTCTGCACGTTGGAAAACAATGCTGTTGAGAAACTCATTGGACATAGCCTTAAACACAATAAAATGGGTTTAATGGAGCTCTAGAGTACGACACACTTTTTGGCAGCTGAATGCATAAAATAAACACGCAAGAGCGGAGGATGGGTAAAACATTGTGAATGATGGGTGTTCCAATTCTTATTGTGAATTTTAATTATTACTAAATCAGTTTTTTTTTTCAGTCAATGAAATCTCACACTTGAGAAAGTTAATCTCTAGATAACTGTGCTAGTTCAAAGCCTTTTGATCTTCATAATGCATATCATTAAGTGTGAGCTGTACTGTATATCTACCGAAGATAATCATTTTTAATAATATCTACTGCCATTTACCGTTTAGTTCTCTCTTTTCGATTTAGCAAGTTGCTGTAGCATCAAACTAATATTACATCATAAGGCAATTATAGTGCAGCATTAAATATGAGCATCTCATCTTGATGAGATAAAATATCAATTAATCATTAAATTAAATATCTCTTGACTTTAGTTTTGCACACACTTAAATCTGAAAGGCATTTGAAATAGGGCATTAACATGCATATCTGTACTTGTGAGATGTACTCATGTACTTGTCATATGTATCACACATCAAAACGCTGGGTGAATAGGGACTTCCATGCAGCTCATTATTATTTTTATTTTTTTATTATAAAGCACCAATAATTTACATATCTTAATTAATTATGAGGGTATACACTTGTGTAAAAACTGTGCTGTGCATATTCATGTTGAATGTCACCTACAATGTGAGATTGCAATTGTCCTTTTTTTTGTCACTCAGCTGGTTGAGAATGGTGCTAGAAGTGCAAAAGGTCATGGGTTTGATTCCCAGGGAACAGATATACTGACTAAGTTGTAGCTTGAATGCACTGTAAGTCGCTTTGAATGAAAGTGTCTGCATAATGCATAAATGTAAAACGTGCAGCTGAAATTATGGAAATCATAGGTCAGAATGTCCAATAACATCTTTAAGTGTCACAATATACATTAGTTACTGCTTCTAGTTTTAGTTTCCCAAATGCTGTGATGAATTGTGTCAATTCTACACCACTCGTGACACAACACGGAATCACAAAAATATTGAAAGCTTTCAAACAGGCTTTCCAAACATATTCTAGTCTTTCATTGGTTGACCAAACAGATGGTCCTGCAAAAATTGGTGCAATTGGTTGAGCCAGTGTTGCTGTGTTGGGCTGGTTGTGATGTTCAAACAGAACTACAATTTTTGTAGCACCACACAGTGTACACTTCAGGGATATCAACCTACAAATGGCTTACTTATACAGTAGATGTATCTGCATAGCTGGGATTGGAGAAAGTATTTGAACATATATACACTATATTGCCAAAAGTATTCGCTCACCCATCCAAATAATTGAATTCAGGTGTTCCAATCACTTCCATGGCCACAGGTGTATAAAATGAAGCACCTAGGCATGCAGACTGCTTCTACAAACATTTGTGAAAGAATGGGCCGCTCTCAGGAGCTCAGTGAATTCCAGCATGGTACTGTGATAGGATGCCACCTGTGCAACAAGTCCAGTCGTGAAATTTCCTCGCTACTAAATATTCCACAGTCAACTGTCAGTGGTATTATAACAAAGTGGAAGCGATTGGGAATTACAGCATTTTAAGTGGTAGGCCACGTAAAATGACAGAGCGGGGTCAGCGGATGCTGAGGTGCATAGTGCGCAGAGGTCACCAACTTTCCGTTGAGTCAGTCGCTACAGACCTCCAAAGTTTATGTGGCCTTCAGATTAGCTCAAGAACAGTGCGTAGAGAGCTTCATGGAATGGGTTTCCATGGCCAAGCAGCTGCATCCAAGCCATACATCACCAAGTGCAATGCAAAGCGTCGGATGCAGTGGTGTAAAGCACGCTGCCACTGGACACTAGAGCAGTGGAGATGTGTTCTCTGGAGTGACGAATCACTCTTCTCTATCTGGCAATCTGATGGACGAGTCTGGGTTTGGCAGTTGCCATTAGAATGATACTTGTCTGACTGCATTGTGCCAACTGTGAGTTTTGGTGGAGGGGGGATTATGGTGTGGGGTTGTTTTTCAGGAGCTGGGCTTGGCCCCTTAGTTCCAGTGAAAGGAACTCTGAATGCTTCAGCATACCAAGAGATTTTGGACAATTCCATGCTCCCAATTTTGTGGGAACAGTTTGGGGATGGCCCCTTCCTGTTCCAACATAACTGCGCAGCAGTGCACAAAGCAAGGTCCATAAAAACATGGATGAGCGAGTTTGGTGTGGAAGAACTTGACTGGCCTGCACAGAGTCCTGACCTCAACCCGATAGAGCACCTTTGGGATGAATTAGAGCGAAGACTGCGAGCCAGGCCTTCTCGTCCAACATCAGTGTCTGACCTCACAAATGCGCTTCTGGAAGAATGGTCAAAAATTCCCATAAACACACTCCTAAACCTTGTGGAAAGCCTTCCCAGAAGAGTTGAAGCTGTTATAGCTGCAAAGGGTGGGCCGACGTCATATTAAACCCTATGGATTAAGAATGGGATGTCACTTAAGTTCATATGTGTCTAAAGGCAGATGAACGAATACTTTTGGCAATATAGTGTGTATATATATATATATATATATATATATATATATATATATATATATATATATATATATATATATATATATACAGGTGCATCTCAATAAATTAGAATTTGTTAAATGTGAGCCAAAATCATCACAATTAAAAGATCCAAAGACTTAAACTACTTCAGTCTGTGTGCATTGAATTTATTTAATACACGAGTTTCACAATTTGAGTTGAATTACTGAAATAAATGAACTTTTCCACGACATTCTAATTTATTGAGATGCACCTGTATATATATGTATGAAGTCATTAAAACTCATTTTTTAACCACTCCACAGATTTCATATTAGCAAACTATAGTTTTGGCAAGTCGTTAAGGACATCTGCTTTGTGCATGACACGAGTAATTTTTTCCAACAATTGTTTACAGACAGACTGTTTCACTTTTAATTGACTATATCACAATTCCAGTGGGTCAGAAGTTTACATACACTAAGTTAACTGTGCCTTTAAGGAGTGTGGAATATTCCAGAAAATTATTTCAAGCCTTTAGACAGTTAGCCAATTAGCTTCTGATAGGAGGTGTACTGAATTGGAGATGTACCTGTGAATGTATTTTAAGGCCTACCTTCAAACTCAGTGCCTATTTGCTTGACATCATTGGGAAATCAAAAGAAATCAGCCAAGACCTCAGAAAAACAATTGTGGGCCTCCACAAGTCTGATTCATCCTTAAGAGCAATGTCCAAATGCCTGAAGGTACCACGTTCATCTGTACAAACAATAGTATGCAAGTATAAACACTATGGGACCACACAGCCATCATACCGCTCAGGAAGGAGCTGCATTCTGTCTCCTAGAGATAAACATAGTTTGGTGCGAAAAGTGCAAATAAATCCCAGAACAACAGCAAAGGACCTTGTGAAGATGCTGGAGGAAACAGGTAGACAAGTATCTATATCTACATTAAAACGAGTCCTATATCGACATAACCTGAAAGGCTGCTCAGCAAGGAAGAAGCCACTGCTCCAAAACCACCATAAAAAAGCCTGATTACAGATTGCGAGTGCACATGGGGACAAAAATCTTACTTTTTGGAGAAATGTCCTCTGGTCTAATGAAACAAAAATTGAACTGTTTGGCCATAATGGCCATTGCTATGTTTGGAGGATAAAGGGTAAGGCTTGCAAACTGAAGAACACCATCCCAACCTTGAAGCATGGGGGTGGCAGCATCATGTTGTGGGGGTGCTTTGCTGCAGGAGGGACTGGTGCACTTCACAAAATAGATGGCATCATGAGGAAGGAAAATTATGTGGGTATATTGAAGAAACATCTCAAGACATCAGCCAGGAAGTTAAAGCTCGGTCGCAAATGGGTCTTCCAAATGGACAATGACACCAAGCATACTTTCAAAGTTGTGGCAAAATGGCTTAAGGACAACAAAGTCAAGGTATTGAAGTGGCCATCACAAAGCCCTGACCTCAATCCGATAGAAACTTTGTGGGCAGAACTGAATAAGCATGTGCAAGTATGGATGCCTACAAACCTGACTCAGTTACACCAGATCTGTCTGGAGGAATGGGCCAAAATTCTAACAAATTATTGTGAGAAGCTTGTGGAAGGCTACCCAAAATGTTTGACCCAAGTTAAACAATTTAAAGCAATGCTACCAAATACTAGCAAAGCGTATGTAAACTTCTGACCCACTGGGAATGTGATGAAAGAAATAAAAGCTGAAATAAATCATTCTCTCTACTATTATTCTGACATTTCACATTCTTAAAATAAAGTAGTGATCCTAACTACCTAAGAGAGAGAATGTTTTCTAAGATTAAATGTCAGGAATTGTGAAAAACTGAGTTTAAATGTATTTGGCTAAGGTGTATGTAAACTTCTGACTTCAACTATATATATATAAAATCCGGTCTCATGACAAGCAATAAAAGTATGATATGGCAAAATCATATAAGTTGGCTCGGACAAGAACGTACGTCTTTTACTCCCATTGAGAAAAATAAACTATCCAACAAACTATGTTATTATGATTTTTCCTAAGTTTAAACAAACCTAAACCTAACCATAAAGTGTACACCCTTACACAAACTCTAAACCTAACTATGATTTTAATAGAACAATCATACATTTTTATAAATGTTGTGCATCAAGGAAGAAAGAGAAACATCAGGGTTTTGAACAATCGATATTAAAATTTGTATCAAAGTTTTACCAAGTTAACCCCCGAACCCCAAACCCAACAATAAACTTAACCATAATTTTAATAGGAAAATAACTTTTGTGTACCACAGAGAAAAGAAAACATCTGGGTCTGGAACATAACGAGGAAAGCGTGTTACAGGTTATTGACATACATCAGTTGTTTGTAATGCATAAATAAATATGGAATGAGTAGCCAAATTTGTTCACAGAAATAGTGTTTTATAAGAGGTGAGATAAAATGTGATACCAGTATTTTTTTCAATTTGATGTTTTGTGTGCTGATTGGTTGGTGTCTATGGAAATAAAAGTCACACCTTTACGTACAAACTAAGTCATAAGAAATCTTATGATTTTGCCATCTCACAAATTATTATGAGTTGTCATGATACTATAGTATGTTGAATAAATTGCACTCTCCAGCTTAAATATGACTCTCAACAAACATGTTAGATTGTCTATTTTGACTGCTTTTTTGTGGTTAATTGGAATTGGAATGCCCTGTATGAAATCTACGTAAATCCCTGAGCTTACTTATCATGCTACAAAACTAAATTGGGCCAAGCACAGAGCCCTGTGGAACTTAAATCATGATTAAAAGTGCCGTCTCTCTGGGTCACTTCATTTTTAAGACATTGTTAGTTTGCAGGCAGAAATATTGCCCAGCTAATAAAAGATGTGAAGGAAGTTGTTTTGGTTTACAACAGTTGTGCTTAGCATCTTGTATTCTGCACTTACTGTATATTTAGCATAACAAAAACAGGTACACGTTTGAACCTTTGTACATGCAAGGTAATGTTTCCGTGTACCCCATACCTCTCTACACTGTGCATCTTCGCTTATAAGGACAGTTTGAAGTTGATGCATTGTATGGAGTATTGTGATCATCCCTTTACAACCACTGTATTACAGGGCGTGCTCAACTCTGCACTTCAGTGATTAATTACACCATCCTGCAAGTGGATTTTCAATATGAGAAAAGAGAAGAGAGTAATTCTATTCAATTCCCAAAAGCTTTTCGGTGTGTATGAGCAAGAGAAAGACAATGATCAAGAGCTGTTTTCTTAATCAGTATTTTTGTCTTGTTCTCCCCCCCGTTTTAAGCACTAACATCATTTAATTTTATTCGATTTATGCTTAAAACAAGAAAACAACAATTTATCAATGAGTTATTGAAAGAAAAACTCAAGGGAATATTCTGGGTTCAATACAAGTTAAGCTAATCAACAGTATTTGTGGCGTAATGTTGATTACCACGCACACAAAAAATACTAATAATAATTTTGACTCGTACCTCCTTTTCTTTAAAAAAATAAATACAAATAAAATAAAAAGCAAAAATCGAGGTTACAGTGAGGCACTTACAATGGAAGTGAATGGGGCCAATTTTTAGAGGATTCAAAGGCAGAAATGTGAAGCTTATAATTTTATAAAAGCACTTAAATTAATTCTTCTTTTAAAACTTGTGTATTATTGAGCTGGAAAGTTGTTTAAATCATTGTTTATTTACAATGTTATGTCATCGTGGCAACGAAGTTGTTAAATTGGCTGTAACTTTACACAGAAAATGTTTAAGCAATTTTACACTAAAATCAGTGAGTGCCTCACTGTCAACTCATTTTTTGCTTCAAAAAGAATAGGGGGAACAAGTCGAAAATATTTTTTGTGGTAATAAACATTATGCCACAAATGCTGTCGGTTGAGCTAAATTTGTATTGAACCCCAAATTTTCCTTTAAGGAAACAAGAAGGCATTGTCCTTGTTTTCTCTGAAAACAAGTCTTCAAATCTTGTGCAGTTTTGCCTCTCAAGTACATTGTCTTGTTTTAAGGATGTTTAGATCATTTTACTTGAAACCCAGAATATAATTTTTACAGTGCGAGAAGAATAGAGGGAGATACCGAGGAGAAAAATAAAAGATCCCAGCAAAAGGAGCGTGTGTGATGTCGGAAAAGATGAGGAGATATAAATATTGATTACCATTCTTGTACCAATTGAAAGACATGACAAGGAGCTCACAGATGCGGAGGTGTTCTTTGGCAGGAGCACGAACAACTTGTGTATTCTCAGGCTCTTTTTGTTCTCCTTTACTCGCACTGTCATTCTGACAGAAGCCGCCTCGCCTCAGAGCACCACAACTTTCCTCAGCTTGGATGAGGATGTAACGTGTAGAGAGGTAGAGAATGAGCAATTGCATTTTTTTGTTTTGTCTCCCTGCCTTTGCGGAGTGGCGAACTGCTCCTCAGAGTGCCATGTGACTTCTTCCAGTGCTTTGGAGCTATTTTCTGCTCTCCCTTGCTTTTTTCCCCCTTCAACGATGAGTCGCTGAAGAGGAGAGGAGGCGGTAAGAGGAGGATATGTTTTCCGTTTCGCTCAAGTGCCGACTGGGGGTCATCAGACGCAGGATCAAGGGTATTGTGCAATGCACCACTTCTACACAAGCTTTTAGGATGGGGGTCTGAACATTTCCAAGTGTTGGGGAGGGGATCAGGCTTCAGGATTAGTTTGTAATTGGAGTTTTGGAGATGGTGTTTTCAGTTTCATTAATTGGTATCTTTCCTAGTCTACTGATTTTTTAGGGGTTTAGGTTAGCGGAGTGATTGCTATTCTTTGTAAAGGGAACTTAATTTAAGGTGTGACTTGTCCTAGGGTGCTTTTGTCTAAAAACCAGGAAAGCCAATCAAGACACAGTTTTGCTAAATTCAATTGTGAACATTGCCAAGCCAAGGATAATGGATACTTCAGACATGCTTGTGAGTGCTTTAGTTTTGTGTTTGCTGTATTGACAACCTCCTCTGGTCTTGAAAACCAATGAATGGCTTATTTATAATTTACTGTGTAGTATCTATTTTAATTATTTATAAATGCTCAACATCGAGTGCACCTTAAATGTTTTTCATTGCTTTGCATTAATGTTACTTTTAGACTTCAATTAAAAGGCCTTCACACATCTCTGTAGTGACGTCAGTGGCTGAATTTTGCAGATGTGTGTGATTAACTGCATGTTTCTGACTGCAAAACTTTTGTTTATTTAACTTCTTAACCACTTTATTTCACCAGCAATATGACAGATATACTGTAGGTCTCATAAGGCTTAGAACAGTCATTCTATTGTACTATTTAAATTAAAAAAATTCATGCCAGGGCCTTTTTAATTAAAGGCCCTGGCATGAATTTTTTTAATTTAAATAGTACAAAAGAATGACTGTACAATAATATTTGTTTGAGAGAGAGAGAGAGAGAAAATTATTATATATTTTTTTCTTGTTTTAAGCACAAACCCCACCAAATTATGTTATCTGAAAACAAGACTTAATATATTATTTCACTGTGCTTTTCTCATTTAAGGATGTTTAGACAAAAATATAAGACAAATAAGAATTTTTTTTTTTTTTTGCAGTGCATCAGGCAGAGACTGTAAGTTTGACACTTCCTCTGAACCAACAGTGCAGAAGATCTAATTTTTATGCATATGGGATATCTTGCCTTAAGCTATCTTTGCAAGAAATCAATAAAGCTGTATAAAGCAAAGTTCAAGACTGTATATGTAACATTAACCATCTATGGTATCCTTATATGGGGGTGGAGATTGGTTGTAAGTGCTGGTCCCTGGCTGAGGTTCAAGTTGCTGTATCACTGGTGGGTGATGTGCGTGAGTTCCTATTTTCACTTGTGCCTTCCATTTTTTCCATTTTCTGGTTTGCATAATACATTGTTTCTTAGAACTCATGTACCTTAGAGACTAGGTATGTCCCAATACCATATGTTATGATAACGAGTACTGAATTCTATATCAACAGTTTATTTAAATGTTATCATCAAAATGGTGTCTAAATAAATTAAATCATTAAAACCTTAATCAAATGAAAATACACAAGGACAATGAATTTCAACATAATTTTGTATTATTTTTGTCAAATTAAGTGCTTTTATACAGATCCTCACAGCACAATCTAAAATATAACACTGGAGTTATTTTATCTAATAAAGTGCTGCATAACAGAGCATCACACATGTGATAGAGCTTAAATATAATACAATTACTATTGATTTATTGTTATTACTATTATTAGTAGAAGCAGTATTACATAACTATACAGCAGTGATATATTTCTGTCACACTTTTTTCCATTTAAATTGAGCATTTATTTTGGTGGAAGCTTTTATTTTGGAATGAAGCCCTTTCTGTTTCCGTGTGTTTTTGATGGTAGCTTCTCACTTCTGGAAAAGCAGGTAGCTGCATAACCCAATGCGATTATTAAACTGCAAAAGGCTGCTTTTTTAATTAAATAAATGTGTATTCTGTATGTGCCTCATGCAACAAAGTGAATTACCGCTCTGCTCATTGTCATCTGCTACAAACAGAATGCGCAATGCACATGATGGTGATTTCTTGTCTTAAAAGGGACTTTTGCCACACACAACGAATCCCATTTGGTTTATTTAGCCATCTGAAGGATCTAATGTTCTAATATATTTATTCATTACATATATCAAGACCTTATTCATACATACTGTATATCATTTTATAAATAAATGTTTACTTATTACTTTTCATTTTTATAATCTTTACTGTTTTATTTTATATTGTATGCTGTGTTTCACAAATTAGAGATAAAAAGTTTTCATCATTTCAAGGTCTTCAACATCACAGGACCATGTTGTGAAACAGTAATTTTGTTCCTGTTGTCTTTGCTTGGTATAATAGCATTGTTGAGTTTGTGCTGATCAGATAAAGTCAGACTGGCCATTGAGAAACACGCAACTAAAAGTATTAAATAAATTCGGCTCATTTTAACACTTCATCTCCTGCCTTCTGCTAAAATTTCCCTGCTGCCTCTGCCTGACTCTTGAACTGGTAGAAGAGTTAACATAAAAAATGTTGATGTTGGCTGGTTTTGGATATCAGACCAAACTCTGATATTTGGAAATCTTCTGATGGAGAGAAAGAGGTCTAGTGGGATACTGTATCTAACACATCCATTCATATAGAGGCAAACATATTTGGTCAATTTGGAAGAATGCTCCATTGTGAGTGTGCAGTCATAATTTGATTAAAGATGTTACAATAACAAATGTACTGCTGCAAACGTCTTTAGATGAAGTCAGTAAAACCACTCTGTTTCCAATGGCCAGGTGGAGGAATGATTGATGACAGGAATTTCATGGATTGGGAATCAAAATTGTATGGGGCCCACCCTACTGAAAAGACCAGCATAGATGGTCATAAGCATCTGTTGGTTTTTGGATGCTGGTGTGCTGAGGTTTTACTGGTGAACACTATGGCTATGATGATTAGGGTTGTCACCCATCCTGTAAAATAAGGGCTCGTCCCATATTTAAAGATGAAATAATTTGTCCCGTATCAAATCAATACCTGTATTTTTAAGCCAGGCTCAGATGGAACCCCAGTCGGATGGTAAAATTGCTTTGGTGTGTCCCGTCAGGGAAGTTTCCATATATTTCAAGGTGGCAACCCTAATGCTGAGGCACCAGTTAGACCAACACAAAACTACTATGGAAACTCATGCTGGTCTAAGCTGGTCCCCTCAGGAGGGCAGTCCTCATGTGACTGGTTATGATAGCAGAAGCATTTTAGTTTACCTGCTTTATACAAGCTTCTTCTAAAAATAAACCAGTCTAAGTGCACTTGTCAGCTGGTCAGGTTTGAAAACCAGCTAAGAGCAGCAAACCATTTCTGACTGTTTAAATGCTTTTATGTTTACGGAAAGGTTTTTTGAGACTAACTTTTTTGATTTATATACTTTGCAGTATAATTTCCCAGATGTATTTCCGCAGACATGTGCTAGCTTCGTGAAGACTCTATCTAGAAAAGACTACAAGTTCAATCTGAGAGGATTGATCAATCGTGACAGCTTTATTTGATTTATATAAGGAGAGGTGGGCACAGGACAAGCTTGATAAGGATACTGAGAGACTAGAAGGAATAAACTGGAGATTTCAGGCTGAAAATCAACTTTTCGCTCAATTTCACTATAAAGCCAAGATACTAACTGAAATCAGCAAACTGTAGAGTTGCAATTATATTGGAGTGGCTTTATTTATTTTGTGTAACTATGATATCCTATTGGCATTCTTTCAAAATATTTCCATTACATTGTTTGAATAGTGACTATGGGAGGAATTCACTTAGGCTGAATTGGATCCGGTAAAAGCATTGTTTATTTGTGTGGGTCTGCGCCAGTTTAGCACCTGTTTCACTAAAAGAATTATGCAGATTATTCAACTGTGCTGGATATAATTTACAAAGCGCAATTGCTGGTCTATCATGCCATTTCTGAGCACTATGATGTGGAGAATGCAGCACACCACTGCATTTGATCATTATTTGATTAATTACTGCTGGTATAATCAGTAGAAATGTACATAAATGTCTCTTTGAAATTAAATTCAGTTTACCGCCTGCTTTCCTCTGTCAGTAAAAGTGCAATGTTTATTGCGTCGGGCAAACAGCACAGCATTTTTTGAATGAAGCACAATATATATGAATGAATGAATGTTATACTTATCGCTTTTCTAACACTTCATTCAAAGTGCTTTACATAGTGAACAAGGGACTCTCCTCAACCACCACCAGTGTATAGCATGCACCTGGATGATGCCAGTACACCCACCACACACCAGCTGTTAGTGGAGAGGAGAGATTAGATATATAGAGCCAATTCATGGATGGGGATTATTAGGAGGCCATGATTGATAAGGGCCAATGGGGGGGACTTTAGCCAGGACACGGGGGATTTTTAATGACCACAGGTCTCATCCGAAGGATGGTGCTTTTTAGAATTATAGTGTCCCGTCACTATAGTGGGGCATTAGAACCCACACAGACTGCAGGGTGAGCACCCCCTGTTGGCCTCACTAACACCAATTCCAGCAGCTACCTTAGTTTTCCCCCATGAGGTCTCCTATCCAGGTACTGACCAGGCTCAACTCTGCCTAGCTTCAGTGGGTGACCAGGTGAAAGCTGCAGGGTGATATGGCTTCCGGCTTCAATATCTATTCAATATATTATGGGCCTAATTTACTTAGAAATGAGGTGTGTTTGCACATAAAGGAATGATAATATTTTAATTTAAATACTCAAGACGTGGTGCTATTTCAGCACTGATTGCGTGTTTAAACTAGATTGCGGGTGGTTAGGAAATAAGATGCAGGTTTTTGTGCTGAAATATCACGTGCAAATGTAGTGCAGCTGTTTAGTGAATTTCTCCCTTAATTTTTGTTTTTTCACTAGGGGGCATAGCAATCAGGGTCAGGGGCAAATTAAAAATTAACCAGTGCTCGGGGCAAAAATTACTGAAAATGAGAAAATAAATGCTTTACATTTTTGTATTTTATTATAATTAACTGCCATAATTGTTTAGATTGAAAATGTATTTCAATTAAATTATTCAATTGAAGTATCTTACAAGAATACTTAAAATTTGACCCCTCTTTTAGAAATTTCAAAGTTTGTCACTCCCACTTGTCTGCTGTGCAATGAAATTAAAGCCAGCCATACCCACACACTTTTCAGATTAGATGTTTTTGGTATGTCATTGTGCCAAGTCATAACAAGTCATAATTATTCATACAAGAAATAAGATATCATAAGACTTGGCTAATGTTAAAAGGTATGACTATTAGATCGACCAATCAACAAATAGAATTTCAAACCGATACAAAATAGGCACTGAATTTTAGCTAGCCTTCTATCCAACACTTAATTTTAAGAAAGGAAACATCTTTGAACAAATGTAGTTACTGATACCAAATTTATTTATGCAATGCAAATGACTGATGAATGTCAAAAACCTGTTGTAATTTTTGTCTCATTCCAAACCCCAACGTTGTCTTTTTTCTACTGTACACAAAAGTTGCACGAAAGTAACTACATAAAATAAAATATTTCTAATAAAATAAAGGTTAGGTAAGGGGTTAGAATTTATGGTTAGACTTAGGTTTGTGTTATCATAACGTCGTTCCTTGATTCGTTTACTATTCTCAATGGAGTAATATTTTTACATTTTTGTACGAACCAACGTATGATTTTTTTATCTCGTAAAATGATTACGACTTTTCATGAGACTGGGTTGCATTGTGCCTGTTTTGCCTTCAAAACAAGTAAAAGTACAATGGAGCTCTCAAAGAAGACTATATCAAAGAAAGGCATAATTGTGTGGAAGAAAGAAGATATTTTCTATGCCGATGGACTGACCTCTCTATCCCAATAATAAGAGTTTGGAGGATACTAATAAAGATGTAAATTGCAAAGATTTACCTATCTGTGTTGTTAAAGCTGTACAGCTGTTTGAAGAAGATGAAATAAAAGGAAGATTAAAGCAAGGAGATAGGTGACAGGGTTCAGATGTTCATATCTAAGTGGCTTGCAAGAAGCCATGTATTCTACATCCATTCACTTGCATTTTCCAACAAAAAGAAATCCATGTTTAAGGTGTTTGAATAATGTGGTGCTTTTTAAAGAAAATGAAGGCTACATGGCACCAGCTAATGAGTACAAACAAAAGTTCTTCCTTCGATCCATGTCTTCCAAGTCACTGGTGTAAGAAAGTTGCCAGATGGGTGTGATTTATTACTCTTGCACATGCATTATTTGACAACCTAGGAATGCTTTAGGGCCCGACTCTGCATGATTTTATATATCACCGCTGCATTGGTATCAGTCTCCGGTGTGCAAGGTTTTTTCCGCTGTGGGAATGTATACAAAGTGAAAAGATTGCACAGCATTGTTTGAAGACGTTATTGTTTTTATTCTTCACAATCTGATGTGTTTTCCTTTGAACTAGACTTGTTTTGTCTACTGAAAGTTTGTAGATGAGAAAGTTTAAAAGCAAATTCTTGGATTGTGAAAGAGTTCAAAAAATTTTTGCTTTTTGTTTTGTCTCAGGCGTAAATCATAGGCATAAGGGAAATGAAAGCTTTGACTGTGAAATTAATTGCTTGTAGTCCCAAAGAGTCAATATTCAAAGGATATTTTATATTTTGTAGTTCTAAAGCTCTATTTGGACAGGTTTTAGTTTTCCAAACAACATTTGAGTTGGAATTATTAACATGTTCTGGACTGTTTTAGGAAGAATTAGGTTTACTGTAGTAATCACTAAGGTGGGAGTGTTTATTGTCTGGATGTGGGTGTTACGGAAGGTCATGTATAAAGGTCAAAAGTTTTCCTGTATCCAATGAAAGGCTAAATCTAAAACAAACAAGTGATCAAGGTGTTTGCTTAAAAATCAAAGTAGATGAACTAAAAAGAGAGTATTGCAAAACTATGCCGAGTAGATCAAATGGATAACTAATTTAAATAAAAAAATATATTTTATTTATTGATACATTTGTGTCATTGCAATGGACATTACAGGTCTACCATTACTGTGGAGAATCTGTGAAGAAGAAAAAAAGAACTCTTTGAAATATTTTTTTTCACAGATTTTGAATCACTTTCCATACAAATGTGTATATCATGATGTACAGTATATCGTTATTGACAATTTTTTTTTTGTAATATCGTAATATACATTTTTGCTTTCGTCGGCCACCCCTAGGCAGAGTGTTAGCCTCAGTCACCACTTTCATTGTGAACTTGAGGTAAGAAAAAGATGTTGAAAAGACAATTTTCTGTTTTGGGTGAACTATCCCTTTAAGTTAATCTGAAAATGCTTCAGTCTACTTAATCATGACCCCTTCTCACTTTCTCACACTGAGACAAAAGTGAGATTGTGTTTTCATTAAATTACAAATCGGAGTTGTAAATACATTTTCCTTTTGGCTAGAAACTGACAAGTCTGCTTTTTATGTGTTTATCAAAGAAAAAATATTTAGCACTGATAATGAGTGTCTAATGTAGCATTTTTTTATGATGTTGTTGTCAGTTTGGCAATCTTGTTGGCCACAGGCAAGGCTTAACAATAGAAAAGAAACATATCTCTTAACTGCAAATGCATCATCCTAGCTAATTTCTTGTGAGCTATCGCACTTACAGTCAGTGGGTTTTCAGAGCTCCACAAAAATATGCAGTGGAGCTTAAAGGAATATTCCAGGTTCAATACACAGTATCAATCAACAGTATTTGGTACCAGTGGTACCATAAAAAATAATTTTGTCTTGTCCCTCCTTTTCTAATAAATAAATAAATAAATAAATCTGTGTTTCAGTGAGGCACTTACAATGGAAGTGAATAGGGGCAATGCGTAAATGTTAAAATAATGTTTAAAAAAAAAAAAGAAGATGTTAACAGTTAGCATGTTAACATGATTTTAGTGTGATAAAATCAATTACTAATTTATTCTTTTCAAAATGAAATCCAATTGTACTACATTGCCATGACCATGAACATTATAAACATTAAAACTCGAAAATGACAGTAAAAATTACAATCTAAACAACTTTACAGCTCAAATAATACACAAGTTTTAACAGAATAATTAATGTAAGTACTTGTATAAAATTATAAGCTTCACATTTCTGCCTTTAAACTCTCCAAAAACTGACCACATTCACTTCCATTGTAAGTGCCTTACTGTAACCTCGATTTTTGCTTTTTTTAAAGAAAAGGAGGGATGAGTTGAAATTATTTTTGTGGTAATCAACATTATGCCACAAATGATTTTGACTGAGCTTAACTAAAGACTATTTACCAGGAATGGCTCACTTCTATTTAAATGAATGGGAGAAATAGGAACGCCCAACCAAGGAGCTCTAACGCCCAACGGGCAACGGATGTAGAAAGGAAGTCCTGCCTTACAGGTAAAAGAGCCAATCACCTTTTAGATACAGACATCACCTGTCAATCAACTCGAGAACACGCATGCGCATTAGCTATACAAGCTGGGAAAATTGTGTTTTTTTAGCGTAGTATGAGGTAAAGAAGCACAATTTATGATACCAGCGTTGTCAGATTTTACTGCTCATTTGAAATATGTTCTTTGGTCATAATCTTGACCGACGGTTTTTGAGATTTTTGTGTTTCTCCATTCAAGTAGTTAGGAGCTGCACTGTCATGAGTGGAAATAGCCTCCTGGGAGCGTTCCAAAGATGGCCGACAGTGGACTTGCTAGAAAGACTTTGATTGAACCTGGTAAATTCCTTTAAGGGGTAAATGAGGAAGAAATAAACCATTTGTATATGAGAAAATACCTTATATATGTCAAACAAAAATATCTGTTTTGAGAGTACTAATATTACATTTTACAGTAAAATAGCAGATAAATCTAAAACTTATACATACATTTCAATATATACATTAAGCATGTATACAGTATTGAGGTCTTTGCTCTGAGAGGATGAGGCTGTTGGGTTATCAAGACATCTTCATAATTAGTCATTTGAATCAGTTTGTAATGAAGATAATGAAGTCTTCCTCCTAGCCTCATTTATCATTTCACAGTGCCCCACATTAGCGAAAGTCTTTGCTAGCAACCTGAGCTCCCCGTTGTAGCCCTTAGATTTTAAATAATTCTGTTACTTGGCAACCTTTCAAAATCACTCCCCTCAACCTGTTACACTTCATTTATATTTTCATACCATGAAGACCCTGGACACAATCAATTTCTTCATGATAATTTTCTGCTCCCATTCCCCTCCTCTAAACCAGCCCACTTGTCTGTTCTCAAGAGACATCCCTGCTGCATTCAGTTAATCAGGAGTGTGTCTGGGCTGCTTGGTGGCACTGAATACTGAGATACTGGTGGCATGTGTCCCATTTGCTGATATGAGCTCCAGGATTCGCAAGCCGGCCAGTGAGCTGGTACTGATATGAAGAGAGAGTGTGCCATATCTCAGCATGCTGAGATAGCTATCAGGCCACCTCCTGAGTTCAGTGGCACATTTGATGCTCTGCAGAGACCACAATGGCATGCTGAGGTGGATCTGTATTGATCTGGCTTTGTTTGGCTTCATTTGAGAGGCAGGAAAGTGAAAGGGACTCGGTGCGATGGCCAGTATGATAGACTGTGATGAAACTGATGAGGTTTGCAAATTACAATGACCAAGAGCAAAAAAAAAGTTTTTTTTTTAAACATTATTTTTGGGTTGTTTCTCAGGCTTTCTTCTGCGGCTCACAAATGTGAGATTCAGAAAACTTTTAAAAGGGAACCTTTTATTGTAATTTCTACTGATATTTTACCTTTAGACCAGGGGCCTTCAACCTTTTTCATGCCAAGGACCCCTATGTGGTTAAAGAAATGGAGCAGGACCCCCGTTACACACTGTATAAAATTGAGTAAGATGCATTTTAAGCCTGACCTATAATAACATGCATATATTAAAATATAAAAGTATGTACTAACATACTTTGTTGTGATGTTACATTGCAAAGCCATTAAAATAATCATGATTGATGTACAGAGTCATAAACATTACATTGTATGTGTGAAGTACACTTGTATTAAACTTATAAAGGAATGTTCCCGGTTCAATAGAAGTTAAGCTCAATCAACAGCATTTGTGGCATAATGTTGATTACCTCAAGAAATAATTTTGACTCGTCACTCCTTTTCTTTAAAAAAAAGGTTCCAGTGAGGCACTTACAGTGCATCCGGAAAGTATTCACAGCGCTTCACTTTTTCCACATTTTGTTATGTTACAGCCTTATTCCAAAATGGATTAAATTCATTATTTTCCTCAAAATTCTACAAACAATACCCCATAATGACAAAGTGAAAGAAGTTTGTTTGAAATCTTTGCAAATTTATTAAAAATAAAAAACGAAAAAAATCACATGTACATAAGTATTCACAGCCTTTGCCATGACACTCAGAATTGAGCTCAAGTGCATCCTGTTTCCACTGATCATCCTTGAGATGTTTCTACAACTTGATTGGAGTCCACCTGTGGTAAATTCAGTTAATTGGACATGATTTGGAAAGGCACACACCTGTCTATATAAGGTCCAACAGTTAACAGTGCATGTCAGAGCACAAACCAAGCCATGAAGACCAAGGAATTGTCTGTAGACCTCCGAGACAGGATTGTATCGAGGCACAGATCTGGGGAAGGGTACAGAAAAATTTCTGCAGCATTGAAGGTCCCAATGAGCACAGTGGCCTCCATCATCTGTAAATGGAAGAAGTTTGGAACCACTAGGACTCTTCCTAGAGCTGGCCGCCTGGCCAAACTGAGAAGGGCCTTAGTCAGGGAGGTGACCAAGAACCCGATGGTCACTCTGACAGAGCTCCAGCATTTCTCTGTGGAGAGAGGAGAAACTTCCAGAAGAACAACCATCTCTGCAGCACTCCACCAATCAGGCCTGTATGGTAGAGTGGCCAGACGGAAGCCACTCCTCAGTAAAATGCACATGACATCCCGCCTGGAGTTTGCCAAAAGGCACCTGAAGGACTCTCAGACCATGAGAAACAAAGATTGAACTCTTTGGCCTGAATGGCAAGCATCATGTCTGGAGGAAACCAGGCCAATACCAACCCTACAGTGAAGCATGGTGGTGGCAGCATCATGCTGTGGGGATGTTTTTCAGTGGCAGGAACTGGAAGACTAGTCAGGATCGAGGGAAAGATGAATGCAGCAATGTACAGAGACATCCTTGATGAAAACCTGCTCCAGAGCGCTCTGGATCTCAGACTGGGGCAAAGGTTCATCTTCCAACAGGACAACGACCCTAAGCACACAGCCAAGATAACAAAGGAGGGGACAACTCTGTGAATGTCCTTGAGTGGCCCAGCCAGAGCCCAGACTTGAACCCGATTGAACATCTCTGGAGAGATCTGAAAATGGCTGCGCACTGACGCTCCCCATCCAACCTGATGGAGCTTGAGAGGTCCTGCAAAGAAGAATGGGAGAAACTGCCCAAAAATAGGTATGCCAAGCTTGTAGCATCATACTCAAAAAGACTTGAGGCTGTAATTGGTGCCAAAGGTGCTTCAACAAAGTATTGAGCAAAGGCTGTGAATACTTACGTACATGTGATTTATTTATTTTTTTTTTTCATTTTTTATTTGTAATAAATTTGCAAAGATTTCAAACAAACTTCTTTCACATTGTCATTATGGGGTATTGTTTGTAGAATTGTTTGAGGAAAATAATTAATTTAATCAATTTTGGAAAAAGGCTGTAACATAACAAAATGTGGAAAAAGTGAAGCGCTGTGAATACTTTCTGGATGCACTGTACAGTGGAAGTGAATGGAATACTTTATTCACTTACAGACAGTTAAATCAATCTGCTGGTGGTATGGTTCTGTTCTGTTCTGGGCAAACTCTCTGCCCATCCATGAATGGACAGAGCAGGGAGTGCAGTGACTAAAACCCCCCAGGGGTAACAGAACAGATCCAATATAATTATTACAACATTGTTCCATTTTTAAACATTCTGACAGTACAACGAGGTACAATCCTTCATTGCATGATAGATTAAACGGACACTTTAAGAACTTCAATGTATTTCAAGTTCCAAACTGGCAAACAATTGTAGTCTTAGAGCACAGAACACAGATGTAAACTTAAAAGCAAAGCTGCCATACAAGACGTGGTGCTGGGGATGGGGAAGGGTGTTAAGTATAGCTTGCAACCATGCACTGGACAGGCAGCTAAGGCAATGAATAAATGGAGAACTTAAATAGGACCGCTCTGAGTGTCTGAATTGTATTGGTAGACGTTGTGATCATGACGCTGATTGTGAGCTTGACTCATGTGATCTGCATGAACTGACACTTCTCTTGATTTGATATTTTGTCGCTATACTTTTGAAATGGTAAGTATTTCAAAGTTTACAAATTGGCCCCATTTTTCCATTGTAAGAGCCTCAATTAATTTTTCACAAAGAAGAGGGACAGGTCAAAATTAATTTTGTGTTAATCAACATTATACCATAAATGCTGTCGATTGAACTTGTACTGAACCCGGAACATTCCTTGAAGTATTAATCCTGGTATTAGTAGATGATTGTTCGTGTACACAAAGATAATTTCCAACACAAATGACTTAAAAAGGGAGTTCTGAATTAAATTTATTTTTTGAGCCTGACACCTTTAAACCCTCCAAAGATCTCACAGTGATTGGTAAAATCTTCAAAGGGAGTAGGGCATAGGGATGATCACTTCTGAATGAAACACACCTAATATATTGTTATTTATAGGTCATATTAAAGAATACGATATAATTTATTGTACCAGATTTTTGCTTCTTTTTTTTAAGAAAATGTGAGTGGTGCTTTCCTGTGAAAAATCCACCATGTTGTGGGTGTTTGTCAGGACATTGCTAGGCAGATGTTAGGACATTGCTAGGTGGTATCTAAGGTCTTATAGGTTATTTTTCGATGCTTACTAATGCTTGTGAATTTGACAACAGCAGGTTGAAAGTTCTGCTGCTGAAATCGGTCTGTGCTTCCCAAAATTCAAACCACTGCCCCTAGTGGCTGAAGCTGGAAGTGTTGTTGAACGGATGGGCACGTGTGAGCTCTACAGAAGGGCATCAAAAGTGAGATGTATTTTAAGTTGTAAATGATGTAATACAGTCAACAGGAATGCATATTTTATTAACCCTACCTCCGCAATCCCAAACCCTAAACCTTACCAAATCGTCTGTAGAGTACTAATTTAATTTTAGAGTGAAAAAGCAACATTTGAATCGTGCTCACCATTGTTTATATGAATAAGATTACTTCCTGGTTCCTATGGAACTAGGACCTGTGTTTCTGAGGCTGCTCGCACAACACACTTTCAGTAGAGGCATAGGAAAAAGTGGTCATGGTTGAAATGATGCAAAAATGTCTGGTGGGGATGGCGCTAGACTGCAATTTGGCAGTGTGAGTCAATTTCATGAACTTTACATTAACTATCAGGAGCTACATGGTGATTTTCAGTGTGGTCAGGTTGTTGCTCACTGCTCCAAGTCAAAAGACCCAAATATCCCTTGATATGACTCTGTCCCCTCCTTGAACATGTGAAAGTCATATTATTTTAACAAAAAGAATATGCTTACCCTTAAAATTACCAGAACATTATTTCTACCTCACACTGATCATTAATTTATCAATCTGAAATTTGTTTCCCAATTGTACTTGATGTAGCCAAATGGAATGGTTTGTATAAAAAGTGGAGATCAGTCAAGTTGGCCCCTAGCAACTTCCTCCATCCCATCATAGTGCAGTTTATCATTTATACGGACAGATATCCTGTCTTTACATTATGTCCAAAACTGTCATTTCAAATATATGCCTGGAATAAAATCAACTCCTCTTCCATTTAGGGATGGCACCTTACTCACCTCAAATATACATATCAAATATATAATTTTCATTATTCATAATCCAGTGAGTGCTGTTGGGTTTCTCCTTACATGTGTGCACTCTTACTGCCCTCTACTGATTAATGGTAGTCATACAATATTTATGACTCTTCCTCACTTATTGTGTTCTCTTGAGAGTGGTATATTTAATGCATATGTGATGGGGTACAATTGTGTGTGTATATATATAATGTGTGTGTGTGTGTTTGTGTGTTTGTGTGGGATGAGGTGATTCAACCTTTGCCCATGACAGCTTGTTTGCTATGGCTGTATTGGGAGATGTCAACTGATGTTACATCTGTTACAACAATGATTCTCAAATACAGCTGAAGTCAGAAGTTTGCATACACCTTAGCCAAATACATTTTAACTACATTTTTTTTTACAATTCCGGACATTTAATTGTAGAAAACAATTTAGGTAAGTTAGGATCACCACTTTATTTTAAGAATGTTAAATGTCAGAATAATAGTAGAGAGAATTATTTATTTCAGCTTTTATTTCTTTCATCACATTCCCAGTGGGTCATAAGTGAACATACACTTTGTTGGATTTGGCAGCATTGCCTTTAAATTGTTTATCTTGGGTCAAACATTTTGGGTAGCCTGCCACAAGCTTCTCACAATAAGTTGCTGGGATTTTGGCCCATTCCTCCAGACAGAACTGGAGTAACTGAGTCAGGTTTGTAGGCCTCCTTGCTCGCACATGCTTTTTCAGTTCTGCCCACATATTTTCTATCAGATTGAGGTCAGGGCTTTGTGATGGCCACTCCAATACCTTGACTTTGTTGTCCTAAAGCCATTTTGCCACAAATTTGGAGGTATGCTTGGGGTCATTGTCCATTTGTAAGGCCCATTTGCGACCAAGCTTTAACTTCCTGGCTGATGTCTTGAGATTTTGCTTCAATATATCCACATAATTTTCCTTCCTCATGATGCCATCTATTTTGTGAAGTGCACCAGTGCTTCCTGCAGCAAAGCACCCCCACAACATGATGCTGCCACCCACATGCTTCACTGTTGGGATGGTGTTCTTCGGCTTGCAAGCCTTACCTTTTTTCCTCCAAAAATAACAATGGTCATTATGGCCAATCAGTTAATTTTTTGTTTCATTAGACCAGAGGACATTTCTCCAAAAATAAGATATTTTTCCCCATTTGCACTTGCCAACTGTAGTCTGGCTTTTTTATGGTGGTTTTGGAGCAGTGGCTTCTTCCTTGCTGAGCAGCCTTTCAGGTTATGTCGATATAGGACTTGTTTTACTGTGGATATAGATACTTGTCTACCTGTTTCATCCAGCATCTTCACAAGGTCTTCACATCTTCTTTGCTGTTATTCTGGGATTTATTTGCACTTTTTGCACCAAACTATGTTCATCTCTAGGAGACATAATGTGACTCCTTCATGAGTGGTATGATGGCTGCGTGGTCCCATGGTGTTTATAGTTGCGTACTATTGTTTGTACAGATGAACGTGGTACCTTCAGGCATTTGGAAATTGCTCCCAAGGGTGAACCAGACTTGTGGAGGTCCACAATTTTTTTTTTCTGAGGTCTTGGCAGATATATTTTGATTTTCCAATGATGTCAAGCAAAAAGGCACTGAGTTTGAAGGTAGGCCTTAAAATACATCCACAGTTACACCTCCAATTCAGTACACCTCCTATCAGAAGCTAATTGACTAATTGTCTAAAGGTTTGACATTATTTTCTGAAATATTCCAAGCTGCATAAAGGCACAGTTAACTTAGTGTATGTAAACTTCTGACCCACTGGAAGTGTGATATAGTCAATTAAATGTGAAACAATCTGTCTTTGTCTGGAAAAATTACTTGTGTCATCCAAAACTATAATTTAATAATATTAGGTCTGTGGAGTGGTTAAAAAATGAGTTTTAATGACTTCAACCTAAGTGTATGTAAACTTCTGACTTCAGATGTAAGTAATAAATAAATGCCTTGTTGATGAGAGAGGTCAACCGAGAATGGCCAGACTGACAAAGTCAACGGTAACTCAGATAACCACTCTGTACAATTGTGGTGAGAACAATATCATCTCAGAATGCTATTCTGAGATGCAGGTTAGTGCTGTTTTGGCGGCACAAGGGGGACCTACACAATATTAGACAGGTGGTTTTAATTTTGTGGCTGATCAGTGTATTTATACAGTTGTGCTCAAAAGTTTGCATACCCTGGCAGAAATTGTGAAATTTTGGCATTGATTTTGAAAATATGACTGATCATGCAAAAAAACTGACTTTTATTTAAGGATAGTGATCATATGAAGCCATTTATTATCACATAGTTGTTTGGCTCCTTTTTAAATCATAATGATAACAGAAATCATCCAAATGGCCCTGATCAAAAGTTTACATACCCTTGAATGTTTGGCCTTGTTACAGACACACAAGGTGACACACACAGGTTTAAATGGCAATAAAAGTTTAATTTCCCACACCTGTGGCTTTTAAATTGCAATTAGTGTCTGTGTATAAATAGTCAATGTGTTTGTTAGCTCTCACGTGGATTCACTGAGCAGGCTAGATACTGAGCCATGGGAAGCAGAAAATTACTGTCAAAAGACCTGTGTAACAAGGTAATGGAACTTTATAAAGATGGAAAAGGATATATAAAGATATCCAAAGCCTTGAAAATGCCAGTCAGTACTGTTCAATCACTTATTAAGAAGTGGAAAATTCGGGGATCTCTTGATACCAAGCCAAGGTCAGGTAGACCAAGAAAGATTTCAGCCACAACTGCCAGAAGAATTGTTCAGGATACAAAGAAAACCCACAGATAACCTCAGGAGAAATACAGGCTGCTCTGGAAAAAGACAGTGTGGTTGTTTCAAGGAGCACAATACGATGATACTTGAACAAAATTAGCTGCATGGTCGAGTTGCCAGAAAGAAGCCTTTACTGTGCCAATGCCACAAAAAAGCTCGGTTACAATATGCCCGACAACACCTTGACAGCTTCTGGCATACTGTAATTTGGAGTGACAAGACCAAAATAGAGCTTTATGGTCACAACCATAAGTGCTATGTTTGGAGAGGGATCAACAAGGCCTATGGTGAAAAGAATACCATCTCCACTGTGAAGCATGGTGTTGGCTCACTGATGTTTTAGGGGTGTGTGAGCTTGGGGAACTTTGTGAAAATTGATGGCAAGATGAATGCAGCATGTTATCAGAAAATACTGGCAGACAATTTACATTCTTCTGCACGAAAGCTGCGCATGGGACACACTTGGACTTTCCAGCACGTCATTGACCCTAAGCACAAGGCCAAGTTGACCCTCCATTGGTTTCAGCAGAAAAAAAGTGAAGGTTCTGGAGTGGCCATCACAGTCTCCTGACCTTAATATCATCGAGCCACTCTGGGGAGATCTCAAACATGCGGTTCATGCAAGACGACCAAAGACTTTGCATGACCTGGAGGCATTTTTCCAAGACGAATGGGCAGCTATACCACCTGCACGAATTTGGGGCCTCATAGACAACTATTACAAAAGACTGCACGCTGTCATTGATGCTAAAGGGGGCAATACACAGTATTAAGAACTAAGGGTATGCAGAATTTTGAACAGGGGTCATTTCATTTTTTTTTCTTTGTTGCCATGTTTTGTTTTATGATTGTGCCATTCTGTTATAACCTACAGTTGAATATGAATCCCATAAGAAATAAAAGAAATGTGTTTTGCCTGCTCACTCAAGTTTTCTTTAAAAATGGTACATATATTACCAATTCTCCAAGGGTATGCAAACTTTTGAGCACAACTGTGTGTGTATGTATGTATGTATGTGTGTGTGTGTGTGTGTGTGTGTGTGTGTGTACTTATGAATGTAAATTCTAGAATTATAAAGAAATTACAGGTTATACTATTTTTACTCCACCCTACAGTATATCAAACATTATTTTGAGATATCTGGCATTACAATATAATACTCAAAAATAAATATCACTGTCTTCTGTATTTGAGCCTTTTTGGGGTGGATTTACTGCAAAGGCAAAAAAAAAAAAAAAAAGAAAAGAAAAATTCAACAATGCAAAAAATATTATTTTCTAAAAACTATTACCTTCTGAATTATGAAGCAAATGAAACAGGAGTAAGGCACTAGTCGTCTCTGAAATAGAGAAATATGTACAAATGAGACTGCTACATCACACATTTCTTTGCCTAAATGTCCATTGTGGAGGTCGTATTCTGTGAATGAAGACCTTTTTAACAACTATGTGTAATTACTACATGTACATGCACGGCTAACTCAGATACAAGTAAAACATTATTAGATGTAAAAAGTGCATATCTCAGTTGTTTTTAGTTTAATAAGTCTTCACTGAATTATTGCTAGATATGATGCATTAATACAGATTTGATGTTGCCGGATTTTGACTCAAAAGCAGATCTTTAATTACAATTTTACTTAACAGTTAATTAATTGTATGCTTGTTATGATTTATATTGTGATAAATCTCAAAAACCAAAATTATTTTGAGGCAAGTGGCTTATTTTGAGCTTGTTTTTCCAGACCAGATTGCTTGCTTCTGGTGTGAGATCTGGCAACACTGCAATTGGTATTTCACCCACCCCTTAACGCAGAGTTTTGTCATTTTAAAAATAACATTATTGACCGTTCTTTTATTTTGTTCTAACTGGTAACCATTTGGAAAGGAGGCTACGGAACTTTTGAACCAGAACGAACAGTTTTTGCTCAGAACGAAACGTTTAGTCCCTGCTAACAACGTTCTGATGTACCGATCAAATAGTGAATGTTGATTCAACATTGAAAATTGATCGACGACTGAATCGATGTCACCTTGCTATCTGGGATGAGACACAGAGAGAATATACTGTAGCTTTAAAATATGAATTTAATGAGAAATGTTTGAGTAATTGGTATCTCAGCCTGATCTCATGAAAACTACGTGACTGTGGTGACATTTTTGCAGAATTACATTATGTGGTTTATTACACGTATCACTGCAGTTCCAAGGTGAAATGTCCACTGAGGGGGTGCTAATAGTGAGTTACCTGTTCTCCCAAACAGATGAGGTTTTAAAAGTTAATCCTCTATTGAGTTTTAAATGATCAAAAAGTACCTCCCTTCCCCAAACCTACATCTAACCGATAGTGTCGTGAAAGCAAACGTGAGATGAAAAGCGCACTTGCTGAAGCAACTACGTCATTTTGTGGTGCTTCTTTGACACTTTTGGGTGCTCTTCAGGACTCATTTCCTTGTCCTTTGCATCGGAACTGCAATGCTGTATTAGTTAAGCTACTGTGCAGTTTTGATGACGCTCTAACAAGCTTGTATATAATGTCAACGTTAAAATGAATCACCTTGCAAGTCAAGCACTGTATTAAAAGTGTTTTTATGTCGTAAGATAGAATAATGTCAGAAACAGGGTGAAAAGTATGTGTTTATGAACTGATAATGTGCTGTTTATCTCATAATTTGCCCATTGTTGTTATAGTGCTTCTAGTGTTTATTTCACCAGGAAACTGGTGTGATACATACAACAAGCCACGTAAAAAACATTTTGCAAAAACTATAGTAATGTGACTTGAGTATCTTGGCAAATCTGAGCACAGTTTGAGAAGTTGTTGAGATCTCTTTTGAAACTCTAGACTAGACACATTTGAAATTAAATGAATCTTCTTATCAGAAGAAAAATCTGAGAAACAGTCTCCATTTGCTTTCCATTTAATCTGACTGGTCTCTAGTTGAAACAATTGAGATATAACAAAGATTGTAAAAAGCAATGCTTCTTGTACTTAGAGGGTAAATGAAAGGTCTTTAGTCTGTTTTATGGTTGTTGGACCACGAATATGTCAGGGACAGACGCAGGAGGTTAAGTGCGGCATGGATCAGTGAACAAACGATATCAAAGCGGCTGAAGCTCAAGGCAAACACAGTAAATAAAAACTCTCGGCTGTCAAAGATCCAAAAAATTGTTTTATGAGTGTCCTCTTCTCTAGCTGAAGCTCAAATACCATCATTTACACCTGATATTATCAAACATCATCACATTATTGCAGCTTTCAGGTGATGTGGTGCATTAGATGACCAAAGAAGTTGCTGATGGGCCTGCCCGACTCAAATCTATTTCCTCTCGCACTGCTATTACGAGCTTGTAAGTTTTAGCAGTTGGTCATATGCACCATTAAGGCTTCAAGCCATATAACTTTCAAATGGATCACAGGGTTTGCCTTCTAAAATAGATCTAGTCTCATGTAGTCAGCTGTTGACTATATTGACAAAATGCTGTCCAGCTTGGAAGTTCTCTAGGTTTTGAAACAGAAAGTTTTAAGGCAACATTGTAGCACTCCCCTACATGAAGGCTGTCTAAAAATCTGGGCAGGTAAATCTAAAATAGTGAGAAAATGTATTCAGGTATGATCAATGATATCCTGTTTACTTGCTACTAAGCACCTAAAAAAAACTTGAATAGCTTTTGACCACCATGAACCTCACAAACTCTGGCAAATTCAACTAATAGTACTTTCTCCGAAGCACTCATTGGCTACGCTTACAAACAACGTAATAATTCCATAAATAAGCGGACTGATAGCTCTATCGGACTGAAAAACGTTCATGTAAACACCTCCAATTGGCTTTCTCTGCTTCTTCATTACCATTGGCAGTTAAAATGTTACATGGAACACGAAATCACCCTTACAAAAATTGAGAGTTCATGGCAAATTTGCCGCAAACTCGCCACTGATTATTTTTCAAATGCAAATGAGAAAATTGTCCATTGTTGCCAAAGGTTTGCTGCAGGTTCACCACTACTGGCGAATCACAAGCTAATTTTCATGTGAAAATAATGAGTGCCAAATTTGTGGCAAGTTTGCGGCTAGTTTACCATAACACTTGTTTCTTATAAGGGCTGGGTATTGGGCAAAAATCTTCCCGTGTTGATGGATTTATTCTTATGCCTTTTATGACCTTAAACCGATAATGGAACACCTTTTAATTGTCTGGTAAGAACACCAATAAAGGTGTTTACATGCAATGCAAATTGGGGTAATGGACAAAAATCTACCCATTTCAAACGGTTTATTTTTTTAAGCTGTTTATGTCCTTACACCGATAAAGGAAATCCTTCGGCTGATTAAGCATAATTGTTGTGAGAACATGCATGTAAACGTGCTCAGTATTACTGTGCATGTAAATGCACTCCTGTATGAGCCTTGGAACTTCAACACTTTTTCCTGTAGGACCTCTAAAAATCTATACATCTTGACTCCTGGAAATTGTTAAAGCCAGCCAATTAGATTAGATCTTAATGTTCTGAGAAAGCTCTTGCCACTTTTGTGTGCGCTAACCTTACAAAAAATCTAAACTAGCCACAAACTTGCTGCAAATATGGCGCTCGTTATTTTCACATGCAAATGAGCTTGTGATTCGCTGCAGATGTTTGCCAGACGTATTCAGCTCTTCACCGGTACTGGTGAACCTCCAGCAAACCTTTGGCAACAACGGACAATTTGCCGCAAGTTTGCCACAAAGCTCATTTGCATGTGAAAATTATCAGTGGTGAATTTGCAGAAAGTTTGCGGCAAATTTGCCATGTACTCTCGATTTTTGTCAGGGTATATTTCTGACAATCTGTGAACAATTAATTTTTTTTTTGTGCAGTCTGAGGCTTAGACTACAATACCTCTCTGAACAAGTCCTTCTCTAACCAATTGAAACTTTTAGTTAAGCTTCCTTCTTGTCGCAGGAAAGGTATGACAAAAAAGAAAAAAAAGAAAAAAAAATAGAATCCACCTTGAATCTTAAACATGGCCAAGTGATGCTCTGAAGTTGAACGCAGCTCAGGTTTGCAGTATGCTTGAGTCCCGGTGGATGGAAGCAATCAGGATGTTGCAGGAACAAGGGAGTACTCCAGAGAACTACTGATCAAAGCGGCTCCTCTTTCCCCACTTGTCTTGTTGACTTGCAATGACACAAGCACATACTGATGAATATTTGATCCCACTTGGGGTTGCGCTTGACACAACTAGCGCAAACCCAAAAGAGCAGCACAACAACAATTTGGAACAGCGTGTGAAAATATGCTGCTTGTGTCTGGCGCCCACCCTATTATTTTTCCTTTTTTAAATAGAGGACATGCAGAGAGAGAGAGTTAGCGGGAGCATTGGTGTTTATATAATATTTGTTTATTTATGACAACTGCACCATTTTCAGATTTTGAGATGGGAATGTTAGTTCTGTTTTGAATTCACAATGAAGTTCTGACAATACCACATTACTAAAACATTTTGTTGAATAATAATTGATGTATATTAATACAACCATTTGCATCAATGGACATCAATGACCCTCAAATAATATCACATTTTTTTCAGTTGCCTAGCAGATGCCATTTCCCCACTCCACTCTCTTTAGCTCAGCAAGCCATATTTTTGCCTCAAGAACACAATATCCTCAGGATGGATCAGGCATGTTTAACTGGCATATCTACCCATGCTGGGGTTTGAAAGTTCAGAGGTTATGTATGGTACAACACAGAGCTGCTAAAAAGTAAGTGCAAATGTAAGATTAATTTTTGCATGTAAATATATTACATTTTGACTAGATTTGTACATTCTCTAAAGAGAGAATTGCTCAAACAGCTGCCATAACGCAAGAGGGTGTTCTGGGTGGTTGCCAGGACATTGCTATGTAGTTGCCAAGGTGTTCTGGGTGGTTGCTAGGGCAAAGATATGTGGTGTCCACACACTTGCTATGCAGTTGCTATAGTGCTATGGGTGGTTGCTAAGGCATTGCTAGGTGATTGCCTTCTAGCCTAAATAGTCCACATTCATGTGTTTTTAGCTTGTTGCTATTTGGTTGCTAGGGTGCTCTGGGTGGTTGCTATGGCATTGCTTGTTTGTTGCCCAAGTGTTTTAGCCCATTGCCATGTGGTTGCTAGGGTGTTCTGGGATGTTAATATGGCATTGTCAGGTGGTTGCTGTTAAGCCTATAAAGTCCACGGCCTGTTTTTAATTTTTTTTAGCATGTTGCCTTTCTGGTTGCTCTGTGTGGGTGCTAGAGCATTGCTAGCTGATTGCTGTCTAGCCTATAGAGTCCAAGTTGTTATGCGGTTGCCAAGGTATTCTGGGTGACTGCTAGGGCATTTCTAGGTGGTTGCATCCTCGCCCAAAGAGTCCACATACAATTGTTTTATTAGCATGTTGTGATGTGATTGCCTAGTGTTTTTTAATACATTGCTATGTGGTTGCTACAGTAGGGTGGTCTGGGTGGTTGCTTGTACAGTGCTATGTGGTTGCTTTCAAGCCTACAGAGTCTATGGCCAAGTGTTTTTTTAGCTGCAACAATGCTAAAGGATGTTCTGGGTGGTTGCCAGGGTGTTACTATGTGGTTTCCAAGGAGTTCTGGGTTGTTGCTAGGGCCTTGACATGTGGTTGCCTTTTAGCCTACATTGTCCACACCTATTAGCATGTTGCTATGTGGTTAATATGGTGCTTTGGGTGGTTAGCTAGAGCATTGCTGTGTGGTTGCCTTCTAGCCTAAAGAGTCCACACTCATGTGTTTTTAACTTGTTGCTATTTAGTTGCTCGGGTGCTCTGGGTGGTTGCTATGGCATTGCTTGTTTGTTACCCAAGTGTTTTAGTACACTGCTATGCGGTTGCTAGGGTGTTCTGGTAGGTTAATATGGTGTTGTTAGGTGATTGCCGTCTAGCCTATAGAGTCCAAGTTGTTATGTGGTTGCCAAGGTATTCTGGGTGGCTGCTAGGGCATTGCTAGGTGGTTGCATCCTAGCTCAAAGAGTCCACACCCAATTGTTTTATAGCATGTTGTGATGTGGTTGCCAGAGAGTTCAAGTTCATGTTGCGATATGATTGTCAGTGTGTTCTAGGTGGTTGCTAGGGCTTTGCAAGGTGGTTGCCTTTAAGCCTGTAGAGTCTACAGCCAAGTGATTTTTAGCTGTCACATTGCTAAAGGATGTACTTGGTGGTTGCCAGGATGTTGCTATGTGGTTGCCAAGGTGTTCTGGGTGGTTGATGGGGCATTGATATGTGGTTGCCTTCTAGCTTTCAGTGTCCACACATATTAGCATGTTGCTATGTGGTTGCTTTGGTGCTCTGGGTGGTTGCTAAGGTACTGCTAGGTGGTTGCCTAATGGCCTAAAGAGTCCACACTCATGAATTCTTAGCATGCTCTGGGTGGTTGCTATGGCATCTCTTGTTTGTTGCCATCTAGCCTATAAAGTCTACTGCCTGTTTTTTATTATTATAATTTTTTAGCATGTTGCTTTGTGGGTGCTCTGTGTGGTTGCTAGGGCATTGCAGGTGGTTACCTTCGTGACTATAGAGTCCATAACATAGTGATTTTTAGCACATTGCTATGTGGTTGCTACAGTAGGTTGTTCTGGGTGGTTGCTTGTATGTTGCTATGTAGTTGCCTTCAATCATTTGGAGTCTATGGCCAAGTGTTTTTTAGCTTCCACAATACTAAAGGATTTTCTAGGTGGTTGCCAGGGTGTTGCTATGTGGTTTCCAAGGTGTTTTAGGTGGTTACTAGAGCATTGATATGTGGTTGCCTTCTTGCCTACAGTGTCCACACCTGTTAGCATTTTGCTATGTGGTTGCCAGGGTGCTCTGGGTGGTTTGCTAGGGCATCGCTAGGTGGTTGCTATGGTGCTTTGGGTGGTTTGCTAGGGCATTGTGAGGTGGTTGCCTTCTAGCCTAAAGAGTCCACACTCATGTGTTTTTAGCTTGTTGCTATTTGGTTGCTAGGGTGCTCTGGTTGGTTGCTATGGCATTGCTTGTTTGTTGCCCAAGTGTTTAAGCACATTGCTGTGTGGTTGCTAGGGTGTTCTTGAAGGTTAATATGGCGTTGGTAGGTTGTTGTCATCTAGCCTTTAGAGTCCAAGTTGTTATGTGGTTGCCAAGGTGTTCTGGGTGGTTGCTAGAGCGTTGACGTGTTTGCCACACCCTTTTTTTATTAGCATGATGCTTTGTGGTTGCTCTGTAAAGTTGCTAGCAGTGGCGCCTGTAGCTGTACAGCCGTACGCATTGTGCGCACCTTGAGCGCTCTGACTGACCTGAGAAATATTTACTTTCAGAATATTTCACCAACGATGAAATGTGTCCTGTATTTCTGTTGGCTGTTTAAAAGAAATAGCAATGCGCCATTTGTGAATGAATAATTATTTTGAGTCGGTTCTTTTCAGTGAATTGACCAAACGGGCTTGCAAAATGGTCTGAACTCTGAATTGATTTGCGATTCAATACAGTTCATTCAGAGCCCTCTCTTACTGAATCATTTGGAGTGGATTCTCACACAGTAAAACAGTATCGGGATATTTACGAATACAGCGCTGGATACAGCGGAAATTTACTTACAAGCAACTGAAACAAAAGGCTGTCTTTTTGAGAGAAACTTCAGCTAGTGCTGTGTCATGTGAACAAGGGGCTGTTCAAACAGAACATGTTTTTGTGTCCGCTTGTGCTGTTTTTCAGTCGTTTTCCATGAAAACATTCGCTAGATGGATGTCTTTTGACAACTGCATCACATTTCACTGTGTTTTTGGCATCTCTCATGGGAGTGCAGCATTTTTAGAAGCTGTGTCAAGTTAAAAAGAACTTCTTCAACTGATAAAAACGCATCTCGAGACACCTGCGTTCTGCTCTATTCGTTGTGGTGCATTTAGCTTTTTTAGTGCGAAAATGCGTCTGTCTGACTGAACAGTTACTGGAAGAAATGCTTTAGCCAATAGTGACATGAATGCTACTCATACTCGAGAAAATAAATAAATGCTTATCTCAAAGTCACCAGAATTGAATGCTTTGGTGTTGTTTTTTGCAAAAAAAAAAAAAAAAAAAAAAAATGCCCCCAGACCTCCCTAGGTATAAGGTTTACTAGGCAGATTTAGAGGTCTGCAACCCGACCCAGGCCCGACAGGACCCGAGAACCCATCAGGTTTCGGATCGGGTTAGGGTTTGTAATTAATGAAAAAATAAATAGGCTTTCCAATCTTATTTCGCGCACGCGCTCTCACTCACAGACATGCGCGAATGGAAGAGTTAGGGGCCGTTCACACCTAATGTGTTTTTGTGCATGTCTGTTCTGTTTTCCCATTGTTTAAACACTTGCTGGACAAATGTCTTTGACATTTGCACCACGTTTCGCTTTTTCTTCAGTGTCTCACGCAGGACCGGCACTGTTTAAACACCATGTCATGTTAAAAAGAACTTCAGAGTTTCATTCTTTGCGCTGCGTCTAGATTGTTTTTAGCACAGTTGTCACAAAGATTTAACATTCTAAACTTCTAAATTCTAAAGTTCATGCTGCATAGAGGGGACTGTTTCATTGTTTCATATTATTCCAGATTGTTCTGCACCAGGTGAAGTTTCAGCAAATAAACGGTATGGCAATGCGTTTTTCCCCTTCTGCTCTAGTGTAATAAGGGGCTGCCATGCCTTGTTAAAACTGTGTATGTTTACTGTTTCAGTACTGTTAAGAATGTTGCCTATATGCTTACATAAAATACAGCTATACTAGGAGAAGATACTAGGAGAAGAAATTAGATAGTAAGTGATTTCGGGTTCAGGTCAGGTACGGGCTTAAAATCTGATGGTATAGTTTGGGTCGGGTTCGGGTTTCATTTTAAGGCCTGTGCAGACCTCTAGGCAGATTTCTGTGCGTACCCTCAGATTAAATCCTGCAGGCGCCCATGATTGCTAGGGCATTGCTAGCTGGTTGCCATCCAGCCTAGGGTGACCAGACCCCATTTTCCCCCTTTTTTTTTTTGCACGTTCAAAACAATCCGCAAAGTGAAAATATATTGCAAGAAAGCCGCTATTAAAGCCTACTGGCAACAAGGTTTGCCGTGTACTGTTTATTTAGACTGACAGAGGGGGCTGCTCGCTAAAGCAGCTTTAAGTAATTCGTCTTCCATTACTTATTACTTGTTCGTGCTAGTTTTGCCATTAAGAGCTGGACCAGGGAGCAAGCGCAGTTGAAAAGAAACATCATCATCATCGTTAACATCTTCGAGGTGAGGCACATACAAGCTATTTTATAAACAAGTTATATTGTTATGTATTATATAAAATTAATGCATTTAAAATAAGAATACAACATTAATAACATGGAAAAATAAATGAAATATAGAATAAAGTATCTGCAAAGAACAACAATAAATGTAAGTCAGCACATTACAGCATAGAGTACATTGTGCTCTCCTGGGAACGAAGTGACTGAAAAGAAACATCATAATGCATAAGAGTTGATCAAAACAAAAGGTATAATTAAGAAAAACAGGTCCATAGGAGATACCACATGAGATAACTGATAGAAACAGTTAGGTGAAATAGTGCAATAATAATAATAATAATTATTATACAATATTGAATATCTTTTATGCACTTTTATGCCACAATGTCATCTACTGTATACAGTGTAGAAAAGAATGAACTCATGTGTAACAGAAGACAATTAAAAATGATCAACTTTACCTCTGTATCAGAATTTCACTGAGACATATTCAACAGAGTATGATATACCATAGTTCTTGACATTACTACATTCACCGTGGTCAAAATACATAACATCTGAATTGTCCCCCTTTTTTAATTAGTAGATAAGTAACGTGAAATTTCAATGACATATTTAACACTGAACTAGAAATATCCCTGTTTTTCATTTCAGAAATCTGGTCACCTTAGTCTAGCCTATAGAGTTCACATTGCGATATGATTGTCAGTGTGTTCTGGGAGGTTGCTAGGGCATTGCTAGGTGGATGCAATTGAGAATATGGAGTCCACGCCCTAGTGTTTTTTTTTAGCATGTTGCTATGTGGTTGCTACAGTAGGGTGTTTTGGGTGGTTGTTAGTAATTTGCTATGTGCTTGCTTTCAAGCCTATAAAGTGTATGTCCAAGTGTTTTTTGCACATTGCTATGTGGTTGCTAGGGCATTACTAGGTGGTTGCCAACTGGCCTCCCAAAAATGTTTTTGTTTTTTATTTTTACCCCCAATTTATTTATTTATTTATTTATTTATTTATTTGTTTATTTTTAATGATGCGGTTTAATGATTCTCAAAATGAGAAGCACGTAATAAAATGTTAGACATCATGATGGGGACTGACATGGAAAAATTATGCAATGAAAGTGAATGGCGACTGAGGCAAACATTCTGCCTATCACCTCGTTTTGCGTTCCACAGAGAAAAAGAATAAAAGAAAAAAGAAAATCGTATGGATTTTAGATCTAGATAATTGCAAGGAAAGAATTACATGATTCTCTCTTTTTTTTTTTTTTTGTGCACTATCCCTTTAAAGGGTCATTTAGTAGTTCTCCAGCTAGCGTTAGCATTACTCTTCTTCGTGTACTTTAAGTACCGATGTTACAGTGGTGTTAGATGCTGTACTACCATCTTTCGAAGCAGATAAGCAAGCACTGTGGCTGAAGTGGAGTCATTCAGGTTCCTGGGCACTACCATCTCACAGGACCTAAAGTGGGAGAGCCACATAGACTCAATTTTGAAAAAGGCCCAGCAGAGGTTGTTCTTCCTTTGCCAGCTGAGGAAGTTCAACCTGCCACAGGCGCTGCTGATACAGTTCTACTCAGCAGTCATTGAGCCTGTCCTGTGCACTTCAGTAACTGTCTGGTTTGGTTCAGCTACCAAGTCAGACATCAAAAGACTTCAAAGGATAGTTCGGACTGCTGAGAGGATTATTGGTGCTCCCCTACCCACCCTGCTAGAACTATCCACATCCAGAGTAATGAAACGGACTGGTAAAATCACTCTTGACCCCATTCACCCCGCACACTTCCTTTTCGAACTTTTGCCCTCTGGCCGGCACTACAGAGCACTGAGCACCAGAACAGCCAGGCACAGGAACAGTTTTTTCCCTCAGGCCATCCACCTCATAAACAGTTAAAACTGCCCCCAAATACTTTCCTTTTTGTCAACACAACCATGTGCAATATTCAATCCATCCATTCTTACTTATATATTTCATTTATATTTTTTAACATATCCTACCTCTTCTTCAATACATTACATCACCTGCACATAACTGTATATCTGTATGTAAAATATTCAAACATCATTATTGCTCTATTGTATATTTCTCTTTTATTTATCTGTTATATCTTATTTTTTATTTTTATGTCACTCTATGTATATATGTTTAAATGCATATGTTTGTATGTATGTATATACGTTGCATTCTTTGTATGTATATACGTTGCATTCTCTTTGCACTGGAAGCTTCTGTCACCATGACAAATTCCTTGTGTGTGTAAGCATACTTGGCAATAAAGCTATTTCTGATTCTGATTCACGTTATTTCTAAAGACAGTTATCACCTTTATTAGAGAACTGCTTAGCGTAAAATAAACCTCAATTATCTAGCTATACAGAATGTCAAGGTAAAGATTAGAATTGTTTTTGATGATCAAATTTAGCATGTCCATGAATACTGTATTTGGCTAACTTTTTATGTTTCCAAGCAACCAAAGTCATGGTTTACACAAAATCCACAACAATCGCTGTGCCAATCTAATTTTTTAAGAGCAGAGGATGCCTCCTCTCCTCTAATGTAGGACATATTGTCACTTGCTCTTTCAGATGGTTAACTTGTGCACTTTGACATTGACTGACACTTTAATTTAGATTTAAATCACTATGTTATGTTTAGGTTATTGGAGATGTCCTGCAGCATTATTTGAACAACCCTTGGGATGAATTTGATGGGATGGACTGGCCAGGAGAGATTTCCAGCGGTTTGAAATGATTCAAATTCAAATACAGATTGCTAGGAAATGCCTTTAAAAGCATTCTAGACTCAAAAGCATCAAAAACACACCTGAATTGTTAAGGCATCTAAATCAGAACACAATGTTTGGATAGGAAACCTTAAAATTGGACATCTTGTTGAGGAAAGCTAAGCTATTGAGTCTTTTGATTTGGGGCAACCAGCTAGCAACCATCCTAAACAATATAGCAGCCCCCTAGCAATCACCCCAAACACCTTAGAAACCACATAGCAAGCGTCCCACCTAGCAACCTTCCTGAACACCCTAGTAACCACCTAGCAACCATACCAAACACACTAGTTGCAACCTAACAGTCATCCTGAACACTATAGCAACCACCCTGAACACACTAGGAACCACCTATTAACCATCCTGGACACTATAGCAACCATATGCATACTAAATGCCCTAGCAACCAGCTCAATCATCCTAGCAATTCCCTTGAAATCACCCCAAACACCCTAGTAACCAAATAGCAATGCTCTGGCAACCACAATACCCTAGGATCATTGTGGGGAGTTGTGAAGAGACAAGCACTCACGTTATCTTCTGAAAATGTAAAAACCTAGTTTTCCATTCGTTGAAGATGTTTGGAAACTCAACCATGTAGCTCTGTAATGTCAGAGATTAGGATCCAAACAGAATTTGGAAGCAGGCTGAGACAGACAGAGCAAGAGAGAGAGAGAGAGAGTACACTCTGCAATGAAGCAATTCTACAGTTCATCCTCTCAAACATCTCCACCCTGTGGCTTCTCTATGCATGAGGTAAATTAATTGTTGTCAGCTAATTTTCCATACACACAATAGCTTGCTGAAGATCCGAAGAGCTGAAAACCCAGCAGACGCACATTTATGTACATACACACACATACACAGATGGCTCCCCACTGCTTTAGGGGTATGAGGCATTGAAATGTAGCTGTGCTGTATCATGGCCATTATTGCCTGTGTATAAAGTCATTGTATCACACAGGTACTTTGATGTCTTTTAAATATCTCATATAAATCTTTCCCACTGGCAATTCTTCAGTATATGGGATACATTTGGACTCACAAAACATTTAACACAAACTTTATCTTTGTCCAAAAATGATCTGCTACAGTTTGGAACGTGTTAAATAATGTGTGACAAGTAATTTCTGCAGTATATTTTACTAATATACTGAAAATGATGCTGTAAATCGGATTGGTTGTTCAAAATATTACTATACAAACAAACATATATGGCTGCATGCACTTGCTTCATCTATGTTTGTTTGTTTTAAAATATATTTCTTATATAACTGAATAAAATGCATAAACTGCAATAACTGTCCAAAGTGTTTAATTATTTCAGGCAAAGTCTTATTTAAAAAAGTAATTTTCGGTTTTAGTTGTTGTTATTATTATTATTAATATCTACATATATAAAATGTATTTATGTTTGTTTATTTACTTGTTAATACAATATATATATATATATATATATATTAATTATTATTATTCTTTTATTTTTTTGAAGTTTAGGAGTATTGATCATGCTAAATAATATTTAAAATTATCTGTAAAAAACATATTAATAGATAAAATCTATTAATTGTAAACTCAAATACAAAGCTTTTAAACATGTAATGTATGTGCCAGCAATGTTAATCCAGTAATGTTAAATAAATGAGACCACACTGAGTTTGCCAAGTTAAACTGCCTCTCCGCTGAGGTTAACACATCCAGTCATACAGTGTTACTGCACAGAAGCTGAGAATTTTAGTTTCTAGCTCATAGCTTCTTAGTGACATGTTTAGCTACCATACTTTGTGACCACAGGGAAAGAAGATAAATGACAGTACATATGTGAACAGATATCATTGAGGGGCATGCCACTACAACAATTATCCCAGCGTGGCGACATATGGTAGAATGCTTTAGTACACATTTTACACATTATAGTTTAATGCTTGTGATCCACACAAGAATAGAATTAGGCATGGATTTTTCAACTTTCATAACACTTTATAATAACTTTCATTTATAACATTAACAAACATTATAGCCCATGTCCATGAAGTACATTTTTGTTAGTGCAGTGTGGTGTCTTGCAGTACAAAGGTTTAGGTTTAAATGATCATTTTCCACCCACTCCATGTGAATTAATCAAGCCATATTTGACACTGTAACATTAGAAAATGACCTCTTTTGAGATTAGCTAACATCTCTACATGTGAAATGAGTAACAACGCATGCTGATGGGTTGTTGGTTTGCCATTGAGTCCATTATAATTGGCTTCCCTTCAGTAACATACTGTTGTTGGCAGTACAGTTAGTTAGTAAAGCCTCAGCTGAATAAAAATGAATGAAGACTGTCAGAAGTATTGCTAAACGGGGTACGTAAACCAACTTAAAACTGCATCCCAAACCTTTAATTTCTGAAACAATCTTTTTTTTTTTTTTTTTTTACATTGATGACATGAAAGCCACATCCAAACCATGAACCTCTTAATCCTGTTTCAAGTGAAGAGACTGGAGCTGTAAGTGCTGACACAGTAACTTTTCGAGTGTTGGCTTCTCTGGGAACTGGTGTGTTCACTTAGGAGGCATACTGTGCTTAAGTGTCATGAAATAATGCAGAAATCTTAGTGGTACCAATGTAGGTTAAATTTTTTGTTATTGATTTGTGATTAAAGAAATATTCCTATTTTTATACAAGTTAAGCTCAATAGACAGAATTGTGGCATAATGTTGATTACCACCAAAAAATAATTTCTAAAAGTCCCTCCTTTTCTTTTAAAATATGCAGAAATCGAGGTTACAGTGCGGCAATTACAGTGGAATTGAATGGGCCCAATTTTTGGAGGGTTTAAAGGCAGAAATGTGAAGCTTATAATTTTATTAAAGCACTTACATGAATTCTCATGTATTATTTTAGCTGTAAAGTTGTTCAAATCATTGTTTTTGCGGGATTACGTCTTTATGGCAAATAAGTTATCAAATTGGATAAACTTTACACAGAAAAGTTAAGTAAGCGATTTTATTTCACTAAAATCGTGTTAAACACGCATATTGTTTATGTCTTGTTGCTTTACACTGTAAACGTGAATATTGTCATTACTAGAAATTACTTGAAATGTCAAGTTTTTGGCTCATAATTGAAAAATATAAGTTCCTTGAACTTATTTTTCTTAAAAATCTATTGACTTAAGATTTTAAGTGTTTGTAACTCAAACTATTGAGTACAATATTAAGGCTATAGGGAATAACCCCAATGCCTTGTGCTTGAATTATTTAATTATGTTTCCTTGGTCAAAGGGAAATTATGGGGACATTTCAAAAGTTGTTATTAAGAATTAATAGAGGTTTTAGCTCTTTTGTAGTATCATTTATGTTGTTTTGTTGCAAATAGTTGTTTTGTGTGATGTCACCATTAGGGTGATCTGTGTCCCCTTTGGTCAAGTTGGAACCGTTAACACTTTTTCAGTTCTCCTTGTGCACGTGCGACTGAAGAACAGGCATATATGCATTTCTGTATATAAATACGTTTATTTGATGATTGATCTAGAATCAGTAATTATTTAAACTGTGTTATTGTGTGAGCTAAATTTGAGTCCATTCAATTAAAATGATTAAATTAAAACAACAACATTTAAATAGCAAATCTGAGTTAAGTCTACTCGCATCAAGTCATCTCTACTTAAATAGTTAAATTCATTCTATATGGACAAGTGAACTTAATCACACAAGTTTTGGAGAATCCATTACACAATACAACTGAGGTAACATCTTTACTCAATCAGATGAGTAGATTCAACTTATTAGGGTTTTCAGTGTACGTTTGAAATAGTGAGTATTTTAACATTTATGGATTGTCCCCAGTGCCTCACTGTAACCCTGATTTTTTGCTCTTTTTAAAGAAAAGGAGGAACAATTCGAAAGTTTTTGGCGAATATTTTGTGGATATCGACATTGTCATATGCTTTATGCTACAGTACATCTTTCCCCAAAACTTTCAGATACAGTCGTTGTAGACGCGACATTTATGAAGGGAATTCAAAGGCTAAATGTGCTAAACAGGAATTGGAGAAAAAATAAAAACTTGACACACTCACTTGTGTAAACCCCCTTATCTTTAAGATTATTCAGGAAAGCAGCAATTTGAGGGCAAGAGAGAGAAAAAAACAAAAAAAACAAAAAAAAACAAAAAAAAAAAAAACGAGGAAAAACTAGGGCATCAAAAGTCCCGAAGGCTTTGAGGACACACTTTGCATTTATTAATCACAGAGAGAACATGGAGGAGAGAGAGAGAGAGAGAGAGAGAGAGAGAGAAGGAGACATGGTGACTTCGCATAAAATTATGGTTAATAACGGCTAATGATCACTGCTCAGATGAGTAATTTAAGAAGGCAAAGGGTGAAACGTCGTGCATCGCTGTATTGTTGCACAGTGCAGTTGCTTTGATGATGCGTATTTGAAGTTGATTTTTTATCTCAAGCTTTGATTTTGACATTGATTGGCAGCCTAAAAAAGTACCCCACTAGTGCACAGAGACACAGTTGGGAATATCGTTAGGAAGAATACATACCACATAAAGAGCAAAGCAGCAAACGGAGTATTCGCGAAGCTGAAGGAAAGGAGAAGGACAATGCTCTTCCTACAGGCTATCCTGAGGAAAAGGATACTTAAAGGTACCCAAATTTCTTTGAAAAAGTCTTATTTGCAATCAAAGACTTTCTTTCATCACCATCTATTGTTTGATTCGGGCATTGCATGATGATTATACAGTGTGTGAGCAGCGTAGCAGCCTTGTCAAAATAAATTTAACGTGTAAAGTTGATGGCTTTGTTATTTGTGAAGTCTTTAAGCACAGCTCCTTGATTACATGTCCATTCCAGTGGCACACTGGAGCCGTCTGACTGTGTTTGTTTGTGTGTAAAATGTGCTTCAGTGTCCTAAAAAAATTATGTCACAATAAAAAACATAAAAAAAAAAAAAAAAAAAAAAAAATGGGGTCTAAAATGTAGTTTAATTTACTTTATGTAAAATGTGATAATATCAATAATAATAACAATAATAATTATAAAATGTACAATATCTTTTTTTTTTCTTCTTGGTAAATAAACCAGGACATTTTCTTGACAAGTTTCGTCCGAAGTACTCGTATAGCTACTTAGCCTGTCTGTTTGGATTTCACCATGACTTGGTTGATACAATGTCTTTTTGTATAATATACTGTATATATATATATATATATATATATATATATATATATATATATATATATATATATATATATATATATACTATACACAAATATACTGTACACACTTGCTAAATAAACAGGTTTTTGACATCATTATTGTTACTATATTTTGTATGTTAACACGGCTGGTAAGCTGAATTGACCAATTAGCATCCAGGAGCAGAGCTATCCATTTTACAAAATAGTTTATATCATTGTCTTTTGATTTTGTTTTGACATTTTCAGTGCACACTTGTATTTAAGAGGCAGCTTGGCTCAGTATGTCACATGGTGTGTTAAGCTACAAGATGTAAGGTGGCAGACAGAGAGAGAGACAGAGAGATACTCTCTGCCCTTATCTTCCTTATTCACAAGCTCCAGATGTCTTGCATTCTTCACACAGCTTTTGCTCTTTGTTATCGTAGGCTTATGACTCCATCCTGCTTTTATTTGCACAGATATGCAAAGGCACTTGCTCTTATTGTCATGCAGCTCCGAGAGGGCAGAGAATACTCGATTTGTTTAGACACTGTTTGGTTTCACTTGTATATAGATAAAAGACAATAGATTGTCTTGTTTTTACTTTACCAAATGCTCTCTCTCTCTCTACATATATTCACAGAGAATGATAAATGGTCTGCACTTATATAGCACATTTTTTAACCTTAGTGGTTCTCCAAAGCACTTTACACTGTGTCTCATTCATACACACTCAAACATCAATGCCAGCAGAGCTGCCATGCAAGGTGCTAGCCTGCCATTGGGAGCAACTTGGGGTTCAGTGTCTTGCCCAAGGACACTTCATCATGTGGAGTCATGTGGGCCAGGAATTGAACCACTAACCCTGCGATTAGTGGACAACCCACTCTACCACCACATTGAAAATGTAGGATTTATAGTCCAATTTAAACCTGGAAACAAACAAAACAACACCAAAAAAGTTTTAGGATCTTTTAATATTTTAAACAATGAAAAGTTTTGATGTAAAATAATAAAAAATAAAAATATTTAAGATTTTACACAATTTCTAGGTCAAACACAAGCAAATTTGCAAAGAAAGTTTTTTTATTAACGAAATATAGAAGCATACATGCAATTATATTTGCAATTATGTATTAATATATATGCAAAGTAGAAGCATTTTCACTGGTGGTTTCAGACTTTTGGAGCCCACTTTATATATTTCTTGTGAACTATGTCTCATTTGAGAGTTAGGTGCACATGCAATTGTTTCTGTAGTGCAAGAGCTGTCACTAGCAGCATGGCTATTATTAATTATAAAATGCATAGGTGAGCCCCACTGTAGATATTCTACCACCTTGGAGTAAAAATATTTAGTCTTGGGCAGTTTCACATGGGAATGCACGCTGCTATAGTTAAGACCCATAAACTACACATTGTGTGCACACATCTTTTCTGTTTTTGTCCAAGATGCTGAGGGAGCATCTTTCTTGCTCTGTCTCCTCTGCTGACATAGCTTTTAAATTGAAAATAGTGTGCGATTAGTAGAAAATACTTACACGTTTTGTGATTACGGTGAGTGACATCCCCCCCAGGCCGTTCGGTTTTAATGACTCAATTTTTTCATTATTTGAGTTTGCATTCTTGCATTCAATTTGCCTTTTCATACTAAAGCTTGACTTTCCTTGGCCCTCCTGTCCTAAGATCAAATGAATAAGTACTCATTTAACAGTTTTTCAACATCTGTTTTGGGCCAAAATCATACGCAATGATGTAAATGCAAACGCTTATACGCAAGCTTAATCTCACATGTTGTTGTGTTTCAAATGTGTGCAGTTCATAACACAACGCAAGTAAATTGTAAACTGGGCCAGAGACATACTCTTTGTAAGTGTTTACTTGGATGCTTCTAGCTATGCCATATCGATTTTACATGTCAAAGTATTTTGAAATGTTTCAGAGCGCAATTCATAACACCACACAAGTACAGTGTAAACTGGGCCAGAAACATACTCTACACAATATGTGAACGTACTGTAGATGCTTCTAGCTACATAAGCTGGATATCATGCATCATTGTGTTTCGAAATTGGTCAGATCACACTTCATAACACAACGCATGAACAGTATAAACTGGGCCAGAAACATACTTTACGCAAGTATGTGAACATAGATGCTTCTAGCGATGCAAGCCTGATTTCACACGTCGTTGTGTTTCAGAATTGGTTAAAGCGCAATTCATAACGCATCGCAAGTACAACTTAAACTGGACTAGAAACAAAGTAAATTGGACTAGAAACATACTCAATGCAAATATGTGAATGTAGATGTGTAGGGCTTTACTGGTTGTTTAGATCAGTGTTACTATCAGAAATAATTAATAATTATTTCTTTAGTTATTAATTAATATTTAAATGAATTAATTGAATCTAACTCATTAAAACCTCATATGGGGCTCCAATGTAGTGTGCTACGTTTAGGAGCAAGTTTGGTTATTAGCAATAATTAATAATTATCAAAGATAATTATTAATTATTAAAATCAATAGAACATTTGATGAGAATCAATGTTAGCTTTTTTAATCCTTTAAATCAACAATTATCAAAAATAATCGTTAATTGTTAACATCGATGAAACATTAATTAAAATTAACACTAGCTTATTGATCATTAAATTCAACAATCATCAAAGATAATTATCAATTATCAAAAATCAATAGAATATTAATAAGGATTAAAATTGACAGGGCACCACCCTGGAATCAGGGACTAATAACCAGATAGTAAAACAGTCTCAATATTAGATTGTTTTCTTAGGAAAATCGACATCCGAAGAATAGCGATTTTCGGGAAAAAAAACAATGAATGAAGGTTTGAATCCGAGCACTGACATCCCGTCAGCACGACACAGGCGTATGCAAAACAAACCAAAACACTTCTCTTTGTAATATAAACAAAGTTTATTTATGCAGTAATATCAATTAATAAGTAATACAATGCAGTCAATAAACTTCCGACTTACAACTACAAACTAAACAGTGATATGATTAGATATGGAAATAAAAATAATCCTATAACACATAAGGTGTGTGTGTAACAGTGTGTGTGTGTGTGTGTGTGTGTGTGTGTGTGTGTAAGGAGGGATGCGCACAAAATGGCGGACGTGACTCTCGTGGAGAGTATGTCACACGAGACTTCCGGCCAGGGAATATGACCGCGAATGGGGGCGGTGAGAAACCAGTCAATGGCGTCCACCAGTTACCGTGTGTACCCGCTTGTACGATAGCTTAGGGACAAAGCTGGGCTTTAGCATTAAGCTATCTAGGAGCCAAAAATGTGTGCCAGAATGTTTGTGAGGGGTTGCGTGCATGTGTGTGTGTGTGTGTGTGTGTGGTTAGTACGAGAGAGAGAGAAGTGATGGCCCTAAAGCCGATTTCGCGATCGTTGGAGAGAAAGCAGCTGTTAGTTCATCGCTCAGAGACGCGGTGGACGGCTCGTAAACAGTCCCGCGTTCTTTGACTCTTTAATGGATGAACTCAGTTTACCTGTCTCACCCGCGATGGCGAAATTGCACAACAGTCCAATTTGGTTGGACCACAATACAGCAAAACAAATTCGTGATAATTAATACCCTGAGTATTAATAATGAGCGGACATTGCGGTCCGTAAACTGTACAAGCAAAAACCTTGAAACACAAGAATAACACACTATAATATTCTATATCTGCCCAGACGTAACCTCTTACTTGAATCGCATGAGGACACAGGTAGAATGTGTTTTCCTCCATCTTTTAACTCAGACCCGGTTCCTTGAGGCTCGGGTGATGACGGGAGGCCGTTTCCTCGCTCTGTCGGCGGGTGGTAAGGCTGTTGATTCTCGGCGGGCTGGCGGAGATTTCAGAAATGTCGACTTGATTAAAGATGGAAGAGAAATCTTTAATCTCTTCACTTCTGTAGGCAAACGGATGAAAATGCGGATTGCTCAGCGGTCTCCTTCGGTTGAACACAGAGTAATCTCAACTCGTCCAGCAAGATGGAGATTGTATGGCAACAGTTTCAAGTCGGACGTTACTTCCTTGTGCCACGAGGTTGCACATGAGAGCAGCGATGATCTGCGTCTACACACTGCAAACAAAGTTGCTGGAAGCAAATCCCGGAAGCATTTCAGAGGTATTTCAACTCATGATGATGTCATGTTTGAAGGACGTTCTGTTGTGTGCCTCATCCAATAGGAGTTGAGAGTTCGATCCTTTAGTGAGCAAGGCTTCATGGGATTTGTAGTCTGTTTTGGACTCCCTTTGTTTGATTTTGGCGCGATTTTTATCAGTATAATTTACGACTTGGAATGTGGGGGCTTGAGTTAGGTTTTTACGACGGGGTTAGGCCTGCCTTTGTCTTCTATCTGAATACATGAGGCCCAACAGATGCTTCTAGCTACACCAGCTCGATTTTACGCATCGTAGTGTTTCAAAATGTGTCAGAGTGCAATTCATAGCACAAGTATGGCATAAACTGGATTAGAAACATACCCTACACAAGTGTGAACATAGATGCTTCTAGCTGCACTAGCTCGATTTTACACATTATAGTGTTTCAAAATGTGGCCAGAAACATACTCTTTGCAAGTACGTGAGTGTAGATGCTTCTAGCTATGCAAGCTCGATTTCATGCTTTGTTGTGTTTCAAAATGTGACAGAGTGCAGTGCATAACAGAACGCAAGTACAGCGTAACCAGGGCCAAAAACATACTTTACACATACTGTATGTATACTTGAATGTTGATGCTTATTACAATGCATTTTACATTTATTAATTTAGCGACGCTTTTCCAAAATGACTTACAAATGAGGAGAACAATAGACACAATTCGTCCTAAGGGAGACAGTAGGTAGCAACATGCTGTAATACAAGTTTCAAAATTGCTTAGAGAAGTGCACATTGCGAGGAAGGTGGGAGATAGAGGTAGAAGCATGGATAGATTTTTTGTTTTATTTTTTTTAAGCAGAGAGTGCATTTGTAGGGTAGGTTCAAGTGCTCACGAAAGAGCTGTGTCCTTAGTTGTTTTTTGAAAGAGTCTAGAGAAACTGCTGCTTCTAGCTACGCAAGCTCGTTTTCACACATTATGTTTCTAAATGTGTCTGAGTGCAGTTCATAACACAACACAAGTACAGCATAAACTGGGACAAAAACACTCTACACAAGTAGGTGAACGTAGATGCTTCTAGATACGTCAGCTCTATTTTATGCATCATAGTGTTTCGAAATGTGGCAGAGTGCAATTAATATACATAGCAGACGCTTTTATCAAAAGCGACTTACAAATGAGGAACATAACAAATAATTTGTCATACAAAAGTCAACAATAGTTGCAGTATCGTACTGCCAATAACACAACTCAAGTACAGTGTAAACTGGTCCAGAAAAATACTTTACACATACACTTGAACATAGATGCTTCTAGCTACACAAGGTCGATTTCAAGCATTATTGTGTTTCGAAATGTGTCAGAGCATAATTCATGACACAACGCACATGCCCATTGTAAACTTGCCAAGAAACATACTCTATGCAAGTATGTAAATGCAGATGCTTCAAGCTATGCAAGTTTGATTTAACATGACATAGTGTTTCGAAATTTATCAGAATGCAATTCATAACACAACACAAGTACAGCATAAACTGGCCAGAAATATAGTCTATGCAAGTATGTAAGTGCAGACGCTTTTAGATATGTGTTGTTGCTTTCCGACATGTGTCAGAACGCAATTCATAATGCAACACAAGTGCACGTTGGATTCTCAGCATTGGCGCAAGGGTATTGGTGTAAAATAGGCTTGAAACATACTTTGCGCAAGTAAGTAAATGCAAAATTTTTTGCTATGCAAGCTCAATTTTAAGTGTTTTTGAACTAAACCAACCAGCTCCGGGGTAAAACACAACATTACAAACTTTGATTTGGGGCAAAAAAAAATTTGAAAATTGGACAAAAAAGACAAAGGGATATGATATGCAAAATGACGTAATCTAATTAAAAATGATCGAAAAATATTAAAATACGTTATAATAAGTTAACAAAATAAATGTTAATTTTATAGCAAAATATTCAGATATTTACAAATATATAAATAGTTTGAGAGTATAGGAAGACCGACTCAATTGTATCATTCACAGTACATCACGTGAGTGGGCGATTGCTGCAAGGCGCTTGGACAGGGTTCTCTGATTGGTGGATCTCTTCAGGATCATGGGTAGTGCTGTTCTTCACCAGGAATTCTACCATTAAACACAATTTCTCTAAAATGTGAAAAAAAAAAAAGTTTAAGTAACGCTGACTGATGGCTTCAACAGAAATCTATATTGTACAGTACCATCGAATAACAACCTCAAAGCTCATGGTAAGTCTGTCTTAAAAGGTTTATAAATTATCATTAAAAATTCATTTGCCTGTGGAAAATGGGATTTTGACTTCTGTAAACAGACTGTTGCAATCTATTGTGGTCATTGATCGCGCTGTTTAATTGCACATGCTTTCTGCATTGTTCCCGGTCCACCAAATAAATTATGCAAATCAGGTACTGGTGCAAACACACTCAAATAAATATTATGATCAACGTAATTTTCACAGTGCAATTCTTAATTAACCTAGAAAGGCATGTTTGTACTGAAATAAATGACAATTATCACTTAATTGAAATACACTGCAGTGCTATTTCAGCGCATTTAGTGTCTGGTTAAATTGGATTGCGGGTCGTGAATAAGATGCTGTAATTTATTCACGAATAAGATGCAGGTTTTTGTGCTGAAATATTGCATGCAAAAGATCCGCCACTGTTTAGTGAGTACCCCTAGGTATCTACAATGGTAGCGTACTCTAGCAATGCAAAGGCCAAACATTTGTGTCTGAGATGGTCTTTGTGTTGGGTGCTGCTTCTTGGGATTATATATTTTATTTATTTATTTATTTATTAGTAGTCGCATTTTGCTCTTTGATGGCAAAATGAATGCTTTTTGCAAAATACCAGGTTTGCTTACAGTGAATTTGTTTGTTGTAAGCATTGTCTTTGATCATGAAAGCTTTAGGTTGTAGCTGAAGTAATTTAGAAATGCTTTTGTTGCACGAGAGAGACATGCCCAGATCCATTAGACACATTAAACTGAAGGAAAAATCACTGATCAGCAAAATACCCACAGGACCTACATTTTGATATAGTTCACTTTTCCATAAAAGTGTCCTCTAAGACCTCAAAGTTTTGTTGGAACTGAGTCATTGATGATCATTATGTTTTGAATGCAGTGTTGTTACTTTGTCACCTCAACATTGTTAGAATTTAATTGTATTGGTGTAATATTGTAAGATTTCCAGACCATCACGACAATTCTCCTGTGAATGTTTGAGCTAGCATGTGTGTAGTTGTGCTGTAGTATGTGTGTGAATGTGTTCGAATACGATCCAATCGCTCATCCTTTATGTAGTGTCTCAGCAGGCTTCTTCCAACCTTCAGCGGCTTTGAATTGAAGAACTAAAAAGGCAGATAGTGTGAGCTTGCATCTGAAGTTTTTTCATGGTCAGACACTCCAAAAGGAATAAATAATGCCTGGAAGCAATGCAGTTCCTTTAAACTGAAGGTGAGATTAGGACTTTTGATAAGACAAAGTTTGATGGAGGTTTCTTACATATACTGATATATGACTGCTGAGCTTTGCCCTGGTTCTGTTTATACTGCATATGATCACAGATATATGATGAACACCAGCAGGAGATTTAATGCATATTAAAAAATATAGTATTTACTGGATCAACAAAAATGTATGTTTTGTATTGATCTGCATTCATGAGCCCCAGGCTGTTGTAGGGTATCGTATAGTGGTGTTTTGTATGTCAGCAAATAATCCTCATTCACTTAGGTCTCTACTTTGTAAAGCTGCTGTTACTGCTCTGGTGTCTTTGTCCTGTCATAAACCACCAACTGTAGCAGGAGCATGGCTTTAAAGGGCAGGCTGTGAAGGACCATTTTATTGATAGGATGAGCTTACTGAGAGAATACGCTGCTTTGCTGAATAAATTTGTGTTTTGAGATGAAACAGGACTTGGCGTGGCACTGAATGACATTTCATTAGTAAATTAATTGAAATGTGTCATTTGTGAACAAACTGAACAAACGAGGCATGTTGTTCGTGAACAAACTGAGACATAGTATTTCACTGAAAAATTAAACGAACAAAGCATGTCGGTCACAAATGAACTGGGACATGTAATTTGTGAACGATCTGTCTGAACGAGGCTTGTCATTAGTAAATGAACTGAGACATGTCATTCGTTACAAAATGAACGAATGAGGCATGTCGTTCGTGAACAAACCGAATGGAAGAGGAATGAATTTTGTGAACGAACAAAACATGACGTTAATTTACAAACAGAGCAACTGGCAAATCTCGTTCATGAACGAAGTGGAAAAAGTTGTTTGTGAACAAACTGAAAGAACAAGGAATGTCATTCGTAAACGTACTAAACGAATCAAGACATGTAATCCGCGAACTAGCGACAAACAATTAATAATTCACGATTGTACAAGACTTTTCTTTTGTAAACATATTCAACAAATTGGGACATGTTCTTTGTAAAACCAAACTGAACAAACTGGTAGGTGTTGCCTTTGAACAATCTGAATAATTGAGGCTTGTTGTTTGTGAGTGTACTGAATGAACAAAGCGTGTTGTTCATTTACAAACAGCACAAACTGGCAAATGCCATTCATGAATGAACTTGGACTTGTCGTTTGTGAACAAACTGAACGTCTGAGCTTTGACCTTGTTTTTTTTTTATTCATCTGAACAAATTGAGACATGTAATTCACAAACTAACAACAAATAATTCATAAACAAGCAAGACTTATAGTTTGTAAAAAATGAACAAACTGCGTCATGTCCTTTGTAAAAGTCAAACTGAACCAACTAGAATATGCTGCCTTTGAACAAACTGAATGATTGAGGTAGGCTGTGTCATTCTTGAGTAACCTGAATGAACAAGCCATGTTGTTTGTGAACGAACTGAACGAACGCGGCATGTCATTAATGAATAAACAGAACAAACTGGCATGACATTCATGATGGCACAAGGACATGTCATTCAAGAACAAACTAAATGAACAAGGAATGCGTTTCGCAAACGCACTGAACGAATTAAGACATGGAATTCGCAAACTAAAGACATATAATTCATGAATTAACAGGGCTTATCATTTGTAAACAAAAATAATGATTTTTCGTTTGTGAACAAAACTGAACCAACAGGGACATGTTGCCTGTGAACGAACTAAACGAACAAGGAATGAGCAAATGAGGCATGTCAATCGTAAATGAACTGGGACTTTTCATTCAAGAGCAAACTGAATGAACAAGGAATGTCATTAGTAAACGTACTGAACAAATTAAGACATATAATTTGCAAACTAACTAAATGAACAAGGCATGTTAATTGTGAAAGAAAAAATAAGAATCGGGATTTGTTGTTCGTGAACAAATTTTTCCCTGTATAATTTTATAGTCTTGCATTCATGAACAGCATTCACTTTGATGTAAAGGTTTTTATTGCCAACAAAAGAGAGTATTGCACAACACAAAAAAGTCAACTGTTCTATTAACTCATAATCAGTTCATGCATCATTAACTGATAATAATTCATGAAACAGAGTAACTTATTCCTTTGGCCACAGTGTTAAATCCTGCAATTAATATCTGTTATACAGTATATAGCAGTTTTAGCTCCTCTCTTCGCTGGTTACAGAGCTAATTAATTTTTGACAGATTCCTCAGCAGATTAAATATTTTTTTTTATTGGTGATCATTCTTGCATGCTGAAAGACCTACACCGGTGCAGGTTTCAGAACAATACCTTTGCACAAAGTGAGAAACAGGTACTAAAAAAATGCAAGCTTCACCGTTGTTTATGTGAACGCAATTACTTCCTGGTTTCCGTGGGACTAGTACCCGTGTCTCGGAGGGTGCTCTCGAAATACACCATCAGTAGCAGTACAAGAAGAGCTAAAAACAATTGAATTGATGCAAATATGTCTGATGGGAGATTACACTTGTTAGTTACTCTGCAGAATAGGGTTGATTTCATAGTACTGGAACATTCAGTAGCAACATGTCGAGTTCCTGTGTGATTATGTTGCTGTTGGACATCGATGCAACCGTTCACAGTAATAGACTTAGGCAACCTAATGTCTGAAAAAGATTTTAAGCTTTTGCTTTAATATAGGCTTCTGGCTATATTCACTGTTGGCACAGCTTTGCTACAGAGCTTTTCTGAAAAGTGTTTTGCGACCTTCTGTTGGCCTTACAAACCAGCAATGCCCTTCATGTACTGTAGCTTGTTGATATGCACCACATTTCTCCAGATAACAAAGACGGAAAGGCCCCTTTAGCTGCCCTCAAGTTACAACTGCTCAGGATTCAATTGGTGTCTATTTTTGCTGTGCCTCCTCTGTTCAGAAGATTACAATAAAACGTTGAGAAGGTTTTTATGGGTGAGCATTGGCCTAGTCGTGTGATAAACATGGAGAATGCAAGAAAAAACATGTAAAGCTAGTGAGACGTGTATGCTGTTATTTGCCCTCATTGTGTCAGGTTGTTGTATGTTATCTGTGGAAAGGCAAGAGATTCAACAACAGCTTTAATTTTAGGGAACGAGGGAGGAAAGGAGAGAGCGGCTTTTTCCATTTGCATTTCAAGTGCAGGGTTGAAAACAGTAACCTGCTGGTACCCTAATGATTGTATCTTCGTACTCATCACATGTAAAGTCATTACACCACAGGAGTACAACAAGAACACAGAATTGTAGCTACTGAGAGAATGATTTAGTAAACAAAGGGTCTACATGTGTTAAAGCTGCACTATATATATATATATATATATATATATACACTACCGGTCAAAAGTTTTGAAACACTTGACTGAAATGTTTCTCATGATCTTAAAAATCTTTTGATTTGAAGGCATATGCTTAAATGTTTGAAATTAGCTTTGTAGACAAAAATATAGTTGTGCCAACATATTAATGTATTTCATTATAAAACTAAAATGTAATAAAAAAATAAATAAAAAAATAAACATTTTTGAAATTGATGACTTGGACCAAATAATAAAGAAAATCAGACAATAAGTGCCCAACATAGATGGGAGCACCTTCAATACTGTTTAAAAAGCATCCCAGGGTGATATCTCAAGAAGTTGGTTGAAAAAATGTCAAGAGTACATGTCTGCAAATTCTAGGAAATGGGATGCTACTTTGAAGATGCTAAAATAAAACACAGTTTTGATTTATTTTGGATAACATAATTCCCATATTTCCATTTCTATTATTCCATAGTTGTGATGACTTTACTATTATTCTAAAATGTGAAAAACAAACTATAATAAAGAATGAGTAAGTGTTTCAAAACCTTTGACCGGTAGTATATATATAAAACATGTTTAAAATGATTTATATTAACATGAGATGAAGACTGTAGACATATCAGTCTTAGAAAAAGCTGCTTTATTCGACATATGGTGCCGGATGCACATTCATGAGCACCGCAATGTTGAGATCACATGACCAACCAAATATTACTCGCATTACCGTGATAATACCCTGAAATTGGTTGTGAAATAAATGTTTAATTGCATAGTATATGATGGGTACAGAGAGCGAAAGTAGTGTATTTGTGTCATGTTGGAATGATCGGATTAAGAGCACCGAATTGCTCTTATACAGCCTTATACTGGGACATGTTGATTATGAACAAACAGAACGATCGAGCCATGTTGTTCATGAACTAATTGACTGAACGAGGCATTCTGTTTGTGAACGAACTGAACAAACGAGACAAGTTGTATGTGAACGAACTGAACAAACAAGGCATTTTGTTAATGAGCAAACTAGGACATGTCATTTAAGAACAAACTGAATGAATTCAGACATGTAATGATTGAACTAACGACTAGTGACATATAATTGGCAAACTAACAAGCCATGTCATGTGTGAACAAAATGAACAAATTGGGAGATGTTGTTTTTGAACAAACTGAAAGAATGTGGCATGTTGTTCATAAACAAACTAGGGCATTTAGTTTCTGAACAAACAAAATTGAACAATTTTGCATGTTAGCTTCTTGTTAGTGTCACAGTCTGTCTCTATCATGTTCTTCAAGGACTCTTATTTTGAAGTTTTCCCCTGCACTACATTTCCCAGAATTCACTGCCCTAATCACTTCCATCTGTTCATCGTCATCCTCACCTGCCTTCCATTCCCTCATTAATTTTCTGTGTATAAATACTCTCTAGTTTTGTTCAGTCATTTGTCAGTCCTTGAAGTGTTGCATTGAGTTTATGAAGTGCTACACTGAGTTTATGAAGTGTTGCATTGAGTTAATGAAGTGTATTGCTAAAGTGTTTCCTTGTTGTTATTTTGTGAAGTTAGTTCCATTGTTTTTTCTACTCCAGTGTTTGTTCCACTCCAGCGTTTATAATTAAAGTATTTAAAGATTCTACTCCTGCGTCTCCCCTCTTCCTCTTCCACTCCTAGACACCATTGTTACAGAAGGACTGACCCTACAAAATATGGATATATTTTCCTGTTCCTCCTAACGTCTTCCTCTACTCCAGTGATCCCACTAATCCTCTTCTCCTATAAAGCCTCACCTCGATGAGCACATCACTGAGCATGGAGCCAACAGAGTTATTCTTGGAGCTGTTCAGGCAGGATCTTCCCCTCTTGGAATACACAATCAAGTTCCTTCACCTCACTGCTTCGACATCAGTACCGGATATATACTTCAAGCCCATTTATGGAATGGGTTTAAACTTCCACAGACCCACTGCATTTCTGGAGGTGGAAGATCTTCCCTTGGTGAATTACATCTTAGCCACCCTGAATATCCTTTACCCTTCACTCTCTTCACGTTTAATACTGGAGTTGACCTCTTCCACAGCCCCTGTCTCCGTGCCTTCCAAGGCCCTTATTTCCAAGGTAACTCCTCTCCATACAATTCCACTAAATAATTTTTGGGGGGGCTCATCCTCTCCAGCTTCCAGTGGTCGATTCCCTGCCGCAGTCAGCGGTAGCGACCACGGAAGTTGCATTCCCCACATATGCTGTGGTGGGAACCCCGGGCCACAACCCATGCCCATGCCGGCCACGGTTAACAAGCCAGTGCCCATGCCGGCCACGGTTAACGAGCCAGTGCCATGCCTCCCATGGCTATGCCTTCCATGTCTCCACCCCTTGAGCCTTTCCTGGCTCCGCCTCCCACGTCTCCACCTTCCACAGCTCCGCCACCAGAGTCTCCCACGGCTCCTCCTTCCTCAGCTCTGCCTCCCTTGGCTCCGCCCTCAGACTCTTCCTCGGCTCCACCCTCAGAGTCTTCCACGGCTTCGCCTGTTCCCCAGAGTCTCCTTCTACAGCGGTTCTGCCTCCTGACTCAGTCCTTGCCTGAAAAATGCAACCTCCGAATTGCATTCGTCTGATTATGCGAACGTGATTAGTTGCTGATTTAATGCAGGGCCCAATCCCAGGTCTTCCATGCTGCTGACGCAATGTGCTTCCGGTTGCACTACAAGGAAAGATAAACATGCTGGAGCCGGTGCAAAAATGTCTGACAGGAGATGCCCTTGTCAGTGAGTCTCTGAAATATGTCGTCTTCCCATGTGATCATGTTGTATAGTCTTGCCACATCTTCCCACCCAAATAGGCTTGGCCTGTGTTTTCCACAACTCGGAGTGGCAACAACAATAAAAGCAATACTAAAGTTCATGTTTGTTTACATCTGTGATGATCATTGAATTGGGGGCACGTGTTTCTGCATGAGTTTGTTTGTTTGGATGGACTTCACAGTTGGGTAATGTGTTATACCTAGAATTTGTTCAAATTTTTTAAGTCATGTAGTGTAATCTAACCTTTAGTCATTTCAGGTCAACAACAATTGCATCACTTCCAGAGCAACATGCTTATCTATTTTAACCTAAATTTAAAAGGTTGACATTATTGGGGGTTTCTCAGCAGGGCCTAGAAATGATCTTTCCGGCACATCAAAGTGTTTCTGTTAATAATTTTTGTCTTTAATAATTGCCATTTAATTATCTTTCACATCAAAGACCATCAAACATTATCATTATCAAAGATGTGTAATGTGGTAATTATTTTAATAGTCTCTAAGACAAGACAGCTATTTCATTTGATACCAAATACACAATGCAAAATTATTTCATTGTTAAATTCTCTAACACACTGTGACGAGGAGGGTGGCGTGGCCGGAGGATGCACGCCCTGCGCTAAGTTACCCAATCAGCGGGAGAGAGATAAAAGTAGGAGCCGGAGATGCGAGAGAGAGAGAGAGAGAGAAAGAAAGACGCACGAAGATGTATGTGCGTGCGTCGTTGTTTATGTTGAAAATCTTCGTCAGTGTTTTATTAAAAGTCTTGTGATTGTTAATCCGGTTCCTGCTTCCTCCTTTCCCGACCAAACAAGAGGCTTGTCTGCTACACTGGTGCCGAAACTCGGGACTGGAGGAAGACGCGCCAACAGAAAGCCCTCACCACTGATGGAGGATCGCGACGCCGAGGAAAGTTTGGTTAGATGGTACTGGAGCGGTCCGCCAGGAGGCGGAGGAACCTCTACCCTCCACCAGGAAGCGGAGGAGCTGTTGCTGTCTGCAAGAGGATGGAGGACCCGCTGCCACCTGCCGGGAGGCGGAGGAGCCCCTGCCGTCCGCCATGATGCGAAATCCAGTGCCATCGTCCGACATCGTGGAGGATCGCATGGACAGCTGGCTGAGGACCGAATGCTGCCATGGTTGGGAACTGGAGTTTTTTTTCTTTTCCAGAGGTTTCCCCGGCCTGAACTGGGCGGTGGGGGTATGTGACGAGGAGTAGGGCATGGCCAGGCCAAGAGGATGCATGCCCGGCACTGAGTTAACCAATCAGTGGGAGAGAGCTAAAAGGAGGAGCTAGTGATGCCAGAGAGGGAGGGAGAGAGAGAGAAAGAGAGAGAGAGAGAGAGAGAGAGATATGCATGAAGCTGTGTGTATGTACGTCATTGTTTGTTGAAAGTCTTCATCAGTGTTTTATTAAAAGTCTTGTGATTGTTAATCCGGTTCCTGCTTCCTCCTTTCCCGACCAAACAAGAGGCTTGTCTGCCACACACACCATAATTAATTGAACAACAAAGCTACTGGGTAATTGTACAGTACATTATGTAGAAACTCAACTGATGTTGTGCTCCATTAGAAATCATTTTAAGTGGTTTAAAAAAAAAAAAACAGCCTTTCGACAGGTTCACGAGCTGTATAACGACTCTGTCTCATGTTGTGTGGCAAGGAAGCTTATCTCTAATCTCATACCTTCAGTTTATTTTGTAGTCCCTCAACCATCTAATCTCATACCTTCTGTTTATTTTGTAGTCCCCCAACCGTCTAATCTCATACCTTCAGTTTATTTTGTAGTCCCCCAACCGTCTCTCTCTCCTTTATGTATTTCTGTAATCTTTGAAGGATGGCTGACTAGCTAGTCATCTGATGAATAAACCTCAGCCACATCAAACGCTTCCGTTGAGGTAGGGGAATTGTGCTTGAAAAGCTTAAAACTGAAAACTGGATCTGCCACACAAATAAATCAAGCTCAGCTTCCCAGGTAATGTCCTATTTGAGAAGTGTTGTGTAACAGGTCCTACAGATTGGGTTGCCTAGATGATTTCAGACTGATCTCACTGAAAAATTGGCAACAGGAGGTCAAATTTTTTTGTCTGCTAAAATATGCTTTCCGAATTTCCTAACTGCCCCCAGTGGCTGAGGTTTGAACAACATGCAAGTCTTATGCAAATGCAAGACATGAGCAAACGGTATATGAATAAAACATTTGAGTATTAATTACATTACACAAACCCTAACAGTACTGAGATCAAAACCATGTTTTTTCACTCATTACTTTTAATAGATTTGAGGTGAAGGACCCAGCCCATCCAATTTTTGGAAACATTTGAGTAGTAATTACATTAATATACTCCTAACCCTAAACCTAACCCTAACAGTAGTGAAAACATTAAGTTGTTTGACGAATGCAATTTTATTTCCTGTGTTGAAGTATTTTTCTGGCCCCAGGACAGTTCCAGCTCTTCAACCTCTTTTATTGTTGATCTTATCCATGTTGTTGGGACCAAGATTGTTGGGGACCATATGTGAAAGTCATTGAAAAAAACAAAAAAACAAACAAAAAAAAACATTATTTGAGTATCCTTAATGTTGCAGAGGGACATTTCCTGGAAAAGAAATAATGTCTATATCTGCTATAACTTTATTTCTTCAATATGTTAGGAGAATACTAACATATCGTCACTGTCCAATGAAAAACACGTATCTCCACTTTTGGCAATTTGGCTTTTTAACGCAGACGGAATGCGCCGAATGACCTCTTCCTACTGTTTCAACTGTGCATCGAAATAACCAATGAAAAGATGTTTAATCAGGCTATCTGTTTAACAAGTATATCCATTGGCCTTGAGAAGTATCAATCAAAACCGCATATGTCCCGCCCTTATGTTTTGAAGAGAGTCAACTAATTTACCTCAGCTGTCCAGCTGAAGTGTTGTGAAGAGTTTGCCTACATCGTGATCTCTCTGTAATTTCCCTGAAATCCAAAGCCATTCATGCACACACAGTGTCAGGTGGCTTTAAAAAGTAGACTATACCAGCCATATAGATTTACAGATTTCCATATTTGTGAAAGCATGAGTGAAAGCTAATTCTGACAGTTTATGCATTAGACCCGGAAAGTGTGTCTCGAAACCGAACTGTCCTCTAAACAGCCGGACTAGAAACCCTAGTCATGCAACTGATTTCGACCTAAAATAGTAAGTGAAATATCAGATTATATCCAAAAATACATTCTCTAGCAATCGATAACCTACCAACTGAGTTCTGGGAACACGAACAGTTAGACTCGAGTCTATAACTGAACTTGCTCCATTGGCTCCCATGATAAGAAAACCCTGTATTTCCATGTTTGCTAACCAATATCCATGTAAGTCCAATTAAAATATTGAACAGTTCACTAACAGATGTGTAATGATAGAATTCTATTTATGGTGCTGAAGGTGATTAATTGTGTTATTTTTTATTCATTTTGTTTGATTGTTTATGAGAAAAAGTTTTTCCATGCTCTTGATTTTTTATTTATTTTATTTATTTTTATTTTTTTGGAGGTACGTGCCTTTCATCAGACAGCGACGATATAGGTGGTCACAAAGCTTATAGACATGGACTAAATGCCACAAAACTACCATCTGTATTGAATGGGGTCTTTAAAAGATTACCTCATAATCTTTTAGAGTTTTTATTGGTGTACTTAGGCATCATGGGGATTGTTATTGCAAAGCAGTTGTCACAGAAGTAGCCTGAAATATTTAGACATTCACAATTCCGAATATAGAGCAGGAACTGGGACCACGTGGGAAAAAAATCCCATTCACATTCTGATTGGGTTTTGATTTTCTCCATGAAGTCAGTTTGAGCACAATTAAATTTTGATATGGTATTAATGTTTAAGACCAGCATTTCACGAAGCATTATTTGCACTGAGATTACAAGGAGACCTTATGCGAGCCATATGCTGATTACTCAGTTAGACCCTGCTGGAGTTTTACCCAACAATCATTGGCCAATATGTAGTCCCCAGGAATTAAACTGCACATATTTCTTAACTGGTTTTGCTTCATGGCCCAAATTTCACATTGGACATGTGGTGATAATCAAAAAACTTTATTGTACAAAAATAACAAAAATGTCCTTAAGATACAACATTGAAATGTATAAATATTATCATGAACTACTATTTGCAAAATGATAAACTTGACATAGACTGAATAGGAAAACTGACAATTTTGGTTTCTAAATGTCTCTTCAGTTTTGATGGTTTTGTGCTATTGGCAGCCAATAATTCACAGCATAAAACTCATTGTGGTTGCACAAACCATGTATATCCTCACTTCTACTGAACCTGTATATAATGTAGTCTGGGTCATCAATTCTTGTAACTTTTTGTAGTTTTGTTCATGGTTGTATGGAACTACCTAATATGGCCTCCATCCACAATGTGACACATGAATTTGCACCAAAATTCTGTAGAGTTTGATTGGATGCACAGCCTTTCACATTAACATTAAAATATATGGGAATCATTTTTTCCTGACTTTTGAAAAAGCTAATTAGCCTATTTAATATTCCTATCCTTATGATGCATGATTAAAGACTTAGGTGCATTTTATTATTTGCATTCAGCATTTGGAGGCAAAAGTGAATAAAACTAATATTGAAGAGAATATACAGTAGCTATATGGACATTAGTAACATTTGGTCTATTTTATTAAAGGGGTCATGACATGAGAAGTCAAATGTTTCTTGATCTTTTGACACATAAGAGTTCATTGTACTATACAAACATACTGTAAGCCTACTTTACCTTGTCACTTCTGTAGCCACACCCAGTAGTGGTGAGCAGTGAGATGGCAAGGAGAGAACAGGTCAGTCAAGAGCAGAGAGCCAATCATAACTGTAGCCGTTTAATGTCAAGACTTAAAGGAGAAGGAGCACCAAATCTGAGTGTTTCTTACAGAGCATCAGAATGAGGGTGGAAAAAATACTTATTTTTTTTTTTTTTTTTTTTTTTACAAATGTGACTCTTTCTGTGCAAAAAAACAAACCAGTTTTTTTTTTTTTTTTTTTTTTTTACCAGTATTATAAGTGAACCTCAAGGAACATATTAAAATAATACCAAAAAAAAGGCATGTCTTGACCCCTTTAAATTCTGTTCTCTGCCTATTGGTATGTTGTTGTTGTTTTATATGAATGAATGGAACACTGTGTTGTTTTGTAGTTGGAATAAATATGCCTTCATAAAGGTTAAATATGCCCCTGAAAATCAATTCCACATGGCAAAAATTGCACCTTAATAAAAACGTTGTCATTTCTGACTCTGTCTGCGACCCATTTTTAGGTTGCAACTCACCAGTTTTATCACTGATTGATTTATATTTTTCATAACATATATTTAATGAACTTGGAAACCAACAATGTGTCACTTAATGAGTAATTTTATAGTATTAAAGTTCTCAAACAATTTTGTAGCTCATATAATATAACCACTATGGACTATTTTCTAATGTGGATCTTATCTGAATTTTCACCATACATTTGACTAAGAATGAGAGACATTAAGCTACAAAGGCAGATGGACAGAAGGAGAGGACGGGGGAAGATACTCCCCATAAATCAGGGGCTTTTAGTCACTGATGTCAGAGGGGCATGTTGATGGCTTGCAAGGGAAAAGAGGCACAGAACGCAACTGATTTAGGGGGCAGAACCACAGAACAGAATCGCTCTGGTGAAGAGGACAGAGGCTCACAGTCTGTATCTGGAGCTGATTAGTGTCATTGTTGGTATCTGTCTAAAAGGTGTCCAGGCATAGACCTGGCGTAACAGCTGCTGAGAGGGAAAGGAATGCCCACTTCCTTTTGGCATTCACATTTGTGTCCTTTCAAATATGGTGCATGCAAACTTTTTTGGTGGCTTATTTCAATAAATGGTTTTGGAGGACTGGGCAAGGAGTTTGGAGTTCTGAAAGTTAGAGCATGTCTACATAGTACATTGAACTCTTTATTTCAAAAGATCAGTGCATTTGTTCCTTTTATGAGGCCTTTTAAAACTTTATTTTGGTTTAGAAAAACTCCCTCTAAAGTGAGTTTCATAGAGTGGAGTCTTATAAAGTCAACATGACAACTTAAATGATTCTAAGTTCAGTCATGTACATGGTGCAAGCCGATGGGTCCTTTGAACGTGTAATCTGTTAGCCAATCAGCCTGCGCACTCTCTCAGTGTCTAAAATTGTAATTGCCTCAGTTGTTTGCAGGTAATCCGGTTTCACTCCAGCACGCTTCACTGCAGTTTTCTCTCTGAAACCCTCCTCCTCACCAGCAGCGCTTGTCTAGATCTGCTTCAGAGGGATTGTATGTACAGTATGTCTAATTGTGCAGCAGCAGAAGGGTAAGCAGATTAAGTCACCCAAGACCAAACCTACCAACTTGTCATTTCCATTTCAACACTTTACATTTATTCAGAGAGTTTGTATTACTAAACTTCCGTAATGTGACCTATTTTCATGCAAAACAGTACAGTGTGTTCAAATAGAGAAACTGTAGGGTGCAACTAGATTTTATCCATCAGAAACTGATTGGAATTTTTAAAAATTAGAGGGCTTTGAAATAAGCAAACAAGGAAATTCATTTCTGGTTTTCTTTCTAATAAATTGATTCACAATAAGTCCAGGCACATGCATTAAGAAATAAATAGGGACAATTTTGAATTCAGGGTGACTTTAAGTTGAATATTTGATGGCAGAATGGCTGGATTCGATCACTTAATCAGGCTGGTGGAATCGCATTTATTGGATTTAATATAAACTGATTAAATACTGAAACGATGGCCTGAATATAACAAATAAGACATACAGAGTCCTTTACATTCAGAATGAATTCCTTTCATTCAGCTCAAGATTTACATTCGTGTGAAGGAAATCAAAGGCAAATCCAAAAATCTGCAGGGCAGGAGGGATGGTACAGCCCCACTCGGCAAAAAGACAGCTTGAGTAGAGTTACGGAGAGAGAGTGTGTCTGTTCCCATGAGTGTGTGTCAGTGAGACTACACACACACACATAGCTGTAGCGAGTGATCAGACAGAAGGACGCTTCTGTTGCCTGCATAACTGTGATTCCTGGTCTGTGTGTGTGCTTGAACCGAACAAGCAACATGCTCTGTGGGCTCCGACGAGAGGTAAAGAACAGCTTTGGTGAGAATTGCTCTTTTTTGGCTTGGAATACTGAGACTTAAGCATGATTGCATGTAAACTGAATATTTTTTTTTTATTTTTTTTATTTTTTTAATAGATGTGTCTGTGAGTTCAGTCTCAACCACTTGCAAATGTGAGATGAGGTCATCCAAAGTTCGTCACTTGTGACAATGTCACTTTTTTTATTTTTATGGTCTATTTATTCTTCTCATTTGGAATAGGTTGGTTCTTCATAAATTCTTAAATGTTTGAGGATATAGTTCACAAAAAAAAAAAAAAAAAAAAACCTCACCCCTATGTTGTTTCAAACCCATGTTACTTACTGTCTTCTGTGGATCACAAAAGGAGATGCTATACAGTACATATTAATCTCAGTCGCCATTCACTTTCATTGCATTTTCCAAAAAAAAAAACTAAAAAAAAGGTGAATGGTGACTGGTGACTGAAGCTGATCTCCTTTTGTGTTCCACAGAAGAAAGAATGTTATACAGTTTTGAAACAATAACAATAATTTAAATTGTTGGGTGAACTGTCCATTTAAGAGCTTTATGGGCATGTTGTGTTAGAACGATTTAATTGGTGATTTAATAGATTGAAGAATAGTTTTTCTTCTACAGGTAGGGCACATTACAAACCCAACAAGTTTCTGAAGAATATATGGTATCTTGTATAATGTGTTCTTGCACATATATATATATTTTTTTATATTAAACATGCTTTATTTGATGGTATACATGCTATTTATTGTCATTATAAATAGCATATTCATTTTAGAATAATAATCTTTTTAGTAAAATGTGTACTACAAAAAGTACTATGCTGTTGTCATGTTTTCTGGACATGATACAGAAATGCATTAAATAATAATAATAATAATAATAATACATATATTTTATATAGCGCCTTTCTTGAACCCAAGGTCGCTTTACATGAGAGCAAATACATGAAATACAGCAACTAATTAAATGAAACCTCATGTTTTAATGACCCTTCCCTCCTGATTACCATAAAAAGACCTCAAACAAAATATATGAAATAATATTTTATCAAATAATAATAAAAATTATAATTATTATAATTATTATTTAATTTGTTATTATTTAAATTGTAAAATATTTATACAGCATGGTAGTATTTGTTATACTGCCTTTATATAAATAATAATAATAATAATAATAATAATAATAATAAAATAAAAAAAATACAACAATTTCACTGTAAATTTTCACAGTAATATATACAGTGAAAAACAATTAAAATATCTAAAGAATATTCAAAAGTAAAACATCTGGACACATCATGGTATAAAGAATTAAGGGGGGAAATATGCTTAATTTTTATAAAAATAATGTCACAAAGCCAGTTTTCAAATTTCTTAATAGCATCATGCAAAATAAAATTTCTTATCTTTTACTTTTCATTTTAGGGTGACAAATTTACCTGGCATGTTCAGTACTGTGGTATCCTTTGAATTACCTTTGAGTGTGTAAATACAGTAAGTAAATGGTAACGGATGGTTTCTCAGGAAACCTGTTTGAAATAGTCATTTTTGCAGTTCGGTAGAGGCACAGAAATGACATACTTTATATATTGCATAATTAATGCAGAAATCTCACTCCATCTCTATAAATTCTAATCACTGTTTCATGCGTTTAAATTGATATAACAATCACATGTACGTAGATTCCCATTGTGAACATTTTCCTGCTTATGAATGACGCCATGTTTTGAGTAGAAAATTATATTTATGGGCTCCACTGAGTGAATCAGGGTACGATGATCTAATGAAGAGCAGCAGAGGAAATCGTCACGCAACACAGCTCAGTCTAATGTTCTCCCAGCGGGGGCCAGATGCGAGGAGAGGGTGTGTGTGTGTGCACGCATGCTAGTAATGATGCTTACACACTAGATGAGCAGAAGAGAGAGAGATAAAGAGACTGTATCAGTGATAAGCATACTTTGCTATTCCTATTACTTGATTTGCCATACAGCACACACACACACACTGCCGAACCTCTACTGCTAGATTCTGCTCTCATAATCCTGTGAACAGCAATTACAATCTTGTAAAACATCTTATCTCCCAAAAATCTGATATAATAATCTGAATGTTTTATGAGCATGGGGTGGGAGATGTGGAGAACTTTGTCATTGATGGTTGATCCAATTATGCAGAAATCTGCAAAGTTTTAAGGATGCAGATTCTGTATCGGTTTTGGAATCATCTATCTGCACACCCTTCTGTTTTATTTTTCCTCCGTATGGTCTGAAACATTTGTTTAACAGTGTCTCCCATATTCACTGAGATTATGTCTTAGTTTAAGAGTACATCAGTAAAAGATATTTCTTCAGATAAAAAAAAAAAAAAAAAAACCTGTTTTCTAGATGTGTCATGAATAAAATAGCATTGAGTGAGATCGCAGTGACAGAATCCAAATTTGGCAGATGGTTTGATAAGACATGTTTGCTTGCAAGATCTTGGTGGGTGATTCGCAGGCTAAGATCTGTGGACTATGCACTTTCTGTGCTGATTGTGAAGGAAAATCTTTTTTTTTTTAAATCTTCGGAAATACTTGGATTTTACAATAAATAAATGTACAATAAATGTTAAGCTCAATCGACAGCATTTGTGGCATAGTGTTGATTACAACAAAAATTCATTTAAACTCGTACTTACTGTTATTTCGGAAAAAACAAAAAATTGGGTTCCAGTGAGGCACTTACAATGGAAGTGAATTAGGCCAATACGTAAACGTTAAAATACTCACTGTTTCAAATATATAGCCACAAGACGTAAACAATATGCGTGTTAACATGATTTTAGTATGATAAAATCTCTTACCAACCTTTTCTGTGGAATGATAAAAGGCCAATGAAAATTGGTGAGTGGTATTTGCATGCCACTCCCCCGGACATACGGGTATAAAAGGAGCTGGTATGCAACCACTCATTCAGGATTTATGAATGAGTGGTTGCATACGACATGTGTCGATGTAGTGACACTGGGGTGTCCCTATACAAAATGCCGCAACTGGCTGAACTGTGTTACGTGAACTGGTGGTGTGTGATGGGCAGACAACTGTGTGTCTCATAGCCAGCGCACCAGGCCAACACGTAACCTCCCCCAAGGGGAGGACACCGCGGAGACCACACCTCGCCCAAAGATGGGGGGGGGGGGGTATTTAAGTGGAAAATACGTCACATGGTCTTGCCGACCATGTGGAGAAGTCTCATGGTAGATCCTACCCAACGGGGGAGGAGTTACTACAAACATGGAGACTGTGGCAGAGGGGGCTCTGCCCAAGGAAGACGCAGCTTGCCAACAAGGAAACGAATTAGCGGAAGATATACATCGCATGCGGTTACCTTACAGGGAACCGCCACATGCGGAGCACCTACCCCAGAACAGGGCTCTTAGTTAGCACGTGTACTGGGACTCGACTGCCACAGGGCTCAGAGGAAGTCAACCAAGGAACATAGTTTGTGAACACTACTGGGAATTAATGGTGCACATCTTCAGCTCAAAAGGAGGTGGAAGGCGCTATGTGCACGCGATACACCCGGCCGGCTATACCGGGCTTATCCACTTGTATTGCGTGCCACTACCCGGGACGAAACCGGTTCCACCCGGAGGTTGTAGAACCTTGCAAAGGTGCTGGGTGTTGCCCAGACTGCTGCTCTGCAAATGTCTGTTGGAGAGGCACCCCTGGCCAGGGCCCAGGAGGCCGCAACACCCCTGGTAGAATGGGCTCCTAGCCCTACCGGGGGTGGCACATTCTGGGTGTGATATACCATAGCTATGGCTTCAATGAGCCATTGGGCGATCCTCTGCTTGGAGACAGCGCTTCCTTTCCGCTGTGCACCAAAGCAGACAAAGAGCTGCTCAGAGATCCTAAAGCTCTGTGTGCGATCCAAATAGATACGTAAAGCTCGCACCGGACACAGCAACGACAGGGCTGGGTCTGCCTCCTCCTGGGGCAGTGCTCGCAGGTTCACCACCTGGTCCCTAAAAGGGGTCGTGGGAACCTTGGGCACATAGCCCGGTCGGGGTCTCAAGATAACGTGAGAGTAGCCCGGACCGAACTCCAGGCACGTTTCGCTGACAGAGAATGCTTGTAGGTCTCCTACCCTCTTGATGGAAGTGAGTGCAGTCAGGAGGGCAGTCTTCAAGGAGAGTGCATTAAGCTCATCTGACTGCAAAGGCTCAAAGGGGGCTCTCTATAGACCCTGAAGAACTACAGAGAGGTCCCATGAGGGAACAAGGCACAGTCTGGAGGGGTTCAGCCTCCTGGCACCTCTCAGGAACCTGATGATCAGGTCGTGCTTCCCTAAGGACTTACCATCCACTGTGTCGTGGTGTGCTACTATAGCAGCAACGTACACCTTCAAGGTGGAAGGGGACAGCCGCCCTTCCAACCTCTCCTTCAGGAAGGAAAGCACCCATGAAAGCACCGATCCGACTGCACATCTCTGGGAGTCTTCCTGTTGGGGCAGGAGGGATGGTACAGCCCAACTCGGCAAAAAGACAGCTTGAGTAGAGTTACGGAGAGAGAGTGTGTCTGTTCCCATGAGTGTGTGTCAGTGAGACTACACACACACACATAGCTGTAGCGAGTGATCAGACAGAAGGACATCTGTTGCCTGCAGAACTGTGATTCCTGGTCTGTGTGTGTGCTTGAACCGAACAAGCAACATGCTCTGTGGGCTCTGATGAGAGGTAAAGAACAGCTTTGGTGAGAATTGCTCTTTTTTGGCTTGGAATACTGAGACTTAAGCATGATTGCATGTAAACTGAATAAGTGAACAGACGCCACTTAAAGGCATACATACTAGGGGGCCCTAGCCTGAGTGATCGTGTCTACCACTGCGGGTGGTAGACTGCTTAGGTCTTCGGCGTCCCATCCAGGGGCCAGACATGGAGATTCCAGAGGTCTGGTCACGGGTGCCAGATGGTGCAGTCCCTGAGAAAGAAGGTCCTCCCTCAGGGGAATTCACCCGGGGGGGGGGGGCTGTCACGAGGAGCGTGAGGTCCGAGAACCACGTCTGGGTGGGCCAGTATGGTGCTACCAGGATGACCTGCTCCTCGTCCTCCCTGACCTTGCACAGACTGGCTCACTGGGGGAAACGCATATTTGTGTAGGCCAGGAGGCCAGCTGTGTGCCAGCACGTCTATGCCGAGAGGTGCCTCGGTCAGGGTGTACCAGAGCGGGCAGTGGGAGGATTCTTGGGAGGCGAACAGGTCTATCTGTGCCTGTCCGAATCGACTCCAAATCAGCTGGACCACCTGAGGTCTGAAAGCGTGTCCGCTGCAGTGTTGAGGTCAACCAGGATGTGAGTGGCTCGCAGCGACTTGCTGCTGACTCCAGAGGAGGAGACTGTGGGCGAGTTGTGACATACAAGGAGAGCGCAGACCGCCTTGGCGGTTGATATATGCTACCATTGCCGTGTTGTCTGTCCGAACTAACACGTGCTTGCCCTGGATCAATGGCGGAACCTCCGCAGAGTGAGCAGAATTGCCAGCAACTTGAGGCAGTTGATGTGCCAACACAGCCGCGGGCCCGTCCATAAGCCGGTGGCTGCGTGCCCATTGCAAACAGTGCCCCAGCCTGTTTTGGATTCATCTGTTGTGATCACGACGCGCCTGGAGACCTGCTCTAGGGCAACACCTGCCCGTAGAAACGAGATGTCGGTTCAAGGGCTGAAGAGACAGTGACAGACCGGCGTGATGGTCACGTGATGTGTCCCGCGGCGCCATGCCCATCTCGGGACTCGAGTCTGAAGCCAGTGCTGAAGCGGTCTCATATGCATCAACCCGAGCGGGGCGGCCACCGCTGAGGATGCCATATGCCCCAGGAGCCTCTGAAAGAGTTTCAGTGGAACTGCTGTTTTCTGTTTGAATGCCTTCAAACAGGTCAGCACCAACTGTGCGCGCTCGTTCGTGAGGTGCACTGTCAATGAGACTGAGTCCAACTCCAAACCGAGAAAAGAGATGCTCTGAACTGGGAGGAGCTTGCTCTTTTCCCAGTTGACCCGAAGCCCTAATCGGCTGAGGTGCGAGAGCACCAAGTCCCTGTGTGCACACAACATGTCACGAGTGTGAGCTAGGATTAGCCAATCATCTAGATAGTTGAGAATGCGAATGCCCACTTCCCTTAACGGGGCAAGAGCTGCCTCTGCAACCTTCGTGAAGACGTGACGGGACAAGGACAGGCCGAAAGGGAGGACCTTGTACTGATATGCCTGACCTTCAAATGCAAACCGCAGGAAGGGTCATGTTGAGGTAGAATCGAGACATGAAAGTACGCGTCCTGCAGGTCTACCACCGCAAACCAATCTTGATGCCGGATGCTCGCCAGAATACGTTTTTGCGTCAGCATCTTGAACGGGAGTCTGTGTAAAGCCCGGTTCAGTACTCGCAGTTCCAAGATTGGCCGCAACCCACAGCCTTTTTTCAGTACGATGAAGTAGGGGCTGTAAAACCCCTTCTTCATCTTGGCCAGAGGGACAGGTTCTATCGCACCCTTCCATAGGAGGGCAAATGAAAAGGCAACAAAAGATTCTCCACCCGGCCCTACACCGGGGGATGGAGTGGTCTTACTACCAACTCCAGTGCAGTGGGTTCTGTCGATCCTGGGTCGCCCGTCTCAGGGCCACTTTGACGACCTACGTGGGTTCTTGGCGGCCGGCCGTGAGACGGGTGGTGTCTGCTTCCTGCGGTGGGCTCCACGCCGGGGCCGGGCTGAAGGGGCAGGCTGCGGCGGAGCCGGTGCAGTCATCGCAGTGGGACGCCCTTGGCAACGAGCAGACGGAGTGCGGGATCTTGAGCTGCGCCGGGGCAGGATATGCAGGAAAGCCTCCATCTGCTGCTTCACCGTCGAGAACTGCTGGGCAAAGTCCTCGACGGTGTTGCCGAATAGGCCAGCCTGGGAGATGGGGGCAGCAAGGAACCGTGTTGTGTCGGCCTCGTCCATCTCGACCAGGTTGAGCCAAAGGTGGCACTCCTGGACCACTAATGTGGATATCGTCCGCCCGAGAGTCCGTGCCGTGACCTTCATCGCTCAGAGAGCGAGGTCAGTCACCAAGCGCAGTTCCTGCATCAGATCTGGGGCGGAACAACCCTTGTGCAGTTCTTTTAGCACCTTGGCTTGATGGACCTGCAGGAGAGCCATGGCGTGCAGGGCTGAAGCGGCTTGTCCAGCAGCACTGTAGGCTTTGGCCATCAGGAACGACGTGAACCTACAGGGCCTGGATGGGAGCTTTGGGCATCCACGCCAGGTGGTGGCGCTCTGCGGGCATAGGTGCATCGCGAGCGCCTTATCCACCAGGGGAATTGCGTATGGCCCCTGGCCGCCCCGCCATCGAGGGTAATGAGGGCAGGGGAACTGAGAAATCGGGACCGGGCAGTAAAAGGTGCCTCCCACGATTTTGTCAGCTCCTTGTGCACTTCCAGGAAGAAAGGCACTGGAGCAGGGCGTGGCTGCTTTGAGCGGCGCCACGAGCCCAGGAACCAATCATCGAGCCGCGAGGGTTCAGGGGAGAGCGGAGGGTTCCACTCTAGCCTGATGCTCGCGGCCGCTCGGGAAAGCATGTCCATCATCTCTGCATCAGCCTGTGACTGGGAAATTGTCCCCGAAGGGTGGAGCCCAGCTGAGGCTTCTGCATCCGACTGGACAAGCCTGCTCTCCGATGCTGCGCTCGAGAGCTCATCAGCTTCGCGGGCTCCGAACAAGAGGTCGAAATTGCCATGAGACGAGCCGGCGGACTCATCCGGAAGCCCGATAGGGGCAGACGAGCGTGCTGGGGAATGGGAGGTCCGTGGGGGGATACCTGGCGGAGGTGGTCCCATTGGGGTCCCCAAATTGCCCCCAGTGCTAGCCGTGCTGGCCTCAAACCCATAGGTAGAAGGACCGAGGCGGGGAGCCGCTGGGGCAAAGCAAGCCGCAACCACAACATTGCCATGGTCATGTTCTCACAGTGAGAACATGAACCATCCACGAACGCTGCCTCCATGTGGGTCACGCCCAGACACGAAAGACAGCGATCGTGACCGTCTGAAGTTGAGAGGTAACGACTGCAACCAGGAATAACACACAATCGGAAAGTCATCTTTAAAAAGACGCATCTTTAAAAAGACGTTCCATGTGTTCTGCTCTTTTAGAGAAATATACTCTTTCAGGAAAATATACTCTCTTTTTTCTGCCGAAGTGCCCAGGGGTGTTCTCTGCATTGCACCAGTGCAGAGGAAGGAGAAGCCGCTGAAATGCGCTGTCAGATCCAGCAGATGTGAATGAACAGTCGTGAGAATTCAGCTCAGTGAGCATGACCGTTCAGCTCCAAAGAGAAAATCTGAATGAGTGGTTGCATACCAGCTCCTTTTATACCCGTATGTCCGGGGGAGTGGCATGCAAATACCACTCGCCAATTTTCACTGGCCTTTTATCAAAGACCAGAGGTGTCTCGGGCTCCCAAGAGTGACCCCTAGTGTCACTACATCGACACAATATCAAGGGAGTGACAGATAGGGAACAGCACTACTCAACATGCAGCCCGCGGGTACTTGTCAGTAATTTGGGTAAAGGCCTGTTCAAACCAAATCTGTGAGATTTTGCGAGATGAACCTCTGACGGCAGGGATATTCACACAGAGTCCATAAAAAATTAAATGAAAAATTATTTCACCCCTGTACAGTAGGTGGCGCTGCTGCTGTTCTACAAATATTTATACCAGTCTCCTGCCCGCACCTTCAACTGTTAGAGATTAATAGATTAAATGCTGTTAAAGCATTTATTTACCTAAATTGGCATAACTGTTTCATTATGTTCTTTCCATGGTGTTGATGCATTTTGAGGAGTATATAATCTGTGTTTTTTTATGCGAGTGAGATGAGTAAAGAGCATTGTTGGATATTTATTTGCATATGTATTTTGCTACGAGTATAATCCAAATGGAGTCCCGAACACAACTTCTCTTTTTATAATGCCTGGATAATATAACACAAGATACAGTGATATAAATATATGTGGAATAATGTATGTTAAGAATAACTGGTATATTATAAAATATTCATAATATTAAAAATAAAATAAAACACTGACTCATGGTCTTTTCCATATTTAAATTATTGAAGTACTTTTTTATATTTTCCTTGCAATAAATAGCAATGTGATTCTGCAGTTCAGTTGTCTATAGTAAAATATTGCATGTAAAGAGTCTTTTTAAGGGATTTTACTACAATCTTAGTGCAAACGAATTGCCGAACCTCGCTACTATTTTTATTTTTTTACCCATTTTATTATTTTCTCCCCAATTTGGAATGCCCAATTCCCAATGTGCTCTTAGTCCTCGTGGTGGAGTAGTGACTCGCCTCAATCCGGGTGGCGGAGGATGAATCTCAGTTGCCTCCGTGTCTGAGACCGTCAATCCGCGCATCTTATCAATAGGCTTGTTGAGCGCGTTACCACGGAGACATAGCGCGTGTGGAGGCTTTGCGCTATTCTCCGCGGCATCCACGCACAACTCACCACGCGCCCCACCGAGAGCAAGAACCACATTATAGTGACCACGAGGAGGTTACCCCATGTGACTCTACCCTCCCTATCAACTGGGCCAATTTGGTTGCTTAGGAGAACTGGCTGGAGTCATTCAGCACGCCCTGGATTAGAACTCACGACTCCAGGGGTGGTAGTCAGCGTCAATACTCGCTGAGCTACACAGGCCCCTCTCGCTACCATTTTTAATGCCATGAGAATATAACAGGCACAGTTGTGTACATATTAAATAAATACATTAAGAAAAAAAACAAAAAACATAAGCAGACTTTCAAAAACAGACTGGGTTTATGTTTGCAGTACAAAGGGTTCATCGTTAATGAACTGCAACTATTTATTTTTAAGAATATAATTTTCGGGGGTACCAGCTGCACATTCAGTGCAGGTGTTTGCCAGCTGATTAGCATCACGAATGCCCTGGACTGAGCAGCTGCAACGACTCAAAAGCTCTTAGAAAGATCTTATTGGTCAGTCAGTTGTCATCAGTACAAGTCCGAAGAAAATAAAAAATCAGATCACTCTCCATAAAAAAAACTTCTGATTGTCGGTGGACGATTTGTCGGACACGATGTGAATAGTGCCATTGTAATGCATTACTGGCATTCAAAGGCTCATACGGAACAAACAGTTGGTCTGAACAGGCCTTTAATGCGGTCGATTTCATGGTACATAAACTTTCTGAAGCAACTTGTCGATTTCTTGTGTGATCAAGTCGAGCATACAGTACAATTTCATTTAGTGCAAAATGTAATTATAATTACGGAAATAGATTGTGTAACTCTTACCCAAACCCTAACCTTTCCCAAAGTGTCAGTGGCTGGTAAATGTAGCCACCACTGACAGAAAAAAAACAACTCTGACAATGCGTACATGGATGCAAGTGATGGGGTTGAATAAATGGTTTACTCGTTGGTTATGAAGCAAGCTGTTCTACAGAATCCTTTTTAAACGTAAAAAAAAACAAAACAAAAAAAAAAAAACATTGAAAATAATGATAATTGCAATCGAATAATCTGCCTGTGAGCATCTCGGTCAACTTGAACAATCAATGATTATGCCAACAGCCACCTTTCTCCATCACCCACGCAGAACGGGTTGACACCACTTATAATGTAGAGGAGCACAGCATCCTCCTTCGCTGTCTTTCCTGTGACTAATATCCCATTTACATCGCTGGCATTTTTAAACTGCTCATTATAGTAATTGTGCCTTGTTTGTCCAGCTGCTGCTTTGCTTGTTGTGTTGAGTTCTTAACAGAAAAGCGAGATATAATGATGGAAGGTGACTTCCAGCTAGACTTGGTATAATTACATGTTTTCGAAGTATAACTCTTTTAATAATTATGTATTAACAATATGAAATATTAACATTATTTAGGTGGAGGCTTTAAATAATCCCTTATGTCTTTTCACAATTGAAAGTCTTTCTTTAGAATAAGGAGCTCATGCCATGGTGAATATGAAACTAGCTTTGTACAAGGAATGTTTTGTCTTACAAAAGCACTGTAATTTTTAAGAATTGATACATCACCTGCCACTTGCCTGTGTAATTCTAAAACTCTTTGGGGCAAATTTACTAAACAGTTGCACCACTTTAACACACCAAACCCTGCGTCTTAGGGCAGCTACACATTAGAAAAAGCTGTAACTGAGTGTTTGATGGCAGTAATGTGTAAGATTTGTTGTGAGAGTGCAAAAAAAGCTATGCTGGTTTGAAATCAAACAGGAATAAAGCAAGCTGGATTTCCAAAAGCATATCTGGATGATTCTTATTGTTCAATAGACCTCATTCACAGCACAGCCATCTTTGTTTTTTGACGGGAATGAAAATGAGACTGTGAGTGATAGATGTACAGTATCTTCATACAGTTGTTCAAAGTGTTTTTGGATCGCTCTGCTGACGAAACATTGAAATTTCAGTAGACAAAAAACTATACACAACATGAGTTCTGGAAAATTAGATGTAATCTATGAGCAAAGATGGCACTATTTGAATAAGCTCTATGGTTTCCTTAAGAGGTACTCATTTCTCGCCACGCCAGTACGGGACACTTGAGCATTAAGGGATGGGGGTCCCCCTCAAGTGTTTCAACATCCGATAAGGGAGGGGGGTACCCCTCGAGCATTGCATCACTAAAGGGGCAATAAGCTTCCCATACACGACGCCAAAATATGGGACATCTCGTCTAACATGAGACAGTTGGCAATCCTAGATGTCCATGTCAAACGTTGAAATGTTCTCAACTTTTGGCCGCATTACGGAGTGTCACTTTCGCAAACGATTTTTTGCAAACTTTTTTGGTTTGTTTTTTCTCAAAGTCCTTGTGATAACACTATCTCAATTCAAATCAATGGATTCAAAGCGTTCTCTGATGCAACATTAACTGTAGTTTTGATTAAACATGTTTACATCAGCGCTATTTGCCTGACGCAAATTAACATTGCGCTACTACTGGCCATGGAACGTCTGCAGTCAACTGAATATTATTTTTTTAAGAGATGTGCCTGGATCAGGTGCCTGGATCACAGTGGTGGAGCTGTACAGTTTCAGAACGCTAGATCATGGTTGTCTGCAGCCATCTTCACAACCTAGCACTTAGATCCTGCCTGCAAGATGGTGAATTGTGCAATTTGCATTCAGCACTAATTATGGGCCAATGTTTGCGGCGTTAACCAATTTGCTTAAATCCTTTGTGAATCAGGTGTTAAAACAACATGAACATTGCCTGCAAATAACTAATGCTATCAGTAACCACAATTGATTTTTGAAATGCTTTCCAAAACATTTACCTCTGTGTTTATCAGTATCTTATCGACTTCAAATCTTTTAGCCTATAGTCTTCTCAGGAATGAAAAAGGGTTTTGTTTGAAACAGGAGACATGGACAGATAATATCAACACCAAAGGGGTTGGCTTGTACCCGTCTCGCCTTCTGCTATGTCCCAATGACAGGTTGTTACTTTCTCCATTTAAATTGGCTGTGAATTATGGTCATGTCCGGGGGGTGGGAATGCATTACATCTCCCTTGGTGAGCAGCAGACAGCCAGAAGGAGGGACCAGAGGTTAACATGCTGAAATTTGTTCCCTGTTAAAGATCCTACACCCCTGTTGTCAGAAAAATAGCACAACCTGCCAGACATTACATTATACCAGTCTTGGAAAGTAAAATTGAACAGCTATTTTTTGTCAGGGCAATTTCATTTCTCAGTCTTTTTTCCCCAGCTAGATTTACGATTACATCCTGTAACCACAATTAGGTCTGATTCTTTAGACATTGGACAAAACATGTGCCATCATTTATGTGCCATTAATTTTGAAATAGCAACATCTTTAAAAGAAACTATGTCCAGGTTCGTTAAGAAAAAAATAAAAAAAGTTTTCATTTATTTATTTTTTTTATAAGGCAACATGTTTGGTTATAAAAAAATGACAATGCATAGCAAGTGCAAGACTGATGAAACAGGTGTTGTACTGGGGAGTTGGGGAATTTACTTTTTAAAGTGTACTTACATTATTATGTTAATGATTTTGTATGGCTGAGAGTGGCAGATCACTTAGATGGTCAAAGTGAAAACCGATGCTCAGTATCAAATAGACAACATTTATGATAGTCCTAACTGTAGAGAGCACATTAAAATAGACAAAGACAAAGCCATTTTTATTTATTTTTTTTACAATTTTGAAATCCATGCCATGTGCTTTATTCAGATCTGAAAAAGTGGACGTGTCTGGGATGAAGAGGACCTATGGTCTCCCTTTGCACAATATGTTTATTTTTTCAACTCTATAAGCTGTCAACCCTTGTCAGATTTAATAGCCTAATTTGGGCTGAAAATCAATTTATAAACCATCCTATAGCCAATTAACTTTTAATCAAAGTTTAATGCTTGTTTTATCAAATTATAATAAACATTGTCGTGGAACGACCCGCCCCACCCTCTCGTCATTGTCGCCCTGCCTCTGAGAGCTGTCCTTCAGCTAGGCTCACAACGGGAGTGGGCTGGAGAGCGAGAAGGTGGTGCATAGTTAAAGAGCACCTATTATGGTTTTTCAAATATTACGTTTCATGTAGTGTGTTATATAGCTGTTTGTGAATGTAAAAAAGTCTGCGAAGTTTCAAAAATCCCAAAAGAAAGAACCGATTCTGAACACCTAAAACGAGTCGTTAGTAATTCCAGACTGTAAGGGGGTTTAGAGGAAAGGAGGAGGCGAGAACCGGCTTGACAACTTAAATAATAATTTATTAAACAAAAACCCAACCAAAAACACACAACTAAAAACACAGCACAGCTGTCTGTAATTCTCTCTCTCTCTCGAACTGTCGTCCCCGGCCGCCTTTATCCCTCGCGCGCCCCATCAGGCTGATTGGGGACCGGGTGTGTCTCATTCCAACCCGGCCCCGCCCTCCTCGGCTCTACACAGACTTACTTCCTGTAATATCCTATGCAATTTGGTAACAAAAAACCCACCTCTGGTCTTCATTGGCTGCTCGTGAACAGCTTTGACTCGCCTTCAAACACTACACTAAGTGGTAGACCAATCACAACAGACTGGGACATCTGACCAATCAGAGCAGAGTAGGCTCTCTGAAAGGAGGAGTTTAGAATGAATCCTTTAGAACGGATCATTGAACGAGTCGTTTTTGACACTGGGAAAAAAAGTTAATGCTGCAATTTAAATTATGAGCAAATTAAAGTGTTTTTTGACCTTGGATGCATGTAAATCTATTGTATGAGACCTTTAAAACATGTTTAAAAACCATAATAGGTGCTCTTTAGTGAGCCTTGTTCTGACAATGGTGGATGAAGCACACCTGATGCTTCATCACCAATGTCTTTAAAACACAGAGCTCACCTCTTCTCAGGGAGCTGGCTTCAAATCTCCATGTGTGCACACACTGGCATCATCACACGCCCAGGACCAGAGCAGGGAGGGTTTGGACGAATTAAGCCCTGTTCACACTCTCAGCGATTTTGTCGCTAGATGTTGCTAGTCTCTGTATTTCTTGTCGCTTGTGGGCATTCCTACTGCTGTTGCTCAAACATTATTGGTTGGCTGCACAACTGGCCATAGCTTTAGAAAATCTGATCACAGATGAGCTAGATTGCCTGTAAAACAAATATATCATTCTTATTTGACAAGGAATCATTTGTTCTGCCTCTAATAATGAATATTCTGCAGGGTAGAGTGCTTTTATATAAACTACAGCTGTGCTCAATGCATCCTATCATGAACAAGACAAACAATCTATTAATGTATGCATTAAACTCACTAACAATGTCAACAATTTCTGGTACATTATGCAATATGATAAGAAATCAGTTTACTTGCTGCTAAAAATGAGCATTCTGGATGGGAAAGTGTTATAAACTGCATCAATACTCAATGCATTATATCAACGCAAAGATCTTTCAATGTATCAATCAAACTCACTCAGAATGCTGACAATTTCTGACGCGGTTTTCCACGCATCACTGTTTTATTATATCCATGTAAGTTGTTACAGAAACATGATATCACCAGCTCTAATTGAAAATGAATGGTCTCCCGTCACTTGCAATGACAAAATCGTTGACAGTGTGAACGGGGCTTTAGATGCATTGCCGGACACCCTCCTCTGACCCCAGGCGCGAGCTAGATGTGTTGCGGGGGGAAAACAGCACGTGTCACGGCCGACAGTCTAGAGGCCGGGCCGCTTCCCCTCATACTTGACACGGGCCTGGAAAGACAGGACGCTAACGACACCCCACGCACCACGGATCCAGGAGGGGAGCACGTGTGGCCATTGGACCCTGCTCATGAATGAGCCATTCCTTGGACACTCCCCCGAACTTCACGGAGCCCCGTTTCACCACAAGGATGCCAGATAACCCTTTGTTTTGATCGCCATTCTCCCTGGACACTATTTTCCCCATTTATGCACATTTTATGTTTATTATTATTTCAATAAATGCCTCTCCTAGGCTTGACACCACACCCTTTGTGTCTGTCTCTTGCTCACCCCACCACAACATGTTTACATGACAGTACATTTAATTTTCAGTTTGGACACATATTGAGTTACAGCCTTGGTAGGAAAACACTCTGTAAGAAAATGGAAGAGGCAGAAGATTACACAAATGTATAGGTGAATACCCCTGAACATTTTTAGCAGAGTTATCCAAAATAATTTATCGGTTCATAAACTTTTTTATTTCTGCATTCCTGTAGGCGGCTTTGTCCCAGTACCAAACATTCCAGTGAACATGAAGTACTATGCCAAAAGGGATGTTTATCAGAGCTAAAGAGCTGGAACAAGTTCCAGAACACCTGCCATCTAAACTGAGACAGAATAGCTCCTTTCTAAACCCTAGTTTGCTGCCTTGTTGTTTACTGTCTACATAGGCAGCTACCTTATAAGGCAGCATTATAACCCAAATGGAACCTCTTACGTGACTGATATGGAACACTCTACGTAGGCAGCAATGACATGCAAATAGCGCTTTCAATGAGAAGAGCACATTGAGAACTGACTCAACTTGTAATTACATCCCATAGAGTTTGATGTTAACATTTTGCTAATCTTATGACTTGCTACACTAATAAGCATGAAATTATGTAGCATACACAAATATTGTTTAATTTTTTTTTAATACTTTTCAGTATTGGAAAACAAAAAACAAGTATATTTTCAGTCACCATTTCTCTTGCTCTGTCCGCCATCTTGGAAGTTGGATGAACTTTTTTGGAATACAGTCTGGGATCACCTTCTCTACGAAGATGCATGCCTATTTTGCCTTAAATTGCTGTTTAGGGAGGCAGCACATTAAGTTTTGGAACAGAGCTAAAATCTTCACCGCAATGCTGATTAGGCTGTTTGCTTTGAAAACTATCATATTTGTTTAGTCCAGAGCTCATCCAATGCATATTTAAAAGAACAGCTGTGTGCACATGAAAGGACGTGATTGGCAGCTGTGAGGCTTAATGGTGTATTTTAAAGCACTGTTTTAGGTTAATGTACCTGTAAACAGTGCTAAGTACCATTGCATTAAATGAAACAAATGTAAATTTAAAACATTACAGTGGCATTGAGGTTGAGTGCTTTCAAAAGAAAGTAAACCTTTTACCAACTACCTCTTCCAGTGCAATATTTTATTGCTGAGAGATTGCTCTTTCATAGCTGTGGAGGCCCCTTAAATAATGGAGAGTTCTGGCAAACTTGCTGAAAATTTGCCAGTACTTATTTTCACATGCAAATGAGCTCTTCATTGTTGCCACAGGTTTGCCATAAAAGTGTTTGCCAGTAGCAGCAAATTGTCCATTGTCACCAAAGGTTTGCTGCAGGTTCATCACTACCTGGCAAACATTTGCAGCAAATCGCAAGCTCATTTGGATGTGAAAATAATGAGTGGCAAATTTGCGACAAGTTTGCCAAAACTTTATATTTTTTGTAAGGGATGTCATGGAGTCCTCAGATTTATTTTATTTAAGTATCAACTTCGTCTCCGATGTTTTTCTCGAATTCCTTAGGGACCTCAGACTGAACTTGCTCTTGCATAAAAAAGTGATACACTAAAAACAAATAAAACAATAAAGAATAAAAATCCCAACCCCCCATCCCCTCAAAAGATTGCATCCTATTATGTTGCCTGTCTAGGAGACACAGCTGAGATATTGAGGAGATCTCATTTGAGATTTTTATTTCCTATTGGCCTCCAAGATTTTGGTGGTGTAGTGGCGTAGTGGACTAAAGCACTGGACTGGTAAGCAGAAGGTTGTTGGTTCGATCTCCACAGCCACCACCATTGTGTCCTTGAGCAAGGCACTTAACTCTAGGTTGCTCCAGGGGTATTGTCCCTGTAATAAGGGCACTGTAAGTCGCTTTGGATAAAAGCGTCTGCCAAATGCATAAATGTAAATGTAAAATTTTAGCATTCCAAGAGTTTGAAGAAACAGCCTTAAAAAACTGTGAAAATAAACCTTCTTGGATCATTACCCAGTTAGGGTGGGTTGTTTATTGTTGAAGTATCTTATTCAAATAATATTTCTCAAGAATGCTGCACTTTTAGTGACCCTACTCCCTTATCGGGCCCCAGTACTCCCAGTCCCAGTTTGTTCAAGCCCAGAAGCACAGTTCCTTTGCCACATCACTCTGTACCCTCAGTTCCCTCAGTGATGGCAGTCATAATGATAACGTTCCGTGACACAGCTCGTAGTGTAACCTGTGGCGTGACTTGCTTTGATCTAAAATGCTGGTTCCCTTTCACCTCCACACGGTTTCATAGCACATTAATTTTAGAGTCAGAGACATAGGGGAGGTTATACCTCTGTACCTAGATGTTCAAGAACACAGATGCCCTTGATGGTACAGTTTTGTCTGCCTGAGAAAATGTCTCTGAATGTGCCACTCAAGGATTACGACTGTTGCTATGACAGAGTTTTAGAGCTTTTTTTTTTTTTCAGTTGGTTTAAAAACCCAGGTGTTACCTTTTTATGTGAAGGTGAAGTGTGTGATTTTTCGATGTTAAAATAACTTGTCTTTACTTTTATACGAGACAATTATAAGCAAGCCGTCCAAAGGTTGATTTCCACGAAAAGTATAAACACTGTGACTGCTCTCAAAACATTAGTCTGTTTGTTTGAGCATTCCGAACCAGACTGACATAGTAACACTATCTTAACCAATGGCATGACTTTGGGACAGGACTATCTGTTTGACCAATGATAGAAAGCGGGAGTGTTTCGTGGGGAGTGATGCCATATATAATAGCATTTTGCTTAATTTATGATGACAATTTTTCATTGTTTATTTGTATCATAGATCATCCATGAATGTGAAGCCATGTGATTACCAGAGATCAATTGTAACCATGTACAAGAAAAGCCTTTTGTATGTAAATGTATGTGTGGATGCATATTGAGCGTGTAAGTTTAGTTCAGTGTTGGGGAAGCTACTTTGAAACTAATACTTTGCAAGCTACAAGCTACTCATAACGTAAAGTAGTTAAACCGCAGCCAAGCTACTCTTTTAAAAAAAAGTAGTTAGCTACACTACATGTTAATAACAAAAAGCATCTAAATACAGTGAAGCCATTTTATTAAGAAAATATTGTTAGATATGTAACAATTGGATGATATAATTTAATTATGCAATCAGTTATGATCGCAGAATTCAATAATATCACCTGATAGTTATACAATATATATTTAATTAGGGTGACATTCCCTTACAAAAATTATCCATAATTTTATTACAGTAACCATAGTTTAACCATGTATATATGTAGTAAAATCATAGTAACCACAAAATTAACCATGGCTAATACAGTCATGGTTACTACAATATTGCTATATTAAAACCTTGGTTACTTCAGTATATGAAAACTACATTGTTTCACTGTAGTAAAACCATGGTTAATTGTAAAAATAAAAAATAAAAAATAAAAAAAATAAAATTCAAATAAATAAATAAATAATAAACATGTTTACTACAGTCGTGGTTACTACAGTATTATTAGCCTGTAGTAAAACCATGGTTAATTTTCATAAGGGTCAAACAAATAGAGTGATGACATTACATTTAAAATAAATGTATACTTAATATAAACTAATAAACTAGAAAGCACTCTTTTTTATTGAAATAATCAAGATAGTGATGAACAGTAGCAATACACTAAATATTAATCGGAGTTCCCAATGCTAAACATAAGGGAATTGTTTATTTAACCTATTTTATTTTCTAAATTATTTGGTTTTCCCAGTGCTACATATGAGAGAGAGGATGGTTAGGTGAGCATGTTTGATTTCTTTGTAAGCACCATGTAGCGTTTTTAGTGATGCTACAGGGCTACTTGTTAAATTTTTTTTTACTGGAAAAGCAACACTATTGTGAAAATAGCTGAGCTACTGTCATGCTAATGAAAATGTACAAAAAAAAAAAAAAAAAAAACAGAAAAAACAAAAACAAATCTAGTTGTATAAAGGTGCTTTTTTGAGTAGACACAACTAAATTGTCCAGTCAGCTAAACATATTAAGTTGTCATTTTATCAACTTGTACTTTAGTTGAATCAGCAAGTGTATTTAACATTTCAACTCTCTTAACAAAGTTGTCTGAACAAACAAAGACTTACCAGCTCCCAGCATGCATTGCAGCTTGAATAAATAATGAGGTTAGTGTTGTAAACTTATTTATTTATTTATTTATTTTTTGCTATTTGCAGACTATCTTTGGGCTGCTGTTGTTGTTTTGTCATTACTTTTTATTAATAGTTGTGTGGTGATGTTAAGAGCTCATATTTTACTTAATTATGTTTTTTGAGTATCACCATTACTGGGGTTTGTGAGTCAAGTGTTGACATTTATGTGCCTCCAAATTAAACTATGCCATGTGTAGCCTGTGTCTCTCAAGAGGAGACCATCCTGCAATGCAACACTTGCAGGGTGTAACTAACAATTAATGATAGGTTCATTGAACACTTACTTTACAGTGGCAGGCTATAAAGTTCAGTAAACTAAAGTAAAGTTGTTATAACTAATCTAATTTAAGTTCATGAGTTGAATCAACAGCGGGTTTTTTTTCCTTTTTTTTTTTTTTACTGTGTAGTTAAGTTTATTGTGTTACAACATTTAGTTAGCTGCTCCCCAACACTGAATTAGTCACCATTGTAAGCTGCATGACATCAAACATACTATGTGATTGTTGGTGTTTCTTGGAAACTTCAGTGTGAGTAATTTATCTTTCCATTCTGCTCCAAATGTATATGTTCCTTGCTTTGATGTGTATAAGTGTGTTTGCAATCAGTGTCGAGCACATCGGTATCACCCGACTTGTGGGTTTCTTTCATGGGCAATGCTTCGAGCTGTTTGGTGCTGATGATGGTGAGTAATTACTGGAGGATATGTGGAGTTTAAACAAAGAGAGACTTTCAGATTACAGCTACGGTATCTTCAGGCTAATTACAGCCATTCATTTAAGCAGTTTACTTTAAAAAAACAAAAACAAGATGGAGCGCTCTATGGAGTTGTCACTAAACGGTATCTTTCTGTTCAGCTTGCATACACAAAAGTGTTTAAATACAACCATTTCTGGTGTGTTATGGTTGGCATATTGTTATAGTAATGTGGGATTGCGCAAGTAATGGTTTATAATGGTTATTTATTGGTGCTTTCCAAGGCCTGTCCAGCCCAACGTAGCAATATTGTCTTAACCAATGGCATGGGACTACCTGTTTGTACAACCAGTGGAAGACAGGCAAGTTTTTTGGAATGTGTTAGATAATAAGTTAGATAATTTCGCAATTTCGTTTAGTGTCGTAATTTCTTTAGCGATCTGACATAACGATTTTCGTCTGGCAGACAAAAAAACTGAAAAAATCCAGTAGACCTACATTGATGGAGGGCCATATTTAGAGACCAGTATGTCTTGAGAGACTTGGAGTTGGGCTCTTTTCACTCACATTTTCTTGGAGTTTTCTTGTGGGTGACATTTTTGCAAATTGATTTTATGTGTTTCCATACACATATCGCGGCAGTTCCGAGGTGAAAGTCCACTGTGTGGTGCTAAAAGTGAGTTACAGTTTCTCCCAAACAGTATAAGGTTTTTAAGGTTAATGATCTACTGAATGTTACACCAACAAAACCTACCTCCCTACCTAAACCTTAAACCTAAACCTCAACCGATAGTGTCAGAAAAAGCAAATGTGAGATGAAAAATACAATTGCTGAAGCAACTACGTAATTTTGTGGTGCTTTGACACTTTTGGCTCATGTGTCGACTTGCTTGCTCTTCAGGACTCATACACCAGGCTTTTATATCACAAGAGCCATGCTCTATCAGTTGAGCTACTGCGTAAGTTGATCGCACTTGAACAAGCTTGTAAATGTAGTTGGTTATATAATGCAAATGTTAAAATATATCACCTTACAAGTCATGCGCTATAGCATAAGAGTTTAGATGTCATAAGATAGCATTGTGTGAGGAACAGAGCAAAGAGGAAATGTTAATGAACTGATTATCTGCAGTTTTACATGTGATTTGTGTGAAAGGAAATAAAAGGTGTTGTTTTAGCGCCTCTAGTATTTACTTCATCAGGAATCTGTTGCGATACGTACAACAAGCCATGTAAAAATAATTGTGCAAAAATATAGGTATATGGCCCTTTCAATAGTTAGCTCAGTGAAGCTAAGATTTTTATTTTTATGGATTGGCACAATGGTGCATGACAAAACAGATGACTTTGTGCTTTGCAAGTAAGGTACCTGTCACAGCTAAACAACTTCCTTTGATAGGTGACACGTGAAGCTTTCGAAAGCCCCCGAGCTAGTGGATTAGACGAATGCCGCTCATCACTGTGAATGGCGATATGCTGGAGTTTTCTGCGAGCTGGAAGTGGGGTTTCATAGGTTTAGTCTTGTGCTAGCACTGGAGGCTAATCCCACCGTTGAGCTCTGTCAGTAATAGCTTTCACAAATCCTACAATAAACACTTTATATTGCTCCCCACAGACTGTACTCACATTCTGACTAAGACACTGTACATTTTTCAACACTTGTCCAGTATCATTCTGTCCTGCCTTGACTGGCAAGTGATATAAGGGATTGGTACTATATTTTTGTATTGTCATACAGTCTGGTTTGGTCACATCAGGGAATTCATGATTGTAGAGACTAGGGTATCTTAGAGACTTGGGGGTGAGTAAACAACTCTTTTGACTTTGACCAGTATAAAACCTCCAACAACAAACCAAAACACTCTAGAAATGCCCTAGCAACCACCCAAAAGTAATTTACATAAAATGTAAAAAAAAAAAATAATAAAAAAAAAAGACATTTGGGTCAATGACATGATTTTTTTGTTTTTTTTGTTTTTTTGTCCAGATCAATTAAATAATTCAAAAATACATTACAAAACGAAATGTAATTCACACAAAACAATTACTTGAATACAATTTCTGAGTTCAAAGTAATTTTCTTTTTTTCTGGGTTTTAAAGTCAAAAACGTTATGTGGCGTAACCATCTAGAGACAGTAAAAACAAATCAAAGTCTCATTGAAAGTGGTAATTCTTTAAAAAAAAGAAATGTTAGAATGAGTAGTGCAGAATTGTTTCTGTAAAAATAAGCAGTTGTTTTAAAATATGATACATATTCGAAAAAACATTTGTCCACCAAATTAAAGTCATGTGGTGTAACCAACATGTAGGTTGCCATTTTGTTGTTATGTTGACAAAAATGATAAAACAGAAAGGACCTCTTTAGACCCTCAAGCCCATCATGTGTGAAATAATAATAATTAAAAAAAAGATATCAGATCAGATATTTTGTCATTTTTTATGAAAAGGCACATTTTGTTGAGGTCATATGGTGTAACTCTGAGAAAACTTCTTAATATTCTTGACTAAAAAAATCATGATATTTGTAAACAATATTTTTTGTCTTGAAAAGTGTGTGACAACTTTTTAGAAATTAAGTTGTACACTCTAATGTACTGTATTCAAGGTGCAAGGAACAAACTTACCATTTACTTGATGGTTACACCACACAACATTTTTAAAGTCATCAAATACATTTTTGTAGAAAATGCTATAAATATTTAAATAAAAGGTTTATGTTTTCAATCTCATTTTATCACCTCTGACAACCTTGTTTGTCAATGAGCATTTTAAGACACACTTAGCATTCATACAATTTTGGCTTGCTGAACGGGCTAAATTTTAGAAGCAATAAAAAAGAAATTAAGGGTGCTTTCATGCTAAAGATTTTGTTGCAGATCCGAGTTTGTTTAAAATCAGACTGGTTCTTTTGGTTGATGTGAAAGAGTTTTTTTTTTTTTTTTTTCAGAAACACGGATGTGCACTAGAGAACCACACAAGCCTATGCCTTTAAGGCTTTGTTTTTTGATTGGAAATCAAACTCTTTAGTACGATAACAATGGTGGCTACGAGTGTTATCATATTTTGTCTCTCACTGTCTGAATTCATTAATAGCCCTGTAGGCGTGAAAAGATTAACTGAATTGCGCCAAGCGTATGGAAACTCCAGAGATGTTTGAGTGCTGATGAGCCCTGAGCTCAAGAGGAAAATCCTTATTTATGCAGAAAGTTTGAAGAAATTAAAACAATGGTGCTCATGAATATTTTAGCCATTCAAAATGATGCAAGAGCACTCAAGCGTTCGGTTTGACAGCAACACAATCCTACAGCAGAGGTTTGTCACACAAATGTTTTCTGTACAAGTATGATTCAGTTAACCGTCAGTTGATGGCAAATCCTTATTCGCACATCCCTGGGCGAAGAAACCTATCAGTTTAGAGTCAATGAGTCACAGTTGATCTTTGAATGAATACAGACCTGAAGCTGAAATAAATACAAGAGCATTCCTGTAATATGAATAAATGTAGTTTTGCTGCATTTTGGGTAACACAATAACTAGATTTGTAAATGTTCTGAACAGGGATGTGCAGAGAGTTCCTCAGGGGCAGGGGTTCAAATGTTAAAAAAAGGGCTATCTATCACCACAGAGCTAATTTTAAGTAATACCAATATTACAACTGTTAATAATAACTACATATTCTTATCATTATCACCCTGGTAGACATTGTAAACAGACTGTGTGTGGTCACAATAATGAATATGAGACTACTAACATAGACTAATGGTATTTTATTTTTACATTGATATAAATAATTACAACAAAATGGCAACTTTTAGTGGAGAGGTGAATCCAAAGAATCTTTAAAGGAAAATCAAAACATTATGAAATAAAAAACTATTGTATTACCATCTGGACAGATTACTATAAACACACTATGATCGACTATAAACAAATGTACTGTAGTGACATACCCACTGTATGTCACTTACTGCAAAGTCAACTATCAATTTCACATTTACATTTGGCAGCTGTGGGGCTTTACTGGTTGTTTAGATCAGTGTTACTATCATAAATAATAATTATTTCTTTAGTTATTAATTAATATTTAAATTAATTAATTGAATCTAACTCATTAAAACCTAATATGGGGCTCCAGTAAATGTAGTGTGCTACGTTTAGGAGCGAGTTTGGTTATTAGCAATAATTAATAATTATCAAAGATAATTATTAATTATTAAAATCAATAGATCATTGATTAAAATTAACACTAGCTTATTGATCATTCAAATTCAACAATCATCAAAGATAATTATCAATTATCAAAAATCAATAGAATATTAATAAGGATTAATATTGACGGGGCACCACTCTGGAATCAGGGACTAATAACCAGATAGTATAACAGTCTCAATATTAGATTGTTTTCTTAGGAAAATCAACATCTGAAGAATATCGATTTTCAGAAAAAAAAACAATGAATGAAGGCTTGAATCCGAGCACTGACATCCCGTCAGCATGTGACACAGGTGTATGCAAAACAAACCAAAACACTTCTCTTTGAAATATAACAACGTTTATGTATTAATATCAATTAATAATTAATTCAATGCAGTCAATAAACTTCCGACTTACAACTACAAACTAAACAGTGATATGATTAGATATGGAAACCAAAGTAATCCTATAATACATGAGGGTGTGTGTGAGAGAGAGAGTGTGTGTGTGTGTGTGTGTGTAAGGAGGGACACGCACAAAATGGCAGACGTGACTCTCGTGGAGAGTATGTCACGCGAGACTTCTGGCCAGGAATATGGCCGCGAATGTGGGCGGAGAGAAAACAGTCAATGGCGTCTATCAGTTAACTTGTGTATCCGCTTATACGATAGCTTAGGGACAAAGCTGAGCTTTATCACGAAGCTATCTACTAGCCAAAAATGTGTGCGAGAATGTTTTTGAGGGGACGCGTGTGTGTGTGTGTGTGTGTGTGTGGTTAGTACAAGATAGAATAAAGTGACGGCCCCAAAGCCGATTTCGCGATTGTGGGAGAGAAAGCAGCTGTTAGTTTATCCCTCAGAGATGTGGTGGACGGCTCGTAAACCGTCCCGCAGTCTTTGATTCTTTAATGGATAAACTCAGTGTGCCGGTCTCACCCGCGATGGCGGAAATGCACAACAGTCCAATGTGGTTGGACTACAACACAGCAAATCTTATTCGTGATAACTAATACCTTGAGTATTAATCGCAATGAGCGGACACGGCGGTCCGTAAACTGTACAAGCAATAACCTTGATGCCCAGACGTAAACCTCTTACTTGAATCGTATGAGGACGTAGAATGTGTGTTCATCCGTCCTTTAACTCCGACTTGGTTCCTCGAGGCTCGGGTGATGACGGGAGGCCGTTTCCTCGCTCTGTCTGTGGGCGGTACGGCTGCTGATTCTCGGCGGGCTGGCGGAGAAATCAGCGACGTCGGCTTGATTGAAGATGGAAGAGAAATCTTTTATCTCTTCACTTCTGCAGGCAAACGGATGAAGATGCGGATTGCTCGGCGGTCTCCTTCGGATCCGTTAGAGTGTTCGGTGGAACACAGAGTAATCTCAACTCGTCCAGCTAGATGGAGATTGTATGGCCACAGTTTCAAGTCATACGTTACTTCCTTGTGCCACGAGGCTACACCTGAGAGCAGCGATGAGCTGCGTCTACACACGGCAAGCAAAGTTGCTGGAAGCAAATCCCAGAAGCACTTCAGAGGTATTTCTACTCCTGATGATGTCATGGTTGAGGTGCGTTCTGTCGTGTGCCTCATCCAATAGGAGTTGAGAGTTCGATCCTTTAGTGAGCAAGGCTTCATGGGATTTGTAGCCTGTTTTGGACTCCCTTTGTTTGATTTTGGTGCGGTTTTTATCAGTAAGATTTATGACTTGATATGTGGGCCTGAGTTAGGTTTTACGACTGTGTTAGGCCTGCCTTTGTCTTCTATCTGAATACATGAGGCCCAACACAGCAGTACTTTGATTTCAATAATACATAACAGCTCGATTAAGCACAGAGAAGGAAAAATAAATGCAGTGCAAATGATGAAGGTGGAAAATGATTTTCACTGCAGCACTGCTTGCTGGACTGGCTTTTTAGTCTCATAGTTTTAACCTTCTGTTGGGAATCATCTGTTCAAAGATGTTGATGACTTCCTCTTTGTCAATAGGAATGTTGCTCTCTATGCCAAGTAGCAGCAAGTCAGACAGCCTTTCCTGTCCACAAAGACTCCTCAATCTGGACTTGACTAGTTTAAGCTTCGAGAATGAACATTCCACTGTGGCTGTAGAAACTGGTAGGGTAGCATATATTTTCACCAGTTGATATAAGGCTGGGAACACAAGGTGAACCTTGTGTTCTTTGAAAATCTCCAACATTACCTTGGCACTCTTCACTCTGAACTCCCTCAGCAGTTCCTCTTCTACCTCTACTCCATAAAAGCTGCAGAGGATATGAGCAGCTTCCTTGGCCTCACGATCCAACACACCCTTCCATTTTGATGCATCTGTCAGTGTATGAAGTGACTTTATGATCTTGTTAGACTGTATCTACATCTTTATGGTCTCTTTCCCTTCAAACCGCCTCTAGAGCTCTTGCAAACAGACATCCAAAAATGTGTAGAAGATCCTCAGCTGCTGATGTTGAGCAGTGCATCAACTTTGCAAATATTTTTCTTCTTCTTCCATGTCCAGGAATGACATTAGGAACATCAATACCTGCTGCCTCAGCATGGCCTGTCGCTCTTTCATAGATGGTCTTGAAATCCTCCTCAGTCCTTAGCTCTCTCAGTCGGGTGACTACACCACTCACAATGTTGTATGCAGCTCCCAAATCCAAAGTCTTGCTTTTGAAGGGCATTGGAGGCACTTGCTGTTTCAAGGAAGACAGCAGTTGTCATTTCCAAACAGAGCAGGAATTCAAAGTTGATTGAATGCAGCAGTATCTTTGCTTCTCCGGCAGCTCCATCTGGTGGGTCTTGTTCTGTTAGTCCAGTCAGGAATTGCACAACTGCTGGCAGGGTTTTCTTTAAGGTTTACAAGGCCTTCTCCCTACATGCCCACCGAACCTAAGAGAGTCTTTGTAGCTTTGTTCTGATCTGGAAACATTTCTTTCTGCATCTTCACAAAAGAAGCACACCGCTTTGAAGAGTTTGCAATGAAAACATAAAGCTTTTCCACCAAAGCAAAAAAGCTTGCCAAAGGAATGCTTGACTTTGCCAATTCCATGAGCACTAAATTTAGGCAGTGTGCCTGGCAATGGACATACAGCACTTTTTCATTTTGTTGTTGGATTCACAACTGAAGTCCTTTGAAGTGACCACTCATATTAGCAGCCCCATCATAGCCTTGGCCATATACTGTATGTTTTCCACTCTGAGGTCATTCTCATTGAGAACTCTCAAGACCATTTTCTCAAGCTCCTCTACTGTTGCGGAAACTACAGGGCACAAATGAATGAAGGCTCTTTTATTACCATCTGATGCACAAATCTTACAGCAAATGATGCTTGCTCTGTATGGGAGATGTCAGTGGTTTCATCAAGTAAAATTGAAAAAAAAATGGATGCATCTTATTTCACTGTGTATCACTTTTCGAATATACAAAGCAAGGGCTGATATGATGTAATTCTGTGTACGATTTGAAAGGAGAGACACCTGTGGTCATTTCTTGGACTGCTTTTGTTCTTTGACTGACTCAAGATGGAGGTGTAGTGTGTTGTCATATTTTGCTAGGAGGTCAACAAGCTCCAGAAAGTTTCCCTTATTTAAACTAGAAGCACTTTCATCATCACCAAGGAAGGCAATTCCATGTTGTGTCAAGAACAATGTTACATGAATTAAACGAGACAACAGGGACCTGTTCCTCTGTCATATCACTGTTACTTCTGGCTGCCAGCATTTTTGGTCAGCTGTGATTAGAGCATTTCTCTTAAGTGCATGCCATTTTATCATACTCAGCATATGACACTCACTACAACTGTGCTCATTGATCTTTTGTTTTATGTTCTTCCAGTTTATAACACCAGCTGTCATCCATCCACCTTGGAGTTTGTACCTGTCTTCATGGCTTATAAATAATCAACAGCTGAAACAGAACATTCTCTTATTTTCAGGTGAATATTCAAGCCAGGGACTGTCACTGTGCCACTGCTTCTGGAAATTTTAGGGAATTTCATACAAGGTCGGCATGGTCCTTTTTTGATGGCAAACTTTTGATTTTCATATTTCTGTACTAAACCTGGATCTGTTGGATGTTTACATTGTAAATTTTTTCAAATTCTGCGTTGCTTTCTTTTTCATCAATATGTGGTGCTTCCGTTTCAACTTCTTGTCCCAAGTCAGATTCCACCTCTTCTCTCTCTCCCTCCTCAACATGCATCTCTGACTTTTCTCTGACTTCTCCCACTTTCTCTCCATCTTCAACCTCTTCTCTCTCTCCCTCCTCAACAACATGCATCTCTGGCTGGTCATTTTTCTCCTTTTGATTAATTTGGAAAAAGAGCATGGGCTTGAGCCCCCAGAGACCCCATATGACTTTCTAAGTCTTCTAATTCATAAGTCTGATCCATTTAGAAAAGAAGCAAACCTCTTCTCAACAATGTGCATAATTTGAGGTATCATTCATGTCTTTAGCATGAACGGAACATGTTATACATCAAAGTGTAGCTAACACTTTGGGTTCAAATCTCGAACTCTAAGAATAATTATGCTTTCCTTAAAACAAACGCCACAAAACAATTATCAAAATTTTAGAATAAACAATTGCTATAAATGAATTATTAATAAATCATTATTACAATAAATAATGCTTAAAAATTAATCAGTTAATCTACATTCAAATAGAAATTACATTACTTGTGTAACGGGAGCCAGCTGGTACATGATAGCTGTGTGGTATGTGTAAAACCTCACTCCCCTGGCCTCAAGAGGCTCACTAGTGACTGACACTAGAGGCTGTAGCCTTTATCCTCCTCCTTAGCGCACCCGCCTCCCATGCCAGAGACCCCGGTTTGAATTCCGCTCAGAGCGGGTCATTTACAGTTGTGCTGTGACCCGGATGGAAGTGAGGTTTATGGGGGTGAGTGTAACTGGAGCCAGCTTGTATGTGATAGCTGTGCGGTATGTGTAAAACCTCACTCCCCTGGCCTCAAGATGTGCACTAGTGACTGACGCTAAAGACTTTTAGCCTTCTCGTTAGCACGCCCGCCTCCCATGCTGGAGACCCCGGTTCGAATCACGCTCGGAGCGGGTCGAGCTGGACCGGTTACAGTGGTGCCGTGACTCAGATGGGAATGAGGTTTAGGGGGGTGAGTGTAACTGGAGCCAGCTGGTATGTGATAGCTGTGTGATATGTGTAAAACCTTACTCCCCTGGACTCAAGAGGCATACTAGCAACTGATGCTAGAGGCTGTAGCCATTAGCCTCCTCCTTAGTGCACCCGCCTCCCATGCCGGCTGACACCGGTTCGAATCCCGCTCGGAGCGGGTCAAGCAGGACCGGTTACACTTGGATTATGTGACTGATATAATTTCATATTCATATATATCCACTTACAGTATAATCTGCATTATCTAAAGTTTGTTAATTACTTCTTAACTTTAAAGTAATGGTTCACCCAAAAATCCATATTCTGTCAGTATTTAATCACCCTCATATAGTTGCACATCTGTATTCAGTTATTTTTCCAGGGATCATCATACAGTAAATGCAGACATTTTTTAAGAATCTTTACACACCAAACCTACAGGACTAATTTTATGATACTTTTATGGTCCGTTTATGATAGTTTTTGTCTTGTTTGGTCACTGAACTCTTTTTGTATGGCAAGAACTAAAATCCTTCAAAATGTCTAATTTTGTGTTCAACTGAAACAAAATTACAGCATACAGGTTTAAGATGACAAGAGGGTGAGTGAATAGCGACAGAATTCCCATTATTGGTGGTGAACTCTTCCTTTAAGTTATTATAAAGTGTAAACCATTTCTGAACATAGAGACACAATTAGAAGAAAATATTTGAATGTCTTAAAGTACAGTTTTACCCCTCATATAAGGGTGTTACTTCTTTAACTACAGCAGACATCTTTGTTCACAACCAGTTTGAGAGTGGGCAGTTTTCTCAAAGGTTTCATTTAATGATTATGTCTCTCTCGCCCTACAGATGATGGGCCGTACTCTAAAGGAAACAAGGATTCAACAGGGCCTGATAACTCGCTCACATCCAGACGACAAAGCATCCCAGGTACGCCAAATTCCCACCCTGTTTCCCCTCTGTTTGTGCCCACACAACTACTAATGCCCACTACAGGGTGAGCCAGCTTCGCCAGTCTCTTTTGATGTTGGGGATTGTGTTTGTGTCTTTTCCCTTTGGGAATGTTTGAGTTCTTCTTGGAACATTGGCTTAGATGTCTGTTTGAGATGGAGAGTGTTGGGGGTTCGAGGGTGTTGCTAACACACTGAGTCACTCTGGTAGCTTGAAGCACTGCTCATTCAAGAACTCTGTCTTCTTGAACATTAATTAATGAAAGTTAACTCCAAGTGTTACTTTAAAAAAGTTTCTAAATGGAGTTTTAAAGCAGAACAGACATGTTCAAATGTCATTTTACATATATGTTGTATAAGAATTTAATTAAGCTAATTTCTTACATCATAAATACATCACAATTAGATTCTGTTTGTTAATATTAGTTAAAACCATAGGTTTCATGAACTAATAATATATTTTTTTTTTACAACATTTATTAATCTTGGTTAAATTCTAAGTCATGAATATAGTATTATTCAATGTTAGTTCATGTTTGTTCAGTATGCACTACCCTCTTCACCTCTGATGCATATTTCGGCTGTTCGTAAACTTTACCCAAATTTTAAAGCTCACCTTGCACACATACAGTGGACTAATTGCTAAATCTTGGTCTCATAATACAGATTATGAAAAAAAAAAAAAAGCTGAAAAAAAGAAGAGCATCTGCCACACATTGCAGCTATTTGCACCCCAGTAAACTGGTGGAACCACAGAAATATACAACAAACTAACCAATCGATGTCGCTGCAGTGGCGTGAGATGTAAAGATGGTGTGTGAATGTGTAGAGTTGTCCTAGCGACCGCGGTTTGAATCCCCATTTTATCCCACTCTTTATCCCATCCGATTTCATTTTACATAATATTTCCTTTAATACAACTTAAAATAATAGATAAAAATAAATATAAATGTTGATTTCATCAAAGTGATTTGGTCACGGTGAATGTCGGGGAGTGCAGAGAAGAGTTTGATCCGGAGGCAGGGTCTGTCGATCGCACTCACTCCCATGGCTCAGCATCGCTCGTGTGTAGATTGCATCACCTTTATTTCTAATATTGTAGTAACCATGTTTTTTGCAGAAACCATAGTTTTAATGCAATTAACCATGTACTATGTTGGTAATATAGTAACCATGATTAATTTTGTGGTTATTTTATTTTATTTGTTTTTCTCAGGGACAGTGCACATTAATCGACATCACTGTAAATGTGCCAGTGTTAGGCAAAAGGCTAATTTTCAGCTGTTGTTCCTTGGCCAGATGTTAAATTAGCCATTAAAACAACAATAATACAACAACTGTAAATGTTACTGTAAATAAAATAATAAAAAATTACTGTAGTAAAACCAATGTTATTTTTTATGAGGTAAGGTTAAGGTTAGGTTTAGGTGTAGAGGTTAATGTAGTGTGTCTGTGGGACTCTAAATAAACACAATAAACACACTATAGTGTCAGATTCTATTTGCACCAGGGTGCAATTAGTATCTACCATTATTTGCACCAGAGTTGGGGTGCAAATAATATCTGCCACTATTTGCACTGGGGTGTAAAGAGCATATACCATTATTTGCACAAGGGTGCAAATAGCATCTGCCAAAAAAGATGCTGATAATTCATAAATAATATTGTATTTGTTAACAATCTTATGAATATGTTTTTTTTTTTTTAAAGCCTGTGATTCAGGCTCTGTTTGCTCATTGCAACTTTTTATCACGCTTTTGTGACTTTATATCTCGCAATTGCGACTTTATTATTTGGATTTATTATTTAGTTTAAACAATGCAAATGCAAGTTTTGTCACGCAATTGCGACTTTTTATTTTGCAATTTTGTCTTTATTTCACCCAATGACGACATCTTATCTCGCAATTGCGTGCTATAAACTCACAATTGTGTTTCATATTTTGTTCCATGGGGAGATCCGGCTTCCGTGTTTACCAATATTAATAAATGCCATACAAATATTGTTCAGTGTTAGTTCATGTTAAAGGGATAGTTCACCCAAAAATGTTAATTCTCTCATCATTTACTCATCCTCATGCCATCCCAGATGTGTGACTTTCTTCTGCTGAACACAAACACATTTTTTTATAAGAATATCTCAGCTCTGTAGGTCCATACAATGCAAGTGAATGGTGATCAGACCTTTGTAACTCCAACAATCTGACTCTAGTGGTTAAATTCATATCTTCAGAAGCAATATAATAGGTATGGGTGAGAAACAGATAAAAAGTGAAGTCCTTTTTTTTAACTCTAAATCTCCACTTTCACTTTTACATCTGAAAGTCACATGTGGTGCCTGTTTAGTTTCACGTTCACATCTGAAAGTGAAAGTTAAATTGGAGATTTAGAGTAAAAAAAAAAAAGAATTAAATATTGTTCTGTTTCTCACCCACACCTATTATATTGTTCTGAAGATTTGGATTTAAATACTGGAGTCATATGAATTACTTCTATGTTTCTTTTATGTGATTTTTGGAGCTACAAAGGTCTGATCACCATTTACTTGCATACTCTTCTAAAAATCTTCTTTTGTGTTCTGCTGAAGAAAGTCATACACATCTGGGATGGAATGAGGGTGAGTAAATGATGAGAGAATTTTCATTTTTGGGTGAACTATTCCTGTAACTATGGTGTTAACTAATGATGACAAATACAACCTTACTGTAAAGTGTTACCAGACTAAAATTTCCTTGTTCCTCTCATTTATAAAAGTTGGAGAATGTCTCTCCATCATTTACTGATAAACTTGGGATTGACTTCAGTATTGTTGTGTCTGAGTTTTGAACTTGGTCATCTGGGGGGAATTCCAGTTTCAGTTAGTTTTTAGAAAGGGGACCAATGATTCATAAAGATCTGTATGTCTCAAACATTTGTACTTGGGTCCATTATTTAAATTTTAGATGTTGTGCATTAGCTCATATTGCACATATTAGTGTCTCTACTTTATGTACGAATAACTACAAATAATAATCAAATCACCTTGGCCTGGTACATACTTCATAGAAAGTGTTACCAAATTACTTTTGGATAGACAGATTAAAGACATTTCTGGACTGTAAATTACTCTGATGGAGAGCAAACAAATGTTTTTTTTTCTCTCTGTGTGCGCAAGGCTGAGTATGCGCAAGGCTGCATGATGTGTCCATTACGTTCTACTTCTGACAAAAAAGAAACGTGGTTCCAGTCTGTTCACATTTACACCTACACAGACATTGGAGTGATTAGATTAAACCCTATTTCTCCACTGTCAGAGATTTCATGACACCAATATCATAGCAGTACAGTTTATATTACGCTAAATGTGGTGTGTGTTTGATGCTTTTCCACATATTTTTGGTTAGGTTTTTCTGTTTAAGAATTAATGTAGTGACAGCACAAAATTAAGAATAAGGTAGTAGTGATGTAACATTTCAAAATAATGTCTAAAGCATTTAAAATATTTTGAATTTGTGGAATTCAGATAAATTGAAACCTGACATTTCTCATCTCTAATTAAAGAAAAAGATTCAGAGATAATTTATTTTCAGCCACTGAGCATGAAACCAAATTATATAACACTAAAGTTTAGATGCAGTGGTTAAGTTTCATAATGCTGACTGCTGTCTCTTGTGTTTGTGTGCATGTGTATTTGTCTGTTGTGTTTCTGGGCAGAAGAGATGCGTGGGGTTACACTGGTTGAGCTGATTAAGAAAGAGGGCAGCACTCTGGGTCTTACCATCTCAGGCGGCACAGACAAGGATGGCAAACCCCGCGTCTCCAATCTACGGCCGGGTGGACTTGCAGCTAGGTGAGGGCTCGAAAATCCCCAATGCAACCTCACAAATTCATTCAAAAACTCTACAAACTCACATCAAGAATGCAGGTAGTTAGCCTTGACCAGCCCTTACAAAAATTGAGAGTTCTGGCAAATTTGCTGCTACTTGCTGCAAACTTGCCTTAAATTTGCCGCAGATTTGCCACTCATTATTTTCACATGCAAATGAGCTTTGCTGCAAACTCATTGTTGCCAAAGGTTTGTTGAAGGTTCACCACTACTGGTGAAGAGCTGCAAACATCTGGCAAACAAATCACAAGCTTTGCATGTGAAAATAATGAATGGGAATTTTGCGGCAAGTTTGATTTTGAAAAGGATTTTATGAATTAACTTGCTTGACAAGATAATCTTCAAACTGTTGCTTTAGATTGACATTGTTGGCCTGAAAGAGAAAGCTGACCATAGAAGAAAACAGTTTACGCTAATGCACACTATAGCACCCCTTGTGGCAATCTTGAGAATGCAGTCGACTGCCGTTATTTTATGAAATGCAACAATGCATCTGCGTTCATGAACTTGCATAGAAGAAAAGAACGATTTCTAGAACGTTTTTAAATCTTCAATTGTTTCTTCTCTTCTTATGAAGCATTTCTGGGCTGATGACACATTTTTGTCAGGCATCATTATACTATGCCCAGAGGACAAAGAGAATGAATACCATTTATTTGTCTAATTAGTATCTAAATGAGTATATTTATACTTCCTGTGGGGTGTTCAGCGACTGATAAAGAATTCTCACTTTGCATTTATTTTCAATTAAAAAGATAATTAAGTTTTTGGGTTTGACCAATGATTGGACACTTTTCTGGACTGCTAAAAGTTTCTTGTTAATTTTCTACATTCAAAGTTAACAATGTTCCCAAACTATGTTCATTTAAACAAAGAAAAGAAAAAAGAAGAAGAAAAAAAAAGAAAACCTTTGCATTGTTTAGCAAAGTATGGTGCATGGCCATCTTTGTCAAAATGTTTTTATTTTTTTATATAACAATGCAAAAAATATCTCTTTTGTTACAATGAAATACTCACATTTTTATCCATCTCAGGAGTGATCAACTCAATGTGGGCGACTACATCAAGTCGGTCAATGGCATCAACCTGACCAAACTGCGTCATGATGAGATCATCAGTCTGTTAAAGAACATAGGAGAGCGTGTCGTGCTGGAAGTGGAGTATGAACTGCCTTCAGCTGGTAGGAAGTTGAGTATTCTGACTTTTGCCTGTCTTGTAGCATGTCTCTGTCAATCAAATCCAGTCCAATTCCAGAACTCAATTCATGATTGAATATCATCACAAAAATCTTTTATCACATTAGCACGCAGCCAAAATGGAAGTGTACTGTATATGTATAGCTATATACAGTAATACCTTACTTGCTATACATGCATGATGATTCATAGGCATGATCCAATTCATTTCAGAATGCATGGCCGCAAGTTGTTTTTAACTTAAAGGAATATTCCAGGTTCAATACAAGTTAAGCTCGATCAAAACCATTTGTGGCATAATGTTGATGACCACAAAAAATAATTTCAGCAGATGCTTCCTTTTTTTTAAAAAAAGCCAAAATTTAGGTAACAGTGAAGCGCTTACAATGGAAGTGAGTGGGGCCAATCTTTACAGGGTTTAAAGGCATAAATGTGAAGCTTATAATTTTATAAAAGCACTTGTGTATTATTTGAGCTGTAAAGTTGTTGACGTTTTTATGGTCGTTTTGGGGTTTATGGTTACACCGTCATGGCAACAAAGTTGTAAAACTGGATATAGCTTTACACAAAAAAGGTAAGCAATGATTTTATCACACTAAAATCATGTTAAAATGCATATTGTTCACATCTTGTGGCTATACTTTTGAAACAGTGAGTATTTTAACGTTTACGGACTGGCCCCATCAGGGGCGTAGCAGTCATTTTAAAAGTGGGGGGACATAGCTGTCAGTAGGTGGCTCACACAGACCCAACACTTGCATAATAATTGCAAAATTAGCTGCAAAAATAAAGGGCATCTTGTGGAGCACATGCTTCTGACTCACACATGACAATAAAAGACTGAGCACAAGCTGGTCCTTGAATAAATTATTTAATCAATTACAATAATGACAATTGTGCATGTGCAATTTATTTTTTCATTGGATTTAGATGTATCCAAGTGGCTCGGGTGTTTTGACTATGTTCACCAAAATTTATTCAGATCCATTTCATGATTCAGTGACCATTTCTGGTGATGCCAGAAGGTGGTGACAAATGAGTGTCTTGTGTGAAATGAGTCAATGTTCAAAAGAAAATGTTAATCCTTTAAAATTTGAATGTCTACAGATCTACAAAGTGACTTTAGTAGAGACTTTAAGCATTATAAGAACAAAGCAAATCTATCATTTTCCATACAGTTTGTGAGCTGCTGAGTATGACTTTTATCAAAAGACAATAATAATAGTCTTATAATAATTATGAGTTTGAATAATGTCCGTACGTTTTCATGTATAAAAAAGTGTGTCTACATATCTATTCACTTCAGTAAAGTGCTTAAGTGTTCTAAGAACACAGCAGATCTATCTTTTTTTTCCCACAGTTTGTCGAGTGCACACCAGCATAGAGGTAAAAAAAAAAAAAAACAGGAACTGATATTAAAAATAGCTTTACATATTTAACACAGATCTAGGAATCTGTTTGTACTGGCAAAAACAACCGATCAAACTTTTACCTCACAAACATGATGTAAAAAGAATAACTTAATGAAGACTCTTGCACTGATATAAAGTCCACTTACAATGTGTGTTTAAAAGAAGGATTGTCCTTTGTTTTTTTTCTGCAGTGCATTTCACGTAATGCTGCCAATCAAGAACGATATGCCGATAAATAACTCTCGTTTGTACGCTCCTCATCTCTAGATTATTCATTTAGATCAACATCAATGCCGATAAAAAACAAGGATAAATGACCATTGTTGAAAGTAACTTTGTAGAAATGAACGGAGCCGTGTTGATTAGACTGTCTGACTGACGGCCTATTACGTAAAGGTTGTTTCGGCTCATTAAACTCACCTGTGATTGGCTGGATGGTCGCTCAATCAGCCCAAAGAAACAAAACACAAAAAATACTGTACACAAATCCACCATTTGGACTTGGTATGGGTAATCACCTGTTTAAAGAGTGCGGGGGACGTGTCCCCCACGTCTGCCATGGCTGCTACGCCCTTGGGCCCCATTAACTTCCATTGTAAGTGCCTCACTGTAATCAAGATGTTTTTGCTTTTTTTTTTTTTTTTTTTTTTTTTTAAGAAAAGCAGGTGCAAGTCAAAATTGTTTTTTGTGGTAATCAATATTATGCCACAAATGCTGTCAATTGAGCTTAACTTGTATTGAACCTGGAATATTCCTTTACAAGTGCACACAATGAAGTTGACCAGTTTACATATAATTCCAGATCTCGTCATTTGTACCAACACCCTTTCACTTCTCAAAGACCACGTGAAATGACTTTTCCGGCACAGTTTTCTTTCCTGTGTTTTAATATTTATCCTATTGAAACAGGAAGTTGTGGCGGGACATATTGAAGGGTTCGTCCATTTTTTTAATTAGCCAATAGCCTTTAGTTTATGTCGCAGCTGTGAACAATGATTTTCTACTTGCTACTGCTAGTTGGTGGCATGTGGTATTACGGGGAGGAGACATTCTCATTTTAGAGAACATTTGGTTGGACCAAAAATGATATATGGCTTTTCTTGGCTTTTTTTAGACATACAAAACTTTAAAACTACACCAAATGTCTAAGCTTTCAACCTTGCTACAAAATAGACTAAATGCAACGTGCTGCACAGCAACATGTTTAGAAAGTGTGTGGATCTGCAAGTACTCTAAGCAAATTAATATACAGATTTATTAATTTAATAATAGAGTTGCACATCTCTGTTATAAAATGAATTGAACAGAAATGGGAAAGTTATAACGGTTTGGTCAAATATAACATTTTAGCAAGAGCGCCCCAGTGGTCGAAGTGAAGGGGCTTGGATATACATGGCAGCAAAGCTAATAGACATGGACTATTTTGATTGCATGGGGTTTAAGAAACCACCAGTGAATCCCTTAATATTACTGATTATGATACCAGTTTTTGCTGGCTCAACTTTGTCAACATTAGATAATAAACTTTGCTGGTATACATACCTATGTCATATATAGATATATATATACTATATATATATATATATATATATATTGTTGTTGTAAATATTAAAAAAAAAATATATTGCTTAAAATATTGCTTGTATATCAACATTAGATCTGCCAAATTTTTACATTTTACATTTTCCTTAAGTGTCCAAATTATTTTTGGGGCCACAGTATCTGTCATTTTCATAAAACCGCATCAAAGTCTTATGAACTTTGACATCCATGTTTCCACACAGCCTGATTCTCATGTTTCGAGGTGATTGTCTCTCATCGGCTCAGTTTGGCATGTCTCATGATGTATTGTGATTGTTAGCCAGCCTATAACGTGCATGACAGACAAACTGCGGTTTATAAGCTCTGTTTGCGCTTGACCTTCTGCTAAACGCTAGATTGTGTCTGGGTTCATTTATTCGACTGTCCGCCTGATCTGGCCACTCGCCCAGTAAAAGGTGATGATTTAGGGATGCTATCACCTCTCTTCTGTGTCTGTTTTCCCTCTTAGCTCCAGACAGTACATCAGGTGTTATTTGCAAGACAATCGACATCTGTTTGCAGAAAGAGGGCAACAGCTTCGGCTTTGTGATGCGAGGTGGGTTTGGATTTTATTGTATTTATTTTAAAGCCATTGAGCTGGTTAGTCATGATGTCAGTTTGTTGGCCAACCCAGATTTGGAATGCTAATTCCCCACAAGTTTCCCTAGAAATTTCCAATGGCTATTTAGAATAATGGTTCTCAAAGAGTAAAATAACTCTTACAAAAAATAGTAACACTTTACAATGAGGTTTCATTTGTTAACATTAGTAACAACATTAGTTAACATGAACTAACAATGAACAATACTCATTAAGCATTTATTAATCTTAGTTAATGTTAATTTCAACATATACTAATAGTTAGTTAATGCACTATGAACTAACATGAACTAACAATGAACAATTGTATTTTTATTAACTAAAGTTAACAAAGACTAATAAAAGCTGTAACAAATATAGTGTTAATTGTTTATTCATGATAACTAATGCATTTACTAATGTTAACAAATGGAACCTTATTGTAAAGTGTTACCAAAAAAATCTGAAGTTCTGGCAAAATAGCTGCATATTTTTCACTCATTATTTTCACATGCAAATGAGCTTGTGATTCGCCACAAACGTTTGCCAGATGTTTGCAGCTCTTCACCCGTAGTGGTGAACCTGCAGCAAACCTTTGGCCACAATGGACATTTGCATATGAAAATGATCTCTCATGAAATCTCGATTTTTGTATTTATAGTCATGTGCCTTTTTAAAATGCATGTTTTTTTTGTTTTTTTTAAAGCATGAGATAACAACTTGCTACTTGCTAGCAATTTACGTTTTTAAAGTACACAGTGGTTTCAAAATTCATGTTTGAGTTATGACTGTTTATGTTGTAGAACAAAACCAAAGTCGCTTCAAGTAATGTTAACTACAGACTTTATTTTACTCATAAACAGTGCTAGGTAGTAATGGATTACATGTAATCTGAATTACATAATCAGATTACCAAAAAACAAGCACTTGCAATTGGATTACATTACATTTTAAAATACTCGTAATTGGACTACAGTTACGTTTTATATTACATGATTACATATTAACAAGGCAAATTGTGAATCATTTATTGATCATCCTAATCATTCTCTTCTTTCAATCTTTTAAATTTTTCATTCTAAATCAGCACACCACTGATATACATTCTTAAAGTCTTCGAGTGTTTCCAGAAGAAAGTGGGAGGGGGGTTGTGTGTATTGCACTCAGAACTGATACAAGCTACTAGCCAGCCAGGTGAAGATGGACAGTTTACCTCAGCATTTAACTACTGGATCTATAGAGAGAATTTCATTTTTAAGAAGGAAAAGGTGTGCAGCTCACACACTGAACTTAATTGCTTTGAAGGATCTAGTGGATGCCATCTCTAAGGGTCCTGCCCGCAGGGTACACAATAGTTCAACTGCAAAATGTGCAGCAATATGAAACAAAACGTATCGCTCTACTGCTGCTGCTGATGTAGTGGAGTCAACTACATGAAACTTGACATAAAACATGACACAATTGTTCCTTGTGTGACTCGGTGGAACTCTGCCATTTTAAAATATTCTGCTCTTTTAGAGTAAAGAAAAATTTATTTGTATGGCAGTTTTTACAACGGCCATTGTTTCAAAGCAGCTGTACATGAAATTATGCTATAACAGAAATGAATGAATATAATGCCAATATTAGTTATTTATGTATAGAACTATTAGTGGTTTCAGTTAGTAAACGAAGTAAGTGTTGTGGGTCAGTGGTTAAGCAAAATGATTTTGTATGAACTATAAGTTTTAGTGTTAAATTCCTTGAAGTCATCCCGAATTTACTGAGGAAATACATGTAGATGTATTGTCCTTTGATTTTGGCCGATGAAGGCTTTTGTTAGTGGTTGATTCATTTTCTGTGTAGTTTAATAGAGTGTTGTCCCTCCTTTGACCAAGATGATATAGGTATCATTGAGTAAGAAGCATCGCAGTCCAGCTGGAAGCGTATGGCAGGTCATTTTGGTGAAGTCCATCCAGAGCCCAGAATATTCTTAGGATATTTTTGCTGTTCAAAAGATAATATCTTGCACCTCCATTTTGGAATAGGTGATGGACTATCAGTAAGCAGTAAGGGTTAAAAGTGTTTCAGTGTTTAGGTGAAAGTTTTTACCTAGCAACATCATTGCTGTTGATTTTATGGTCATTAATGTTCTTAATGTTGCTATTGTTTTATGCACTTAAAATGAACTTGATGTCTCAGTGTTTTTAATGATAAACTCTGGCCATGCACTGTCATTGCTGTTAGATTTAATGTTTATTTCATTCATGTAATGTTTAATGCACATTTTAAAAATGTCATAAGGAGCTCTTTTTCTGAGGCTCTTTTTGTTAGTAATAAAGAATGGAATACATTTTCTCCCTCTTTGTACATTTATGTTAAAATTATTATCCTACTCAAATGCATGTGACATAAAATAATATAGAATTAGGTTGAAAGTAATCCAAAAGTAATCAGTTTAGATTACCCCAAAAATGTAATCGACAAGATTACATTACCGATTGTATTTTTGTCATGTAATTTGTAATCAGTACCAGATTACAATTCACAAGTAATCCACCCAGCACTGCTTATAAATCAAAAACTGCTATTCTAAAAATCCATTGGGAATCCCGAGGGGTTTTCTCAAAATGCTAATTTTCTTCCAGATTTTAGGACTACAACCTGGACGGCTCTATTATAACATATTTATGAAATTTTTCTTAAAATGAAATGTTCTAACAGTCCGTTGATTCCACACAGATTTCCTGTAGTGTTCTTCTAGAAATGTTCTTTTTATACTGCTTGTGTCAAACTACAGGTGGCACCCATGAGGACTGGCACAAAACTAGACCTTTAGTGGTGACACATGTACGACCAGGTGGCCCTGCCGACAGGTAATATTATTTTATTGATTTTTTTTACCATTTTTAATCACCTTCTTCACACCACTGGTTTGTTTTAAATGGTCCTACAGTAGTCTGAATTCAGTCAGATTTACTGAATAGAAAGTGTTTGTGTGCCTGTCACTGTGTTTAACTTCGTTACTGCCCCTTCATTACTGTAAAATATTGTAGAGTTGATTTATATATTTGCTGGCTGATACTACAGTGATTTTGGAGTTTATACTGACACCTAGTAGTGTGGATGAAGAATCACATCAAAGTAAAAGATTTTGGTCATCCACAATTTATTTATTCCTTATTATATATAACTGAGAGTGTTCAGTAACAGAGATAAAGTGAAATGTTCAGTTAGTAATGTGATCTAAATATGGTGGCCACCATGAGGGTGTAAAATAAAACAGCATAGGTAGAATAAAACAGCTTTTCTAGGCCACTAATTTGACTGCAGATTTCATCTCATGTGAGCGTACATTATTTGAAACAAAACTAAATTTTTCTACCCCGAATTGTTTAAAAGTATTATTCCTATAAAATACACCTACAGCATAAGCAATACTCTTCTTTCAGAAAGACTCGCAGACTTGAGTAAAGTTAGGATGACATTTATTTGATGAATATGAAACAGGAATGTAATGTCTCTCTTTGGCATAAGCCCTGTCTGGCAGTCCAAAGAGATTGTACTCGGAACCTTCAGATCCTGCCGGAGGTAGGAGGCAGGGGCGAGGAGCCTACCCCCATGCAGGACAGGACTCAACTGGTGGCGGTGGGGTGGTGGAGGTTGCCGTGTTGGCACACTGAAACAGCAATGTGATAAACTGTAAGCAGACTTATAAATGATGGCTGATACATGATTGGCTAGGAGTTACCTAACTAATGGTGCCATGATATACAGCTGTGAGTCTTCCCGCTAGAACTACGCTGCGCTTACATTTCTGGCTGCAATTGACTTCCATGTTTAAAGCTTCACGTCTCAACACACTGTCTACACTGTAGCCTTTAAAACCCAGAAATTGGGGCAGATTCCCATCCTCTCTCTCTCTCTCTCTCTCTCTTTCTCTCTCTCTCTCTCTCACACACACACACACACACACACTCTCTCTCTCTCTCTCTCTTTCTCTCTGCTTCTGAGGCTAGTTATTATTAGTTCTGGGATTTTCCTTAACTGACTTCCTAACTACTTTTCTCTACTTATATCAGCATCACACAACCTGCTAAAAGAGAAAAATAAATGTGTATCTACAGACAGAACATCTTCAGTAAGATGCCTTTATTGTTAGAGACAAAGACGTCCTGTGTGTGTTGATTGACATGTGGACATTTTGGGTATTGTCTTTCCTGAAGGCCCCAATGCTCTCAAACAAGTCCTCTCACATGTAGCATTAATCATTAGTGTGAAATATGACAAATTACACTTTTTTTTAAAGTAATAAATACATACAGTACACTGCTCTAGTCGGTATAATATTGTTTGGGCAACTTGTCTTATGTCCCCATTCAAAAACATGTAAATAATAAGAATAATCACAATTTACTTACCATAAGTGAAATTAAGTAAGTACGGATTTGCTACTGAACTATGGCAGCATACACGCTAATATGTTTTTAGCTGAAAAAGCATTGATTTTGCTTAGTTTACACCTCTCATCCACACTTTTCCTCCATCAAAAATTGAGAATTTTTTATTCGACATTTTGAGTCTACTTAAAGAGATTCTACCAGGTAGGTTTTTCACAACGTTTCCAGAACGTTTAATTTTCTTTGTAGATATTAAGATGATTTGCGTTTAAACCTTTCTCAAATTTGCAGTTTGATACTAATCATTTTGGTAATTAAAATACATTAAATACACATAATTTTCAGGGAATGTTTTTAATGTTTTTGGAGAATGTTTTTAAAATATTATACTGTGAGAAAACTGCAACCATAATGTGACGTTGAAGAAATTTCATAAAAAGTTTCATTTTTGCTGGGGTGATCGTGTTGGCATATGTTCTTGTGCAGAGAAGGGACATTCAAAGCAGGCGATCGGATCTTAAGTGTGGATGGCGTGCCTTTACACAGTGCCAGTCACAGCGATGCCCTGACTGTACTTACCCAGTGTGGCCAGGAAGCCCTGTTCCAGATCGAGTATGATGTCTCCATCGTGGGTGAGTCGGAAGTGAGCTAGATTAATAAAGAAACTGAAGTGGATCTCAAGAGTCATATCTGAGGATTTTCCAGAAAGGTTATGCTCTAAGTTATAGGGATCACACAGATTAGTTAATTAGATTTACCATTATAGAATTGCACAGTGGACTTCTAAGATGGTGTAAGTCTGTTTGGTTGAGAACCACTGTGGTAGCAGCAACTATATTGGACCCAAAAGCAAACCCGCAGTCTGAGAGTTATATCCTCATCACTCCTTATCATCTGCCATCTAGACTCTGTGACAAACGCTTCAGGTCCAATGTTGGTTGAGATCGCCAAGGCACCTGGAGCGAGTCTGGGAATTACTCTGACCACAGCCATGCACAGGAACAAGCAAGCAATCGTCATTGACAAGATTAAACCCGGCAGTGTGGTGGACAGGTGCGCACTCAATGGGCCTTATTCATGAAATAGATGTGTCTTTTTTTTTTTTTGTACTAGAATTGTAGGCTTGTTTTTGGATGGTGCACTGTTTTAAAGCTAATGTAATATTCTCATTATTATAAAAATGTAGGATGGGACTTGATTCTGTCCATCAGGATCTGATTGGAACTGAAGGGGTGTAATATGTTTGGCTTAGTTATTATTAGTGGTGTTCGCTAAGCCGGATGAGAAAAAAATACTTTGAAGCTGGGACCTGAGCCATATCTAGAGAACAGAATATCATAGAGACTTGTGAGTGGACTCTTGACCTTGGCCATTATTCCCTTTTCTTCAGAAAATGGACACATTTGTTGGTTAACATTACTTTTCTGCATAGCCATGGTTATGTCAACAGAAAAGTCATTTTAAAAGTGAGCAAATTGTTACATTTTGATGAAAGTTTTGATAATTCTTTAGAAATATGTGCACAGAAGGATACATGTTATATTACAAATTATATTATAGTATACTATTATATTAGTAAACAGAATGAGTTTTGATTTCATGTTGTCTTTAACACTCTCACATTTGTGACAGTTCTAGCAGGTGTCTGTTTGCATCTCAGGTCAGGAGCATTACACTTGGGTGATCATATCCTGTCTATAGATGGTACCAGCACAGAGCACTGTTCAGTTCTGGAGGCAACACAGCTGCTGGCCAGCACCACTGATCAGACCAAACTAGAGATCCTGCCCGCACACCAAACACGCCAACCCGGGAAACCCCAGGACACTGGTGAGAAAAGCATGAAAACATGGAATGCTGCTGCTGTTATCCAGACATGAATTAAGCCTAGTATAAGATTCCTAGTATGAGATTAGGCATAGTATGAGAAACGTACTATGATTTTGATCTTAGAACAGGCCTTGAAAAATACTTAGTAACTAATTTGTCTCCCTTTGCATATTTGTACTCCATTGTTGGTAGTGGTAGATAGATAGATAGATAGATAGAAGATGGATGGATGGATGGATGGATGGATGGATGATGGGCGAACAGATAAATACAGTAGCTAGATAGATGGATGGATGGATGGATGGATGGATGGATGGATGATGGGCAAACAGATAAATACAGTAGATGAATGGATAGATAGATAGATAGATAGATAGATAGATAGATAGATAGATAGATAGATAGATGGATGATGGATGATGGATGAGTGAACAGATACATACAGTAGATGAATGAATAGATAGATAGATAGACAGATAGAAAGGTGATGGATAGATGGATGGATGATTGGCAAACAGATAAATACAGTAGATGAATGAATAGATAGATGGATGGATGGATGATTGGTGAACAGATGCAGATGATAGATAGATAGATAGATACAGTAAGTGTCATGGGATATCATGTTATATGATTATGGTAATTATTCAGTGCCATGGTTTATAAAAAAAAAAAGGTAATAATACCATTAATACCATCTGATATCATTGTGTTCCATGGTTCCACCAAAGTATTTTTTTGGTTGACAGCAACCATTCCTTTGTTTTCCTGTTTACTCCAAATGAGGTCATTATATTCCCTCATTAATTATCGAGATACAAGCTTCATATGCATCCTATCTGGAGTGCCCAGTCGATGTCCAAATGAGGGCTGTGCCGTCATCTCATCTGCTGTCATCTTGTTTAATTAGCTTCTCGTTCTGCTTGATGTCACCCCACGAGCTTTAGTCTGCAGGACAGATTAAATCATGGAAACTTGCTCACCCTAGAAAACCAACAGACAGCAACTCCATCTCAAACTGAGATGCAATGGACGCAGACCCAGATTAGTAATTTTCAGCCCCATTTATACTGTATGTAAATGCAGGATACAAACAGATGTCTAATGTTGTGGACCACATTGCTTTAAAAGTCTGAATTAGTATACAGTATTATAGTCTGCATGAGGTCTCAGGCATTTTTGTAGCTAGAATGCAATAGATAGTGAATTATCGCTGGCCGAATAAACATATTGTATCATTGCACAGCTTTGTGAATGCACCCAATGATCAGACAACTCCAATTATGGGAGATATTGTGGGCAAAATTGAAACTTTAGATTGTTGTTGTTATTATGTTGGCTTGATAAAGCCAACATACTGTTATTCTACAGACTTTAGGCACGGTCACACATACCTTTGCTCAATGAAATTCCAGGGGCAAAATTCAATGGTAATCCGCGCAATCGGGAGTTTTGAACGATGGACTTCCGGTGTCGAGGAATTTCCCTTTGTGGATTTCTTTTGGATATCAAGTTTGGTGAACTTTGACAGGCAAAATTGCCACACTGACCAATAGGAAGTTGTTTGGTTTGTCAGGAACCTCTGTGTGGGTGGTGCTTCATATACACAGCTGCACTGAATATTCACAATGGACAAGGATATTATTTTAGCGGTGAGTTTCTTTTTAACTTCAGTCTCCCAGACTGCTTGGCAGTTGCTGTTTTTTTTTTTTTTGCTTATTTCACACACGCTCAACATCTGCCCACACCTTCTTCGCCCACTGAATTTCGCCATTCGAAGGTATGTGTGACTGCACCTTTTGTTTAGTGTTTTTCCAAAATCGCTAAACAAAGACCAAATTTCCGATTGTAACTCCTCCTCGATTTTTTAAGCAACATCCTCCAAAATTGGTACAGACCTTTAGACTTTTCTAATTTAGAGTGCTATGTCTTTTCTAACTGATCAGACATATGGTTTTCCTGTATCTGACCATCAAATTGGCAAAAATCCTTTAGATTTACATTGACATTTCCATCTGTCTGTTAATATATCCAACCTTTTCTGTTGGTCCAGCAAAACCTTCAAAAAGCAAGATTTAACAAACAATGTTACGTCAAGCCAGCATCAAAATTTGCCTTGACAAACTTTATTTCTCTAGTTTTCACTTTGAAGTTTTTGGCACTTATGTGTCTTCTTGGAAAACATCACACTCTGCAATCATAACCATAAATGCCCATCGATTTCAATCAAGTCCAATTCTTGTGTGACCCCACTTGAGGAAGCCCTCATCAATGCTGCAATAAATACAAATTCTGTTATTTATTACTTAACTTTAAACCTGTTTGGAATGAGGGTGAAGAAATGACTAAATTGGTTTCATTGGATGAACTATTATTTTAATTATGACCAATATCTAATAAGATTGCTGTCTCATCAATGTCATGCAACATTTAGAAACAGTACATTGCAAGAAGTGTATGATGCCAGGATGCCCCCAACACCAATATTAATATATAAATTTTGGAAGAAGGGTCCCTGATGTAAATGGACAAGAATAGTCATTTACTCTTTCAGGAGTTTTCAGGTCTTTTTCAGACCTGTCAAAATGTCACATTGCAATATATAGGTCAGCCTCTGCCACGCTTAAAGAGGAGATGGAAAGCTGTAATGATGGAAAAATATATTTGCGAGTATGAACTATCAATGCTGGCATGACATCAATCATGAATCGACGCCCACTCGTGGGGCCCAAGTTGATAGAAACTTCACCCAGAAAATATATTAAGTTTGATATTTTGCTGTCTGACTCCAACAATTTTTATATTTTATTTTTGCTCATATTATAGCAAACCTTTTTTGGGGAAGAAAAAAATTCAATTATGTCATCATTTGGGAATCTATGCTGTCTTTGAGATCTTATAAATTTAATGTGAGAAAGAACTGAAAATACCAAGTTTAACCTCTTCAGTTCTGCTGCATATTTTGGCAGCCACCTGCTTTTTTCACACCCAACGTTAAAAGCTTGCCGTACACACATACAGTGGACTAAGTGCAAAATATTGTTCTCTTTTTACAGAAACTACCCATAATAATAATTGCAAAAAAAAAAAAAAAAAAAAAAAAAGATTCCAATAATTCATAAATAACATTGAAAATACTTAGAATCTTATTATTATAAATTTATTTATCCATGCTGTCTTTGAAAGCCTGTGATTCAGGCTCTGTTTGCTTTGTGTGCTACATTCAGTCTATTTTGTGATCCCATGCACTTTCCCCGATGTTTCGTGAAATAGCTCGGCCTCTGAGTGGACTAGAAGTCTACTCTTGGTGTTGGCGGAACACTGATATCCTCTTTCTTTGTGATGTATATTTTTTATATATATATTTCATTGTAGCATATTAAATATAGTACATATTTTACTAATTGCTACATACTTAAATAAAACATACTGTTGACAAAAACATGATTAGAAAAAAATACAGCAAGGTATTAACAATGCCATTTATTTTTAGAAAAAGATAAATTAAGAAATAATTTATGAAAATAATCCACGGAGGTTATTTACGTCACTCAAACTCATTCATAGATTTGATTAATCACATATATCCATATCCACATAAGTTACATGCTTTTCGCAACTTGCATTGTGAATACACTGTTTCCGTAAAATACGGAATATAATGCAATATATTATACTGTCCAAAACACAGAAAATACAAAAAAACAGTCTCTTTAAAATGAAAAATTCACAATACTTTCACTTCTAAACAGTCACTGATACTGTTTCAGGAGCTCAGCTTTTCATAACAAGAACAGTATTTATAAAAAAATATATATGTTTAATAAACGATGAACATTTTTCTCAAAATTATATGTATATTTAAATATTAAAGTTTGGTCTTTTTTTTTATTATTGTCATTTTGCTTATCGTATTTTCATTGACTAAAATCTTATGCTATTTTTGTCTGAGATAAAATCTTTCACGGCATTTTAAAAGTGTGGCGTTCCTGTGCGAGATGCTAAAGACAGTGACATTCGAAGACATCCATCTGGCTTATGATAGCAAAGTGAAACAATTAAACATTTTGCAGACAGACACAAAAATGTGTTTGGTGTGAAAAACTATTTTAAAATTAACGCTGGTCAGAAGTCATATATCAAGTAGGAATGCACCACATCTAAATTTGGATGGGACTCATCAATAGTCCAAATATTTACTGAATTTTGGAGATCATTCTGTACTGCAGTTATATGGCATCCTATTATCACATCATAGAAAACTTGTCATTATTTTGTATTGAACTACAAAACATTGAATAACTACCCAAACCCAGTGCAATTAAACTTAGCTCTTGTTACCTGCTGGTTCAATTTGTGTTTCAGATAAATCACTTGGCTTTTAACAGCAGTATTGTAATCTCCTTACTCATATTAAGCTCCCGTCACATCGGCCTGTGTGGGAGACTTTACTTTTTGTCATTTCTGCTGTTCTCAATTCCCACATCAAGTGACAGAGTTGTGTTTCCTCAAGACATAACCGATGAGCTTAGCGTAAGCCACAAGGAAGAAGGATTTAGCGCTTAAACATTTAAAGAGCCTCATTGGCTCTTAGCCAAACCCATACTGGTATTTAACCTGGCTTTCGGAAATCTGTCTGAAAGTGCCATTTCTTAATGTCTCGTCACATCCCATGTGACAAAAATACATACATAATGCTAATTTGTAGTGTTACATACAGTATGCAGGAGATGCTGGTTGTTTAATAATGTACCAAAGATTAAAAAAGTAGTGAGGAGGTTTCATTAAAACCATAATTTGTAACCGCACACACATCTCTGCGGTGTAAAAAGCCTCTTACGCTTTTCTAGAAATGGTGGAGGGTATACTGTATATACATTAAGTTACCGAATCTCAAATTACTTAGAAAGGGTGTTTTACACAGTGATAGTGATTGCCTCTCTTCTAAAGCTTCAGGAAAACATGGTTAAAAAGTCAACTACAGTAAGAACTTCGAAAATGTAGATGTTTTAGTTACTGTATGTATATTCAGAACTACATTTTCAGTCATTGCAATTGGAATTATCAGTTCTGTCTGAAGTTTTTGTCAGTACTTGAAGTGCATTGTATTGATGTGTTTAGCTAAAGTGGCTTTAGGGCAGCTTTAGTTACCCATCACTTAAAAAAAAAAAAAAAATTAGTGCACATGAAACTGGCAGTAAGTTTTATGCATGAAGAGGAGGTATGTTTTTAAGGTCTTGAGGAGCATAACACAAGCATTGGCAATGCATTTTTGCTTCCATAATGTGATGTTTTTACAAGTGAAACAGGATATTCAATGAGTAGTACTTGATTTTATCTTTGAGAATTGATAAAAATAAAAAAAAACTCCAGTTTCCTGTGACACTGCAAACAGTGAAGGTTTCTTCTTAAAGGTGCACCCAGTAATTCTAATCCAATACACTTTTTGTCAAATTCTGCAAATATCTCCTCACAGTCTGCTAGATGTCCGTTCTGTGGGAGGGCTGAAAAAAAATCTAGTATTTGTACACAGCCCTGGCTCTGTAATGGGACAAAAACAAAGTGGATTGGACCGATCCACACAACACTACTACAGCCAATCAGCAACAGGTGGTGGTTCTTGCACATGCAACGGATGGGGGGTGGGGGCAGAGCGAGAGGGAAATTAGTTAGAAGAGCAATGGCAAATCTGGCTGATGCAAACTTTCTGAACTCCAAGGAAGACAAATGGCTGAGAAACAGACCAAGAGAAAAAGGTCAGACGAATATAAACTAAAAAAGAAGGATTATGATAAGTCGAGGGCGGAGCTTCCAAAGGAGCACTGAAGGGAGGGGTGTGTTTGTTTTGGCAGTTGAGTTCGAATATCAACAGTGTTTCTCAGGAATCGCTAAGTGCACCTTTAATGTAAGTTTGTATTCTCTTAAACTTCTTGGATATACTGTAGAACAGCACGGTGCAAAACTGTGAAAAAGTACGATTTCATCCATTTTCCTCCTTGATTTTTAATGAAGAGGTGAATTAGTTTAGATTCTTTATTGGTCAAACCTCTTTTTTTGCTGTACAATAATTAATTTTAGAGTATTGCCGAAAATCTAAGGAGCAACTCAGACCGAACATGTTCTTGCATTAAGTTAGGTTTAGGTTTAGGCAATGAAATAATTAGAATGCAGTTTTGAGACACATTTTAAGAAGTTAAAGTTCTTAATTTTACACAGTGTTATAAAAATGTGGTGCTTTTGCACAAGATTTAAAAAAAACGTGTCACGTTTTTATCCACAATGTTTAAAGACCGTCTAGCTCGTGTTTAGAAAAGCAATTAAAAAACAGTGCAGACAGACGCAGAAACGCATTGAATAAGCATGGCCGCCAAGTAAACTCAATTGCCGATAAATATACCTGTTTTTGCGCTGTCCAGTACGTATGAATGAAAGTGAATGGAAGCTTTAGTGTGACTGCAACTTTATTCCGACTTTGATTTTCAAGAGCATACTAAACAAGGCGTTTTCATACTTTTTGATGCCAAGGAACCCCAAATTTAACGATCCCCTTGCGAGTGACCCACTGTGTGAGAAAAGTAGTAAACAGGATAGTATAAAGACTTCTTGTTTGCAAAATTAAAGAATTGACATTTATATTGTCATTGTACTAAAGCTAAAATAAACTATTTTTAAAAAATATTAACTTCTTATTAAGTTGACAGTGCAATTTTCTTATGCTGGAGTAATGTTTGATGTATAAACCTGAAGAGAAACACTTTCAGTTCAATTCAGTTTTAAAAATAGTATAATAAAAAATATATATTTATTTTATTTTAAATATTTATATTTATTGTGAAAGGTGCTGTATAAATACAAATGTTAAAGTATAAAAAAAAAAAAATAAAAAAAAAATTAAGCAGCTTTACAGAGAATAGTGAATTACAACACTTATTTCTTAAAAATAAGATTTTTTTTTTTGTTGTTTTTTTTCATAATATAATTATATGCCTTTTTTATTTATGTCTTTATTTCTTACTATGGCTATCAATAAAATAAAAATAGAAAATAGTGATTTATATAATGACTGCAGAACAAAACAGTAATAATGTCAAATAATTTCAACATTTTCTCACTTTCTTTTCCTCCGGAGTCCCCAGACCCCAGTTTAAAAGCCCCTTTTCTTTACTTATTGCAAGTGGTAGAATTAATTTTACAGGGTCATTTTAATTCAGTCCTCTGCTATTATCAGACCCACCACTCTTAGTTCAGTGTATGCACTCAGAGATACTGCAGTCCTGCAGAACAAATGAGAACAAGCATGCACACACGGAAGCACTCAATTATACAGCCTGCCTCTAGCAGGCAGGACTTCATTAGCTTGTTTTCTAATGAGCTTTCTCATTGTTTTGCATGAACATTCATTTACCATAGACCAGTATTAGAGATGGATATTATCACTCCAATGCGACTTCAGCAAACCCCCAAGACTCCACACGAAGGATTCCAGAGTTCAAATGAGTATTAATGAGAACAATATTGAGAGAAGCCACACCACGTTTTTAGAGTACATGAGGTCACATTTTAAAAGTGCAAAAGTCTTAGGCAGTTATAAATGTTGTATAATGATAATGCCATGAATGATTTTCATTTACCATTTAACTTCATACCAAGTGCAGTTAATATAAAAAAATAAAATAAAAATAAATAAATCAATATTTGGTGTGAGCAACCTATGCCTCCAAAACAGACAATATATAAAAAAGCAGAGAGTATAAAATAATTTTTTTGGTGAAACATCTAACATGCAAAATAATTTTATAGTCAACCCAGTCAATTTTAAATCTGTTATGTTCCATATTTAATATACCTGTAGGCACAGTTAAAGGAATACCCAAAGATTCACCAAAAAATAAAAATTACCATTATTTTTTCATAATATGTTAAATACTATATATATATATATATATATATATATATATATATATATATATATATATATATATATATACATATATATATATATTGCTAACATTGCATTTGGTTTAGTTTGCATAACAGCTGTAACTGAGAAGCTTGTAATGAGTACTGTAATTCAAGTTGTCATTTAGTTAGTGATTTCTATGTGTTTGTGTAGTGAAAGTCCAGAAAAGTGACCACCCTCACTGCTGGGACCCCTGTGTGAACTACTGCCATACTCAACATCCTGGTCATTGTAAAACAGCAACATGGACGTCTGCTTCCAGTAACCCATCCAGCTCTCAGGATTACTGCAAATGTAACCACATCAACATCACTCATGCATTATTATCAACATTTATAAACTTCACCACTCTATACATTGTTATTAAAATTGTTTTAACACATGTATTCTTCCCTAAAGTGGTGGAATATCCTGCAAATGTTAAAGGGGTCAAATGTTACACTTTTGTTGCATTTTATTTGTTTCATGAATCCCACTTATAATGTAAATCAAGGTTTCTTGAGGCACCAATTAGAAATCTTTCATAACCATTTTCCACAATATCGCTGACCTTTAAAAAATAAATAAAAAGCAGGCTGATATTGCTACGGCACCTTTAAGACGTTGATACACACATGTAATGCTTGGTTCTATGAATCATTTGGCTTGTTGATAAGGGCTGTGCCATTACTTTTCCAAGCTAGACTATCTAGTTGATGATAAAGTCTCAGAGTTTATACCTTCCGGAACCTATGACCCTTCTTCTTAATTTAAAGGTAAAATGGCCTTATATTAACATGGAAAATTGTTATTAACCCAGACATCTACCTCCCAGCTGTTACATCCAAATGTAATATAAAATCCCCTGACTCTCCTTAAATAATAAAAGCTTGGAGTAGTAGAATAGATCTGCAGTGACTTGCAAGGGAGCAGTAGAATCTGGACTATTAACCTGCAGTGAACCCTTAGTCACTTGGCCCAATGCCTCTTTTACCTCTTAGCTTTTATTTTTTTGAAAGTGGTTTCGCTGTCTGACTCTCTCTCTCTCACTCTCTCTCTCGCTCTTCTCCGTAGCGGTAGTCTGCAGTAACTTCTCCCCTGGCTCCACAACCACATCGGGCATAACCAGCCAGGGTTCCAGCACGCTGCCTCGCCCCGCCCCTCCCATGAGCCCCCGCAACTCCATGCTGAAGAGAAGACAGAGGAAAAAAGAGTACAAGAGCTCCTGTAGGTGACTGTTTTCTCTGTGTATGTGATGCTCCATAACACCTGAGGTTATTCATTTCAATGTCAGTATGGCTTCATTAGAGGGCTATACATATTATTACCACTACAGTATGTCATACTAATATTATTATTTCATCATTATGGCCTGATTAGAGAGCTATACATACCAATATCATTATTTCATCTGAAACCAAACATTCTAACATTATTGTGACCTCAATTCATTTATTTTTTTCCATAGGGGAATTGATTTTTAATGATAACTTATAAACCTTTAAAGCAGTCTTACCGTGAGCTACGAGGCTGTTAATCGATTCGATGGTACAATAGTGGCCAAAATATTGGCACCCATGGTAAATATGAGCAAAGAAGGCTGTGAAAAAGAATCTGCATTGTTTATCCTTTTGATCTTTCATTCAAAACATTTACAAAAATCTAACCTTTAATTAAAGTATAACAATTGAAACGGGGGAAATATCTCATTATTAAATAAATATTTTTTTCTCTTTAGCGCATTGGCCATAATTATTGGCACCCTTTTATTCAATACTTTTTGCAACCTCCCTTTGCAAAGATAACAGCTCTGAGCCTTCTCTTATAATGCCTAATGAGGTTGGAGAACACCTGGCAAGGAATCTGAGACCATTCGTCCATACAGAATCTCTACAGATCCTTCAAATTCAGAGGTCTATGTTGGTGGACTCTCCTCTTCAGTTCACCCCACAAATTTTCTATGGGGTTCAGGTCAGGGGACTGGGATGGCCATGGCAGAACCTTGATTTTGTGGTCAGTGAACCATTTTTGTGTTGATTTTGATGTTTGTTTTGGATCATTGTCCTGCTGGGAGATCCAACCACAGCTCATTTTAAGCTTTCTGGCAGAGGCAGTCAGGTTTTGATTTTTTATCTGTTGGTATATGATAGAGTCCGTGATGCCATGGATCTGAACAAGAGGTCCAGGACCTCTGGTAGAAAAACAGCCCCAAAACATTAAAGATCCAGCACCACATTTAACCATGGGCATTGGGTACTTCTTCATCTATGTGTGTGCCAAACCCATCTCTGGTGTTTGCTGCCAAAAAGCTCTTTTTTTGGTTTTATCTGACCATAGAACCTGGTCGCATTTGAAGTTCCAGTAGGGTCTGGTAAACTGAAGACGCTTGAGTTTGTTGTTGGACGAGAGCAACAACTTGTTGTGATGTAGGTGATGTCTGATATATATATATATATATATATATATATATATATATATATATATATATATATATATATATATATATTAGACTTTCTGACCCCAAGACCCAACTAATTTCTGCAATTCTCCAGCTGTTATCTTTGGAGATTCTTTGGCCACTTGAACCATCCTCCTCACTGTGCGTGGAGACAATATAGACACACGTCTTTTTCCAGGCCGATTCTTAAGATCTCCATTTGATTGAAACTTGTTAATTATTGCGCTGATGGTGGAAATGGGCATTTTCAATGCTTTGGCTATTTTGTATTAGCCACCTCCCATTTTGTGAAGCTCAACTTTTTGCCACACATCAGAACTACATTCTTTAGTGTAACCCACTGTGACTGATGATTAAGGGAATTTGGCCTGTGTGTTGCCTCATATTTATACCCCTGTGAAACAGGAAGTTATGGCTGGACAATTTCATGTTGCTAGTTACCCGGGTGCACTAAAAAATGTAAAATATAAATGGGAATATACTGCAAATATATTTTACTCATAAGAATTTCTAGGGGTGCCAGTAATTGTGACCAACGTGTTTTGGAGAAAAATATTTATTTAATAATGAGATATTTCCCCTGTTTCAATTGTTTTACTTCAATTAAAAGTTTGATTTTTTCACAGACTTCTTTGCACATATTTACCAAGGGTGCCAATATTTTTGGCCACAATTGTATATTATTATGTTAAAGACATTAGTCCACGTTATTTCAACTTCAGAAAAAAAGGAATTCATGGCATAGAACTACTCTACCCATGATCCTCTAATTCACCAATTAGAAAATCACTGCAAACAAAGCACACCAAAAGAGCCCTGCAGTGAACACCCACTTCCATGATAGCCTGTGAATGACACAATGAAATTTATATTTATACAGTATATATATATATATATATATATATATATATATGTGTGTGTATGTATGTATACTTTAAATTTATTGCATAGCTTTAAATCAATAGATTTTTTCAGTTTTTTTCATTCAATTATGTCATTTGCAATGCTTCATGGGATTGTAGTTCATCCCCTCATTAAAGACGTTAAGTACACAGTCTTGTACCTTTGTCTTTTTGTCCAATTTTCAAATAGTTTTATGCTTCAAATAAAAGTTTTTAATGTTGTGATTCACCTCGGAACTGGTAGGTTTTTGTTCATGGATTAGAACTCTTTTCTGAAGACTTTTATGAAATCCCTGTGGAAAAAAATAAGAATGGTAAAATACTTCCGGAACCAAGACAGCTGAAATAGTGGGCAGGCACTGTTGTGCTCCATTAGAAAACTGGAGGCCACACATTTCAAAATAATTCTGATGCTATCTGAGGTAAGACAGACATGCCAGTGGCATAAACACATATTATAGCAGGACTGTGAATTATGTTGTATACATTATTATTATTAATTTTTTTTTTAGCATTCTTACTTCAGTAAAAGTTTTAATAACTTATCTTTCTGTTGATCTTTTTGTGCATTTTACAGAAATATCAGTTTTCTTGAAACAGCTCTCTTTCAAAATATAGTTCACCGCCTTGCTTTCTACTGCCAGTATAGGCAGCTGCCTTCTAAGGCAGAATCCTAACTGTAATGTAACCTCACAAGTGAATTATTTGCCAATACACATATAGCACTCTTCATGTGAAGTGCACAGGAGAATCGACTCCTGTTTGATGTTAGCATGTTGCTAAGCTAACAACATGGCACTCTAGTTAGCATATAATGCACAGCACACAATATTGGCTTTAAATGCTGTCTAAGTAGGTGGCTCACAAGGTTTTTAAATAGAGCTTGTATGTTCACTTGTACTCCTCAGTCTCTATAGGCACTAAGCCTATGTTATGCTATGTCTGTTGTGATATGCCTCTGTGTTTAGCTGTGTCTTTAGCCTCAAGTTCTGTGGGCCCTGGTGGTCAGATAGTTCACACAGAGTCCATTGAGGTCACTCTGAGAGGAGACCCTCTAAATGGGTTTGGGGTTCAGCTACAAGGTGGAATATTCGCAACGGAGACCCTCTCTGCACCCCCTTTGATCCGCTTCATAGAGCCCGACAGCTCAGCCGAAAGGTAAGTTTAGTCTTACAGCAGTGTTATTTATTTATTTTTATTTATTTATTTTTCTCCCCTTTTCTCCCCAATTTGGCATGCCCAATTCCCAATGAGCTCTAAGTCCTCGTGGTGGTGTAGTGACTCACCTCAATCTGGGTTGCGGAGGACAAATCTCAGTTGCCTCGTGTCTGAGACTGTCAATCCGCGCATCTTATCACGTGGCTTGTTAAGTGCGTCCCCGTGGAGACCTAGCGCGTGTGGAGGCTCACGCTATTCTCAACGGCATCCACGCACAACTTACCACGCGCCCCACTGAGAGCGAGAACCACATTATAGCGACCACGAGGAGGTTAACCCAACGTGACTCTACCCACCCTAGCAACCGGGCCAATTGGTTGCTTAGGAAGCCTGACTGGATTCACTCAGCACGCCCTGGATTCGAACTTGCGTCAGTGTCTTACTTGCTGAGCTACCCAGGCCCCCTTTACAGCAGGGTTATTAATTGTGTATTACAGCCAGGGGCTGAGAATGTATTGAAAACGCACCCAGATCTTGCAAAGACATCCATATTTTGAAAAAAATGTTTTTCTGCTAGGCAGGGTTTGTGAACACTGTTGAAAATTATCAAGCTTTATGTGAGTAGATATTACCTCAGAATCTGGGTCAAGACTCAACAGGGGCTCAGACTCCAAAACTGTCATGCCTTTTATCAGCACAAATTAATAATGAGACTATACCTTTGAACATATTTAGTAATCGGAGTGTGTTACTGTCACGTTTGTGATCTTAATAGAGAGGGTTCTTATGATGTTGGAAGATCATTAGGTTTCTGTTCCAAAACTTGATTAGCTGCCTATGTAGGCAGCATTTTAAGACTCTATACACAAAGGCTGTTCCGAAAGATAGGCAGCACAATTAGGTGGCATGATTAGCCTATGCTACTTTCTAAGTGGGAAAAAATTCTCAGTATGAAAATGGGTTCATTCAGTACTGAAAAGTGTCAGTGCACATAATTTAATCTAATTTAAAATAGACCATTTTACCCCATATTTGTGTGTGCCCATGAATTTTTATGCTTATTAGAGTATCGGGTTGCTAGCTTTGCAACATGCTAACACCAAATTCTATTGAAATGAACTGAGTTGAGTTTCAGGGACGTTTCGCATAAACGGCTTCTGTATGATGCACATCAGTGTCTGCCAGTGTGTTCCATTCTGTCACTTATAAAATTATAACTCAGTTAGGATGCTACCTTACAAGGTAGTTGCCTTTGTAGGCAGCTCACTAGGTTTTGGAACCTAGCCGATAAGTCACATGGATAGATAAAAAGTAAGGGTTTTACTGTTTGCTAGTTTTTATTACCCAGAATATTTTGGGAAAATATGTTTACAAAGCTGTAAAACCATTCAAATTCACGTTGCAGCAGTCATAAGACATTAGCATCACATTTGGGTGGTCTCATCATGAAAAGTGACAAGTTTGACTAATATTGGCTGTTCACCATCACAGGTTCGCCTTTCTGTATATGCAGACCAGTAAAGTATGTTTGCATGAGTCAGTCGCTATATGAGATTGTTCTACCATGAAATGAGTGATCTAATGTGTGTTGAACTGTGTCGTACTGTAGCAGTGTCTGACATTTGTGTTGTTTGGGTTGGGAGTTATACTGTGTCAGGTCAGTTTTTTCTCTTGTTTACACACACGGTTTCCCACACCTGATTTGCATACAGAAACATGCATGAGTTTTTGTTGTTTGCATTTGATAAAATTACCTTATTAGAATCACTGGTTTTGACTATTGGCATGTAGTCTGGTCAACTTTAAATGCCTACGTATTCTGGCCAAAAAAAACACCCTCATAAGGGCATTTTAGCATGATGTTCACACAGACGATGGTTAAATGATTAGAGTAAGTAACTGTACTGTTGGTCGCTAGTAAACATTTTTTTTTTTTTTTTTTTTTTTTGCATTACTGGCCTCAGTCGTTTGCCAAATGATGATATAATTTTAGATTTTAACAAAATTATATATATATAAATATATATATATATAAAATTCCTGATTACAACACATTCATAATGTGAAGGGCTAACTTTAACTGCACAATGTCATATGAACAACCAGTCTCACAGGCCTTCAAAACAACAGAACAAACCAGTTCTTGGTTCATTTCAAGATGGATATGACGGAAATCATATTCCATGTCAGTGGGATTAATTCAGTAACTGCTCCGACTGAAGTGTCTTTGATTCGTAAAAACAAAAACAAAAAACTGGCTCATAAGAGTCATTCATTCAGGAATCGGACTACACTGGTCGCGTTATGTGTCACACTGTAGGTTCAAAAGAACCAGCTCATCGGAGTCGTATGTTCGTAAATTGAACTACACTGGTCATGATGTGTGTTTTGTGTTGTAGAATCAAAGAAAAAAAAAACAGCTCATTAAAGTCATTTGTTCAGGAATTGGACTACACTGGTCGCGTTGTGTTTCACACTGCAGATTCAAAAGAACCAGCTCATCAGAGTCATTCATCCGGGAATCAGACTACATTAGTTGCGCTGTTTGTGTCACTGTATGGATTCAAAAGAGACAGCATTGCCGCTGAATAGTGCTGCTGGAAAAAACTGCCAGAGCATTTTATTATGGTGTTCCATCAGCATCGGTGGAAAAATGCATGTTGAAGAACCAGTGAATGGAAAAGTAATGAACATCATACGGTTCTGGTATTTATTTTTTTTTTTTAATGGAACAGGTTCTGAATATGAATTCATCCACCCTGACTTCTGAAAGTCAACCAATCAGATTGGAACTTACTATTTTGACAAGTATCTGCAGAGTTTCTTCAGAGATTCTTCTTATTTTCATCTTGCTTTGACCGGCAGGTGTGGGCTGCTTCAGGTTGGAGATAGAGTCTTATCCATCAATAGAATTCCTACAGAAGATGGAACGCTGGAGGAAGCCAATCAGCTGCTCCGAGATGCTGCTCTGGCCAATAAGGTCACTCTAGAGATTGAGTTTGATGTGGCAGGTAAGCTAGGTCACATTTTCTACCTAGAATGCTTGTTTTTTCATTATTATTATAATTTGTTTTTATTTGTAAAAATTGTGCTTAAATTACATACTGTTGTTTTTGATTAATCGGCAGAATCAGTTGTGCCTAGTAGTGGAACATTCCATGTGAAACTCCAGAAGAAGAGAGGAGTAGAACTGGGAATCACTATCAGTGGTAAGATCTGGTTACACTCAATAAATAGACAGACAGACAGACAGACAGACAATTATCATGTAAATGAAATAATGATAACCCTCTCAATTTCTATTTTTCAAAAAATGGCAAGAGTATTGGGCTGCTGATGAAATCACTGTCTCATATGTCATTTGCCACCCACTTCTTGTTTGCTTTCCTGCATCAAAACATTTGATCATGCCAGTCACTCACTCTATAAATGTTTCTCTGAGATTTTAAGATCCTTCCTCCCGCTGGCCTATTTTACCCATATCACTTTCTTTCAAATTTGCCAACATGTAGTTGTGCTCCAACTTTATATCCCTAAACACACACAAAACAAACCCACACAAACTGTTTTGACATCCACTTCAGTCGCCATGTGCTCTGTCACCAAACACGTCTCTAAATCTGTTTCCTCCTGGAGTATGTTCTTATCCAGACCACCCGATGCGACACATCCCCTCTCTCCTGACTGCAGCCAGTGTCCATGTCACAGAATTATATTACAGCTCAGAAAGCGAGCCTGCTTTACTGAGGAAATGTTTACGCAGCTCTCCCAGGCTTTCTGTGGAGTTGTTTACGGAAGAGTGCCCATGCAATGGACTGGCTTCTTTCTATCTGACGTACCGTTGAAGCTTCTTTAATGGGATAGTTCACACAAAAATTCAAATTAGGAATGGAAATATTTTACTCACTCACAAGTCGTTCCAAACCCGTATGACTTTCTTTCGTCTGTGGAACACAAAAGAAGTTTTGAAGAATGTGCTGGTCGCTCTTTTCCATGAAATTACAATGAATGGGGACTGGTACTTTTAAGTTTTGTTTTTCACCTTTGGTTTAAACAAAAAAGTTCCCACTTCCCACCCCAGCTAAACAGGTCTTTGTTTCCCCTTGCATCAGTTCTGACAGCCTATAAATTATTATGCTATAAATGTGGTTTATGAGGACATTTCTAGTGTCCTCATAATTCAAATTGCTAAAAAACATACTAAACGATGTTTTTTTGAAAATGTAAAAATGCAGAAAGTTTTTTGTGAGGGTTAGGTTTAGGGGTAGGGTTAGGGTTAGGGTTAGGGGATAGAATCTATAGTTCGTACAGTATAAAAGTCATTATGTCTGTGGAGAGTCTTCATAAGGATAGCTTCACCAACATGAGTGTGTGTGTGCGTGCGTGCATGTGTGCGTGCATGTGAAATCTGTGAATATTTTAATCTGTTAATAATCCGTGTGTATTTGATTTCAGTTTATAAACTTTTGTGTACATTTCATTTGCCATCATTGTAATACTGTATGTACAGTATTGGTCAAAATAGGTGTGCATTTAATTTTGTTATGTTTTGACAGCCTTTTCAATAGATAACAAACATTATGTGTTTTAAATGTATTAGTCTTACAGCAGGGTTATTTATTTATTTATTTATTTTATTTTGGGGATTTTCTCCCCTTTTTCTCCCCAATTTGGCATGCCCAATTCCCAGTGTACTCTAAGTCCTCGTGGTGGCATAGTGACTCGCCTCAATCCGGGTGGCGGAGGACGAATCTCAGTTGCCTCTGCGTTTTTGTGAATTTTAAGAAAATATTATGGAAAATCAGTGTGTGCACTTAATTTCAGTTTAAAGTTATTTAGTTTGCCATAACTGAATTGCTTTTTATGAAGACCATTTAAATGTTATATATGGTGCTTATGTATGAAATGTAAAATCTGTAAAAAATGGCTGTAATTTTAATGGTAAAAGACTGTAAAAATGCTACAGAAAAAAAAGTTAATTGATTAATGAGTATTAACTGTAAAATATACAGTAACATTTTTAAATATATTTTAAAAGACAATACAGTAGTTTTTATAATAAAATGTTATGATTTTCCTGGATAATTAATGGTAAAAATTGACAATATGTTTAACAAGAGAGTACATGTACTTTTTACAGTAAATTATTGTTAAAATTATGGTAAAAAAATAATAATCGGGCGTTCCCACAATTCCCTGCATGACCCATCATATTTCATTATATTTTATGGGAATAGTTATGTTTCTCCTTATTTTTAATATCAGTTATGTACATTGGGGTGTTCTGTTTTATATCTGATGTAGTTTAGTTAATGTTTACTGCATTATTTAAATATCACATGTGTTACCCTGATGGTGTTTAATGTTTGTGTGAGTGGCACTGAGCACTGTCTCTACATGTTTATTGGTCATTAATCCTAGAAGAGCCACCATTAGTGAACTTCATGTCATGATGTGCTCTTCTGTAATTTTTACAGTGATTAACAATACCTTATAAAGTAAAAAGCAGATTTTTACAGTTTCAGAAGGTTAATATCAAGTTTATGATTTTTTTTTTTTTTTTTTACTGTAAATTTAACAGAATTTTTTTATGTTTACAGTGCCAGCGTGGTCATGTAAATTACAACAGTTTTAAACTGTAAAATGTACAGGTTGTTCTGTAAAGTTGTTTACCTTTTTACTGTATTTTTTACATAATTATTCTGGCAACAACGGCTGGCAGGTTTTTTTTTTTGTTGTTGTTGTAAAAACAACAGGATTTATTTTTTTTACAGTGTATGAGATTTATGAGTTTCGTAACAAAATTTAAATGTATTTTAATTGCATGTTTTAAATTGATAAGTTGGACTGTTTCACAGATTTGATGACTTTAATATTATTCTAAAATGTCAAAAATAGTAAAAGTAAATAATGAGTAGATATGTCCAAACCTTTGACCTGTAGTGCATTTCAGCATTTTATGAAACAGATTGTTCTAACTATAAATTCTGATTAGACGAGACACGCTCATGACTATTGTAGAATCACAGTAAACCCACACCTTTGAGCGCACATTCTATATTTATGCGGCAAGTTGCTATGTTGCTTGGCAACTGCAAACTCCTATAGTTAGGATAATTAACTATATTACTAACGGATGATTTGTTTATTCCGATTATTATTAATGATAAATGGAACTGTTTACTGAACATTTGTCATGTTGCTATTGCTGCCGTTTGACTAAAGCAAAAAGTCAGTGCATTACAGTGATTTTACCACTCTGTAGATTTTGTATAGGTAATTGAAAAACCATATCCATCAACTACTTTTTTAAACTACTGTATTTGTTTCTTTTCTTAAACCAAAGGTCATTCATTCAGTGCAAAAGTTCTGACTAAATCTTCCAGTCCTGTGGTTCCAGTTCAAGTCCGAGTGCATCTATATATGCCAGCATGGTTCTGAATTGAAGGCACTGAGTAACGCTTGAGTCTGACTCTAAATTGATCCTCTTTACTCTCTCTGAGTCTTTTACAGGCTCTCTCTCTCTCTCTCTCTCTCCCAGTTAAATCTTTCTCTCGGAGGTACTTTTCTGCTGAGTAGCTGAACATACGAGCTGATGTGTCATGTAGTGGAACTCTAGGTAGCCTTAGGCAGAAAGGATTAAAACCAATAAAATTAGCATGTTTATTTCATTTATTTATTTATTTATTTATTTATTTATTTTTTACATGTTCCATGGAAGTACCTTGGAGTACCATGTAAATACCATGGTACTGTATATGATATTTGAAATCATTCAGTACCAGTGTTTTACCATTTGATACCATCACTAATATACCACCATAGTACTTATTTGTAAAAGAATATCTAATTGCACTTGTGGACATCTTTAGGAAATATTCTGATTCTACTTGGTAAACACTTTTGGTTCCATTCATATCTGTTTTGAAAGACGAGCAGCCCCGTATATGCTGAATTTTTTCCCCCTTGTGATGGAATTCTACTCTTAAAATGTTCTATTCCATCTGTGCAAAATATTCTCTCTGAATGCCTGCCTCATGGTTATGCTGGATCCAAATTAGAGTTTCCAGTTTGCCTTGAAACTGTTTGTGCGTGTGGGGGTGTGTCTGTCTGTTGCATACTGAAATGTTGTGCTATTGATGTGTTTTCCCCACTTTCAACAGCCAGTAAGAAACCAGGAGAAGCTCTAATCATTTCTGACATTAAAAAAGGCAGCATGGCCCACAGGTAGGAACAGCACAAATACAGCATTAATGCACATTGAAGGCTGTACAACAAAAACTAATGTATATGTGTATAACACAATGTATAAATACTTAACAATTTAAGTAAGGTATGTTATTTTTACGTTAACATTATTTCATAATATACCATAATACATATACACACACACACACACACACACACACACACACACACACACACACACACACACACACTATATATATTTATTAGGATAAAGAGAATAAGAGGTTTCTAAAATTTTGGTGATGTGCGACAATGGGTTTAATTGTAAGGTGTATAATTTTCTGTTTTATTTTGTATATATTTTTGGTCTGTATATATCTGTATGTGTGTGTGTTTGTTTTGTTTTTTTGTATTTTTTGGTTGGTTTAGTTTAGTTTTGCTTTGTTTTGTTTTATTATTTTTTTGTTTTGTTGATCGCTTTGCTTTTGTTTTGTTTTTATTTTATTTTATTTTATTCAGTTTAGTTGGTTTTGCTTTGCTATTCATTCTGTTTTGTTGTTTAATTTCGTTGGTTTTCTTTTCCCTTTTTTTTCTTCGCCACTGCTTTTTTTTCTTTCTTGATTTGTTTTGATATTTGTTTTGCTGTGTTTTATCTTCTTCTTTGCTTTGCTTTTGTTTGAACAACACACATGTGCACAATCTATAATGTTAAAACTATAAAATACTGGCAAAAACATTCCAGCAGTTTCTTACATCTTGTAATTTGGAAAACAATCACTGAAATGTTAACCAAAAGTATGAATTGTAATGTCCAGAAGAGGGAGACAAACTCCAGATATCAGTTACAGTGAATTAAAGTGATTCTTAAAGAAATAGTTCACCCCAAATACTTGAATCATCATTTATTCACCCTCATGTTGTTCTAACCCTGTTTGACTTTCTTACTGCTGTGGAACACAAAAGGAAAAGTTTAGCAGCATGTCCCAGGTGCTCTTTTCATATATTGAAAGTGAACAGGGATTGAAGCTGTCAAGCTCTGCAAATGATAAAACATATAAAAGTATCATAAAAGCACCATAAAAGTAGCCCATATGACTCATGTGCTATATTCTAAGTCTTCTTAAGCTATACAATACTTTGAGTGAGGAACAGACCAAAATGTATCAATTGAATAAACTGATACATTTTATATGCTGAAAAAAATTCCATCCGCTGTAGCTGTTGAATTACATTAGTATTTCCCACATTGTGCTGAGTTTGACGTCATTGACATTGAATGCCATTGGTTCTTGAGTGACATCAAACCCAATTTTATGGTAAATAATGTGAGATTTTTTTAATTGGGTTCGCTATTAGTTTAAGAAGACCTAATATAAGTGTTAAATTGATTTTAGCATACTGCAGATTAGATGTTTTAAAGTCATTCTTGTTTCTTAGAAATATAAGTAGACTATTTTTCTGAAAAGAAAAAAACAAAACAAAACACTTTGAAACAGAAAAATGTAGCAAGTACACACTTTGCTGCACTGACTGTGTTTGTGTTTACTTGTGGGACTGAAGCGCATTTCATGGTTCTTTCCTGCAGAACAGGAACTCTGGAGCCCGGAGACAAGCTGCTGGCCATAGATAACATCCGCCTGGAAAACTGCTCCATGGAGGACGCTGTCCAGATCCTTGAGCAGAGTGAAGACCTGGTCAAACTCAAGATCCGCAAGGACGAGGACAACTCAGGTGTGTGTTTGTGTAGACCTGCAGTCCTTAGATGGAGTTTTTTTTTTTTTTCTGTCTGTCTTTCTTTCTGAATTTCTTTCTGACTTTAAGTTTCTTTCTTTCTTTCTGACTTTTTTCTTTCTTTCATTCTTTTTTCTGACTTTCTGAATATCTGAATTTCATTCTGATTTTCTTTCTGACTATTTTCTTTCTTTCATTCTTTCTGATTTTTTCTTTCTTTCTGAATTTCTGAAATGTGTTTCTAAATTTCTGTCTTTCTAAGATTCTTTTTCTTTCTTTCTGAATTTCTTTTATTCTTTCTTTTCTTTCTTTCTTAATTTATTTTTCTTTCTTTCTTTCTGAATTTCTTTCTTTCTTTCTGACTTTCTGAATTTCTTTCTTTCATTATTTCATTTTTTCTTACTTTTTCTTTCTTTCTGAATTTCTGACTTTCTAAGTTTCTTTCTTTGTTTCTTTCTTTGTTTCTTTCTTTGTTTCTTTCTTTCTGTCTGTCTTTGTTTCTGAATTTCTTTCTGACTTTCTAAGTTTCTTTCTTTCTGACTTTTTTCTTTCTTTCATTCTTTCTTTCTTTCTTTCTGAATTTCTAAGTTTCTTTCTGACTTTTTTCTTTCTTTTTTCATTCTTTCTGAATTTCTTTCTGATTTTATTTATTTCTGACTTTGTCTTTCTTTCTTTCTTTCTTTCTTTCTTTCTTTCTGAATTTCTTTCTTTCTTTCTGAATTTCTTTTTGAATTTCTTTCTTTCTGAATTTCTGAAATTTCTTTCTAAATTTCTGACTTTCTAAGTTTCTTTCTTTTTCTTTTTTCTGAATTTCTTTTATTCTTTCTTTCTTTCTTTCTTTCTTTCTTTCTTTCTTTCTTTCTTTCTGACTTTCTGAATTTCTAAATATCTAAATTTCTTTCTGATTTTCTTTCTGACTTTCTAAGTTTCATTCTTTCTTTCTTTTTTCTTTCTTTCTGACTTTCAGAATTTCTAAATATCTGAATTTTTTCAGATTTTCTTTCTAAGTTTCTTTCATTCTTTCATTCTTTCTTCCTTACTGAATTTCTTTCTTTCTAAGTTTCTTTCTTTCTGACTTTTTTCTTTCTTTCTGAATTTCTAAATATCTATATTTCTTTCTGATTTTCTTTCTGACTTTCTAAGTTTCTCTCTTTCCTTCTTTCTTTCTTTCTTTCTTTCTTTCTTTCTTTCTTTCTGACTTTCTAAATGTCTTTTTCTTTCTTCTTTCTTTCTTAATTTCTTTTTCTTTCTTTATTTTTTCTTTCTTTCTGACTTACTGACTTTCTAAGTTTCTTTCTTTCTTTCTTTCTTTCTTTCTTTCTGAATTTCTGACTTTCTAAATGTCTTTCTTTTTCTTTCTTTCTTCTTTCTTAATTTCTTTTTCTTTCTTTTTTCTTTCTTTCTGACTTTCTGACTTTCTAAGTTTCTTTCTTTGTTTCTTATTTTTTCTTTCTTTCTGAATTTCTAAATATCTGAATTTCTTTCTGATTTTCTTTCTGACTGTCTAAGTTTCTTTCATTCTTTCTTTCTTTCTTTATTTATTTATTTCTGACTTTCTAAGTTTCTTTCTTTCATTCTTTCTTCCTTTCTGAATTTCTTTCTTTTTTACTTTTTTCTTTCTTTCATTCTTTCTTTCTGACTTTTTTCTTTCTTTCTGAATTTCTAAATATCTATATTTCTTTCTGATTTTTTTCTGACTTTCTAAGTTTCTCTCTTTCCTTCTTTCTTTTTTCTGACTTTCATTCTTTCTTTCTTTCTGAATTTTTTTTTCTTTCTCTCTTTCTGACTTTCTAAGTTTCTTTCTGAATTTCTAAATTTCTTTCTTTCTTTCTTTCTTTCTTTCTGAATTCCAGACGTTCTAAGGTTCTTTCATTTTCTTTCCTTCAGAATTTCTTTCTTTCTTTCAGAGGCAGAGGCACTAGACCTATTTCCATCCAAACAAGAAATCAAATCATGTTTCCATTCTGTGTTAATTTCCTAGAAATAAAAGAGAGACATTGTTTCATCATTGTTTCATCAACACCACTACTCTGAGACATTGCTCTGTTGCTAGTAAAGCTCATTTTTGTTGTGAGGAAAATCATGATCTGTGGTCAGAATAACAGTTGAGTCAATCGCTGTGTCTTATTCTTTTTTAAATGAAAATGTACAGGTTGAATCTACAGACGGGTTTCTGTGCTGACCTATTTCCAGCTCAAGAGCAAATAAAGAGAAAATTTTAATGCTCTGCTCTTGTTTTTATAATGTTGAATTATTAATTGAATATTCATAATATGGTATTTGAATGCATATATCATTTCTGTGCACCTTAAAATTGTAGATGAAACTAGATTTTTAAATTTTCTGAAGAAAATGTGAGTGGAGCTTGTCTGTGCAGAAAGGGCATTGCTATGTAGTTGCTAAGGTGTTCTGACTGCTTTTTACTATATGGTTGCTGGGGTACTCTGGGTGGTTGCTAGGGGGCTGAGCTTAGCAAAGGGTCAATTGGCCATTTGTTTTATTGTTTTCTCTCTCCTGTTCCACCTCTCTACCCCCTCATCCAGATGAGCAGGAGGCGTCCGGCTCCATCATCTACACGGTGGAGCTGAAACGGTATGGTGGCCCGCTGGGCATTACTATCTCTGGCACAGAAGAGCCCTTTGACCCCATAATCATCTCAGGCCTGACCAAGAGGGGTCTTGCTGAGAGGTGAGCCCCCTGGGTCAGACAGGTCGACTAACGCCCCCCCCGGTCATATAACTAATATGACACCTACAGCTGCCCTGCGGCCAGATAAGCACACCGTGTCCCTCCCTCTCTCTCTATCTCTCTGATTAGTTCTTTGAATGCTGGTACCAAATATGTGGATGATAAACCATCTGATTTCCTTTCTGAGCTTGTAAGCTTGAAAATTACTACCTTAGGATGTGAAAAATATTAATTTTTCATGTCTATTTGCATAGCTCTCATTTAATAATGTTGTTCCAAAAGCCGCAATAATACTATTGATACAACAATTTGGGCATAAAACAGATTTCAGATATTGCATCTTGAGAAATAAAAGTTAAATTAGATTTTCATTCCCAGAAGGAAATGCAAATGCTTGCAAGGCAGCAAGAGAAAACTGGCAAAGTCAGCTTTCTTTGCTGTATAAAAATAAAGTAAATTTAATACAGAAAAGATCAAATACAATCCAGTATGCAAATAAATGCAAAAAGAAAACCAATCACAATTGGAGGCTGTATGTTAAGCAGTTTTAGCTGAATTAACTGCAGAAAATTGTAAGAAACATTTGTAATAATTGATCAAATTAATTAAACTAATTATTAGTTAATGAAAGTGTATAGAGTAATGATTTGAATGTAATTAATTATTAACATTTAAATAATTTAAATGACACTACTGTAAAGCAAAAGAAAAAAAAAATAGATTCTCCTTGTAAAGTGCACATAGTAAGCAGATTTGTTGGATTTAAAAAGAAAGAAAGAATGAAATATACATTTTAAATAATTTGAGTTACAGTTATTTTTGGTAGGTTAAATGCCATTATAACCAAAAAAATATCTAATACTAAGTGTATATTTGCCTGCACACTTAATGATATTTTACATATCTCTAACTGTAATGTGATGCCTCACGCTTTATCCAAACAAAAGCTTCTGTGATGCTAAAATTATAGTTATAATATAATATAATTTGATTTGTTTTACTGCCAAACGTGGACCATAGAGGTTGCCTTGTTTATGTACTGAGCTAATGATATTTCCGATCACCTAAACTAATCTTATTTAACCCCTACTCCTAAATGTAACCCTCACAGAAACCTTTTTGCATTCTTACATTTTAATTTAGATATACAGTTAATTATTAAAATAAATAACATGATTAAAACACATTTAAAGTGATTGTTCACCCAAAAATTGATTATGTCATTTACTCACCAGAATATAGTATGCTCCATGGCAACCTTCAAAAACTCCACATGTAGACAAAGAAATATACATTTGTCACTGTGCCAATGGTTTCTCTTTATGCAGGACTGGAGCCATACATGTTGGAGATCGAATCCTGGCCATCAACAACGTCAGCTTGAAGGGTAAACCGCTCAGTGAAGCCATACACCTGCTACAGATGGCAGGAGAGACCGTCACCCTCAAAATCAAGAAACAGACAGACAGTAAGTCGTAAACAAAAAGGATTGTATGCGATACATGATAGCCAACACACTCCTGACAATATCGGCAATGAAGCCTTTCATTACAGTGATTTTTACCATGTGTAGGGGTTTTTGCTTTTAAATTCTGAGAGTGTGAATGTGTTTAAATAACTAATTAGACACTTAACTTTATATCTGAATTGAAACACTGGCTGTCACTTTCCCTGTCAGCACCAGATGATCAAAAGAAAGACAGTGATCTTGATAACGAGCTCAGCGATAACGAGGATGAGATGACAGACTCGCAGAAGACAAATAAACTGTCAGAGATTTATTCCACCACCATCCCCAGTGTGGACTCAGCGATGGAGTCATGGGATGGCTCGGGAATTGATGCTGGTTATAGCAGTCAAGGTGGGCTTGATTTTCATGGTGATTTTGGCCAATGTTTACAAATCTCTGTTCCATCGATGATAATTGTCTCTAAAAAAAACACAGTAGAACTGGGTTTATTGGTATGAAACCTCTCAAGGTGCATTCACACTGGTAGTGATTAAATCGTTGTAGTTGCCAAGTCACTTGTAGCCAGCTACTCATTGGATTAAATCGTTGTATTGCCTTTACTGGTAAATGTACCACATCTGCTATTCCCACATGCAACAGTTTCAGTGTTTTGTTTTGTTTTGTTTATTTCATTTTGCGGCTATTCACAAAATTAGGCAAAGAAATGTGTGATGCAGTGTGTGATATGTGATACAACACGAAGTGGTGTAGTTCCAAACATTTACTGTGACAACCCTTTGGCCTTTGGATTAATGAAAAAATGATTGGATCTAAATTAACCGGTTATAACACAAGATTCTGAGAAAAATAAAAATGTGCGAATCCATAATATGTGCGATAACAGTAAACAGCATGTCAGCATCCTCGTCTAACTCAACGTGATAAGCTAAATCTCAAACATAATTTTTATTCTTTTTTTTAAATCATGAAATTTCACTCAATAACAGCCTCTTTGCACAACTGCGTGAGGATGACGCACACCAAATTTACACTATTCTGCTTCTAACGCAGGTGCGCTGGCTGTTGCGTGGACAAGTGCTTGTGGGTTTGTTTTTCTTGGATCTTCAATGGTCATGAAAATTCTATAACATTATAACCACGCACTGCCACACTGTAAAAACCTCTTAAAACAGCATACCTTGTTGATGCTTTATAACGAGACAGTCAAGCTGCTGCATGGCTCTGCGTCAATGTGTAATAGACCAGTAGAAATTTCAACCGCTAGAAATGTATCAAGTATCATGTCTATCGCGGTTATGCAAAATCCGTGGCAATGCACGCTCCCAAAAATCATTGTATTATAATCACATGAGCAAACACATAGAGCACGAGCAGAGAGAGCGCACATCCATGGTGGTGATATACTGTATGTGTAGACTTATATATAAGTGGAGGGGGCTTTAAGGTAAAAAGGTTGGGAACCACTGGTCTGGCGCATATTTTCATAGTAAAACAATAATAATAAAAAATAAAAAAACAGCATATACAGACACAGAATTGCTTCTTTGTGGTAGTTTATGTCATATACAATATATTAACATTGCATAACTTTCATGAATAACACATTAAGCATTATTGTATTATTCAACGCTTAATAGACAGTTAAAAATGAAAATACATTAATGAATTATGTATTTGAATGTCATGAATGTCATGAAAGTTTGATTTGAAAGATTTATATGTTGATGAACTAGCTACTAATCTGTTAATAATTAGTCATACCTACAGTATATGTTTATTAATGGCAAATGGAAGTATAAAGAGTCATCAATATATTATTAGTTTATTAGTGGCTTAAGGAGATCTGTCAGGACTGATGTAGTTTGGTGCTGCCTGTAAGGTTAATTAAGAAATAATAATTTGAAAAAGGTTTATCAGAAAAGACTTGCTTTGTCATGTATGGAGAATCTTTTGTTAATGAATTCTGTAGTAATTTTTAATGCATGCATGCTCTGTTGTAATACATTACCAGTTGTATCAACCTGAACCCCACCCCCCCAAACACAGTCAGCTAGTCACTTTTGGAACTTAAACTCCGACAGGGGGATCAATAGTCTTGTCACTGTAATTTTGCCAATAATGACCAGTTGACTGACGGAATTATAATGGACTTCAGTTAAAATTATTTTATTATGTGAGAAGAAAGACATGAAACTAACACAGAAATGTAGGAAATCAGTTGCCTGGAACAACAGTCAATTATACTATTTAGGATTCACACTCTTTCAAAGGTGCCTACATCCATCAGGCTGCTGGCATAGCGTTACACCCTCACGAGTGGCGTAGCACCAAACAGAGAAACAGCACCCCTCCTTCCACCCGCCGCAAAAACTACCCCTTCAGCGACGGAGGCTTCAGTGAAGATGATTGGGACAAGGCTACTGGGTAAGAAGCCAGCTACAGTTAACTGGGTCATGTTTCTATACTCGTACTGTAAACAGATGTCTAACAACTGTCCTCCTCTGGCCTTCTGTAAAGATGACTGAATGGAATTAAAGTATCGTGTCTCATATTCTTTTATATTGTAGTAAAATTTAGTAAAAGACAAATCGCATGTATTTAAACTCCTGTTGACTCTGAAAGTGATAGTTCACCCAAAAATGAAAGTTAAGGACTAAACCAACTGAATGCCATTAGAATACTTATGAACATGAAGCATGAGTCGCATGTACTCTTTTATTTTATTTTCCATTGTATTGGAAAGACGCAAGAGGGATCTTCATTAGAACACCTTTTGTGTACCCCTTTACATCTTCAGTCTATTCAGTATATTATGTACTCATTGCAAAAATACCATAATTCAAAACTATTTGATCTGTTACATTTATTACATAAATGCCAAAGCTTCAGCCCTTTTTTTTTCTTTTGCAAGAAGCCCTATCACGCCATCCTTTGCAGACCTTCTTAACATGCCAAGACTGGTGCCAGTATGCCGAATATCAGTGCCAGACTTTTTCGTACTAATCTCTACTTCTGTCACAGACATGCCAGCCAGACTCATACCGATAGTCTGATAATGGAGCAGGAAGACAGTTTCTGGTGCCAGGCCCTGGAAGACCTGGAGACATGCGGGCAGTCCGAGCTACTGCGTGAGATTGAGGTAAAACAATATCCCTTTAAGGGAAGTCATTTTGCATGGCAGCGATCTTGGTAACACACCTTGGCAGCTATTTTCTATGTAGATTATCGGTATACAAGTACAGTCTATTTTAACGAGGAATGTCAGAGATCTCTAGACTTGCTTGTGAAGTTAATGTTGAAATAACATAGTGGCCCCAAAAAGTATTTGGACATTTAAACCACACTTAAAATGCAGGAATATATTTGCATTGTATAACAAAATAAAAAATAACAATGGCATATATTTTGAGAAGTATGTCATATTGAATAATAATTTGAAGAATGTGTGTGTTTCTTTGAAGACAAAGTGTCATTATCAGTTACATTATCAGCCGATCAGTTAGACAAACCTGCGTTTTATTCACCAACTTGAACATTCTTTACAGTGCAAACATGCCTATTTTAGGCTTATTATAGATTTATTCACAAAATTTGATTAAATTAAATTGCACTAGCAGGCAATAAACATAAGTTTCCCCCTTGAACGTTTCGACTCCCCTCACTGAACATTTTTGTGGCCTTCGCTGAGCTGCAAGAGCTGCCCAGTTTGCCTATATATACATGTGCCTGCCCTGATTCTTAGTGAATTCCCCCTTTTAATGTTAAAAATCCTAATAAAATAACTGTACTCCAACCACTATAGTACTGTTGCCACAAAATTGTGCAATTGTGCAATTTCTCACAATGCAAAGCAATGCACAATGCATCTCCTGGCTATGCATGCTGAATGATTGTCTCATTTCATGCCTGATTACGCAGAACAATGAGCACTGTTCTTACACAACCACCTGAGTTATGAAAGTACAGGGAAGTGTTTTTATATTTATTAATTTTTTTTTTTTTTTTGATGGCAGCGGCTCGTGAGGTCAGCCATGGATGACGTGTTTCTCATCTAGTCTTTAAGCAAGCAGTTTCTTGCCTTTTCATCATCATCTGTGTTGACTTCTCAGCATTACATCCCTTACAATAACACTTACTTTTTGTGACTTTCGTAATTACTTCAATCGTAAAGTAAGTGTTGCTATGCAAATTATTATTGCAAAATAATTTCATGACTTTAGATCTGTGCTGGCCATTTGTGGCTTGAGTCGAGTGAAATCCTGTTGAATTACACCTTTAAAGAGTCGGAAATGCCTTCTGTGAACTCACAATTAACACAAAGGACGTGCAGCAGATATATCCAACAGCAGCTCTTTGGAAATACACCAGACTGGAGCTCATTAAGGGGAAATGAGGATCAGCATCATGGCCTCGAGTTTATAGAGTGTTAATAAATGAGAGGATTGTTTAATGAGCACTCAGAGGCTTGCACACAGTGCCCCATTGGAACACTGTGGCCTAAAGGTCCTTTCACTGACTTGTGTCGAGGCTCCAAGGCACTGTTCCGTACAAGTGTGATGCTGTGCTTTGACCTCCACTTGAAATTTTTTGCAACTAGCATCATGTAGGGGTGGGCGGTATGACCGAACTCTTATATCATGATATGTGAAAAAAATAACAGAGAATGGTTCGTATATTTACATATTCTAAATTAAAGAATGGTTTTATATATTAATAATCATCTGGTAATGCCTATTTTTTGGATAATCTATTTTGGATATTTTTTTAAGTGCCGTGTTACAACAGTTTGCTCCATAGAGTTGATATGAGTCAGGTGAAAAGGCTTTAATAGGGCTGTGATCAGTGTCTGTGATTGGCTCTCTACCCCAAGGCTTCGATAATGACTGGCAGTGCCCTCAGTCTGGGTGTAGAGGGTGGAAAGGCCCACAGCAAAACAGTCAGCCAGCCCCACCTCAGCCCTCTGCGGAAGAACCCACATCTTCACAATGAGACCAAGAATAAGAGCACACTCCGCATGTCCGAAAAGACCTGGGAATCACGGAGAATCAAAGAAGAGATACAGGACATCCTGTCACCCACACCATTAGAGCTTCACAAGGTGGGTAAACTCCACAAAATCATCAAAGAACCCAACACACTCCACAATATCATCAAATAAAACAACAAACTCCACAATATCTTAAAATGACACACAAATGTCACAACATCATCAAATAAAACCACAAACTTCATCAAGTAACACAACTAACTCCAGAATAACAAATGAGACATCTTATTCCAGAATATCATCAAATAACTCCACAAACATCATCAGATAAGATGATAAACTCAATAACATAATCAAATATAATAATGAACTCTACAAAATCATCAAATAATACAAAACACAACATCATCAAATAAGATGATAAACTCAACAACATCATCAAATATAATAATGAACCCTACAAAATCATCAAATAACACAAAAAAACTCCAACACAACTACACAACTAGTACAACTCAAATAACACAACTAGTTCCACAATGTAATCAAATGACTCAGCAAACTCTACAACATCATCATCAAATAACACAACTGACTCAGTAGCATCATCAAATAACACAACTAAATCCACAGTGTAATCAAATCACTCAACAAACTCCACAACATCATCCAGTTACACAACTGACTCAATAACATCATCAAAAAACTCAGAAAACTCCACAACATAATCAAATAGCACAACAAATTCCACATCATCATATAAGCGCACATTCCACTATTTAATTAAATAACACACAAAAGAAAAACTCCAGAGTGTGTACACAACACACTCCACAACATCAAAAAACACAACTACTGTAACCACTACATCAACAGATGGCAAAGCAAACTTTACAACATCATCAAATAACACAACTGACTCGACAATGTAATCAAATGACTCCACAACCTCTTGAAATGACAAAACTAACTCCAAAATATCATCAAATAACACAACCAACTTCATAAAGTAATCAAATGCAACATCATCTAATAACACAACTGACTCAATAACATAATCAAATAACTCCACAAACTCCACATCACAAAATGACAAAACAAACTTTACAAAACTTAATCCACAAAGTAATCACATAACACAACTAACTCCAGAACATCATCAAACTACTCAAAAAAGTCCACAACATTATCAAATAACACAACTAAGTCCACAATATCATCAATTAACTCAGCAAACTCCACAACATTATTAAATAACTCCACAATCTCTTCAAATAACACAGCTAACTCCACAACATCATCAAATAACACAAGTGACTCCACAACATCATCAAATAACACAACTCCACAGCATCACCAAATGACAAAACAAGATGCTAACTCCACAACTCATCAAACTTCTCCACAAAATCCGTAATCTTTAAAAGACATAGCAAACTCCACAGCATCATCAAATAATGCAACTAACTCCACAATGTAATCAAATAGCACAACAAACTCAATAACGTCATCAAATGACACCATGACATCATCAAATGACACAAAACTTCCTCCAAAATATGAAATAACACAACAAACTCCACAACATCACAAAATGACAAAACAAACTTTACAATATCATCAAATAACACAACTTAATCCACAAAGTAATCAAATAACAAAACAAACATCACAACATGACAAAACAAACTTTACAACATTATCAAATAACATAACTAACTCCACAACATCACCAAATGACAAAACAGTCTTTACAACATCATCAAATAACTCTACAAACTCCATGACATCATCAGATAACACAACTAAATCCACAAAGTAATCAAATAACACAACTAACTCCACAACATCATCAAACTACTCAACAAAGTCCACATTATCAAATAACACAACTAACTCCACAACATCACCAAATGACAAAACAAACTTTACAACATCATCAAACTACTTTAAAACTCCACAACATCTTCAAATAACTCCAAACTCCACAATCTCTTCAAATGACACAACTAACTCCACAACATCACCAAATTACAAAACAAACTTTACAACATCATCAAATAACACAACTATATCTCAACTAACTCAAAATGTAATCAGATAACACAACAAACTCCACAACATCTTCAAATGGCTCCACAAACTTCACAACTCAAACTACTCCACAAAATCCACAATCTTTAAATGACACAGCAAAATCCACAACATCATCAAATAATGCAACTAACTCCACAGTGTAATCAAATAACTCAACAAACTCAACGATGTCATGAAATGACACCATGACATCATCAAATGACACAACACGCTCCGCAACATGAAATAACACAACAAACTCCACAACATCACAAAATGACAAAACAAACTTTACAACTTTGTCAAATAATGCAACTTAATCCACAAAGTAATCAAATAACAAAACAAATTCCACAACATCACAAAATGACAAAACAAACTTTACAACATTATCAAATAACATAACGAACTCCACAACATCACCAAATGACAAAACAATCTTTACAACATCATCAAACTACACAACAAAGTCCACAACATTATCAAATAACACAACTAACTCCACAACATCACCAAATGACAAAACAAACTATACAACATTATGAAATAACACAAGTAACTTTCAACTAACTCACAATGTCATCAAATAACACAACTAACTCCACAACATCTTCAAATGACTCAACAAACTCCACAACATCAAACTACTTTACAAACTCCACAACATCTTCAAATGACTCCACAAACTCCACAACTCATCAAACTTCTCCAAAAATCTGCAATCTTTAAATGACACCGCAAACTCCACAACATCATCAAATAATGCAACTAACTCCACAACATCACCAAATGACAAAACAAACTTTGCAACATTATCAAATAACACAATGAATTCAACATTATCAAATAACATACAACTTTCTCACAATGTCATCAAATGAACCAACAAACTCCACAAAATCATCAAATAACTCCACAAACTCCACAGTCTCTTCAAATGACACAACTAACTCCACATCATCATCAAATAACACAACTCCACAATATCACCAAAAGACAAAACAAACTTTATAACATATTCAAATAACACAACTATCTTTCAGCTAACTCACAATGTAATCAAATAACACAACTAACTCCACAACATCTTCAAATGACCCAACAAACTCCACAACTCATCAAACTACTCCACAAAATCCACAAACTTTAAATGGCACAGCAAACTCCACAACATAATCAAATAACACAACTAACTCCACAATATCTTAAAATGACTCAACAAAATCCACAACGTCATCAAATAACTCCACAAACTCCACAACATCTTCAAATGACTCCACAAAATCCACAACTCATCAAATGACTCCACAAACTCCACAACCTTTTCATAATAACACAACTCAATAACATCATCAGATAGCACAACTAACTCCACAATGTCATCAAATGACTCCGCAAACTCCACAACATTATCAAATAATGCAACTAAATCCACAACATCTTTAAATGATTCTACAAATTCCACAACTTTATCAAATAACACAACTAACTCCACAATGTCACGAAACTACTCCACAAACTCCACAACATCATCAAATAACTCCACAAACTCCATAATATCTTCAAATGACTCAACAAATTCCACAACATCATCAAATAACTCCACAAACTCCACAATATCTTCAAATGACTCAACAAACTCCACAACATCTTCAAATGAATCCACATTATCAAATAACACAACTAAATCCACAATATCTTTAAACTACTCCACAAACTCCACAACATCATCAAACTACTTAAACTCCACAACCTCTTCATAATAACACAACAGACTCAATAACATCATCAGATAACACAACTTAATAACACAACACAAAAAACAAACTCAACGACATCATCAAATGACACCATGACATCATCAAATGACACAACACACTCCACAACATGAAATAACACAACAAACTCCACAACATCACAAAATGACAAAACAAACTTTACAACATTATCAAATAACACAACTTATTCAACATTATCAAATAACAGAACTAACTCCACAACATCACCAAATGACAAAACAATCTTTACAACATCATCAAATAACTCTACAAACTCCATGACATCATCAAATAACACAACTTAATCCACAAAGTAATCAAATAACACAACTAACTCCACAACACCATCAAACTACTCAACAAAGTCCACAACATTATCAAATAACACAACTAACTCCACAATATCATCAAACTACTCAACAAACTTCACAACATCATCAAATAACTCCACAAACTCCACAATCTCTTTAAATGACTCAAACTCCACAACATCAAATAAAACAACTCCACAACATCACTAAATGACAAAACAATCTTTACAACATCATCAAATAATGTAACTAACTCCACAATGCAATCAAATAGCACACCAAACTCAACGACATCATCCAATGACACCATGACATCATCATACGACACAACACGCTCCACAACATGAAATAACACAATAAACTCCACAAAATCACAAAATGACAAAAAGTCCTGGTTACTTTCATAACCTCCGTTCCCTGATGGAGGGAACAAGACGTTGTGTCGATGTAGTGACACTAGGTGTCACTCTTGGGAGCCCCAAACATCTCTTCTTTTTTGAAAAAGGCCAATGAGAATTGGCGAGTGGAATTTGCATGCCACTCCCCGGGACATACGGGTATAAAAGGAGCTGGTATGCAACCACTCATTCAGGATTTGTGCTGAGGAGTCGAGACCAGGTCCTGGCCATTTCAGTGGGTAGTTCAGCGTTGTGGCAAGAGGGACACAACGTCTCGTTCCCTCCATCAGGGAATGGAGGTTACGAAAGTAACCAGGACGTTCCCTATCTGTCACTCACTCGACGCTGTGTCGATGTAGTGACACTAGGGGTCCCTATACAAAATGCCACAACTAGCTGAACTGTGTTACATGAACTGGCGGTGTGTGATGGGCAGACTTCTGTGTGCCTCGTAGCCAGCGCACCAGGTCATCACGTAACCTCCCCCAATGCTCTTATGAGCGTCGAATGGTCCTTCAGGAACAAGTCGACTGCCCGACTATAGGGACAGGCTAGCCCAGCTGAGGCCTCTTTTCCCTCTCTTTCTCCCCAAAAAGAGTGGAATTTGTTAATTGACTGGGAGCCATAAGTGTCTGCGTCGGGGGTGTCCCTCCCAAGGGAAAGACACTACGGAGACCACACCCCGCCCAAAAAGAGGGGGGGTATTTTGAGTGGAATATGTCACATGGAATGGAATATGAGTCTTGTCGGAAGTATGTCATGTGGAGAGGTCCAATGGTAGGTCCTACCAGAAGGGGGAGGAGTTTCTACAGAGCATGGCGACCGGGAGGAAGATACAGTTCCCTATCTGTCACTCACTCGACGTTGTGTCGATGTAGTGACACTAGGGGTCACTCTTGGGAGCCCGAGACACCTCTGATCTTTGATAAAAGGCCAATGAAAATTGGCGAGTGGTATTTGCATGCCACTCCCCCAGACATACGGGTATAAAAGGAGCTGGTATGCAACCACACATTCAGATTTCCTCTTCAGAGCCGAACGGTCATGCTCACTGAGCTGAATACTACTGTTCATTCACCTCTGCTGGATCTAACGGCGCATTTCAGTGGCTTCTCCCCCCTCTGCACTGGTGCACTGCAGAGAATGCCCCTGGGCGCTTCGGCAGAAATAAAAGAGTATATTTCTCTAAAAGAGTATATTTCTCTAAAAGAGCGGCGCACACGGAACGTCTTTTTAAAGACACGTCTTTCTAAAGATGCTTTTCCGATTGTGTGTTATTCCTGGTTGCGCTCGTTATCTCTCGCCTTCTGACGGTCACGATCACTGTCTTTCGTGTCTGGGCACTGCTCACGTGAAGACAGCGTTCGTGGATGGTCATGTTCTCATTGCGAGAATATGTCCATGGCAACGTTGCGGTCATGACTCGCCTTCGTAAGAAAGCAAGCCACCCCAGAGGCTCCCCGCCTCGGTCATTTTACCCATGGGTATGAGGCCAGCGTGGCTAGCACTGCCTCCGCTGGGTATCCCCCCGCGGACCTCCCATTCCCCAGCATGCTCGTCTGCCCCAATCGGGCTTCCGGATGAGTCCGCCGGCTCGTCTCATGGTGAGTTCGACCTCTTATTTGGAGCCCGCGAAAGTGATGAGCTCTTGAGCACAGCATCGGAGAGCGAGCTCGTCCAGTTGGAAGCCTCAGCTGGGCTTCTTCCTTCAGGGACGATTGCCCAGTCACAGGCTGACGCGGAGATGACGACATGCTTCCCCAGGCAGCCGCGAGCGTCGGCTAGAGTGGAACTCACTGCTCTTCCCTGAAGCCTTGCGGCTCGGTGATTGGTTCCTGGCCTCGCGGCGCCACTCAAAGCCACGCCCCGCCCCGTTCCTTTCTTCCCGGAAGTGCATGAAGAGCTGACAAGGTCACGGAAGGCTCTTTTTACTGCCCGGTCCCGATCTTTTCAGCTTCCCTGCCCTCACTACCCTCGATGGTGGGGCGGCCAAGGGCTATTCAGCAATCCCCCGGTGGATAAATGCGCTCGCGGTGCACCTATGCCCGCAGAGCACCGCCACCTGGCACGGGTGCTCAAAAGCCCCCGTTCAAGGCCTGTAGGTTTACGTCGTCTCTGACGGCCAAGGTCTACGATGCCGCTGGACAAGCCGCCTCCGCCCTGCATGCCATGGCTCTCCTGCAAGTCCGCCAAGGCACTAAAGGAACTGCACGAGGGTAGTTCCGCCCCGGGATTGATGCAGGAACTGCGCTCGGCGACCGACCTCGCTCTCCGAGCGACGGAGGTCACGGCGTGGTCTCTCAGGTGGACGATGGCCACACTAGTGGTCTAGGAGCGCCATCTTTGGCTCAACCTGGTCGAGATGGGCGAGGCCGACAAGACACGATTCCCTGCTGCCCCCATTTCGGGTTGATGCATATGAGGCCACTTCAGCACTGGCTCCAGACTCGAGTCCCGAGATGGGCATGGCACCACGGGACACGTCACGTGGTCATCACACCGGTCTGTCACCGTCTTTTCTGCCCTTGGACCGACCTCTCATTTCTACGGGCAGGTGTTCCTCTAGAACTGGTCTCCAGGCGCGTCATGGTCACGACAGATGGGCTGGGGCACTGTTTGCAACGGGCACGCAGCCGCCGGCCTCTGAACGGGTCTGCGATGCATTGGCACATCAACTGCCTCGAGTTGTTGGCAATTATGCTTGCCCTGCGGAAGTTTCGGCCGTTGATCCAGGGCGAGCACGTGTTAGTTCAGACAGACAACACGACAATGGTAGCATTTGTCAACCGCCAAGATGGTCTGCGCTCTTGTTGTATGTCACAACTCACCCGTCGTCTCCTCCTCTGGAGTCAGCAGCACTTCAAATCACTGCAAGCCACTCACATCCCAGGCAACCTCAACACTGCAGCGGACGCGCTGTCACGACAGGTCACCCTCAGGGGAGAGTGGAGACTCCACCCTCAGGTGGTCCAGCTGATTTGGAGTCGATTCGGTCGAGCACAGGTAGACCTGTTTGCTTCCCGGGAATCCTCCCACTGCCCACTTTGGTACGCCCTGACCGAGGCACCCCTCTGTATAGATGCACTGGCACACAGCTGGCCCCCTGGACTGCGCAAATATGCGTTTCCCCCAGTGAGCCTACTTGCACAGGTCAGGGAGGATGAGGAGCAGGTTGTCCTAGTAGCACCCTACTGGCCCACCCAGATGGTGCTACCATCTCCATCCCATGCTCCGGGCAAGGGGAACCAAGGGGACAATCGCGTTGGACGTACCGGCGGGTGGGGCCTCGCGGTGGGGCAGAGCAGGAGACACCACGTTGAGGGGGCTCGAACCCCGAGCTCATGGCTGTGCTGAGTCTGGGGTAATCGAGCACTTACCTGGCTCCGGGTACCCACCATAGGACCGGTCAGCGATGGGGGAGGAGGAGAACCATCCTCGTAATCCATCACAACCACCCGGCGTGGGTGTGTTTGTGCTGCAGGTTATGCTGGATGGCCTCCATCTGCTTCTTAACCGCTGAGAACTGCTACGCAAAGTCCTCGGTGGCGCCGAATAGGCCAACCTGGGAGACGGGGGCGTCAAGGAACCATACTTTGTCAGCCTCCCTCATCTCGACCAAGTTGAGCCATAGGTGGCACTCCTGGACCACCAAGGTGAACATCGCCTGCCCGAGAGTCCGTGCCATGATCTTCGTCACCCAGAGGGTCGAGATGGGTCACCGAGCGCAGCTCCTGCATCAATACCGGGTCAGAACTACCCTTGTGCAGTTCTTTCAGTGCCTTGGCTTGATGCACTTGCAGGAGAGCCATGGCATGCAGGGCAGAGGCGGCCTGTCCAGCAGCAACTTAAGCCCTATTCGCCAGTGACGATGTAAACCTACATGTCCTGAATGGGAGTCTCGGGCGGTTCCGCCAGGTGGCGGCGTTTGCGGGCACAGGTGCACCTTACCGCCTTGATCACCTGGGGAATCGCCGAGTACCCCCTGGCAGCCCCACCATGGAGGGTAGTGAGAGTGGAGGAGCTCAGAGATCGGGTCAGGCAGTGAAAGGTGCCAGCCACGACTTCGTGAGCTCCTCATGCACCTCCGGGAAGAAAGGGATCGGGGTGGAGCGTGGCCGTAAGCGGCGATCCGAGCCCAGGAACCAGTCATCAAGCCACAAGGATTCAGGGCAGGGCAGAGGGTTCCACTCCAGCCCGATGTTCGCAGCCACCCGGACAAGCATGGCCGCCAGCTCCGCGTCAGCCTCAGACTGGGCGACCGCACCCGAAGGTGGGAGCCCAGCTGAGTCCTCAGTGACAGACTGGACCAGCCCACTCTCCGATGCTGCGATCAGGAGCTCATCCTCTTCGTGAGCCCTAAATGAGACTGTGAACTCACCCTGAGGCAAGCCGCGGTCTCATCTCAGAACTCGACTGGGGCAAACGAGTGTACTGGGGAATGGGAGGTCTAGGGGGGTTTACCCGGCGGAACGGCTCCCATTGGAGTCCCCAAATCACCCCCAGCGCTAACCGACGCAGCCTCATACCCGTAGGTAGAAGGACCGGGGCGGGGAAAGGCTGGAGAAGCTTTTCCCTTTAAGAAGGAAAGCCGCGACCACAACGTTGCCATGGTCACGCTCTCGCAGTGAGACCGCGATCGTGGCCGTCGGAAGCGGAGAGGTAACAACCGCAACCAGAAATTAAACACAGATGGAAAGGCATCTTTAAAAAGACGCTCTCCGTCAGTGCCACTCTTTTAGTAGGGAAAATATACTCTTTTATTGCAAGAATATATACTCTTTTAGACTGTTGAAGCGCCCAGGGGCGTTCTCTGCACTCCACCGGTGCATGAGGGCGAGAAACCGCTGTAATGCGCTGTAAACTCCAACATCTTTTTTAGAGGTGAATGGAACAGCAGAGGGATTCAGCTCGCTGAACACAACCGCTCGGCTCCAAAGAAAAAATCTGAATGAGTGGTTGCGAGCCAGCTCCTTTTATACCCGTATGTCTGGGGGCGTGGCATGCAAATTCCACTCACCAGTTCCCATTGGCGTTTTCTCAAAGATCAGAGGAGTTTGGGGCTCCCAAGGGTGACTCCTAGTGTCATTACATCGACACAAGGTCGAGTGAGTGATAGATAGGAACTACTCAACAAACTCCACAACATATCATATCATATAACACAACTAATTCAACAACATCATCAAATGACAACATACTGCATAACATCAGTAATAATGTTGTGGAGTAGATTTTATTTTAAGTAAATAAAAAAAATAAAAAACCTTTAGAATACCCAGAATCTGCCCTAGAATTCTACTTTGTTTTGGTGATTTGGTCAACATGTGAAGTGGTCTAAATTATTATTTTTTTTTTTTTTAACCACTGGGAATTTTTAGAACAGCATTCATCTTCTCATAATAAGTCCCTGGGAAAGGCAAAGAGACACGATTCCCATCCCCATTATATTGCAGGTGCTTTTTCATGAGGCAGTTTAACAATAAATGTGTATGTCAACTCAAAGGTGTTTTTTTTCCTGGAATTACTTGATGCAGTTGCATAACAGAAAGTCAAAGCCAATAAATTATGACTCATACAGATCGGTCCAGTCAGCATATCTTTGGTTTACTTCCAATGAATACCAACAACACTTAAAAACAAAACAAAAATGATGTCTGATTTTGGTGTCTGATTACTTTTATGTGAGAAAGATTATGTACAGTATGTCAGTAAAACAGAGGTTGAGAAACTATTTAACATTTTCTCCTGACAGTTGGTCAACAACTTCAGAACAAAATGGGTAATTTGTTGAAATCATTTCCGTTTATCAGGTGACAGTGATGAAAGATCCAGAGAGAGATGACTTTGGGTTTAGTGTGTCTGACGGTTTCTTGGAAAAGGGTGTTTATGTGAACATGATCAGACCAGAGGGCCCAGCAGACCGTGCCGGACTCAAACCCTACGACAGGATTCTCCAGGTGCCCCCCTCTTCTCAGGTCACCACACGCTGCTTCTCAACCCCCTCTCGTCCAGCTATATGATCTGCTCTGCACAGTTAAATATAAACTCTCTCTGAGAGAATGAGCTATGAGAGTGTCAGTACAAGTGTTGAGGAAGCTAACTTGCCAAACTACAAGCTACTCATAATTTAAAATAAACATGTACAGTAGCTAAATGACAAGCTCTTAAGAAAAAAGTAGGTAACTACACTTCCTGGCCAAAAATAAAAAAGAAAAAAAGTTGCATACTCTAATATTTCGTTGGACCGCCTTTAGCTTTGATTACGCCGTGCATTCATCGCGGCATTGTTTTGACAACCTTTTGCAATGTCACAACATTTATTTCCATCCAAAATTGCATTCATTTTTGGCCGAGATCTTGTATTGATGATGGGAGAGTCGAACCACTCTGTAAAGTCTTCTCCAGAACATCCCAAAGACTTTCAATGGGGTTAAGGTATGGGACTCTGTGGTGGTTAATTCATGTGTGAAAATGATTCCTCATGCTTCCTGAACCACTCTTTCACAATTTGAGCCTGATGAATCTTGGCATTGTCATCCTGGAATATGCCCGTGCTGTCAGGGAAGAAAAAATCCATTGATGGGATAACCTGGTCATTCAGTACATTTAGGTAGTCTGCTGACTTCCGCATAACGTTGCTGAGCCTAGACCTGACCAACTGAAGCAACGCCAGATCATAACATTGCCTTAAATCCAAATGGCGATTTTATTTTATTTTTTTATTTTTTGGCCAGGCAGTGTAAATTTAAGCTATTTTTATATTTTTATAGCATTTTTGTTGCTGTACATTGCTACTTGTTTTTAAAAGAACCATGTTACTGGAAAAGCTACATAGTTTTTAAAGCAGCGTCACTACTTTTAGTTAGTAACTCCTCAACACTAAGTGCATTTACATATGCAGTCTTACACCAATTATGCTTAATAAGCCAACAACATGTGTGATCATGTAAACACCTTAAAAAGCTTTCCTGTGTCAGGGTAAGGTCATAAATTATAATAGTAATTATTTATCACATGTTATACATTTGCACATATACAGTGAATTCTTTTTTTTTTTTTTTCACATATCCCAGCTAAGCTGGGGTCAGAGTGCAGGGTCAGCCATGATGCAGTGCCCCTGGAGCAGATAAGGTCAAGGGCCTTGCTCAAGGGCCCAACAGTGGCATTTTGGCAGTGCTGGGGCTTGAACCCCTGACCTTCTGATCAGTAACCCAGAGCCTTAACTGCTGAGCCACCACTGCCCCCTGAACAGTTTAAGCATAAACCGATCGGCACAGGCCGATTTCGCTCTGCATGTAAACACCTTTACTGACGCCCTTACTGGCTTATCAGTTTGCATAACTGTCGTGTGATTGACTGTTTACATTGTAACATCAAAGACAGAGAACAATCGGGTGATTTAAAATCTCATGTAAACTGTTTTCTTGCATTGTCAGATTTTTTGAATAAGCTGATTTTTGGAAATGTTCAGCATACTGGTGTACATGTAAATGCACTCACTGATCAATAGGCCTCTGACTCAGGGAGGACATGTAGAGTTAGACTGTTATTTCACAGTATTGGGGTGAATCATCTGCACAGCACTTGTTTTCACATCCTAGGGAACGTCTCACTCCTCTTACAAATCTCTGACGCATCGCTAGGTGTGGAAATGATGAACAGCTGTGGTAAGTTAACCACAGTGAAAAAACAATAACATGAGGGTGTTAGATTACAATGTCTATGCACTAAAAAAATTATTATCTTAATCAGTATTTTTGTCTTCTGTATCCAGTAAAAACATCTAAACATCCTTAAAACAAGAGACATTTACTTGAGAAGCAAAATTGTATAAGATTTTAAGACTTATTTTAATATTATAGATCTTGAATTTTTCTTCTCTCTCTCTCTCTCTCTCTCTCTCTCTCTCTCTCTCTCTCTCTCTCTCTCTCGTTTTAAGCATAAATGTAATACAATTTTTATGTTTAAAATACAAAATTGGGTGTGGAAAACTAGAGTAAGAGAAATGCGGTAAGAAAAATTGTTAATCTTAATTCAAGATGTTTTCTATATAGATGTAGTGTAGGCAAGATATAGTAAATGTATCTTGTTTTAACAACGTTTAGATCTAAACATCAAAAATACTGATTAGGAAAATTAGCTTTTTCCAGTGTGGATCTGAGTTGGTTATAGAATCATTATATGCTTTATTTTAGTATGTTTTGTCCTAAAATTCCCAAACAAAAGTTGTGCAGGCTATAAGTTAGCCTAATTAGTATATGTTATTGCTTAAGGAAGGACAAATTTTGAATGGCATTTATGGCACCGTGAGAAGGAGACTTACTTATAGTGAGTGATATGAAGTCAAAGTTTTTTGTTTTTTGGTGTAATACCATTTGCTGATTTGGCTCAGTATTGCTTGAAATGTCTTTCTTTGAGATTTTTATTCTCATTTAAACTCACAATTTCTTTATTCTCAGTTTTCCGCTGACAACCTGGCTATTTTAGATGACCCTTAGATTGAGAAATGATGGACTCATTAAAACATTAGCGATTAGTGTTTATATATATATATATATATAGAATGATATATTTATATATATATAACTGCGGAATCGGGGCAGGGCAGTAAAAGGTGCCTCCCAAGACTTCATCAGCTCCTCGTGAAGAATGGCACTGAAGCGGGGTGTGGCTGCTTTGAGCGGCGCCGCGAGCCAGGAACCAATCATCAAGCTGTGAGGGTTCAGGGGAGAGCGGAGGGTTCCACTCTAACCCGACGCTCGCAGCTGCCCGGGAAAGCAAGTCCGTCATTTCGGCATCGGCCTGTGACTGGGCAATCGTCCCCGAAGGGGGAAGCCCAGCTGAGGCTTCTGCATCCAACTGGACAAGCCCGCTCTCCGATGCTGCGCTCAAGAGCTCATCATCTTCGCGGGCTCCGAACAAGAAGCCAGACTTGCCGTGAGATGAGCCGGCGAACTCATCCGGAAGCCCGATTGGGGCAGACGAGCATGCTGGGGAATGGGAGGTCTGCGGGGGGATACCCGGCGGAGATGATCCCATTGGAGTCCCCAAATCGCCCCCGGTGCTAGTCGCACTGGCCTCATATCTGTAGGTAGAAGGACCGAGGCGGGGAGCCGCTGGGGTGGCTTGCTTTCTTACGAAAGCAAGCCGCGACCGCAACGTTGCCATGGTCATGTTCTCGCAGTGAGAACATGAACCATCCACAAACGCTGCCTCCGTGTGGGTCACGCCCAGACACGAAAGACAGCGATCATGACCATCCGAAGTTGAGAGATAACGACCGCAACCACAATAACAATAACACACAATCGAAAAGGCATCTTTAGAAAGACACATCTTTAAAAAGGCGTTCCAAGTGTGCCACTCTTTTAGAGAAATATATACTTTTTTAGAGGAGGAAAAGCTCTTTCAGAAAATATACTCTCTTGTTTTTCTGCCGAAGCGCCCAGGGGCGTTCTCTGCAGTGCACCAGTGCAGAGGAGGGAGAAGCCAGGCATTAAACTTGATTCCCCAAACAAGTGCACATAAAGCTGCACTTCAGCTATGTATTTTCACATGCACAAGGAAAAATCACATGGATTGAACAGGATCCTTGTTGAGCACTTATGGAGCACTAATCACCCCAATGGCGACTTTACACGAAACAGTTATTTACAGTAAAAAAAAAACATCAATAATACTAAAAATAGCTTGAATCTCTTTGGATTCTTAAAAACTAATTAAATGCCCTTATGTTCCTTTTGACTAAACAAACATGCTTAAATTATTCAAGCACAAGGGCTTATGGGTATTACCCACAACCTCAGTTCTGTATGCCCAGTGTACATAGGTGCCATGGTTTGTTCCTGGCAGGCAGCAGATGCCCTAACCCTGCCCCCACCCTAATCCTTTTTTTTCTCCCCTTTTCTCCCCAATTTGGAATGCCCAATTCTCAATGCGCTCTAAGCCCTCGTGGTGGCGTAGTGACTCACCTCAATTCGGGTGGCGGAGGACGAATCTCAGTTGCCTCCACATCTTTGACCGTCAAAGCCACATCTTATCATGTGGCTTGTTGAGCGCGTTACCGCGAAGACCTAGCGCATGTGGAGGTTCACACAATTCTCCGCGACATCCACGCACAACTCACCACGTGCCCCACCGAGAGCGAACCACATTATAGCGACCATGAGGAGGTTAACTACCCACCCTAGCAACCAGGCCAATTGGTTGTTTAGGAAGCCTGACTGGCCTGTTAGAGTGTGCCAACTTTCTATATATGAGAAAGTTTTGCAACCTTTATAATACTCAATTCAAGTGCACTGCCCTCCTGAGTGAGTAGAGCAAAGTGATGCTTACTGTTGAATGGCCTGAAAACAACACCTGTGCATTTTACATATGTTTACATTTGTTCTCCACCAGGTAAACCATGTGCGGACACGTGAATTCGACTGCTGCTTGGCCGTGCCTCTCATCACAGAAGCCGGAGACAAACTTGAGTTGGTGATTAGCCGAAACCCGTTAACACAGCCGGGTGTCGCCCAGACCAACGAATGCCATCCCCACTTCACATCTGTAGGCCATTCTCGTGAGCACCAGACCAGCATGCTGGACCTGTGACCCTTAAGAAACTCAAACTGTTACACACTGGACCATTTGTTGCAACAGACTATCATTATGAGCCATGATTTACTGTTTTCATTACAAAATTATAATGAACTGATATATCTAGGATTCAAAAGATTATACGGAGGGATCATGGAGGCTCTATACAGAACTATAAAAGATTTGAGCCACAGTTTTCTGAAAAGGATCTGAGCCAGTTTTTCTAAATATATATATATATATATATATAAAAAACAAAAATAACACAAAATAAAGTACTTGGACTACTACAATGCATACTGTATAAGAACTTTGCTCCATCCAATGCAAGTTAAAAAAAAAAAATGTTTCACGTTTTGTTTAGATAGCAAACAAAAAAAGTTTTTTGGTATTTTTTTCTGTATTTTATTTTTATTTTTTTTGTATTTCTTTGTTGCTGGACTTGAAAGGACTTTGCCCAATCTAATGGAAATAACATAATTGTTTTTTGTTTTTTTTGTTTGTTTGTTTTATTTTTTTGTTTGTTTTTTTTGCTGGACTTGAAAGGACTTTACCCCAACTAATAAAAGTTTTTATTTATTTATTTATTTATTTATTTTGCTGGACTTGAAAGGACTTTGCCCCATCTAATAAAAGTATTTTTATTTTATTTTATTTTTTATTGTTTGTTTGTTTGCTGGCTTGAAAGGACTTTGCCACACCTTCTGCAAGTAATTTTTTATTGTTTTGTGTTTTGTTCTGTGTTATTTTATTACTGGACTTGAAAGGACTTTGCCCCATGTAATAAAATATTTTATTTTTTGTTTGTTTGTTTGTTTCTTTGTTTTTTGTTTTGCTGCTGGCTTGAAAGGACTTTGCCACACCTACTGCAAGTAACATCTTTTTTTGTTTTGTTTTGTTTACTTGAAAGGACATTGCTCTATTTAATGCAGTGTTTTATTTTTATTTTATTTGTTATTTTTTTTGCTGGACTTGAAAGGACTTTGCCCCATCTAATGCAAGTAGCATATTTATTTGTATTTTATCTTTTTGTTTTGTTCTGTTTTCTTTGTGTTGTTTTGTTTTGTTTACACAATAAACGTACTGCTTAATTGTTTTTTTTTTATTTTTTATTATTTTTTTTTTTTAAGATAACAATAAATATACTTTGTCCAAATGTTTACAAAAGAGAAAATGATTCAGCTTTTGGAGTAGATCCATGGTAGACTTCAGTGTTTCTATGTCCTTGTATTTCCTTTTTCAGCAACAGTGTTTTAACGAAAAGCGATCTCCATATTTAATTCCAAATTTAGCTTTTTTGCATTTCAGTCCTGGCTGAGTCAGTCACAAGGTGACTGCCAGCTGCTCAAAAAAGTGAAAAGCTGTTTGATATCGGCAACAAAGACTTCACAGCCACTCATGTCAACACCACGTGAAGTCACACGGTTCCTGTACTTTATTTTCTTGGGCCATACACATTTACTTGCTCAAGGCACATTCGTTTCTCACAGTTCTGACCTTACACACTTCCTCAGGCATTTGTGAGAAACTGTGAAATGAGAAGCAAACTATAACTTTGTCGATGCTTTTTGTAGTGTGCAGTACACACTTACATTACCCACATCCTTAAACAACACCTTATACTCCCATGCAGCAATAAATTCAAGGCCTGACATGTTTCCTATTGACATTTTGAAAACCTTAGGGCCGATTTTACTAAAGAGTTGGTACACTTCTGTATTTCAGCACAAAAACCTGCAAGCTTATTTACTAACCTTTCACAATATAGCTTACTGTGCTAAGTACAATCATAGCCCTATATTCTCATCCCACTTTCCTCTCCATATCTATTAACACCAAACTGTTGCCACTAATTAGTATTCACACCAGTCTCTGCATATGTCCGGACATCAAGGACACTTCATGTACTGTGACAATAGACTGTTGCCAAGCTGTCATTTGCCACCACTGGCCAAATATCACAAATGTTTCCGCTAGAGGCTATTTTGGACTCACCGTCCCTTAGAGTGTTTGTAAAACCGTCACATCGTTAACTCATGTTTGGCTTTTCTCTGGGCTCCAGCTGTAACAAAGGTCACATCTTTGTGGTCACACTGTCCCAAAGTCTATTAACCTCCACTGATCATTTATCTAGTGTTTCACAAAATCATTGGTGGGTTGTGGTCAAATATATAGTGGGGTTCAACAGTCCACACTGAAAATCTGGGATGCAAAATATAATTTGAACATAAAAATAAAGTTTTAGGATTTTGGAAAAAAAAAAAAAAAAAATGGAAGAAATATTATGATGTCAGACTTTGATCAGATTTATTTATTTATTTTACAAAAATAGTATTATTGGTTCACCTTATAACCCAAAGTAAATTCCGGTTCCGGAACCAAAAATGTCAGCAATAGATTTTATTTATTTTGCTTTCAAACATTCTTCCCACACTTCAATGTCTATTTTTGGGATAATTTCTCTATGTTCCTTGAATATGATCCCATCCACACCAGAACACTTATTCTCTGCAATTCTGTGGATTAGATGAGTTCATTTATTTTATTTCTGGAAATCACAAACAAAATCTATTTGTAGAAAGCTCTCAGGAGCGAATTCACTAAACAGTTGCACCACTTTTTTCGTGTGGTATTTCAGCTCTGAAAGATGTGTCTTATTTTCTAACGACCCGCAAACTAGTACAAGCAGCCGCAAGTATTTAAATGAAATCATTATCATTCCATTCAGTGCTAGTCAAGCACACTTTCGGCATGTTAAAGAGATGATTCAGGTGTCAGGATCACAGTAGTGGAGTGGTGCTGCATCCTCAACTATACAGACCTGAGAACCAACCCGTAAGATCAGAATTGTGGTTGTGCAAACTGCGTTTACCACAGATTTTGTGGGCACATTGGGTCGTTGCTTGATCTTAAACCAGTGCAGACAGCGTGTGCAAATAAACAGCACTATTACTGGACGCAATTCAATCTTAGTGAATACCCCACTCATTGTTCTAAAGACTTGGTTTCTTTTCAGTCGAACAGTCAGAGCCTGTTTGAGCCCATCGCATTAGAAGTCTACCCAAGGTTCGCTCCTTGGCCTCTGCAAGTTCCTGTCTGTCTTATATAACTCTACCAACTGCTTGCAAAAAGTAACCACAAAAAATAAGACCGTTATTTATTTGAGATCTCAAAATTTAAGGTCTGCATTGCGGTAGACCAGGTTGCCGCATTGCAAGACGAATGCCAGCAAGCAAAGTTATATCTTGATACAGCACAATTTGAGGGACAAATTTGATGTTTTCTTTTCTTTTTCAGAGCATTTTAACCATAGCAGTAGTCTATGTAAGTATTTTAACATATTGTACATACTATTCCAGGAGGAAAAACAATGGAGTTGCTTTTATATGTGCAATACTGAGGCCATAGACAGACGTTTAAAGGATTTTACATAGGATTTATAAATCTCCAATGTGTTCATCCCTATGCATTTTGAATTCCTGACCAATGTATGCATTGATATTAATGTGTATTTTTGAATGTGTAAAATGAAAGTTCTTTTCTCTGTACAGTATTTTTGTATGAACTCTAAACCTTGCTGTTTCCACAGCGTATTGACGCACAATGATGAAAGAGAACTGATTATGACGTCTATTCTGTTTGGGCTTGACTGGTTTGGTGTTGAAACACATTCCTTGTCAATACGGGAATGTGATTATGAAATCATTTTCTAAAAAATACATAAAAAAATACATCAGAATAAAAAAAGGTTAAAAAGCATCATTATGAGTTATGTTGTGTGTATGATCGCTGTACGTAGCTGTACTGAAATATGAATTTGTGCGAGAGGCATGGTTGAGGACTTGAAACAAGTGATTCATCTATTATGAAAATGCCACATGGCATCTTGATCAAACATCTTAAAATGTTTATATGTTGTAATCAGTGTTGGGTAAATTACTCAAAAAAGTAATTCATAAAAAAATTACTGCAGTAATTACTTCTCTAACAACTGTAATCAAATTACTTTACTGATTACTTCAGAGGAAAACAAAACATTACTCATTACTTTTAAGTTACTGTGAAGTTTTTGTATTTCTGTTCAATGAGTTCAAGGTATTATCTTTACGTAAGAATGGCTTTATGAACATCTTATTTTGAAACTGACCCTTCGCTTAGCTCCGCCTTAAATGTGCTTCTGACCAATCCTGTCTTAGCAACTGTTGCCCCGCCGCCATTACTCTGACAAGCGATTGCCTTTTACCAATGAGAGTCTACAGGAGTAATGTGTGTTTGAGTTGTTTCAAGCGGGATTTTATCGGAATGATCCAAAAAATGTAAAAAACCTTGTTGCTGGGTCACTTGTAACAGTGACACGAGGTACCTAGAGATGATGCACAGTGTTTTTTCATTCTTTTTAAAAAATCTTTAAATGTTGAGAAGAGCATGCTATGGATTAAAGCGTGTCATTCCTCTCTCCCAAATGAGCATGTATAACATCAGCGAGGACACCTACATTTTCTCCATGGTAAATTAAAGCTAACAACTTAACATGAATTAATTTATGTTTGATTCAGGTCTTCGTAAAAGTGATAGTAAATAAAGAGTTCACAGCATAAAAATGATTGTGTTATAAGACGTTATAAGCAGTTCTTTTGTTATGAGGTTTGTAATCACTATCAAGTGACGCTTTTGTCTTTTTATGTGACTGTGATAATCGTTTGCCTCAGTTCTGATTCACAGTCTTCACATTTTTCAATCAAATTACTGTGTAAGTTAACAATTTATTTTACAAAAAAAAAAAAAAAGAAAAAAAAAGTCAGATAATATCCTTTCCGTTTATGAGTATATTTCGGCAAAAACCACACGTCCACGGCAAGCTCCCATTCATTCCCATGGGGAGTTCTGCAGAGCTTGGCAGAGCTAGTGACCGTAACCAAGGGGGGCAGAGCTTAGCAAATGGTCAATTCGTTCTTCTTGTGTTTCATGAATAAGGCCCGATAGGCGAATTTCTGTGTAAATCCACATTAAGTCATTCTTTCATAAATTGATGCATTCAATTCTACATAACAACTGACCTTATTTACAGAGAAATGTGTTGTGCTCATACTCCATGACTAATGCCCAATGCGTGAATTACTGTGTAAATCGCTCTTTAAAACCACTCTCTTGGAAACTGTCGCATTCAATTCTATGCAAGGATTTTTGTAAAATTGGTTTTATGAAATATTTACTGAGAAAATGTATTCAGATTACTGTGTAAATCATAAACGATTCTTTCTAAAAGTATTCAATTCTAACACAACAATTTATGTTAGAATAGTTTAGAGCAATTTGCACAGACATTGTGCTTCATTAATGAGCCGAATGTCCCAAATGGCAAGCCCCCACAGTCCTCCTTTGAGTTCTCAATTTGGTGACATAATGTTGCAGTAGATTACTATTGATGGGTAATAGAGTGCAACAGTGCCCGTCCATTTTTTCCACCATCTGGGTTCCGGAAGTTTTTTTCCATTCATTTTTTGCATTGGCTTTTCATAAAATCCCCCATAAAAGAGCTGTTAGCCATGAACCAACGCAACCAGCTCCAAGGTGAATCACAACATTACAAACTTTGATTTGAGGCAAAAAAGTATTTGAAAATCAGACAAAAAGACAAAGGTACCAACCTTCATGAGGGCACGAGCTTCAATCCCATGAAGCATCGCGAAAGATGTAATTAAATAAAAAAACTATAAAACTATTAATTTTAGATTGTTTATTATAAGTATAGAAACAATATATTTTACGTTTATTGCTATATATTGCCGATATGTACTAATAGGTAAGTAGTTTAACAGTGAAGGGAGATTGACTCGGTTGCATCATTCACAGTGCAATATTGGAGTTGGCAGTCGCTCCTAGGCTAGTTTTGCGGGCTATGTTGGCCGCGGTTCTCTGATTGGTTAACCGTTCTCTACTGTATCATGGGCAATGTAGTTGTTTACCATGAATTCCACAATCATACACGGTTTTTAAACAGTGAAATTTAAATAATGCGAACTGATGGCTTCAACGGAAGCATGTACCATTAATGAACATTCTCGACGCTCATAGTAGGTCTGCCTTTAAAGGTTAAGATGTTTTTTGTTGAAAATCAATTCTAGTCAAAATCAAATCAAGACTATGGGAAAAATGAATGGTATTTTTACTTCCGGATCCACACTGTTGCACTCTATAGTGTTCTGTGAAGTCCACACCAGGATGGGCTCTGCAAATGGCTGCTTTGAGGGCACATAGCAGCCATAAATCATAAAATATCAAATGGGACACCCTTGGGTTCAGACTTCACGGACAATCCTAAACCGGTGTCTCACTAGCAGACTCCAAACAACTCGATTTTGGCAAGAAGAAGCTCAAGAAGCTCTGAATCCCTCCAACTGGCCAGAAAATTGTGCAAATGGAGCTTTTGATTCCAAAAAATCTGCTAGTGTAACGTGGGTCTACATGATTGCCACAAGGCCGCAAGTCCACATCAAGCTTTACTTTGCAGTCTAACTTCTTGTATCATGTCCAAGTAGTGCAAAAGTAACTTAAGTTCAAATACACTGCAGCCCTATCCCTTGGGAACTGTTTTTAACATGAGGCTTTTAAAAACACTGAGTCACCATGGGTGATCTGATGTAACACTATTCTACTGAGCCGACAAGCAGCCAGTTCTTTGAAATGCTACTGTGTTCTTTTCTATAGTTCTCTAAAAGGGCATTTCAACACCTGGGAAACAGACAGGGATATTTTTAATTGTGAATTGTGGGTGTTGAGCTGTAGGACACAAGCGGTACAGACCTGTTTTGGGATCAGTTTTGCTCAGTGTGTGAGTTATACAACCACTTTCTTTTTGCAATTTTCAAGATTATGCTTTTATATTTTCAGAAATACACAGTGGCCCAAAGCCTTTCTGAACAAAATGCAGACTTTTTTTTTCTAGTTAATATTTGTAATTACCTTTAAGCAACTGGTCATTTTTAGAGGATGTATGAAGTCAGTTTCCCTCAAGTTCACACAGGTGTCCTAGCAGAGTAACCACAGGTGTAGTTCACCACATTAACAATGGACACGTCACACTAACGTTTGACAGCCAGAAAGTGGCAAAATAATTGAAGTGTGAGAGAAAATATGATAAAATACAGTATATATAAAAAAGAGACGGAAACAATGTAAGTGATTTGATTTGTCTATGCAAACAAATGAATGTGGAGGAGACACTGAGAATGAGAATGCAAGCTACATGCTTTTAGCTGCATTTTTACCAAATATATTTTGAGCATCATCGTGCCAGATCAGTTTGATAGAGATTTCTGTGGGTGTTGATGTTCCAGCATTTTAACAGGATTGTCACAGGATCTCGCTCAAACAGATAAAAGAAAAGTCTTTTTGTTAATCAAATTCATCAAAAAGTCTTCTTGAGCACAATCAGATTTCTGTTTTTTTATTATGTATTTTAGTCTTTAGTAATTTGTAATGTTCCTCTTGGAGCAAATTGACCTGGAAAATGACCTATAAAATGAATCATGTAACATTCTCTTCCATTCATCAGTAGCATGCCTAGGTAGTGAATTTATTTTTGTTTGTAGGTCATGGTGAGCTGCCAAAAATGCAATATTTACAGTGGTGAAGGGTGCTTAGGTCAGGGAAAAAAACACTTTGAGAGTCTGAGACAGCCAAGCCAAGCTAAACATCATGTTCTTTTATATGTCCAGACTGCAGAGGGACGATCATCAAATTTCATCTGAAGCCCAGCACTTTGTGAAGAGTGAAGAAAAATACAATCATGGTAGCAAACTAGATTTTTGAAATATTTTCTGAAGAATATGTGAGTTGCATTTGCCCATGAAAAACTCCACCACCATTAGTCTAGGGTGTTTTGAGAGGTTGCCAGGTCATTACCATGCTGTTGCTGAGGTGTTCTAGGTTGTTGCCAGTCAAAAGAGCCCACCCCCAAGTTTCCATAGTTTTGTCATTGGCATTGGCAGACTTTTGATGTGTGGCATAGGGTCTGGTCTACTTTACAGCTTAATGTGGCCAAGAATGGCCCACTTAGCAGACTGATCTCACAGTGAAATGTGAAATGGGAGATGTACTTTTCTTTAGCTAAAATTGGTCTGTGCAACCTGGAATTCAAAGCACTGCCCCCAGTGGCCAAAGTGGTAAGTGTTGTTGGGCGTATGGACAGGTGTGAGCTCCATTTTCTGAGTGAAATGTCCACAGAGAGGCGCCAAAGCCCACAACCCAAACCTAAACCTAACCGTATGTGAAGTAAAAATGTAATATTAGAGGGAAAAATGCAACCTCCAAATCACTCTCATCACATGATTATGTGAACGCGATTACTTCCTGGTTTTAAAACTGGATCCGGATTCAGATCATACTCGTAATGCACTTTCGGTCATGCCACAAAGGAAGGTAAAAACATTTGAGCCAATTCAAACCGATGACGCTTGTCAGTGAGTTAGCATAATGTGTCGATCCTAGGGTACTGCAACTCATGGAAACAACTTGCCAACTTCCCATGTGATCATGTTGCACTTATACAAGAAGAGACCATTTGACAGACAACCAATCACTGTTTAATTTCTAATCCCCTTTGTTTTTCTAATTCTGAAATGTTCTAAGTGCATAAAACCCTCCAGCCTTGATGTTGAACATTTTAACGCACGTTGGCAGGTGTCAAAAAGCTGTAATCTTGATGGGTTTCAATTGCGGCATGGAAATGGATTCTCATTGTGATTTTTGGAGCTGGAGCCATTTCTATTTCATTGTATCCAAAGATTAATGTATCTGAATGTCGCTATCATTTTGACAGATTGGGAAGTAGCAGAACCAAGAGATTCACCTTGTTCCAAATCAGGACAAAAAAAGACCAATCCTGCACTGAAAAATAACTCACAATGGAAAATCTCAAAGGGCTAGTCAGTCTAGCACACAAAACTAAGGATTAAGAAGATTCACTAATCGCAAAGTCGTCATAGTTTTGTAGCAAATATGTAGAGGGTGTATTTTCATGCTATTAAGTTTTCAACTGTAATTGGTTTTTGATTATTTTGGTAGTTGATGCTTAAAATGTCCTTCAACCATTTTTATCAACATCAAGTTTTTAAGCTGAATGGCATATGAATAAGGGAAGGATATTTCACCATTTCTTTTAGGTTGTGGACAAAATTGTGAATGGCTTCATTGTAAATGGTCATGCAATGTGACAAATACATTTTTAAAGGTACCAATATTTCATGTAGTCTCTCAACTAACAGAAGGTCATAAAGGCTGCATGCATAATAACGTCATGGTTACTTGTGTAACTTCCGTTCCCTGATGGAGGGAATGAGAAGTTGTGTCGATGTAGTGACACTAGGGGTCACTCTTGGTAGCCCGAGACACCTCTGGTCTTTGATAAAAGGCCAATGAAAATTTGCGAGAGGTATTTGCATGCCACTCCCCGGGACATACGGGTATAAAAGGAGCTGCCGTGCAACCACTCATTCAGGTTTTATGCTGAGGAGCTGAGACAAGGTCCGGCCATTTCAGCGGGTAGTTCAGCGTTGTGGCAGGAGGGACACAAAGTCTCATTCCCTCCATCAGGGAACGGAGGTTACACAAGTAACCATGACGTTCCCTATCTGTCACTCACTCAACGTTGTGTCGATGTAGTGACACTAGGGGTCCCTATACGAAATGCCGCAATTGGCTGAACTGTGTTACATGAACTGGCGGTGTGTGATGGGCAGACAACTGTGTGCCTCATAGCCAGCGCACCAGGCCAACATGTAACCTCCCCCAACATAGTTATGAGTGTCAAACGGCCCTTTGGGGACAAGTCAACTACCCAAAAGATAGAGACAGGCTAGCCCAGTCGTGGCCTCTTTTCCCCTTCATTTTTCCACTCCCTAAAAAAAGGGGGAATATCCGACTGGGCTGACCAGGTCTAGTTGGGGGGTGTCCCTCCCAAAGGGAGGACACCGCGGAGACCACACCTCACCCAGAGAGAGGGGGGGATATTTAAGGGGAAAATACGTCACATGGTCTTGCCGAACTATGTCAGAAGTATGTCATGTGGAGAAGTCTCATGGTAGATCCTACCCAACAGGGGAGGGGTTACTACAAACATGGAGACTGTGGCAGAGGGGGCTCTGCCCAAGGAAGATGCAGTTTGCCAACAGGGAAACGAATTAGCGGAAGATATACATCGCATGGGGTTACCTTACAGGGAACCGCCACATGCGGAGCACATTCCCCAGAACAGGGCTCTTAGTTAGCACGTGTACTGGGCTGGCAGCGAGTCTCTCCGAACACTTGACTGCCACAGGGCTCGGAGGAAGTCAACCAGGGAACACTACTGGGAATTAATGGAGCACGTCTTCAGCTCAGAGAAGGTAAAAGGCGCTATGTGCAAGCGATATACCCGGCTGGCTATCCCGGGCTTATCCGCTTGAATTGCATGCCACTACCCAGGACGAAACCGGTTCCACCCGGAAGTTGTAGAACCTCGCAAAGGTGTTGGGTGTTGCCCAGCCCACTGCTCTGCAAATGTCTGTTAGAGAGACACCCCTGGCCAGGGCCCAGGAGGCCGCTACACCCCTGATAGAATGGGCTCGTAGCCCTACCGGGGTGGCACGTCCTGGGCGTGATATGCCATAGCTATGGTGTCAATGAGCCAGTGGGCGATCCTCTGCTTGGAGACAGCACTTCCTTTCCACTGTGCACCAAAGCAGACAAAGAGCTGCTCAGAGATCCTAAAGCTCTGTGTGCGATCCAAATAGATGCGTAAAGCACGCACCAGACACAGCCCATCCAGGGGCCAGACATGGAGATTCCAGAGGTCTTGTCACGGGTGCCAGATGGTGCCCCATCCCTGAGAAAGAAGGTCCTTCCTCAGGGGAATTCGCCGGGGGGGGGGAGCTGTCGCAAGGAGCATGAGGTCCGAGAACCACATCTGGGTGGGCCAGTAGGGTGCTACCAGGACGACCTGCTCCTTCTCCTCCCTGACCTTGCACAGAGTCTGTGCAAGTATGGGGGAAACGCATATTTGTGCAGGCCAGGGGGCCAGCTGTGTGCCAGCGCGTCTATGCCGAGAGGTGCCTCGGTCAGGGCGTACCAGAGCGGGCAGTGGGAGGATTCTTGGGAGGCGAACAAGTCTACCTGTGACTGTCTGAATCTACTCCAGATCAGCTGGACCACCTGAGAGTGGAGTCTCCACTCTCCCCTGAGGGTAACCTGCCATGACAGTGCGTCTGCTGCAGTGCTGAGGTCGCTCAGGATGTGAGTTGCTCACACCAACTTGAGGTGCTGTTGACTCCAGAGGAGGAGACTGTGGGTGAGTTGTTACATACAACGAGAGTGCAGACCCCCTTGGCGGTTGACATATGCTACCATTGCTGTGTTGTCTGTCCGAACTAACACGTGCTTGCCCTGGATCAACGGCCGGAACCTCCACAGGGCGAGCAGAATTGCCAGCAGCTCAAGGCAGTTGATGTGCCAAGACAGCCGCGGGCCCGTCCATAAGCCTGCGGCTGCGTGCCCGTTGCAAACAGCGCCCCAGCCCGTTTGGAGGCGCGCTGTCAATGAGACTGAGTCCAACTCCAAAACCGAGAAAAGAGATGCTCTGAACCGGGAGGAGCTTGCTCTTTTCCCAGTTGACCTGAAGCCCTAATCAGCTGAGGTGCGAGAGCACCAAGTCCCTGTGTGGACACAACATGTCCCGAGAGTGCGCTAGGATTAGCCAATCATCGAGATAGTTGAGAATGCGAATGCCCACCTCCCTTAACGGGGCAAGAGCTGCCTCTGCGACCTTTGTGAAGATGTGAGGGTACAAGGACAGACCGAAAGGGAGGACCTTGTACTGATACGCCCGAAGCTCGAATGCAAACCGGAGGAAGGGTCTGTGTCGAGGTATAATCAAGACGTGAAAGTACGCGTCCTTCAGGTGTACCGCCGCAAACTAATCTTGATGCCGGACGCTCGCCAGAATGTCTGTGTAAAGCCTGGATCAGTACTCGCAGGTCCAAGATTGGCCGAAACCCACCACCTTTTTTTCGGTACGATGAAGTAGGGGCTGTAAAACCCCTTATTCATTTCAGCCAGAGGGACAGGTTCTATCGCACCCTCCCGTAGGAGGGTGGTGATCTCCGCGCGCAAGGTAGCAGCGTTTTCGTCCTTCACCAAGTGAAGTGGATACCGCTGAACCTGGGCGGATGCCTGGCAAACTGAATCGCGTAGCCGAGTCAGACGGTCCGGATCAGCCATCGTGAAGGATTGGAAAGTGCAAGCCACGCATCCAAGTTCCGCGTGAGGGGGACCAAAGGGACAACCTCGTCGGACGTACCGGCAGGTGGGGCCTCGCAGCGAGGTGGAGCTCGAGGTGCCACACCATGTCGTAGCCGTGCTGAGTCTAGGGACATTGAAGCACTTACCTGGCTCCTTGTGACCACCCCCGGAACAGCCTGGGATGGGGGAGGAAGAGGCCTGTCCTCGCAACCCGTGGAGACTGTCACATCGGGGGCAGATCTGTGCCACAGCTGGGCGCGCAGAGGTGGGGAGACCGCCGTTGGAGTGCCAATTCTGCAAGGGTAAAAAGGTAGACGGTGGTCATGATGACAGCCATGCACACCGGGTATGTGACCCAGGGAACGAGGAAACCGCTCTTTTGCTGAACTGTTGGGTACCGCAGCCACTTGGGCATGCGGCAAAATCAAATGAAAAGGCAACAAAAGATTCTCCACCCGGCCCTCCACCGGGGGATGGAGTGGTCTTCCTACCAGCTCCAAAGCAGTGAGTTTCGTCGACCCTGGGTCGCCCATCTCAGGGGCGATTCGTGGGTTCTTGGCGGCCGGCCGTGAGATGGGTGGCGTCTGCTTCCTGCGGTGGGCTCCATGCCGGGGCCGGGCCGAAGGGGCGGGCTGTGGCGGAGCCGGTGCAGTCACCACAGGGGGACGCCCTTGGCGACGAGCAGATGGGGTACAGGATCTTGAGCCGCTCCGGGGCAGGATAGCCTCTGTCTGCTGCTTCACCATTGAGAATTGCTGGGCAAAGTCCTCGACGGTGTCGCCGAATAGGCCAGCCTGGGAGATAGGGGCAGCAAGGAACCGTGTCTTGTTGGCCTCACCTATCTCGACCAGGTTGAGCCAAAGGTGGCGCTCCTGGTCCACTAATTTGGACATAGCCCGCCCGAGAGACTGCGCCGTGACCTTCATTGCCCGGAGAGCGATGTCGGTCGCTGAATGCAGTTCCTGCATCAGATCTGGGGTGGAACAACCCTCATGCAGTTCTTTTTGCACCTTAGCTTGGTGGACCTGCAGGAGAGCCATGGCATGCAGGGCAGAGGCGGCTTGTCCAGCAGCACTGTAGGCTTTGGTCGTCAGGGACGATGTGAACCTAGAGGGCTTTGACGGGAGCTTTGGGTGACTGCGCCAGGTGGTGGCGTTCTGCTGGCATAGGTGCACCGCGAGCGCCTTATCCACTGGGGGAATTCCGTATAGCCCCTAGCCGCCCCACCATCGAGGGTAGTGAGGGCAGGGGAACTGAGAAATCGGGACCGGGCAGTAAAAGGTGCCTCCCATAATTTTGTCAGCTCCTCGTGCACTTCTGGGAAGAAAGGCACTGGAGCGGGGTGTGGCTGCTTTGAGCGGCGCCGCGAGCCCAGGAACCAATCATCGAGCCATGAGGGTTCGGGGGAGAGCGGAGGGTTCCACTCTAGCCCGACACTCGTGGCCGCCCGGGAAAGCATGTCCATCATTTCCACATCAGCCTGTGACTGGGCAATCGTCCCCGAAGGGGGGAGCCCAGCTGAGGCTTCTGGGTCTGACTGGACAAGCCCGCTCTCCAATGCTGCGCTCGAGAGCTCATCAGCTTCGCGGGCTCCGAACAAGAGGTCGAACTCGCCATGAGACGAGCCGGCGGACTCATCCGGAAGCCCGATCGGGGCAGACGAGCATGCTGGGGAATGGGAGGTCCGCGGGGGGATACCCAGCGGAGGCGGTCCCATTGGGGTCCCCAAATCGCCCCCAGTGCTAGCCGCGCTGGCCTCATACCCGTAGGTAGAAGGACCAAGGCGGGGAGATGCTGGGGTGGCTTGCTTTCTTATGAAAGCAAGCCGTGACTGCAACGTTGCCATGGTCATGTTCTCGCAGTGAGAACATGAACCATCCACGAATGCTGTCTCCGTGTGGGTTGCGCCCAGACACGAAAGACAGTGATCGTGACTGTCTGAAGTTGAGAGGTAACGACCGCAACCAGGAATAACACACAAACGAAAAGGCATCTTTAAAAAGATGCGTCTTTAAAAAGACGTTCCGTGTGTGCCCAGGGGCACAGGAACGTCTTTTAGGAAAATATACTCTCTTTTTTCTGCCAAAGTGCCCAGGGGCGTTCTCTGCAGTGCACCAGTGCAGAGGAGGGAGAAGCCGCTGAAATGCGCCATCAGATCCAGCAGAGGTGAATGAACAGTCAGCTCAGTAAACATCGACCGTTCGGCTCTGAAGAGAAAATCTGAATGAGTGGTTGCACGCCAGCTCCTTTTATACCCGTATGTCCGGGGGAGTGGCATGCAAATACCACTTGCCAATTTTCAATGGCCTTTTATCAAAGACCAGAGGTGTCACGGGCTCCCAAGAGTGAACCCTAGTGTCACTACATCGACTCAACATCGAGTGAGTGACAGATAGGGAACTATAAAAATATATATAGAAATGCAGTTTAAAATAGTTTTAGATGGAGTATGTTACACCGCAGGACAGGCCAGCTTCCCAAAATGTTTAAAGTCTATATGATCTCTATTTCTAAAACACATGCTGTATACAGTATAAATACATCTGACACACTTACTGTGTGTGTGTGTGTGTGTGTGTGTGTGTATCAAAAACAAAATCAAAAACATTTTTAAAAGATAAATGTTTATTAAGAGATACAAATATTTTTTTCTCATTTTTTAGGTACTGTAAAATCTTTCATCGATACACTTGCTTTTTTCACTTACAGATATTCTTCAAAAATAAAATAAAAAATAGAACATTTCTAATCATTACTAAAGGTTATCTCTTGAGTTTATAAACACTGCCACTCTTAGCTATTCTTCAAAAATGGAAGGCTTTCAAGAGACGTGCAATAGAGAAAAATCGGTCAAGTCTCTGTTACGCTTGTATTAGAACCCTGAGACTGGACTAAAAAAAATTGCCTCTTTCAACATTATCATTGGATTTCAGTTTAAAATGTAATATAAAAGCTGAAGTGTGTAATTTCCACACCACTACCATCACCAAACAGAGTTGCAAAAGAAAATACTGTTTTCAAACAGGTTTCCCAAACACTCCCTCTGTCTGCCACTGGTAGAAAAAAACCCAGATATTCCTGCCCCAAACTCATGACATTAGTTGGGCCAATTTTGCTATGGCTGGATGTTTGGGATGCTCAACAAAAAGACCAATGCTTTCATAGAGCTTGTTGTGGGAAATTGATCTACGAATAGCTTAGCTGGTATAGGGAAAAGTATTTGAAAAACTCAATAAATTATTGCACACTTCAGCTTTAAGTTTCAGTTACACTTGGCATTACTACTGTACCAAGCTAGAAACTGTTGAAATCAATTGAACATCTCCCTATGTGATTGGCTGCAGTTCTGTTTTGTATAATTTTGAATAAAAGTATATTGAAGCTAAACTATGCAATTCATATAATGGCAGCAAAGAATCAAATTTATCATTTAGTTTCTTATTTAAAAAACTGCATTGAGTTTTTTGGTGTTAATATAGCATACCATATGTGGTAGCTTAAATTGGCCCCTGTTCATTGATTCTGACATTATACAACGCTACGTTGAGCACACACCCTTACCTTCAAATTATAAGTAATTCAACAAATCCAAGTACCAACGTTTTGGAAGAAAGGTGGAGAGAGTTATAATGCATATCGTTCTACAAAACATTGCACATTACAGTTCGCAGCAAGCTCTTTTTTTTTTTTTTTTTTGATTAGTTGTATATGTGATCTATTGGTAACTGTTGAATACAGTGACATTTTATTAAATGCAAAAGGCAAATGTGATGGGAAACAAAAAAATAAAAAATAAATAAACAGCTTAAATTTGATATACAAACAAAACAAAAGAAAAAAACCCTGAATCTATATGAAAATCTTGTCAGGCAGCTTCACATTCAACACCCCAAAATAAGAACGTGCTTGGTGCCTGTTAATGTGGCATGATATTTTTTATTAAATGTGGTACGTTGCAATGGCAGGCTAGCTAGCGTCTTCAATACTACTATTTTTTAATGCCAGATCCTAGACTTCTCCATGTTCGATAGTGGAAGAGACTACTAAGAATTAGTGTGACATGCATTTCCGAGGTTATACACCATGGGAAATGAACACTTACAAACAGTTAGACTTCATGTACATGAACTTTGCACCATAGTGGAGAATGTAGTGTCCTTTGTGCTAGTGGTTTAGTGCTTGAACATTACTCTGTAGACAAGCAGGGCTAACCAGTGAGATTCTTCCAGACAGCACAAACTCCAGTCTAAACGGTTTTTAGGACACACTTAGCATCATAAAATGAAAGATCTACAATAATGCATAACACTACCAAAACAACAACAACAATAACAACAAAAACAAAAAAAAACAAAAATTCTTTATAAGCATTTTTGTCATTTTCCAGTAAAAATTCCTTAAAAAAAAAAAAAAAAAAACATTTACTTGAGAAGAAAAATTGTGCAAGATATTAATACTTCATAGAATCTGACAAAAATGCATGAGGTTTATTGCTTAAAAATAAGAAATAACAATATGCCAAAGGGGTTTATGATATATTCTCTGTAAAAAGTCTTATCGTAACCAATTTTGCTTCGAAATATTTTTTTTAAATATTTTTTTTAAAGGAATATTCTGGCTTCAATATTAGTTAAGTTCAGTTGAAAGAATTTGTAGCACAATGTTGATTCCCACAGGAAAAAAATAAATCTATTCATCCCTCCTTTTCTTTAAAAAACCACAAATCTAGATTACAGTGAGGCACTTACAATAGAAGTATATGGGGCCAATATTTGAAGGGTTTAAAGGTAGTAATGTGAAGCTTATAATTTTATAAAAGCACTTATATTAATTCTTCTGTTAAAACTCATGTATTATTTGAGCTGTATAGTTGTTTAAAATTGTCGTTATTGTGGGATTACTGGGTTTACAGGTTTAAGTTGTCATGGCAACAAAGTTGTAAAATATAACTTTACACAGAAAAGGTTAGTAAGCGATTTTATAACATTAAAATCATTTAAACACAGATATCATTTACTGCTTGTGGCTATACTTCTAAAACACTGAGTATTTTAACATTTATGGATTTGCCCCATTGACTTCCATTGTAAGTGCCTCACTGAAACCCAGATGTTTGCTTTTAGATATTTTTACTGGAAAACAAGACAAAAAATACTGATTGAGAAAATGATTTTTGCACTTAAGGACTTATATCACTATTCAAAGTTTCCTCCCTAAAATGACGAACAGTTCATCACGGGAGAGGATAAGTGGATTTTTCTTTTTTTTTTAATGTGCGTACACCAACTTCACTTGTCAAACACGATTTACGTTCACTCTTTTACTGTTTATGGAGCCCTTTGTGGGATGTTTTTTTTTCTTTCATAATTTTAATCTAAAAATAAGCACAGCTCACTTCAATTCCAATATGTACAAGATAAAAGTTACAAAAATAGAACAGTCGTGGTTCTAATTTAGATACTGTTGTATGTGATCTCTTCTCACTCTAATAACAGTGACAATAATAGTAATATAATAATAGTAATTTGATAAAAATATTAAAAATACAGACAGAAAAAAATGTAACTTTCTCTGTAGAAAAACAAAAAACAAGGACTCCTAGTGCAGATGCGTAGCAATGTAAACCTGGTCCTACGACTATGTCAAAAGTTACAGAGTATATTTTATAACATATGTATATAGAATCACATATATATAATGGAAAAGCAGGACATTTGATTCCTCTCACAGAGAGCATTCACATCATAGTTTCTATGATGGTGTGGGTGGGCTTCATCAAGCCTCCATTCCAGTTGGGGTCCAGGGGCTGCGACAGCTCATTGCTTTTGGGCCGGTAGTCTTGGGGGCAAGAACTGGCCCCTCCCCTCACGGGTGCCGCCACAGCTTTGATCCTCTGGAGGGAAACATAAATGTAAGATATTAGCTCAGTCATTTACGACAGCTGATCTAAATGGAGGATGTCGATGGTAAAATAGTTTAGCAGAACATCTACATATGCATGTATTCGGCCTGATCTCCTGAAAATGGCATGACTGTGGCAACATTTTTGCAAAATAATATTACGTGGTTCATTACACGCAGTTCCGAATTGAAATGTGATCATGCCCGAAAAAGTTGGTTATGTTATGCAAACATTAAAATGTATCACCTTACAAGTCCTACGCTATATTAAATGTGTTTTGATTTCAAAAGTTAGCATTTTGTGACGAACAGGGCAAAAATAACTGATAATCTGCCATTTTATAACCTAGTGAGCTGCGTACAGTATTTATTGTTTTTAAAGTAGGTGGTAGTGGAGTGCATTTTCAAAAGTCTCCACTTTCAGCGGAGAAAAATGATGTTATGGTGTGCTGTTTAATGCATTTTCAAATGAAAAAGGATTAGTATGGATGTGGCCTAAGATACTGGCCAAAATCTTGATTTTGAGAAGACAGTACCTGAATACCTGAATGTACTGTGCCAAGGTCAGAGAGAATGGTGGTGATGAGTCCAGAGAATACAACAGACAATCTTTGTGTGTGCTATGTACTGCATATTTATGTTTATTAGAATATTGCTGTTAGCTTAGGAACATTCTAACTTCAAACTTTTAACCTACTGCTAACCTACAGTATTTAAACCAATAGCGAGTTGAGTTTTCTATGAGGTTTACGCAAGAAGTATTATTTGTGTGATGCACTAAATTGCTGCCTATGTAGATCATATGAGTTTGCATTTCAGCTAGCATAATGCCTTATAATGTAGCTGCCTATATAGGAAGTGGACAGCAAGTCAGCTCACTAGGTTTGGAAAGCAGCTTTCACCTGAATGTCTTAAGAGAAAAGCTAAACAATCTTGTCCTTCGCAACAAATGACTCACCTCTATGAGCGGCCCATCCGATTGAATGATTTTGATCACAACCACCATTGGTATGCAGATCATGGACGCAAGGGCGAGGGTCCAGCCAACTCCAATGGACCAATCCGGGTACTCGTAGACTTTGTTGTACCTCAAGGGTGTATACTTGACCAATGAGAAGACAAAGCATCCCTGGAACAAGAAACAAACAAAGGGTCACTGCAGTGTACTACAACAATCCAGGGCTCATGCAATTGCAGGCGTGTCCTCCATTGGTGTTCCATTGGTATTCTTGACAGGCAATTGAAAACTGATTAATAAAAATGGCAGTAAGAAATGCTTCACTCTGCCTAAACGAGTTAAAACTATGAAAATATCAGTTCAGTGGATTATCAAGAGTTCACAAAGCTTCCAATACACCTAGACTAGTTAATCCGCTGCAAACGAGCAGTTTAACCTAAAGGATGATAAAAAGCCTTGTCACTCCTGAAAGGCAATATGGCTTTACATAGGGAAAGGATTTCCTTTGTCCCCTATAGCCCTTTAGAGTTAAGAGAAAGGTACATTCATGATCTCATGGAAACTAATCCAGCACTTATCCTCAGATTCTTTCATTCATTCTGTTTTGGCCGGCAGATGGTCACCCCATCTGGAGCTCTGTTACAGTGAGTGGGGAGTCGGATTTTTGCAGCAATCCAAAGCGAAAAAGCAGTCTTTGCATGTTGTCCCTGTGGGTAAGGGAGGTAATGCACACAATCCTAAATTGAACAGCGTAAAATGCTTTCACAGGACTCAACAAGCCACATGATTAGATGCACGGATTGACTGTCTCAGACACGGAGGCAACTGAGATTCATCCTCAGTCACTATGCCACCACAAGGACTTAGAGCGCATTGGGAATTCAGCATGCCAAATTGAAAAAAAAAGAAAAAAAGAAAAAAGAAAAGGACAATCAGGTCCAAAAGACATTCTATGCAAGTACATGAAAGCAGACACTTGAAGCTAAGCAAGTTCGTTTTCCCGAAGTGTTGCGATGAAAATGTGTCAAATTAGCAATTTATACCACAACGCAACTACGTTTCGCATTCGAAGAATGCCACAAGGGACACCATAGTGGGCAGCAGCATAAACTGTCTTCTTCTATGGTAAGTTCTATCTGTCAGACCAACTACTGTCATGGTTGAGCAACAGTTTGAAAAATCTTGCTGTGTAAAGCAGGTAAAGTTATACAAAGTCAACAGGTTTATTGATAGCTCTCTGAATAATAACATCGGGTTTGTTTGACTTTTGAAAGTAACTCAAGTAATGCAAGAACGCATATTATGTATGTAAAACAGAGCCATGTGCTTTCACGCCTGCATTCGCATACATCTGTAAAGTTTGTTTCTGGCCTAAAGCCTATTTTAAGGACTCTATTTAACTGAGAAAAAAAAACTTACCACACACAGAAAAGGTGTGATTACAGTCCAGCTCCACTTCATCCAGGGATTTGGTCTGTAACCAATCATCTCTTCAATTGCATCATAGAAATTATCAGCGCCTGTGAGAAAGAGGAATATGCTGAGGTATGACCTATGCAACACAGTTAGTACATTGGTTTAATTCATGATTTTAAGGATTAGTTCACCCAAAAAAGAAAATTCTTTCACAATTTATTCACCCTCATGCCATCCCAGATGTGTATGACTTTCTTTCTTCTGCTAACACAAATGAAGATTATTTCAGCTCTGTAGGTCCATAATACGCAAGTGAATGGGTGCCAAATTTTTGAAGCTCCGAAAAGCACTTATAGCCATCATAAAAGTAATCCATAAGACATAAGGATTAATTAATGTCTTCTGAAGCGAAACGTTAGGTGTGTGTAAGAAATAGATCCATTTTTAAAACTTTTTTTTACAAACAATTCACGAGGGTCGAGGTCAAGCACGTTGGCAAGTTTATGCGAGAACTGCCACGTGAAATATGAAAAAAAAAAAAAACGGAAGCGCAGTGTTGTTTAAAACAGAGAAGCATAGATAATCATACACACATGCCTCATTCGGCTGGTTTGGATACGTCAACTGCGGCGCCATCTTGGCACGGTCAACAAGGAGAGCTGTTTGAATCGGTTTGAATGATGCCTCAGACTGAGCTCCTTGTTCAGACCGCTGCATAAACTGCTTTTGTGTGGAAACAGTATTGCGGTCAATAAAAACAGCTGCTAATAAGGGATCTACTTATGAATATATATGCAAAGGAGGCTTTCGCGCTTATGTCACACAAAAGGCAGTTTGAACTCACCCTCATCAACGAGCTGGCCGGAAGCGAACATTTTTAGTAAAAAAAGTTTTAAAAATTGATCTAATTCTTACAAACACCTAGCGTTTCGGTTCAGAAGATATTAATTAGACCACTGGAATCGTATGGATTATGTTTATGATGGTTATATGTACTTTTTGCAGCTTCAAAAAGTTGGCATCCATTCACTTGTATTTTATGGACCAACAGAGCTGAAATATTCTTCTAAAAATCTTCATTTGTGTTCTGCTGAAGAAAGACAGTCATCCACATCTGGGATGGCATGAGGGTGAGTAAATGATGAGAGATTTTTGGGTCAACTATTTCTTTATGGCTGTACTAATAATACTCAATATGCATCAAACTGTCCATAGGCGTGCCTGGTGAAATACAAAGGCTAAATCTGTTGTGCTGTAGATTGTGGATACATTACCAGGAATATCCTGCATAATAAAGAGCATCAGTGAATCTACCTGCTTGCTGGTTTTAAGCCAATTAAGCTGCAGCTTGTTATCAACAGGAGTTGGCTTATACAGACCTATTCAGAGCTCGTTTCGATTTTTAAATCAAGATCATGACAGTAAGGAACAAAGAGCTTCTGTACCTTTTTTAGAACAAGGCTAAATCGCACAGCTGAAACCCTGTTTTGAGCACTAAATCTTTGCTGTAATTCATCAATATCTGTTTTAACAAAGTACCACACCTGAGCTGCAATTTCATGGGTCAGTAACAATTATTAATTCATTTTGTAGGAGAAAGTATTTTGTTAGCAATGAGGGACTTGTCTCATCTCTCAAGAAAATGGTACTCATTTTGCTGGCACCTTCCATGAAGAGGATACAATGCTATGTTATGACATCAAAACACTTTAATATAGCGCATTACTTGTAAGGCAGTACATTTTAATGGAGTGTAATGTAGTGGTGGTGGCATAGTGGGCTAAAGCACATAACTGGTAATCAGAGGGTTGCTGGTTTGATCCCCACAGCCACCACCAATGTGTCCTTTAGCAAGGCACTTAACTCCAGGTTGCTCTGGGGGTATTGTCCCTGTAATAAGTACACTGTAAGTCGCTTTGGATAAAAGCGTCTGCCAAATGTATAAATGTACATTTTAACATTTGCATTACATAACCAACAACTTTTCCAAGCTTGTTCAAGTGTGATCAAATTGTGCGGTAGCTCAACTGCAATCCAAAGGAAAAGAGGTATGAGTCTTGAAGAGCATGCAAGAAAGTGTCATAGAAGCAACACAAAATACCATGGTTGCTTCAGCAATTGCAATTTACATCTCACATTTGTTTTTTATGACACTACTGGTTAGGTTTACCTTTAAGGTTTAGGGATAGGAGGTTTGATTTGTTGATTTAAAATTCGATAGATCATTAACCTTAAAAAAGTCAGCTGTTTGGGTGAAAATTTTACTTGCTTTTAGTGCCACACAATGGACAGTTCACTTTGGAACTGCCACAATGTAATGTAATGAACATGTAATGAACTACGCAATGTTTTGGATAAATTTATTTTCATGAGATCAGACTGCATATTTATGAAATAAGTCAAATGTTCTATTAAAATAAACAAAATAATGAGTAACAGGGATCTAAGTAGCATGGTTGCAGATTTGGCCTAAATTAAGCTAGCACTCAGTAGGGACTGCCTACTGTACTTTAGGACCAGTTGTTGCTTTGTAGTTACTGAAAAACTTGTATTTCCTGTAAATAGAATATAATTATTTGTTTGGTCATTTTTCTTACAATTACAACAGGATTGGTAACAGGATTGAATAACTGAGCTTGATGCAGTCAACAATATATATATATTATTGTTGACTGCATCAAGCTCAATTATTCAATATACAGTTGTGCTCAAAAGTTTGCATACCATTGGAGAATTGGTAATATATGTACCATTTTTAAAGAAAACGTGAGTGAGCAGGCAAAACACATTTCTTTTATTTCTTATGGGATTCATATTCAACTGTAGGTTATAACAGACTGGCACAAACATAAAACAAAACATGGCAACAAAGAATAAAATGAAATGACCCCTGTTCAAAAGTCTGCATACCCTTAGTTCTTAATACTGTGTATTGCCCCCTTTAGCATCAATGACAGCGTGCAGTCTTTTGTAATAGTTGTCTATGAGGCCCCAAATTCTTGCAGGTGGTATAGCTGCCTATTCGTCTTGGCAAAATGCCTCCAGGTCATGCAAAGTCTTTGGATGTCTTGCATGAACCGCACGTTTGAGATCTCCCCAGATGGCTCGATGATATTAAGGTCAGGAGACTGTGATGGCCACTCCAGAACCTTCACCTTTTTCTGCTGTAACCACTGGAGGGTCAACTTGGCCTTGTGCTTAGGGTCATTGTCGTGCTGGATAGTCCAAGAGTGTCCCATGCGCAGCTTTCGTGCAGAAAAGTCTAAATTGTCTGCCAGTATTTTCTGATAACATGCTGCATTAATCTTGCCATCAATTTTCACAAGATTCACCGTGCCTTTAGAGCTCACACACCCCCAAAACTTCAGTGAGCCACCACCATGCTTCACAGTGGGGATGGTATTCTTTTCACTACAGGCCTTGTTGACCCCTCTCCAAACATAGCGCTTATGGTTGTGACCATAAAGCTCTACTTTGATCTCGTCACTCCAAATTACAGTGTGACAGAAGCTGTGAGACATGTCAATGTGTTGTCAGGCATATTGTAACCGGGCTTTTTTGTGGCATTGGCGCTGTAAAGGCTTCTTTCTGGCAACTCGACCATGCAGCTCATTTTTGTTCAAGTATCCTGGTATTGTGCTCCTTGAAACAACCACACCATCTTTTTCCAGAGCAGCCTGTATTTCTCCTGAGGTTACCTGTGGGTTTTTATTTGTATCCCAAATTCTGGCAGTTGTGGCTGAAATCTTTCTTGGTCTACCTGACCTTGGCTAGGTATCAAGAGATCCCCAAATTTTCCACTTCTTAATAAGTGATTGAACAGTACTGACTGGCATTTTCAAGACATTGGATATCTTTTTATATCCTTTTCCATCTTTATAAAGTTCCATTACCTTGTTACGCAGGTCTTTTGACAGTTCTTTTCTGCTCCCCATGGCTCAGTATCTAGCCTGCTCAGTGCATCCATGTGAGAGCTAACAAAATCATTGACTATTTATACACAGACACTAATTGCAATTTAAAAAGCCACAGGTGTGGAAAATTAAACGTTAATTGCCATTTAAACCTGTGTGTATCACCTTTTGTGTCTGTAACAAGGCCAAACATTCAAGGGTATGTAAACTTTTGATCAGGGCCATTTGGGTGATTTCTGTTATCATTATGATTTAAAAAGGAGCCAAACAACTATGTGATAATAAATGGCTTCATATGATCACTATCCTTAAATAAAAGACCAGTCGTATTTTCAAAATCAATGCCAAAAATTCACAATTTCTGCCAGGGTATGCAAACTTTTGAGCACAACTGTATATATATACACTACCGGTCAAAAGTTTTGAAACACTTATTCTTTATTATAATTTTTTTTCACATTTTTGAATAATATTAAAGTCATCAAATCTATGGAATAACATAAATGGAACTATAGGAATAATGTTGTGACTAAACAAAATCCAAAATAAATCAAAGCTGTGTTATATTTTTGCATCTTCAAAATAGTCACCCTTTGCCTAGAATTTGCAGACATGTACTCTTGACATTTTCTCAACCAACTTCTTGAGGTATCACCCTGGGATGCTTTTTAAACAGTATTGAAGAAGTTCCCATCTATGTTGGGCACTTATTGGCTGCTTTTCTTTATTATTTGGTCCAAGTCATCAATTTCAAAAAAAAAATAAATTTTTTAATAAAATGTTAGTTTTATAATTAAATAAATTAATATGGTGGCACAATTACATTTTTGTCTACAAAACTAATTTCAAATATTTAAGCATACGCCTTCAGATCAATGATTTTAAGATCATGAGAAACATTTCAGTCAAGTGTTTCAAAACTTTTGACCGGTAGTGTATATACACAGTATATATAAATGATGATATTGTCTACTTGTGTTCCCACTTCCAAGGTGTTGCATTTTAATGCAAATTTTGAAATAGACGATAACAGAGTGGCACGCAAATATGGGATACAGCTGAATATACAGTATATCTACTGAATTTATATAAAAATTCTCATCTACAATTAATTAAAAAAGTAACATTCAAACATAATAATGCACAAAAGCTATGAAAAATACAAATTCAAACCATTTCAAAATTATGACTGTTAGTTTTATTTGTTTAAAATTACAGGCAAGAACAAGTCCAGTGAGGTAGGACAGCCCCAAATTTGGGGTGCCTTTGGAATGTTTAAAACTAGCTAATTTTAACGCTATGATAATTTTATGTTAAATAATACTTTTTTCTAACATATCTAAAATTATCTCTCTGACGGAAATGAGATTAACACCTTTATTCATTTTTTTTATTATTATTTTAAAGTAACAGAACACAAATTGTACCCTATTCATGGAAAGTGCCTGCTACAGTTTAAAATATACCACTACATGATATTCATAGAAGTTACATTTTCTGCGCTCTTGTTGTTGGACTTACCATAGACCCAGGCTACAGCAATACATTCAAAGAAAGCAACCCATAAAAGGCACACGCCACTGGCTGCATAGTAGTCAAAGAGTTGAAACACATACATTCCACCCTGAAGAAAAGACAAAAAAACAAAACAAAAGAAAACTGAGTAGGCTCTAGCACATGGTATAATTGCAGTCACAAAAGCTGACACAATAGAAGACTGTTATGTCCATTACCATCTCCAAGAGGGGGGTTGGCTGAACAGTTGACTAGTTTTCTTTTAGTAACAAACACTTTTGTTGCACTATGCATTCAGGAGTGACATAATACATTATGTCACGGAAAAAAATGGGACAGTGTGGCCTAAGCCACAAAATAGCATTCCCAGTTAATCGCCATTCCGGGGGCTTAGCAATCAAGGGCCACCCATTGAAATGGGCAGAGGAATCTTAAATGTGCAATGCATTGTCAGACCAAGCCCTGGTCTCCTAATATAGCAATAAGGTTCCTCTGTGGAATTCTCACTGCTCAAAGCAGGTCAGGCCATCCATAAAAAGACATGGAAGTGGAGGAGATAAGGCACTGCATGGAGTGAAGGACCCTTTCCTATTGGGAGAGAGCTTTGGCTCTAGATCTAGAATAAGTGTGGCGTAACTCTTGATTACAGGAACTGAGGGTTTGGTTGAGGGCCACATACTATCAAATGACAATGTCACTAAAATCCTAAAAGGAAAACATATGGTGTCGGACCATTCAACTAAGCTGTATTTGATACACTCTCTATTTAGCCAGGAGAAACTAGCTGGTCCAATATGTGGCCCAAGTGGTAAAGACTAGAATTAGAAAGTTTTTTTAACTGTGTAACTGGTTTTAACTAATGTGTCAAAAAAAAAAAAAAAAAAAAAAAAAAAGATCACTTAAAGAAAAAGAAAAAGAATCTCATGTCGTTTCAAACATGTATGCTGCTTTTTATCTGTGGATCATAAAAGGAAAATGTATTCTGAATCTACATGCTGCTCTTTTCCCTGCAATTATAGTATCAAGTAATAAATAAATAAATAAATAAAATGAGAAAAGTATTCAATACAACTTGTATACCATAAGTTAAGACGAATCGAAATCATTAAACTGAATTGGAATGTAAACTGCAATTGTCTTCCCAGCCCTAGGTGAAATGATCAAAAGCCCCACAACAAAATGCTTGAGGGTGACACAGTCCCATATCGAAGTGCTTATGCGTCCCGTATACGGAAAGTTGGTTCTGCTATAAAGTGAAGCACTATCCACTGCCATTTTATTGAAAAGATGGAGGGCTATCTTCATTAAAACATCTCCTTTTGTGTTCCACATACAAAACAAAAAAAGGTCAAATGGGTTTGGAAAAAGAAGAGGGTGAATAAATTGACAATTATTTTTAGTTTTTGGTGAACTATTTCTTTAAAGGAATAGTTCACCCAAAAATGACAATTCTCTCATCATTTTCTCACCCTTATGCCATCCCAGATGTTTATGACTTTCTTTCTTCTGCTGAACACAAATGAAGATTTTTAGAAGAATATTTCAGCTCTGTAGGTCCATACAATGCAAGTGAATGGGTGCCAAAATTTTGAAGCTCCAAAATCCACATAAAGCAAGCATGACAGTAATCCATATGACTCCAGTGGTCATATCCATGTATTCAGACACAATATGATAGGTGTGGTGAGAAACAGATCAATATTTAAGACATTTTTGATCATAAATTCTCCTCCCTGCCCAGTAGGGGGCGATATGCATGAAGAATGTTATTCACCACAAACAGAAGAAGGAGAAAGTGAAAGTGAAGGAAAAATGACTTAAATATTGATCTGTTTCTCTCCCACACCTATCATATTGCTTCAGAAGTTATGGATTTAACCACCAGAGTTGTCTGGAGTACATTTATGTTGCCCTTAAGTGGATTTTAGAGCTTCAAAAATTTGGCACCCATTCACTTGCATTGTAAAGAACCACAGAGCTGAGATATTCTTCCAAAAATCTTAGTTTGTGTTCAGCAGAATAAAGAAATTTATACACATCTGGGATGGCATGAGGGTGAGTAAATAATGTGAGAATTTTTGGGTGAACTAACCTTTTAAGAAAAAAGAGAGTATTGCTAGTGTACAGTACTCACCTTGGTGACCATTGTAAGTCCCAATAGGTAGCTCATGAAACACACAATAGCTATGAAAATTTCACGCCGATATCCCTTCCGTAGGAAGGATGGATACAGATCCACTAGGGATGTGATCTGCCCTTCCACTTCGACAAACTGGGAAAAGAAAACAACACTGTCAGCTCTACTGGTTTGCTGTGTGCTGACTTAAGCTGAAATGTTTTAACCATATATCTACATACATTTTAGGCGGCTTTTCTGTCTGTTAGCTTTGAGGCTAAAAGTTGACAAAATTGAGGACATCATCTTGTACACACTTTAGAATGAGAATGTCCCTCCCCTAATACAACCTGCCATGACAAGCAATAGTAACAAATCGTGGTTCACAGCTGTGATGTAAACTAAAAGGTTATTGGCTTTTGCAACTTCCTGTTTCAATAGGAAATGCATCAACAGAGGAAAGAAAGTGTACTCTCAGTTTGGTGGAACTATAAGGAGAGACATACAGTAGTAAAAGGAGTCCATTACCCAAGTACTGTACGCTCACAAGTACTGTACAAAGTAATCCCTTTAATGTGACATAGTACAGCTTAGCGAGTATCATTTTAGAGAAACATATTTTATTTAGCCATTCGAGCCTTGGTACAGTAAACTCCCATGATGTGGATGGATACTTATTTAGCAAAGTGTTCAATTTCACTGGAGCTGAGAAATGTGATAGTACACGGCTCCAACTGTTGCATGGACGATTAGCTGCAAACAAAGTTTTTTTCTTTCTTTTTCTGTTCGTTATTTTCTCTCTCCTGCACTATGACAACTTGCTTAACTGTTGTGTTTAAAAGATTGCAAAGGAGAAGAGGTTAATAATCTGGACAGGAAACACATTCTAGATGTTCATATTCTAGAGAGCATCTGATTGGACAAAAATCTGTGTGGTACAAGATGAGTCATCATCAGTTTGGTCAGAAAAAGGCAGTATATTTTAAATGCCTACGTATATCTGCAAAAAAAATTAAAAATTATAATTTTTGGATTACACTAGCATATACTGATGCTGTCTTAAATGCTACTAAACATGGACTAAAAGCCACATAACTCACATTTTTAATTCATGGGGTCTTTAAAGCATTACCAGAGTGACATTTTGGTAGTGCTTGGATAAAAATCACTACAGGGACATTTCTCTTATGAAACTGGGCTAGGCTGAACAAATCAATGTCTTGCCGTGTCATTTCTACTCATGATATTTAAGCTGTTTAGCATAAAATTCTTTCTTTTGACTTTCAATTTACCTGACTGTCGAGGCCCAACAGCAGAAGCATGACGAAAAAAAGAATGGCCCAAAATGTAGGCAGTGGCATCATAGTGACGGCTTTAGGGTAAGCAATGAAAGCCAAGCCAGGACCTATTGGGTAGAAAACAGAAAGAGGGGGAAATGGAGAGAACACAATTAGCAAGGCTAGCCATTTGCACACTTTGATCTATGCCGCTGTGGCGCGTTTCATCATTGGTACAGACCAAAAGGAAATATGAAAAGAAAAATAGAGCGAGTATCTACAGTGCATCAGGAAAGTATTCACAGCGCTTCACTTTTTCCACATTTTGTTATGTTACAGCCTTATTCCAAAATGGATTAAATTCATTATTATCCTCGAAATTCTACAAACAATACCCCATAATGACAAAGTGAAAGAAGTTTGTTTGAAATCTTTGCAAATTTAAAAATAAAAAATGAAAAAAAAATAAAATAAAAATCACATGTACATAAGTATTCACAGACTTTGCCATGACACTCAAAATTGAGCTCAGGTGCATCCTGTTTCCACTGATCATCCTTGAGATGTTTCTACAACTTGATTGGAGTCCACCTGTGGTAAATTCAGTTGATTGGACATGATTTGGAAAGGCACACACCTGTCTATATAAGGTCCCACAGTTAACAGTGCATGTCAGAGCACAAACCAAGCCATGAAGACCAAGGAATTGTCTGTAGACCTCCGAGACAGGATTGTATTGAGGCACAGATCTGGGGAAGGATACAGAAAAATTTCTGCAGCATTGAAGGTCCCAATGAGCAAAGTGGCCTCCATCATCTGTAAATGGAAGAAGTTTGGAACCACTAGGACTCTTCCTAGAGCCGGCCACCCCGCCAAAGGGCCTTAGTCAGGGAGGTGACCAAGAACCCGATGGTCACTCTGACAGAGCTCCAGCGTTTCTCTGTGGATAGAGGAGAACCTTCCAGAAAAACAACCATCTCTGCAGCACTCCACCAATCAGGCCAGTATGGTAGAGTGGCCAGACAAAAGCCACTCCTCAGTAAAAGGCACATGACAGACCGTCTGGAGAAACAAAATTCTCTGGTCTCTTTGGCCTGAATGGCAAGCGTCATGTCTGGAGGAAACCAGGCACCGGTCATCACCTGGCCAATACCATCCCTACAGTGAAGCATGGTGGTGGCAGCATTATGATGTGGGGATGTTTTTCAGCGGCAGGAACTGGGAGACTAGTCAGGATCGAGGGAAAGATGAATGCAGCAATGTACAGAGACATCCTTGATGAAAACCTGCTCCAGAGCGCTCTGGACCTCAGACTGGGGTGAAGGTTCATCTTCCAACAGGACAATGACCCTAAGCACACAGCCAAGATAACAAAGGAGTGGCTCCGGGACAACTCTGTGAATGTCCTTGAGTGGCCCAGCCAGATCCCAGACTTTAACCCGATTGAACATCTCTGGAGAGATCTGAAAATGGCTGTGCACCGACGCTCCCCATCCAACCTGATGGAGCTTGAGAGGTCCTGCAAAGAAGAATGGGAGAAACTGCCCAAAAATAGGTGTGCCAAGCTTGTAGCATCATACTCAAAAAGACTTGAGACTGTAATTGGTGCCAAAGGTGCATCAACAAAGTATTGAGCAAAGGCTGTGAATACTTATGTACATGTGTTTTTTTTGTTTTGTTTTTTTTTTTATAAATTTGCAAAGATTTCAAAAACTTCTTTCACGTTGTCATTATGGGGTATTGTTTGTAGAATTTTGAGGAAAATAATGAATTTAATCAATTTTGGAATAAGGCTGTCACATAACAAAATGTGGAAAAAGTGAAGCGCTGTGAATACTTTCCGGATGCACTGCACATGACAAAGTGATCATGCCAGGCAATATTACTGCCAATGGTTTGCTGTAAGTCCAATGACTCTGTTTCATCACAGTTTCTTGAGAAATGAGCATCATGATGTTAGCTTCAGCTAATATCGAAATCTAGAAACGTGACTTTCTAAGTCTCATACGAATAGTGCAATTTCCCTTGTATAACACTATTATTGTACATAGGGTATTGCATAAAAATCCAACAAAGAGGCAACATCCAAACATCTCCTCTTGCTAACATTACTGCAACATCAGTAAAAAAAAAAAAAAAAAACAGAAAACCTGTTCAACAGAGGTTAAATAACAGCATAGCACAAACAGTACACAGTATAATAAAACCAAAGAACAAATTAAAACTATGACCAAAGTACCACAGCGTCAATGTACTGGCGCACTATGACTGCCGTCGCATCATCCAGGTGGATGCTGCACACTGGTGGTGGTTGAGGAGAGTCCCCTGTTCACTGTGTAAAGCGCTTTGAATGTAGTGTCAGAAAAGCGCTATATAAATATAACATTCATTCATTAAGTGTCCAAGTAAAATAAAATGCACTTTTGCAGAGTCAGGTAGCTGCTAGACTTCTCTCAACTCCTACATTAGAGGCTCGTCTTTACACCAACCTCTTTTTTACTTCTTGGCATTTGTAATGTTTAGTTTAAAAAAAGTATCCAACCAAATCATACAGAAAGACTTCCTGTTATGAATCCTGTGGGTCAGTACAAACTTAACTGTGCTAATGTGCACAGAGGTTCAAGTAAAGTTTAAGTTTGTCTGCAGTATAAACAAAGTGATAAAGATGTATCTTTCATGCATCTCGCTTGAGCCAGACACACTTAGAACAGAGTCTCCACTGAGACTGGCCAAAGCATGAACACATTTGAAAACAGTAAGAAAGCAATCAATCCATCAATGGATCTCTCTCCTTGTTAAGCCTATTAAACATGACATTGAACCACAGAAGAAACAACATTTATAAATCTTAATACAGTATGAGAGATGAAAACATCTCGGTTACGTGAAATGTAACTCCCTGAGTGGGAACGAAATGCTGCGTAATTGCATTGGGACATGCCCTGAATGTCACGTGGTCTGAAGCCCTTGTACAATCACACCAATTTATTGGCTGGTGGCACTTAAGTGATGCCCCCTAGGGACTTATGTCACGGACTCCATAAAAGCGCTCACTTTGGCACCATCGAGTCTGATTTTCTGCAGGAAGGCACGAGCCTATGCAGCTGCTAGAGAGTATGGACAGCTTACTCAGCATCTCGTTCCCACTCAGGGAACCAGGGTTACATTTCACATAACCGAGACATTCCCTTTCGTAGGAACTCAAGCTGCGTAATCGCATTGGGAATGATATACATTCACGCCATGCGAACAGTAGCTGCCAACTGTCTACGTCCGTGTGGAAAGCATATAGCGGCGCACAAGCGAGCTAAAACGTCTGGATAAAACAGAGAAAATTATGAGTTTACTCCTGTTCCAACAGAGAGAACCTGGGAAGCAGGAGTCAAACCCTCATCCAAATTATAAAATCTAACAAATGTATGCGAAGAGGATCACCCTGCCGCCATACAAATGTCCTCCAGGGACGCACCTCTAGCCAAAGCTCAAGAGGATGCCATGCTCCTCGTAGAATGGGTTTGAATACCCGAAGGTGAAGGTATACCGTGTGCTTCATAACCACTTGAAACTGCATCAGTAAGCCAATGAGACAGTCTTTGCTTGGACACTGAAACACCCCTGTTGCGGCCACCAAAGCACATAAACAACTGCTCTGACTTATGCCATCGGCTATTATGGTCAACATAAACTTGCAGCACCTGAACTGGCAAAAGCATATGCAATCTTTCATGAACCTCCAACTCTATAGAAAGCCTGAAAATGAATAGTCTGCAAGCACAATGATGTAGAAACGACCTTGGGCAAATAGCCCAAATGAGGTCTTAACACCTCTCTTAAACACCCAGGCGCAAATCCATACATAAGGGATTGTTCGACAGGGCATGCAAATCAACCACCCTTTTAAACTATGCCAATGCTACTAGCAGGGCCATTTTAAGAGTAAGAAACTTATCAGTGACTGTTGCCAAGGGCTCAAATGGAGCACCCGAGAACACCTCTAAGACAACAAATAAATCCCATAAGGGAACATGGACGGGATGAAAAGGTCTATGCCTGCGTACCTCGCGCATAAAACGAGAGACAAGAGAATGTCTACCGATAGAGACTCCATTGATAAGTGCATGCTCAGCCACTATAGCGGAAACATAGACTTTAAGTGTTGCCGGGGCAACCCCGGCCCAAAAACACTCTTGCAAAAAAACAGCACTGTACCGACAGGGCACTGAACTGGATTTTCACCTCGTGCTGTACACCAAGAAGAAACAATACGCCACTTGAACATATAATGCTTCCTAGTTGATGGAGCTCTAGCATTCAAAATGGTATCAACCACAGTGGGGGATAACCCATCATTCAAAAGAGTGCCCCATTGAGGGGCCATACCCATAACTTCCACAAGTCTGGCCGGGGGTGCCAAATGCTGCCCCAAGCCTGAGACAACATGTCTGTTCTGACTGAAATCTCCCAAGCCATTTGCTCCAGGAGAGAGACCAGAGTCGAAAACCATACTTGAGATGGCCAAAACGGTGCCACTAAAAGAAGCCAAACCCGATCCTCCTGAACTCTCTGCAGAAATGTGTGCAGCAGACTGACTGGTGGGAATGCGTAAAGACGCGTTGTCGACCACTGATGCGCCAACGCATCGATGCCCAGTAGTGCCGAGGTGAGAGGGAAAACCAGAGAGGGCAGTTTGACATCTTGCTCGAAGCAAACAGGTCCACTTCCACTCTGCTGAGCCTTCTCCAGATTTGTTCCATAATCAGAGGATGTAATGTCCACTCTCCGGGCATCAAGCCCTGTCTGGACAGGAGATCTGGCCCCAGATTTGACTGGCCCAGGACATGCACAGCTCGTAGAGACAGCACTTTGTCCCGTGCCCACAGAAAAATACAACGTGCCAGTCTCAGCATGGCATGAGAACGCACTCCTCCCTGGCGATTGATGTAGGACACCACCATCCTGTTGTCCAACCGCATGAAGACATTGCTGCCTTGACTCTCTGGGAGGAACATCTTTAATGCCAGCAGCACCATTATCATCTCCAGACAGTTTATGTGCCAATATTTTGTGGAGTTCATTCAGCAATGAAAAAGGTCTCACATGCAACATGCTTGGGGGAATGACAGTGGAAGCTGCGATCATGAGCCCCAAAAGCCTGCGAAATGTTCTCACAGGGAGAACGCGTCCAACTCTGAACATCGCTAGACACTGGCGAAATGACAGAATGCTAACATGGAAACAGACGCGCCTTCATTGGCGACGAATTCTCACATACAGTGTTTTTTTAATGGCGATGGCTCAAGACGTGCATGGTAACAATTTCGCACACTTTGCTCATCAGAAAATGCTTGCCAAGCTAGGCCTCAGAGCATGTCCAACGAGACTCGCACTATCGCTCAGGGGGAGGGCGACAAACACAAGGAAGAACCCGATGTCCATTCACACTCCGCAACTTCTCAGACACAAAGCCGAAATCCCGCACATGGAGCTCCAAATCTGGAGGCTGTGGAACTGGAACAATTGCGGCTAACGCCTCGTGGTGAGAAATTGCAAACCTCGAAAAATGCAACTGTCCCCGTCGGAATGTTTGGAAAAAACACATTAAAATTGCCTTAAAATCTACGCTGTATAAATGATGTCCTTACGTGTTTGCCACTCAAAAGGGAGGATTAATAGTCCTCGCTTCGATGTGAGTTGTTGGAACAAACATGGGCTTAGACAAAATCGTGCACTGAAGAACAGAAAATCTCAACTCGATGGCGCTAAAGCGAGCACTTTTATGAAACCTATGAAGTAGCTCCCTAGGGTCATCGCTTAAGCTCCACCAGCCAATAAAGTGGTGTGACTATACAAGGGCTTCAGACCACATGACACTAAGGGTGTGTCCCAATGTGATTACGCAGCTCGAGTTCCTACGAAAGGGAAGCCATCTTGAGAATAGTCCAATACCCCTGCTGAAAAGACCAGCATGCATTTCCATGCTGGTCCAGCCTGATTTACGCTGGTCTGGTGCTGGTCTAGCTGGTGGATCTGGTTGACCAACATGGTCTTTCTCATGATGTTGGTTGACAAAAAACATGGGAACACCAGCATCCCATGCTGGGGACCAGCCTTTGTTTTATTTGTATTTAATTGTGTGTGTGTGTGTGTGTGTGTATATATATATATATATATATATATATATATATATATATATATATATATATATATATAAATAATTCATCCCATGCTGGGTATCAGCCTGGATTTTGCTGGTTAGTGCTGGTGCTGGTCCAGCTGTCCACAAGCAAAACTTAACTGGTGAAGCTGGTTGACCACCATTGGTCTTTCTCGTGATGCTGGTTGTCCAAGACTGCTGGTTAACCTAGTTGAGAAGTCTGCTAGGAACAACAGATCACCAGCATCCCAATGCTGGGGGCCAGCCTTTAAAACATATGGTTTTAAAAACCTCTGCTGGTTTTTTTGGCAGGGATAGTTTACAGGGTAGAAGAAAGAACCAATATGAACAAACTTGGTTACCTTAGTCAGACTACTTTAATAGCTGTTGAGGAATTCAATCCATAATCTCAGAAAAAGCATGTTCAAAACAGACCAGGTGAGTATTCCATCAGTAAATTGCCTTTATAATGAAGATGGCACAAGATGCTTGTTGATTCAGCTCACCCTTGTCAAACTGGCTGTGGAAACAGGCTTGAACAGCACTCAAGGCAAAATGGTTGATGTTTCACTCAACAGTTGATTCTTCTTCATTAGTGGACTAGGGCTTAATATTCCCAGTGGCTTAAAGAACGTTCTCTCCAAACAGTTGTACAATCTGTCTGATGAATCCAAGTGAATTCCATTTCCCACTGAGAAACCCTCTACGTTATTCGGTCAATATTAGTTTTTTTTTTTTCTTTTTTGGCAGCTGAATGTCAAAACGGCGAAGTTACGAATTGTACACTTTCTTTTTCCCCCGAATTTTTCTCAGTCCCAGACGTTTTATTCGATTTATTGCCTCCAAATTGTCTATTGTCTTCGTTATTTTTCTCTACAGGATTGATCAAACTTTTCTGATGTTGATTGCAGCAGCAGTGCCCACCATCACTGCTACTTGACCCTCGTACCTGACTCTGCCACATCGGCTATGTCCACCCCTTGCTCTTGTGCCATGAAGCCCAGGACGGAAAATATTGCGAAGCCAGACACAAAACTGGTAGCGCTGTTCAGGCCTCCCAGCAGCAAACAGTCCCTATGTCACACATATGTCATGGAGTTTGTTAATTAACACAAAGGAACCTTACGTTCCCATTTTTGCCTGTTGACTGGACTAATCCCCACTCCCCCCAGGTGTCGAAACCCACCTGTAGCAGTTGTATTTGTATTTGTTATAGCTTCCCAATGACGTCATGGCTCCCAGACAGATGGCGTAAGAGAAGAATATCTGCGTCCCCGCATCAATCCACACCTAGACACAAGACGCCAAACTGTTTGTTGACTGACAACATGAATAGAGCTAATTCTAACTTGTTTTGTGCATTAACTGGCGGGGCAGACTCAAATATTTGCATGCATTCTGTCTCTCATAGGTCCTCTAGAGCTGTATACAGTATAAAGAGCTAATATAAATAGTTACTACTCCATGTCATGTTTATATTTGTGTAGCATCCTGATTGAGGCCTTCAAGAGCATTATTTATGTCAACTGTTTAGTACATCATAAGAGATAAGGCATTCTCTGTAAAATATAACCTTGTCTTAAGTTTCTAATAGTAAACTGTACATCCAAGGTTCATTCTGGTTTTAAGTTGCAGAGTGAGACTGATGTACATCATTTTAAGTGCAAACGGAACTTTGTCAGCCATGGAGAAATATCCTCTTTTTGGGTGAACTATCCCTTAACTTGTGACCTCCTCTTTGAGAAAATGTGCAAGCAGCCATGAGATCTTACCTCTGGGTCTCCAAGGCGAGTCACATTTGGATACAGATAGAATTTGATGCCCTGAGCTGCCCCAGGAAGAGTGACACCCCGTACAAGTAAGACGATTAGCATGATGAACGGGAATGTTGCTGTAACGTACACAACCTAAGCAGAAAGGACAGTAATGGTCAGGTTAAATTTAATGCTAAGGTTGTACGAAAAACCACAAGTGTGGTTGATGATTTGACCATTTTAAAAAGTAAAGCAGAGTTATTTCACAAGGTCTTTACAAGATTTGTCATACTTTCCAACAATCTTAGAAGATATTCTGTCAAACAATTTCCATGGCTAACATGCAATTTAAAGCTTATTTTGACTGACGGTTTAATATTGGCTTCAGTTGATTTTCTTTTTTGGTTAGAAAGTGAGAAACAGAGAGCTGTTTTAATTTTTAAGTTTTTTTTAATATATAGTTTTGCCAGACATTTATTGAACACAGTGCAGAGGACAACATAAACAGCTAATTATCTGTAAATAGTTTTGAAATTGCATTTTGCAACAACAAATATGGACATTCTCAATGTTAATACCACAGTTGCAAAACTACTTTCAAAAATACAAATTAATCTTTGATTTGCTAACTTTAATCAAGTTAAAGAGAAATATTTGCAAAAATCAAAATGCCTTATTGTGATGAGGGCAAAGAGTTTTAAAGTAACTGATACTTGCATTACTATAAAGCAATCTAAAATGACAGTGTCTTGGCGTGCACCATGATAAGATTTTCTGCATGACCATGGGTAATGTGTACACAAGTCAAGAGAAGGTATCTGCTGATTGACTTTGCAGTCTCTATTGGGGAAGAGGTTTATTACCATGGGTGCTAATCACAAGGGAACGGCTGTCATGTTTATGTTGACAACATTGGCTGAAATCAAATAGCCTAAGTAGTTATAACTCTGTTGACATCGTAAAGATTAATCTAGACTAATATATAACCCTGCTAGTCAGGTTACTAGTCTTGTTTGCTGGTTTTAGAGAGATTTTGGGCAATTGTCTGCTGATCACGCTGGGAGACCAGCTGGCCGACAAGCTAAACCAGCTACAGACCAGCTAGACCAGGCTAGAAGATCAGCTGAAGACCAGCTAGGCCAGGCTGGGAGACAAACTAAATCAGCTAAATACCAGCTGAAGACCAGCTAGGCCAGGTTGAGAGACCGGCAACACCATCTAGACAAGCTGGAGACCAACTAGGCAAATCTGGGAGAAAAGCTAGACCAGCAAGACCAGCTGGAGACCAACTAGGCCAACCTGGGAGAAAAGCTAGACCAGCTAGGACCAGAAAGTCCAGGCTGGGAGGTTAGACTGACCATCTTAAACCAGCTAAGGACAGCCAATCAGCTTAGGCTTGAGAAGAGCTCTTAGTGTCTTAGTTTTCAGCTGCATAAAGGTAACCAAACTCACCTTCCCTGTAGACTTCACACCTTTCCAGATGCAGAAAAAGCAGATGACCCACATAGCAAGAAGACAAAGGGCCAGGTCCCATTTAATGTGACCCACATCCTCGATACCATCCGATATGCTGAGGACATTTCGCCTGTGGTGGAGAGAATGTTTGATAGTGAGAAACGTTGAAGGTCTTGAGGTGGTTCAAGTAATTGAAGCAACTACAGATTATGTCATGATGGATGCCGGCTAAAAAAACAGCTTATACCAGCCTAGGGTGGTTTGCTGGTCTCTCAGCCTGGCCAAGCTACTATTGTTGGTCCACAACACCACAACTTCATCTTTCAACTAAACATTGAGAGTTGGGTCTGGATTGCTGGTCTGTTTGCTGGTTTTAGAGGGGCTTTGGACACTTGTCAGTTGGCCATGCAGGGAGACCAACTAGACCAGGTAAAACCAGCAGACCAGCAAACAGGCTAAGGCTGGTTTAGGTTGATATTTTTTTCTGCAGATTTAAAACCCATACTAAATACCCTACAAATTCCTACTGAGTACTTACTCCCAGAACTCAGTGACTGGCGAAGTGAAGTTAGTGGCATTCGCAGCAGCCCAGAGTGTTTTGTTCTTGCGGAGGGTGTCCTCCACGCAATTTTCTGTGTTCCATTTGTTGTTGCAGCTTGCCCAAGGGAGCTCTGGTTGAAAGCATTGGAACAGGTAGTACAAGCCCCATGCCAGGATCACAATGTAGTAGATGTTCAGCAGAGAGACGATCACGATGGACGCGTAGCCGATGCCTGCAAAAAAGACAAATACCGATAATGAGACAATGGCAAACAAGACTAACACAGCATGTCGTAGTTATGCAAAGTTGTCAGCACAATGAAAGCAGCTCACAATGAGTTGTCCCTGCTGAAAAAAACTAGGTTTATCTGGTATGCTTGTCTTAGCTAGTCTCCCAGCCTGTCAGGCTGGTCTGGTTTGCTGGTTTTAGATGGATTTTGGACACTTGTCAGCTGGTCAGGCTGAGAGACAATCTTGGACAGCTTAAGTCAGCTAAGACCATCAAACAACAAACGCATTTTGTGTCCCTCTGTGAGTCACGTGTTTTAGATGCCATGTCAGGAAAAAAATTATGTAAACTTTGAAAAGAGCGTCTTGTGACACTAACGTTGTGCTGCATTAAGCTTTTTATTACCGCAAGAACGTGTTCGGTCTGAATGGCTCCTTAGGCTGCTTTAAGGTATCTTTTTTTTTCTTTCACCAGGGGACTAAGACAAGATAGATAACTGACAAACTTCTGTGAGAAGTTTTTATAACCCTCTTCTCCTTGTTGTTTAAACATGGAATAAACTCATCCAGAGTTGGAGGAAAATGATGTTCAGAGTCTGAGTCATGTAAATCAATGCTGGCCAGGTTGACTGAAAAGCAAAACAGACCGAGTTGTTGCCTCATTCACTGGCACAAGGGTAAGCATAATTCAGCAGTTTGCACATAATGATTGTACACTGGTAGACTGTTTAAATAAGTAATGAATCTGTGGTCAGAAGAAATATTTGTGAGGTTTGACAAGCCCTTTTTTATATAAGAGTATTAGGTGATACTTTTGGTGGGAATCTGGTACTTTTTTCAAGCAAGTAGTCATATAGGAGACACTTTTATCTAAATTGATTTAGCAATCTGGGATTAGGTGCCTTGTTCAAGGACACAATGGTGATGGGCTCATGAGTTGCTCTTTGTTGGGATTGAACCAGCAACCTTCCTAACAACTACACCACACCACAAGACAAAGCCCAAGAGATGTTCAGTTATGCAAACTACAGCACCTGCTCTTATTAGCCCACAAATTCACAGCTGCCAATAGTGTGGTACCTGCTTTAGATTTAGATCATTGAAATGATATGATTATAATTGACAGAGTTATCAAATCGACATGATTATGCAACAATCACCAGTAACTGAAACAATGATGTATGTGACTGAGTTAAAATGTAAATTCATACAAAAGTGTGTTTGGTGATAAAAATGCAATTGCACACTGTACAATTTTTAAGATCCTTTACGATTGTATCTTGACGGTCATTAGGATATGATCCCAGTAAGATCTTGGGTAAAATACATGGCACACTAGGCGACATTTTATCAGACTGTACAATACATATCATAGTCAAGACTTTGGTCCCAATCATCTGGATTGACAGTGCTGATTGTGTGTTTTACTGCATCTCATCTGGCTGTCATAGGAGCAATTGCACTGCACGACTGCAAAGTAACATTTCGGACACTGCCAGAACTCCACTGGAGGCTAAGATTAATCACAAAAGCTATTAAGACCCTTGGCATTCACATACTGTCAATCGCCCCGATTGATGTGTTTCACATCTGGCTGTCGTAGGAGCAGTTACACTCCACGACTGAGAGGCAAAATTTGCACTGACAAAACTTCGCCTGAGGCTAAGTTTCAACGCAAAGGCACACTAAGTGATGAAAGACTGCCCATTTTGCCCTACGACAAGAGGAATCTTTTCAGATCAACGAAATTCACCTCAAAGGGCAAAAATGTGTCCAAAAGTGTACAGCATGAACCCGCCTTTTGTCTGAAGTAACCCATTTAGTTTAGCATTTAGCTATTCTCGCTTGGTTAATTATTTTTAGTAAGTCATTTTACTGTTTAGTTGTAGTTTGAGAAGAAGCTTTTACATTAGAAACACCAACATATCAATTATGTCATTGATGCAGTATGTCATATCTATGCTTACCCACTCTTAAAATGCACCAGCCACTGAAGCACACTATGAAAAATGTTCTTAACCCTTAAAAAAGTCAACCCTTAACCTTACACTAACTGCTATTTTCATAAGCTGATGTATTCCTGCTCTGGCATTACGTGGGATATCAATTTCATATCTTACTCCCAACATTTCGAAAACCTGTATGTCCTGCACTACTAATCTTAACATACATCTGGTGGTATGTGACACACCTTACATTTAGTCTCCTTAACTGAAATTAATATTGAATTTGTGCTGAATTACTTACTAGTCCATGTGTGTTAGTTCAGGGATTAAACTGCTTACAGGTTTGTTCTTTTCCAAGAAATATATTTGGTTCTTTATTCTCTGGTAAACAAAATGTTTGATCGGGAATCTCACCTGTAAAAATGGGACAAAGTTTCTCCCAACATGTGATTCCTCCCTCAGAGGTAAACTGGCCGAGCGCCACCTCCAGGAAGAACACAGGCAGACCTCCACCGAACAGGAAGATGAAGTAAGGGATGAGAAAAGCACCTAGATGGAACCGAAGAAAAGATTTACTTAATTCTCTCATTAATTATATCTTATTAACTACTGGATTAGTGTTTAACTCTTATGTCTCATAGGAGGTTAGCCAGTTCTTTCTTGCTCACTTGCTCACATCATTCTTTCTCACTTCCTGTCATTGTGAACAAAGTGAGTGTGATGACAGTTATGTGCTAAACCAAAATCTAAGTGCTCAGAAAATGTTCATAAGTCACAGTAAATGGATGTTTATGTCAAATTATGTAAAAATCTCTAAATAATGTAAAAATCTATAAGGTATATGAATATGAATGCCAATGATACCACATGAATGCAGTTAATCAGAGGATGTAGTAACAATTAAGCCTAAAAGGAATAGTTCTCCCAAAATGTTAAGCTTAAATTGTTCTATACCTGTATGCTTTCTGTCTTCTGCGGAACATGGAAAAGGGGATATTTGGCAGAATGGCTGATTTGCTCATTTTGGCATATAATTAGAGTGAATGCTGTCAATTGAGTGAGTTGTATAGACCACATTTATTGTGCTTTTTCTCCTTTATGGAGCTTGAAAGAATCTGACTTTTTTTTCGATGAACAAGTGTGCAAAAACCATTTGATTTGAAGTAGCAAGTTTTTATTTTTATTTTTATTTTTTTATTATTTGTTTATTACTATGTCACATCATTGGTCAAAATCCAAACCTATCGACAAGTATACTCGCCTCCGCCATTCTTGTAGCAGAGGTACGGGAAACGCCAAACGTTGCCTAAACCAACAAAGCCCCCGGCGACTGACAGAAGAAAGTCAAGCTTGCTAGCCCATTTTTCCCTCTGGGGGTGTTTCCCCTCTGCTTCATCCTCCGGCCTCGTGCCTGGGCTCTTTCCCGGAGACGGTTTCAGAATGTCTTTGTGGAAGTCCTTTAGACACTGGAGTTTCTCCTTCTGGGCCATGCTAATGTAGAGGAGAACAATGGGTCAAAACTGAGCTCTTGACAGAACCCCAAAGGTCTTGTACTGTAAGTGTAGATGTCCAAAATTTTGTGTGACATTCTAATCATTTTATAATTTCACCAAACATAAAAAGTTCATTAAGAACAGCAGCTTTGCGAAATGTGAGAAATGTTCACACCAGAGAAATATTTGATGGTTGAAATGATTTAAGACATCTCGGTGAGGTTCTAAGACAGGAAGTCACATACAACACAGCAGACGCATATTGTCACAACTGCAAGCAACTTTAAGATTCTATAACAATACTTTTTACAGTCAAACTTGCTCCGAATGACAAATAGATGTACAGTACAAAACCAGTTGTAAAACTGAAATGACTCTCAGTGCTTTGTTTTGTTCCTTTCTTTACCATAAATTCACAATGGAAACCACCAAGACATCACACTGGCATTTTGGAATCCGGAAGTAGGGACACATTTTTTTTTCAAGAACATTTTATATACAACGCAAACAGACACAAAGCAGCAGACACTTGAGCAGGAAAAAGCTAACATACATGATACCTTGCGACAAATGTTCTATATATAAAATGTGACTGGATGAAAATGTACAGTAACTAAATTAGAAATAATAATTAGAACTTTCGATTGAATAATACAATTACATAAAAACAGCTGGGTATTGGCATCAACTTCACAATGCATACGTCATGATTCATTACAATATCATAATTGGAAAGCAACTGTTAAAAAAAATGAGTTCTGCATTAATTGAGTTCTGGTAGATGAAATGAATGTACAGTATTGATACAAGAATCTAAAGTGTCAGCACAAAATTGTTACAAGTAGTATCGCAATATATGATTGTATCCACACATCATAGCTGATTCAATTAAAGAAATATTAAATTTTTTAAGGCATTTGTGGCATAATGTTGATTACCACAAACCTAGACCATTAAAGTGACGATTTAAACAACTTTAAACAGCTTAAATTATATACGATTTTTTAACCGAAGAATTAATGTAAGTGCTTTTATAAAATTATAAGCCTCACATTTCTGCCTTTGAACCCTTCAAAAATTTGCCCCATTCACTTCCATTGTAAGTGCTTCAATGTAACCTTGATTTTTTTGCTTTTTAAAGGAATAGTTCACCCAAAATTTAAATTCTCTCATTATTCACTTCCCAGATGTGTATGACTGTATTTCTTCAGCAGAACACAAATAAAGATTTTTAGAAGAAGATAGAGTTCTGTCAGGTCCTTATAATCCAAGTACACGGATGCCAGCACTTTGACAGTCTAAAAGTCACATTTAGGCAGCATAAAATTAATCCATATGACTCCAGTCAATCAATGAATGTCTTCTAAAGCAAATCGGTAGGTTTGTTTAAAAAATAAATCGATAATTAAAACATTATAAAGACACACGTACCTATTCAGTGATGTAATCTCCCAAAGAGTTGTCAATAGCAGGCTTCAGTGAACAACATCCAATAGAGTGCACATTTACGTACATTTTTATATTTCCTCATATTTACTTCATGAAGAATTATTTTTTATGTCAATTTTCCACTAAATTATGCGATATGATCCACTGACATGCTGTAATTCTTTCATATGGTGATTTCCAAACCTCCACAAAGCAAGAAGGTGCACAAGTTCATTTTTCATTCCAAATATGGTCAAGATAAAGAGGAAGTTATGACATCATGCATACCTCAGTGCCCACATGACAAGGACTTCCCAATCCCACACCATAGTAGGATAAATTATGTATCAAGCATAAAACAGATCAGTTGACTGCTGAGACTTATTGTAAACAAATAGACGATTACAAAAATATATGGTTTGTCTATTATTTCCATGCATCCATCCATCCTCAACCGCTTATCCGGGATTGGATCACGGTGGCGGCAGACTAAGCAAAGTAGCCCATACGCCACATCCTCCAGCTCATCCTGGGGGATCCTGAGGCGTTCCCAGGCCAGCCGAGAGATATAATCACTCCAGCGTGTTCTGGGTCTTCCCCTGGGCCTCCTCCCAGTTGGACATGCCCGAATTAGGACATGTCCTAATCAGATGCCCAAACCACATTTACTGGCTCCTTTCAATGCGGAGGAGCAGTGGTTCTACTCCAAGCCCCTCTCAGATGTCAGAACTTAACACCCTATTCCTTAGGGTGAGCCCTGACACCCAACGAAGAAAGCTCATTTTGGCCCCTTGTATTCGCAATTTTATTCTTTCAGTCACTACCCAAAGCTCATGACCATAGGTGAGGGTTGGTACATACACCTATTGGTAAATCAAAAGCTTTGCCTTCAAGCTCAGCTCCTTCTTCACCACCATGGTCCAGTACAGTGACCGCATTACTGCAGACACTGCACAGATCCGCCTGTCGATCTCATGCTCCAACTTTCCCTCACTCATGAACAAGATCCCGAGATACTTGAACTCCTCCACTTGGTGCAGCTGCTCTCTCCTTACCTGAAGAGAGCAATCCACCCTTTTCCGGTAGAGAACCATGGCCTCAGACTTGGAGGTGCTGACCCTCATCTCAACCACTTCACACTCAGCCGCAAACCTCCCAAGTGTGCGCTGGAGATCACAGCATGATAATGCCAACAAGACCACATCATCTACAAATAGCAGGGATGCAATCCTGAGGCCCTCTAACTAGACACAATCCAAACCTCGGCTCTCACGTGACGTAAGCGCGTCGGCGAGTCCATGTGAGAATTCGGAAGCAGCGCCTATTTACAACAGAAGAACGAACGTCACGCGATAGTTTGGCCATTTCAAACAGCATCAGAGCTCTGGATGGAAGTGCTGATTAAAGTTAAAACATTTTTAATTATCGATTCACTTCAGAAGACATTCATTAATCAACTGGAGTCGTGTGGATTACTTTTATGCTGCCTAAATATGACTTTTGGACAATCAAAGTGCTGGCACCTGTGAACTTGCATAATAAGGACCTTTTAGAAGGTTCTTCTTCTAAAAATCTTAATTTGTGTTCTGCTGAAGAAAGACAGTCATACACATCTGGGATGGCATCAAGGTAGGTGAATAACGAGAGAAATTTCAATTTTGGGTGAACTATTTTTTTTTTTTTAAAGAAGGAGGGACAAGTCAAAATCATTTTTTTGTGGTAATTAACATTATGCCACAGATGCTTTTGATTGAGCTTAACTTGTGTTGAACTCCAAAGAATTCTTTAAAAATGACTCTCTTGATTCACTCATTGGGGTTTAGTTTTGTAGCTTGAGAAGTGGTATGTGTTTATCCTGTCCATGTCCCTTTAATGAACACAGTGTTTACACTGTAAGGATTCTATTCAAGGACAGAGTAATTAAGTCAGGTTTGGCATTTTCTGTTTCAAAGCATGAGACAGACTTGCCATAGAGCCCTCAAGATGAAATCACAGAGAGTAAGATACCGAAGTTGGCTCCAACATCCCTGCCTACTCCAGACTCCCTTACAGATTGGCAACAGTTGAACAAAATATAGTCCCACTGTGAGGCTGGTTTCTTAAACACAAGTATGATTTTTTCCTGCTCTCTAGGAGACGAAGGAAGAGAGGGAAAATTTCATGGTGCTCTTGACACTCAATATATACACATATATTCTGTTTTCCGTTCCTTTAAGGGCTGTTCTATAATAAACAGACAAATTAATAAACATACTAACTTATGAGCCTGAAGTGTGGCGCATGCCAAGACTCCAAATATGTTTATAGCGGTTCTCTGGATATCAGTTCTACAATGTTATAAGGTGTTCTTTGCTGGTTGTCGGTCTAAAGTTATTAATTCAAATTTATATTTATGCATTTGGTAGATGCATTTATTCAAAGCAACTGCTGCTTTCAGAGGCTGTATATGGAGGTAAGGTGAAAATAAGTTGCTTTTCAAACTGTTTGAGACCAGTTTTCTTAAGAAGTACATGCATTCAAAAATGCTGTTGGTTACTCCATTAAATGATTAGGCATAAAGGCAGCTACCTTAGTTTTTGGATGCAGCCATGGTCTAAGGTTTTCCCAAAATTCCTAAACCAAGAACAAAATTATTGATTGCAACTCCTACTGTTTCAAGCTACATCCACGAAACTTGGTACAGGTCTTCAGACTGTTCTGACTTAGGGTTCTTTCACACTTGGCTCGATTGCTTGGACCGAACCAGAGTTTGTTTCCTCCACCCTCCCCCTGCCCTCTCTGGTCTCTGTTCACATCATATTGTTTGCTTCCGAACCACAGTCCTTTTACATCATTAACGTAAGTACAAGCTGCAGCTGTTTACCACTGTAACTAGGCAACAACTCCAGAAGACAGTTTCAACGTGTTATTAAAGTATTAATTTCTTTGGATTTACTACCAAAACTTTACATGCACAAAACGAAAATTATGTTTGTCTGCCATGGATGCACTGAATGTGCAGTGATGTGAAGAATATTAGCGTTTGTCTGCCACGAGCCCGCGGATGCATTGCAAGAGATGTGAAGAATGTGAGCTGTTCTCTGAAGGTGATTTATTTGGACACAAGCTGGCATGAGAAATTCATTAAACCATAATAATTGCGATCAGGAGCCTGCAAAGACGTGAATTATAGGTCATCAATAGTGGTTCTCTTCCAAGATTTGGTACGATTGCGTTCATATTAGCAGTGAACCGCACCGGAGTTCACATGAACCGTACCCCAGACCACCTTTTCAAGTGGACTCGGGTGCACACCAAAAGTGCTAGTGTGAAACCACCCTTAGTGTGCTATGCCTTTTCCAACTGATCTGACTCATGGTGTTCCCGTAGGGGGCAATCAAAAAATCCCCCAATCCCATTGACCGAATGTAAGACAGGCAAGGCTATTCAAACTCCAATTGTAAAAAAATTCAAATGTAATTGAATTGTAATTTTGTAATTGCTTTCCTTTCTTTTTCCATCCATCCATCCATTTATTTTACTATCTATGTGAGTTTATTTTATTTTACTATCTATCTTAATACTGTAATGTCTAAATAACATCACACTTTTAAAACTAGTTTAAACTTTTAGACAAGCCAACATCACAGCTTGTCTTGAAAAACTATACCTTCTAGTTGAACATGATCTTAGGTGTCAAGTCATTATTATTTGTATAGCGCTTTTCACAACACATATTGTTTCAAAGCAGCTTTACAGAAAATCATGCTTTATCAGAAAATGAAACTGTAATATCTATAAAGTCTTAGAGTCATCATTATGTAGTTTGATTAAATATGATTGTAAATTGAGTATAAAAATTAAATAAATAAATAATAATTGTATTTAGAACCCCAGTGAGCAAGCCGAAGGCGACTGTGGCAAGGAACACAAAACACCATATGATGTTGGTTAATGGAGAAAAATAACCTTGGGAGAAACCAGGCTCATTGTGGGGGCCAGTTCCCCTCTGGCTAACATCATGAATATAATGCCAATATTAGTTATTTGTGTGCAGTGCAAGTCATGGTTTAAAATTATTAAACTAAGTAAGTGTTAAGGGTCAGTGTTTAAACAAAGATGTTTTATGAACTGTAAGATTAATGACTAATGTCTTTGAAGTCCATCCTGGATTAACCACAGAAGTTCACATAGATGCATTGTCCTTTGTTAGTTGGCTGATGAAGGCTTTTGTTGGTAATTAATTGATAGTCTATGTACTCCATTTCAAGAGTGTAGTCCATCAATAGACAAAGGTGATGCGGGCAGAGATCAATGAGGAGCATCGCAGTTCAACCAGCAGGTCATTTTGGTGAGGTGTGAAAAAAGTCAGACAAACCCAAAATGAAAAGTTCATCTTCGGGTCACATTAGGATTTGGGTGTTATTTCTACTACAAATTCACAAGTGATGGACCAGTAAAACACTGTCCCATTGCCAACCAACTAAGTTTCTATTCTATATTTTCAAATACAGCACAGGAGCATTCACTCGGTCATTCACATTAGATTGTTACAAAATAGTCTAAAAAGTTCAACAAATGCAGATCATCCCCTTGAGGTAGGTTAAATCTGTGTATTTCCAAGGCTTAGGAGCTCGCTAAATCTCATACATGTTCCGTTACATAACTAGAGCAAAATCCTGACCAACACTTTTGTATTCCATTCAGAACACTGTGACACAAACTAACCTGGCAGAGATTCAAAGCAAACAAACTGCTGAGTTAAAAACATGACCAAACTAGCAAGTACCTAGTTTAACTGATTCAAATCGCACTGCCGGACAGCAGTTATCTAGACATACAATTTATAGTACGAAACAAAATGTTAACAGACAAGACAAATACCATTTCAGTAACAATCCACGTTTTGATACAGCGTTTCCATAACTTCTGACCAGAGAATATCCAATGATTGATAACCATTGATTTTTCCAAGAATTTTCCAGTCACTCGTGATTACTAGATAAGGATATTTAAAAAAAAAAATTTCATTGCACTCACAAAGAGCCATTTTTAGCCAAAACCTAGAATACCCAGACAAAAATATACAGTATATACATTTGGACGACTTGACAATGCTAAAATTTTCAGGCCTGGAAATGGTAATTTTCAAGTTCCATGCTATTTATTTTAGGATTTCCATGACTATAGGATCTCCCACCATTGAAAGATTCTCATACTTTAAATGTGCAACAAATCCTTTGCCTTGAAGTATCAAATACAAACATCAACAAATCATACCTTTACAATTTTATTCATAACATTTCCAAGTCAAAGTTGGCCACTTTCTCAGTTTACACACAAACACACCCCCTACGCAAAAAAATAAAATAAGTTAAAATACCTATAAGGCAAACATACATTCCCTTTACATGTCAACATAGTTCATTTATGCCATGTCTTCCACTTACATTTCCTTCATGGCTGAGTCCGATTGGTCTATGTTCTGTCAGTAGACACCATACCTCTGACCGCAGGCTCAGTGTAAGCCGAAGTGACACCACGACCCGCCCACAGACTAAGACAATTAAAAGCCATCAGCAGATTGGTCACAGCTTTGGAGCAGGGGATAACACGAGCAATGGTAAATTTCCACTCCCTGGGAGCATCAGCGGTCTATCTGAAACTATTTATCTTTGCATGTGCGCCGTCCTCTTGTGGCAACCCAAGCCACAGACGCAACAAACAAGAGCATGTGGATGGCAATCCACACCTCTGATGCATTTCACTTAAACAGCTGATGGCTTGCAGGCTGGCTGTTGTCGTGCCTGCTACTATTAAAAGCTTTTCCTATTTAGATATGTGGTTCAAATAAAGACTTTTGACATGGAATGCCCAGCCAAAGGATTAATTTAAAGTATAATTTTATTTACTACAAACAAGGAACGGCTAGTAATAATTCACCCAAAAATGAAAATTCTGTCATCATTTACATCGTTTGCAGTAAGTTTGACAGAACTATACATTTTTGTAAGGGATATCCTCTGTTTTTCAGTTGTTTATATGAACATGCGCTACACAAACTTCTTTGACCACTGCACCGCATCATATTGTTTTTTAGCATCGTGTTTTTGGATAACGTGTCAAGTTCAAGAACTTCAACTTTAAAAACGCGTCTCAAGTCACCTGCGTTTTTGTGTTGGTATCCGCTGTTTTTCAATTATTTATGCATGCATGCTTAGAATGTCATCTTTGACCACTGCGCCACATCTCGTTTTCAGGCGTCTCAAGACACCTGTGTTTTTATGTCCGTATCCGCTTTTAAAAAAATTATATTATGTGAATATGCACCAGACCAGTGGTTACCAAACTGGGTCCTGTCACAACTGTCTAGGGGTGCTGCGAAATCTCTGCTCAGTTCAATATTGTAATACCCACTGATGTTAAAAGTACCGGCAGTACTGACTCAGTTCGGTACCCGTGCTTGGTTTGACTACAGCCGGCTGCTTTCAAACGCTCACATGCATATGTCTGTGCGTTATCTCTATAGCACTCATGTTTCGTGGTGAATGCAGCTGTGCATTTGAACAGTCAAATGCGCTTCTTGGTCAAAATGCCCCTCTTGACGTGAAATTAATGTAAACACAAATTTATTACATGAATGTAAGCAGATGGGACAAAAACCTGTACCGTCTTAACGTGATATTAATGTTAACACAGCCGCTAATGTTTTATGCAGACAGTATGTAAACATGCGCTACATGGACATTTTTTTTTACTTTTGCGCCACGTCACGTTTTACGCCGTGTCAAGAAGAACCTCAACTTTTAACAATGTTTCTCAAGGCACTTACATTTATGACTGTTGCGGCACATCTCAGCATCACATTTTTAGACAGCGTGTCAAGATAGACATTTTTGCATCTCAAAACACCTGTTTTTTGTGTCCTTGTCCACTGCTTTGAACTGTTCATGTAAACGTGCACTACACTGTCATCTTTGACTCTGTCTCTTCGTTTGACTTTGACGTTGCATCTTTGTTTTTTCAGCATCACATATTTTAGATGTCATGTTAAGTTAAAAAGTAAATTGTTAAAAAGTCATCTCAGACACCTGCTTCTTTAGTGCAAGAATGTTTTCTGTCTGAATGGCTCCTAAATCCAACAGTCAACTTTAGATATTTCATATGTTGGTGTTTTGTGGGGCAGTGTCAACCAGCTTTGACTAAGCAGAGTGCAGAGGTGTATTTTTTGGAAACTGTTTTGAAAGCGGTGCACAGTTTTTGACTGACTTACAAATGTGCCTCAGATTCTGGTCAGCATAGCAAAGACAAGGCCCAGTGCATTTGCATAAGCCAAAATGTGACAAGTGACAAAAGGGTATTGTAAGGCATGGACTGACTTGATTCCCTCAGGCTTTGCATTTGCCAGCAAAGTGCTGTTGAATGGACAATGACGATTTGTCCTTGCAGGACCATTTTTGTCAATTACAATCCAGGCAATTGATTCAGAAAGCTCCAACAAAGAATCCACTTGCCAATTTCAACCCATTTAACAAGGAGTGCACATATCGAAAAAAGTGGCGTAATGGCAGACTACATTGGGATAGTGTCTGCTTTTATTCTCAAGCAGCATTAATGATCTTGATTCAAACAGACCTGGTTGAGCATCCCGAGTTTTCCACAGTGGTACAATAGTGGTAGGCCCCCCTCCATAGAAGCATTCTACTTTCCAAGAAGCCTCCAAGAAGCCCCTAATTAGAAGTGATTTGTTCTTCCGCATCTATAGGTCAGTGAGTTGTAGTAGTTCCCCTCGCACATCGCCTATGGCCTTCAGGGCTTTTGTGAGCCATCAACTTCATCATCTCAGTTGAAAAGCAGCAATTCCAGGACAGCTTCAAAGTCCTGACTACCATGAGAGACTTCAGGTCTGCAGTTTGGATGAAGCGCTTGGCTTTATTACATAACCATCTCTATTTTAGAACCATGTACATTTCCTGAGAGCTGAAAGCACATAAAATTCATTGCTTTCTGCACTCATTCCACCACATAAAGAGTCCAGAGCATTAGAAGAATCACACTGAAGGGGTACAGTAAATACAGTATACACTATAGGGGTACAAAACCAAAACAATGTAGCAAAAACACCTGAAACTGAAGTTATAAGCATTGAAGTCAGTTGCTGACTGCAAAGACCACTACAGCTTGAACTTGTTTTTGATCTATGACATGCTGCATTGTGTTCTCCTGCTCTGCCAAGATTAAGGCCAAAGTGTCATTCGGTTTTCTACGTGCTGCATATTTCGTCATCAGCACAGTATGCACCTACTCTCTGCGTGCAGCCTAGTTTTTTTAGACACACGTTTTCTATTTGCCTGCCATTGACATTTCTAAAGAGTAACACAAAACAGTCTTAAAACGCATAAGACAGGGCCATCCTTAGGGTAAGCTGTGGTGGCTACCGAGGGGACCCCCTCCCTGGAAGGTGATCACTTCCAAAGGGGACCTCACCATGGGTCCCGCCTTTGCTAGGGATGGCCCTGCATGCGGCGGACATGTCCATACAGGCTTGCGGTCAAACGTGCATACTTTCAAAGGTTAGAGCACTCATCCATGTGTGAGATGTAATGGTACACACACAGAAAAACTGAAGTATACACCAGCCTTTAGTGATTGCTGAAAAGTTCGCCAAAAACTATTTGTGTTCATGGAATTCAAAAAAAGACAACTGACCGAAACTTTCCCACTTGAAATCACTGGATGATAAGACACTTAAATTAGCATTATGATGTTTTATGTGGTTGAATTTGTTTTTGACTTTCAAACTTTTTCGAAACAAGGAAACTATGGTGTCCCAATAACAACATCCGATTGCTTTGATTTTCAATGTCACTTCACAAGCTGCAGGAATTGCAAGAAGATGTGCATTGTTTTGTACCTTTGCTGATTTATTCGTGATGCAAGGTAGTGCATTGTGACAGTATCAGTCCAACACAAATTTGCTGATGTCCACACCAGCTCGTATTTGTTTAAAAATACATCGATTTTGCTACATGTATGCCTCTCATTCGTGCTAGAATGAAACTAGAGCATTTCAAAAACGAAAGTGTGGACGTGCCATTAGAATACATCCAACTGGTTATGCATCTCACTACAAAGAAATTACCTATTATTCTAAACTATGCAATTAGGAAAATTTTAAATCATGGCGTCAATTAAAAATTTAATGATTTTGACTAGTTTTAAAGAAAATTTGGTTTGGACGCCAATTAATAATCCTACTTTCAGCTAAAATTACAGCCCAATGGGTTCAAGGTCAGTATGGTATACCAGTTATGAAATATAAATGAGAGATGCAGTAGGTAATGGTAAACTCCTCAAGGTGATAATTCAGAGTTGAGTGCCAGTTTAAGTGAATAACCTAAGACAGCATTTAATAATTCAAGATTATCCAAGGTGCATGGCTAGACCTTGTACAAACAACGTTACAGATTGACATTGTTACTACACAATGAACGGGTTAAATTTTTAATTTCGAAACTATTAATTTAGCTCATTCTGAACATTTGACTTAGATTCAAAACAATAAAAACCACAATTTATGCACACATTGTACCCGCAATTTAAGTCTTAAGTCAGAGTTTTCTGCCATAAGTCAACTCAATTAGCCCTTATCGGTATACTGTGACGGTGAAACAAACGCCAGAGCAGATCGCATGTCTCTCATAATTCTCCAGTGTCCACCAAGAACTTTTACCCTTGTGTACTTACAACTTCACAAATGTCATGCTTGTTCAAGTGGAATATTTGTCGCCCGACCAAACCAACATGCATTTAGTGGCAAGCCAGAGATGACTGATCCAACAAAAAGACGCTAGAATCTATAATCTGCCAAACAAGTACTCTTTCATAAGCTACTTCTCAAAATCCACTCCATTTCCCAATAAATGCATAGAGAATAAAGCCAGTTGTGGCATAGATGTGTGTTTCTTTATGTGTCATGAATGGAGGTATGGAGACCTGGACAGTTCACATATCGAAAGTTGATCCATGCATATGAGAAAGAAGAAGAGAAGGGCTTAAACAATGAAAGCTTATAGGTAAACCGAACCATTTATGTTACAGTGCTCTTCCTCCTTTTGTGCACAGAGTGCAGTTTGTTGATATGTGTTCTTAAGGAAACTGTATTGAATACAGTTTTTAATTGTTTGGTCGCTCTGTGTGAAATTTGGCCCATAAATGAAAACAAATAGATGCATAAGAGAACCAGGTCTAAAAAAAATCACAAATGAAAACAATAAAAAAAATACTGCAATGCTAGAGTTCAAAGTCTACACGCCTAAATTCTGGGCAGAACAGTTTGTTGGCACTATGAAACAGTAATGCCTTTGTTTGCAGGTCTTACTTTTATTTTTAATGACATCAATATAAAAGTACAAAACACTAATAGCTGACAGTCTCATGTTTGCAGTCCTCTTTTATGACACCAAGATATAGACGCCACAGTGAATTACTTTGTTAGTTGTCCGACCAAGTCTTTTGGCATCTGTCCTAAATGCATATTGGCTGGTCCTCTAAAAAGCTAGAGGCATCTCAACGAACAGAACAGAACTCAGGTGTCTCAAACGCGTTTTTAACAGTCAAAGTTCTTTTTAACTTGACATGGCGTCTAAGAAACGTGGCGATCCTGCGTGAAACGCTGACAAAAACAGGAAGACGCGTCGCATCGACGACCGTGTAGCGAATTTCTACAACGGAAAACAATTGGTAAACAGCGCGGGCGGACGAAAAATCGCCGTCTGTGTGAACGGTCCCCTAGATACTAAAAAAAACCGCGTCTGAAGAGCTGCGCTCGTTTCGTTTCGCTCTAGCTGTTTTAAAAACCCTAGAACGCGTCCTGTGTCAACCGCTCCCAAAAGACGCTTTTGAGACGTCACAAAACCAACATCCTATTACTCTGTATTGCAAACTTTTCATTTCGTTATATTGTTGCAGACGGCGTCTGGAAAGTTCATCAGTAAAGTATTTTGTCGGTAGCACCATACAGTGCATGCAGCATTGTCTATTCAAACCAACATGCAGGTTTCACCTGTTGGATGAAATCTCCATATGTAAACCATCGCTGATGTTTTCATCAAGGGCATCAAAGCTGTCTATTCTTAACTCTATGCTGTCAACACCGTTATATTTGCCTGTAGTGGGAGTGGGAGAAACTGACAAGTACAGAAATACATTCATGCAGCAGATCGCATCTGCTTATAATGGACATAATTCTGGTATGATGCGTAAAAGCTATGTTAAATAAGCATAACTCTAAAATAATAAATGAATAAAACATGTAAGATCATCTTATAGATTCGCACAGTGGCAAATGCGCCAAACAGCGGGTATATTATTAATAGTAGTATAGTCCTTCAAATGATAAATGCATAATAACATGAGATGTTACTGGTAAAAAAGCTGTTTAACCAGACTACTTCCTGGATGCCTTGTCAAACTCTTAGCACCACCTGACACACAAAACAAGACATCCTCATTTCAAATAGCTTAATCTAAGATTTGAAACACGTAATAAATTAAGAAAAAGACACATTTAAAAAAAAGCTATAGTTTTAGTTAAATATAGAGCTCTCCCGACAATGCATTAGGAAATCATACCTTTACTGTTTAAATGTTCCTTTAATTCCTTTGAAATGCTCTTGTCCCTTCTGTATTGTGCGGCTGCTGGGTGCTGAATAACATCGGCGGCGGTAAATTTAGTTTATGAGCTTTTTTTCTGACCTTTGTCTCTCGACATGGGTGACCATCATCACAAATGGAAAAACACCGGCCTGCCTCTTCAGCGCGTCGCTTCTTAAAGCGCCAGCTTCCTGCGTTCAGAAAAGTGCGCTTGCGGATCGCATCTCTGCTGTGCGCTCATGCGCCTCTAGGTGTGCTCAAGAGCGCCATCACTAATGTTGCACTTACATTGCAGAACACAATAGAGGGGCTAGTTGTCACACGGAGAAGGGCTATATCTCAGTAACTATGAGGTTTTGAGTCAAAAATCCAAATGCACAAATGCTAGTTTTCTATTAGCAAAGAATAATTCTACAAATTATAATTCCAATAGGCTATCATATATATATATATATATATATATATATATATATATATATATATATATATATATATATATATTTTTTTTTTTGGAATAGCTGCTGTTGGGTAAACAAGTGGAAACAATTAAAAGACAGTAGGATAAATTCCGGTAAGGGAAATCTATGTAATGAGGGTAGATTTGAATCAAAAGGTTATATTACGATCTCAGTACAAGAGCATTTTTCACACATGTCTGGCTGGGGCAAGTTGTCACACATGTTTTACACATTGAACTTTTATATAATTTAATAATTACAGTTACTGGTGTCCTAAATAATGGTATGATAATTGTTTTATAGTTTAAATATAGCTGAAGAGCCATTAAATAGCCTTTGTTAGGGAATTGAATAGCAGGTTCCCATTGATAACTTATCTCATAGTGTGACAACATGCCCCTCTGGGTACAACAGGGCTACGGGCCCCTCGAGGTAAAAGGCACTTTTGATTTGATTTCATGCCAAAACACTAAATAGCAACAAAAGCTGCCACAGTGCCTTCCTAAACGCCTGTTTGTCACTATGCACTGCAAAAAGCACCATGAAACAAACTTTCCCGATCCTGATCATGTGTAATATCTAAAGGTGGATTTCGAGATTTTATCTAAAATTTAGATGCAAAATGATGTAGCTAATGAGAATTTGAAATGTTCACATTTATTCTCATTATAAATCATATAAATGATTTATTCTGTGACAAATTGTTCAAAATGAGTTTTTCAATAACTGTCCAATAAATAATAATAAAAAAGGCAGGTGCTAAAGGCCCCCCATAAAAAAGCAAAAAAAAAAAAAAAATAAAGAAATTCTTCCATTTTCTCTCCAATTTGGAATGCCCAATTCCCAATGCTCTCTAAATTCTCGTGGTGGTGTAGTGACTCAATCCGGGTGGTGGAGGACGAATCTCAGTTGCCTCTGCGTCTGAGACCGCCAATCCGCGCATCTGATCATGTGGCTTGTTGAGCGCGTTACCGCAGAGACGAAGCACACGTGGAGGCTTCATGCTATTCTCCTCAGCATCCATGCACAACTTACCACACGCCTCACCGAGAGCGAGAACTACATTATAGTGACCACGAGGAGATTACTCCATGTGACTCAACCCACCCTAGGAACCGGGCCAATTTGGTTGCTTAGAAGACCTGGTTGGAGTCACTCAGCACGCCCTGGATTCGAACTCACCACTCCTGGGGTGGTAGTCAGCGTCAATGTTGGCTGAGCTACCCATTCTTAAATGGGAGGAATAGATTTGTTATGAAGAATGTTCAAAGTGGGCTAACACTGACTGATTTAATCACAATGGAGATTCATTTGTTTATTGAATAGTTAAGATATTATGAAATGCCAAATGTGATTAAAAATGAACAGGAAAAGGCGCACACTTTTCTGAAGTGGTTATTTTGAATAAGCATTATGATTACCCAACCCTCTGTTTCTATTTATTCACCCACAAATTATGTTGCTCCATCCATATTCAATAAAAATCTTGATAGGCTTTGCGACCAGAAAAAAAAAAAAATCCTTAAAAGGATAGTTTACCCAAAAATCCTCCCATCATTTACCCACCCTCATGACTTACAAGAAATGTTTGACTTTCTTTTTTCTGCTGAACACAAACAAAGATTTTTAGAAGAATAACTTTTAAACTCCAAAAGAGCACACAAAGGCAGAATAAAAGTAATCCATGTGACTCCAGTGGTTAAATCAATGTCTTCAAAAGTGATATGATAGGTGTGGGTGAGAAACAGAACAATATTTAAGTCTTTGTTAGCAATGCGAACATGCTGTGTGAGTCTTCAGGCATGATTTTTAGTGCATTGTGGTAGATCACCTATACCATGAGGTATTTTCAGATCATTTGTGATCAATAAGACTTGAATCTTGAAAAGAATGATAAAACGGTACATGCATCAAAATGTCCTGAATTAACCATGTGTAATGACATACAATAAGGATCTCTATAGAGAGAATGAAGGTGTCTAAAACATTTGAATGCTTGTCTATCCGGCTAAAAAAGCTCAGTACTTTTCCACTAACCAGCTAAAGAGGAAGTTAAAAGGGGAAATCGAAAGCATGCCTTCAAACATGTTTACCCGATGATCATATTGCAGCTATGCACATTTTCTGATGAGTGTTTCACACGTTTATGAAATAAAGAGGCACTGGGAGCACAAATGTTTAGTTTAATATAAAGCTTTTATATTATAATATAATGACAATATAAGGGCTGTCAAAAAATTAAGTTAATTCAATAAATCACAAGTAATCTTGTGATTTTGTAGTTAATGCCTAAACACATTCTGTTCCTTTTTAAGGGAAGAAAACAAAGCATGAAGGCTTATTGTTGAGGCTGTGGGAGTACATAATACAAAAAAACAAACAAAAAAAAAGTTTGGGACACACTGGTTTAAAAGGGTTTTCAGCAAATGCAGAATGAACAATATTCATCCATTTGTAGCCAAAGAAAAGACCAACAAGAAAACATTTCCTCTTCCATTTTTTTTAATTTCCTCTCCAATTGCTTTGTAGCAAGATAAAAGTGTCATGCGATAGTATGCAAATAACAGTTGTGCCCACTGTTTCTTCACACACGTTCTCTACAGTTGCTGTCTGAGACAGTAAAAGTATGCATCTATTTCAAGACCAGACAAAAAATTTTACTAGATACCGAAAAGAGTTACAAGAATGTCTTACACAGGATGTTGCATCACTATCTAGAAACCTTAACGAAAATGGTAGTGAAGACTAACCACAAAAGAGCTGAACTGGTATTTGACATTATCTACTGTATGTGTCTAAAGTCTCTGGTTACCTCACTTGGCCTTCTTTGATGGCATTGGACCATATTTATAAAACTCGAGCAGAACTCATTTCTGTGTAGATCATCTGTACAGTAAAATCGTTGTTGCAAAATGTGACAATTTATGGATGAATGGTTTTATAAACTATTAAATATCACAATTTGCACACAAATGTTTTCACGAACAATTCAATGCAACATAAGAATGGTTTTACCAATAATTCAATACAACCATTTACGTAAGAATGCTTTTACAAACGATTCAATGCAAAAATGTATGTAGGAATTGATTTAGGATGATTCAATCCCTCAACGGTGCAAATTAATGGGCAACTAAAGTCAGATTGTCAGATTCATCAGCCAATCAGATTGATTTATTTGTTCTTGGTGGGTGTGATCTTTAGGATATGTCCCAGTTGAGGCCTTCTAGCTGTCCTTGAGTGACGCAATCATGCGTTAAGTGATGTACGTAATTCAAGAGCAAAAAGCGCAAGATCTTGCTGACGAGTCGGCTGTCATCACTACCACATCACCACTGAGAAAGAGATACTTATGGATTTAAAAACACGAGATGTTCTGCATGACCGTGTGATTGCTTAATTAATTAAACAGGAAAGGAGGGCTGATTTTCACTTTAAGTAAATTTGTAAGTGCTTTTTGCATTGTTATAGCAACATCAGGAGTTTTCTAAGTGTAAATTAGGCTGCTTGAGCATTCAGTGTCAGATCAAGTTTTGAAAAGTAGTGCTGCGTTCCATTCAACTCGGAAAGTCGGATTTTACAACTTCCTACTAGGGAAAGTGCAATAGAATGCATCTTGAAGTCAGAATTACAACTTGTAAGCTCGTGCAGAAATTCCCAACTTCGCTGAGATGCAGGGGCATGATGTCACACAAACATGTCGACACTCAGGGAGATATACAAAGTAAGTGATAAACATTCACTTTATTAAGTAATATCGATAAATGAGTTTGTTTCCACATTACATGATATTAAAGCTTGTTTAACAAACACCTGTTTTATAACAGGTGTATAAAACATTATAATCTCTTTTGATAATCGTACACCAGAAGCACAAATTCTAGTGCTGTACCATTGTTTATCAGTTGGATTGCTAGGAGACATCTCTAATGAGAGTCAAACCCCTGCTAAGCTAATGGGAGCATTGCATTTTGTTTCCTTAAACGTCATCTTCCGAATATCGGGGAATGGAATGCATTTATGGTCGGAGATATCAAGTAGGAATATCCCACATTCAACTTGAATGGAACGCAGCATAACCGTGTACCCTGACGAAACAAAATTTATTGCAAGCAACATTTAAATTGCAAATATTATTAGATATATTTTTCCAGGTATTATAGACCTCCTTGGTAGATTCATATGAAAAATTATGAGTTTTGAATGTCTGTTCGGGAGATGTTCATTTCACAAAACAGTCATGCTGCAGTTAAAATTAGGCTTGCTTGAGCATTAAGTGTCGTTTCAAGTTCTGGCTTTCGTGCGTTGACATGTTTTTAAAATGTCAGTTGGTATTACTAGTTAGTTGCGACATAATATATGATGCCCAAAGGCATAGGGTGTCTTATTCATTGTGAAACTGTGTTTTCTTAATGGCATGAATCACACTGAAGACCTAGACTTTAAATGCACGGCCCACCACTGTTTATGAGTGATTCAATGAAACAGTTTAAGTAAGAATGATTTTATAAATGATTCAATGTGACAATTTACTTAAAATGGTACAATTTACAAAATAATAGTTTTACAGATATATCAATGTACATTTGCATAAGAATGGTTTTATAAACAATTCAATGCAAATACTTATGATGTAATTGATTGTGATTGATTCAATGCACCAGTTTACATAATAATGTTTTTTATAAATAATTAAATGTAACAGTTTGCGTAAGTGGTTTTATAAATAATTCAATGCAACAGTTTACGGAAAAATTGGTTTAACGAACAATTCAGTGTGAGATATATACATGAGAATGGCTTTATGAACAATGTAATGCAACACTAGAAAAGAATGGTTTTATGAACAATTCAAAGTGTCAGTATTCTTAAGAATAGTTTTACAGACATTTCAATGTAACAATTTGCAAAAAAATGGTTTTAAAAACAATTCAATACAACCATTTTCGTAAGAATCGTTTTACAAATGATTTGATGCGAATACTTATGTAAGAATTGATCTACAAGTGATTTAATGCAACGGTTTACGTAAAAATGGTTTTATAAATGATTCAATGCAACAGTTCGATTAAAAATAGTTTTACCAACGATTCAATGTGACCATTTACAGCACACAAGAATGGTTTTAAAAATGACTCATTGTGACAATTTATGCAAGAATTCTTTAACAAACTAATAAATGCGGCCGTTTACCTAAGAATGGTTTAACAAGTCATTCAGTGCAAATACTCATAGGAGAACTTAATTAACGAACGATGCAAATGCAATAGTTTACGTAAAATTGGTTTAACGAAAGATTAATTGTGACAATTTACATAAGAAAAGTTTTATTTGCGTAAGAATGGATTCACAAACTATTAATGCAACAATTTACAAAAAAAATGGAACTTGTCAATGTGTACCATTACCTTAGAATTGTTTTAATCACTGTGACCATTTACAGAAGAATGGTTTTACAAATGATTTAATGCAAATATCAATGCAAGCACGGATTTTTTGAATTGGATGATTCAGTGCAACACTTTACATAAAAATACAAACAATGCAATGCAACTCCACATAAGAATGGTTTCATCATCTGTGAATTTACATGAGAATAATTTTATAGACATGTCAATTTAACAGTTAGCATAAGAATGGAAACATGAACAATTCAATGCAACTATTTAATAAGAATGGTTCTATAATATATAATTCCACACTCTACAATATACTAAAAAATGGGGTTTCATGAATGGGGCCCAATGAGTGTATATATGACTGACATAAATCCTCCTTTTAAGTGATGACTTGTTAACTCATTGGAGTGAAGATATGTCAGCATAAAAACAGGATAAGCAGGCCCATTATTACATAACTATTGTAACAGATTGATGTATTATTGAGTAGTGATGGATGTCATTGTCTAAGATAGGGCTCAAGAGAGGAAGTCCATGTGAACTGACATGACACTTAAAAAAAAAAAGGAAGTTGGGTAAAATCTACAGCACAACAGTGGCTTATTCAAAACACAGAAGGATCAGGTTGTTCTGTTTTTAAAGACCATTAGTGACTGATTCATCATTTGGTTTATGTGGAACACTTTTTGACTTGTTACAAAACAACCACACCCTTGGCCTGAGTGCAACATGACCCTCTGATAAATCCTTTATTTACCACCGAGTTGCTTGACTTGAGTGAGTATCCATAATGCAGGCTTATCACATCCATGTTTTTTTTCTTACATTACATCATTGTCCCAACAACAACCTTGAATGGCTAAGCAGTTTAATGTGGATCATGAACTCTTACCATTTGTTCTTTTAACAATTTCACCAAAGCTCCAAGTCTAACACCTGTTTCTTGAAAAAGTTCACCAAAAAATCAAAACTCTGCCAATTATTAATTTACTTGTACGCACTTGTTGCTACTGTCATGGGTAAAACTGTTTAATGTTGAGACAAAAAACAAGATCATAAAAGTATAACTTGACATTGACTAACGTAGAGTTACACACCTGCACCTGTATGTGTTTCTCTTTTACACAACGCAGTGCAACATTCAATGTTCCCAGTTCCTCAATCAACTGAAAGAGCTGATAGAGTCATTGACATTGGTCCCTACATCAGGCCTTAAAAGGTACTCAGGCTTTTGGATGTAATCCTCTTTGCTGCTCACATGTAAAAAGTGTCAGACTGGTTCCTATATGCTTTGGTTTATCTCTAGGACTCAACCAATGTCAATCCAAGCAGCCAAGCATTCTCACAACATCCTGAGGGTTATGTATGCTTCAATTAGAACAGGTTTAAGGGGACACAAGCAGAATTTCTTGTCAGAAACTCAAGAATATACAGTTGTGCTCAAAAGTTTGCATAACCTGGCAGAAATTGTGAAATTTTGGCATTGATTTTGAAAATATGACTGATCATGCAAAAAAAAAAAAACTGTCTTTTATTTAAGGATAGTGATCATATGAAGCCATTTATTATCACATAGTTGTTTGGCTCCTTTTTAAATCATAATGGTAACAGAAATCACCCAAATGGCCCTAATCAAAAGTTTATATACCCTTGAATGTTTGGCTTTGTTACAGACACACAAGGTGATACAGACAGGTTTAAATAGCAATTAATTTCCCACACCTGTGGCTTTTTAAATTGCAATTAGTGTCTGTGTATAAATAGTCAATGAGTTTGTTAGCTCTCACATGGATGCACTGAGCAGGCTAGATACTGAGCCACGGGGAGCATAAAAGAACTGTCAAAAGACCTGTGTAACAAGGTAATGGAACTTTATAAAGATGGGAAAGGATATAAAAATATATCCAAAGCCTTGAAAATGCCAGTCAGTGCTGTCCAATCACTTGTTAAGTTGTGGAAAATTCAGGGATCTCTTGATACCAAGCCAAGGTCAGGTAGACCAAGAAAGATTTCAGCCACAACTGCCAGAAGAATTGTTCAGGGTACAAAGATAAACCCACAGGTAACCTCAGGAGAAATACAGGCTGCTCTGGAAAAGACGGTGTGGTTGTTTCAAGGAGCACAATAGGAAGATACTTGAACAAAAATGAGCTGCATGGTCGAGTTGCCAGAAAGAAGTCAATGCCACAATAAAGCCCGGTTACAATATGCCCGACAACACCTTTAAACACCTCACAGCTTCTGGCACAGTGTAATTTGGAGTGACGAGACCAAAATAGAGCTTTATGGTCACAACCATAAGCGCTATGTTTGGAGAGGGGTCAACAAGTATTGTGCTCCTTGAAACAACCACGCCATCTTTTTCCAGAGCAGCCTGTATTTCTCCTGAGGTTACCTATGGGTTTTTCTTTGTATCCTGAACAATTCTTCTGGCAGTTGTGGCTGAAATCTTTCTTGGTCTACCTGACCTTGGCTTGGTATCAAGAGATCCCTGAATTTTCCACTTCTTAATAAGTGATTGAACAGTACTGACTGGCATTTTCAAGGCTTTGGATATCTTTTTATATCCTTTTCCATCTTTATAAATTTCCATTACCTTGTTACGCAGGTCTTTTGACAGTTCTTTTCTGCTCCCCATGGCTCAGTATCTAGCCTGCTCAGTGCATCCACATGAGAGCTAACAAACTCACTGACTATTTATACACAGACACTAACTGCAATTTAAAAAGCCACAGGTGTGGGAAATTAACCTTTAATTGCCATTTAAACCTATGTGTGTCACCTTGTGTGTCTGTAACAAGGCCAAACATTCAAGGGTATGTAAACTTTTGATCAGGGCCATTTGGGTGATTTCTGTTATCATTCTGATTTAAAAAGGAGCCAGACAACTATGTGATGATAAATGGCTTCATATGATCACTATCCTTAAATAAAAGACAGTTTTTTTGCATGATCTCAAAATCAATGCCAAAATTTCACAATTTCTGCCAGGGTATGCAAACTTCTGAGCACAACTGTATATGATTAGAGAAATATCCTAAGAATTTCATTTCTTTTCATACTTTGAACATTGTAGGGAATGTTTGATCATAACATTCATGTACATATTTAACCTTTAATGCATGGATGTTTCACCGAACATTATTATATTACACATTTTGAGCTACACAACACATAAGCTACAAAGAAACTACACATACTATACATATTTTCTCAGACACTTCTTGAGTCTAAATAGACAATCCCCTTAGAGGATTTCAGTAGTACACCCAAACTGCAATAGCTATATCATACTGTTCACGTGTTGTACTTGCTATACTGTTGTTTACTTCCACGTTGCTTTTCCATCAAATAGAAATGTCAAATGTAAATGTAAAAACCAAAAAAAGAACCATAAAAGTAGTCCATATGACATGTGTGCTACATTTGAAGTCTTCTGAAGTCATTTGATAGCTTTGTGTGATGAACAGACTGAAATTAAAGTAATTCAGTGATAATTTTGCCCTCCTCCAAAGTTTGCATCTAGCATTTTTGTTTTGTTTGTTTTTGTTTTGTTTTTTTGGAGATTGACAGCCCCTATCCTTACAAAAATTGAGAGTTCACTGCAAATTTGCCGCAAACTTGCCGCAAATTCGCCACAGATAATTTTCACACGCAATAATTTTCACACGCAAATGAGATTTGTGGCAAATTTGCAGAAAATTGTCCATTGTTCCCAAAGGTTTGCTGAAGGTTCACCACTACCGGTGAAGAGCTGCAAATTTCTGGCAAACATTTACAGCAAATCAAATGCTCATTTGCATGTGAAAATAACCAGCTGCAAATCTGCGGCAAGTTTGCGGCTAGTTTAGATTTTTTTGTAAGGGTAGTCACTATGAACCGCCATTGTACGGCCAAAGCTGTATAATGATTCTGTAATGCTTTAGAATACCATTCCATATTAAAACGTAACTATGCAGGAATTAATGCAGGACAAATGAGTAGTAACATTAACACTTCAGTCACTACTAACTAATATAGAAACACAATTAACTAATCAGTAAGTAATAGCGATCTGATGACTGTGGTAGTTCACTGTTAGCTAATCAATATTTACTGAATTTGATTTGCCTCACTGAGAACTACTAACTAACTGAGTAAATAATAATAACAACTAATTAATTACTTATCACAACATTAACTCCTCAAAATACAGTGTCAAAAATGTGAACAATTTATTGTCAACATGAAATTGCATCATCAGAGATAAATATGCGTTCTTTAACCAGAAATCATTTATGAACATAACACCACTCTAAATCACTGTTCGACAGTGCCTGGTAGAGTATCATTACTAGTCAGCTTACCTTAAATAAAGGTATGTTATAAAAAATATTTATGATTCAAAAATGTATTGTATATAAATACTAAATGGAATACACTAAAATACTTTCTCTGCACCATGAAAAGTGTACACTGAATCATAATTCTCAAAAAAGGTTTCAAACCTATTCTTCAAGGTAATTATATATATATATATATATAAAGAGAGAGAGTGTGCGAGAATTTTTGAAACATAAATATGTTAATCACGAGTGCTGTATTAAAGTCATTTTCATATGAATTGCTTTTTTTCTGTATTTCAATAACTTAATGAATGTAATCAAACAAAATAATCTAAACTGTAAAACTACACGTCCATCAAGCCTCTAATCCAATCAGGCTTCATGATATTCAACGCTGGAGCTGAGGAGGTGGGCGGGGTTAAAACCTGACGAAGATGAAGAGCGCGGTTCTGCTTGCGCCGCTCCTGAGCATCTCGATGAGCAAAAACATGTAGGCATTTAATACACAATTTAGAGTACTCAGAAGTAGTTCTGAAACACTACTGAGTGGACTACCTGTTCAGGGTGGAAGTACACAGACAGGTGGAATCAACCTCGGAGAAGCACAGTTTCCCGGTTAAGTCTTTTGGAGATCAGCGCACTTGTTTGCCAGCACTTTATTTTTATATTTATCTTAATTGGTTGTTTTATATAAGTCGACTGTTTGAAATACATATTATAATAAATACATATTATAATATATATATCGCTGTGTATTAAATTTATGTAGGCCACCGGCACTCATTCACAACTGCAACTGTGAGCACAAACCATTATGCAGTATATGGTCGATGAATTTAATATCACAAGACTATGTTTTGAATCTGTGTGAATGTTTATGTAGCTAACTGATTTGCATGTGTGTATTTGAATGCATTAATAAAATGTTGAACCAAATACTTGAGTATTCACTATTAAGTGACCAGTAACACCTCAGTTACTATTAATGGTTTATGTGTTTTCAATTTATAATACTGTTCAAGATAACCATTAACTCATAAGGAAGAACATAATAAGATCTCATTAATTAATAGTGAGTTACCATGATTTTCACTTTAGAAAACTATTCCAGATCATTAGTAATTCCTTCATATGGATGTGGTAACACTTGACTCATTACTAAGGGTTAACCAAGATAATTATTGAGAAGAACTCATTATGTACTATGCAACATGCAAAAGTTATTCATTAATGTTGAAAATAAATTGTTCACATTTTAGAGACTAGATTTTGAGGAGTTAATGTTGTGATAAGTAATTAATTAGAAGTTATCATTATTTACTCATAGTTAGTAGTTCTCAGTGAGGCAAATCAAATTCAGTAAATATTGATTAGCTAACAGTGAACTACCACAGTCATCAGATTGCTATTACTTACTGATTAGTTAATTGTATTTCTATATTAGTTAATAGTAGTGACCGAAGTGTTATTGTAGTACTACTCATTTGTCCTGCATTAATTCCTGCATAGTTACCTATTAAATATGAAACAGTATTCTAAAGCATTACCAAAGATTCTTATAAAAATCTTCTTTTGTGTTCCAAGAAAAAGTAACAACAGGCTTTGAAACAACATATGGGTAAGTTTCTGTCCTTTTAAGACTAATATCACTATGCACTTTTTTAAAATAGCATATCAGTAGCTTTTTAATGTTGTTTCTTGGTTAAACAAATGGCTTAGCTGGTATTGACTCAACCACTATGATCCAAAACACCATGTACACATATGAAATGTCTTCAGTGACTGAAGGCAAACCTTCATAAACAAACACGTGCAAGGGAAAAGGACATAAATGGCTGCCAACCAAATACCTAAGGACATTCACTAGTTCCAAGGTCAGTTAGCTGCAAGGATGCGAGAGTGTAGCACCAAACCACCTTTGCAAATGGAGCTAGCATGCTCGCTAAAGTCACATGCCTTATTTGACTCCTAAATATTGTGCTAGGATGTGAGCAAGAGAAAATGTTTGCTATTTGCTTGCTCTTATCCTAGTCTGTGTGAGAGTACTTGATTTAATCCCATACAACCAAGGCTGTCAACTGTCATGTGAGACATAAGTATCTGGCTGGGATATGGAAGGAAGGGCAAAGCAGAAGTAAACAAAATTTCCCTGGAAGGGACAGGCTTTAACAACAATACATGATTAGTGCTATGATTAATGCTTTGCTTGGCCAAGAAAAGTGTGAGTACAGGTGAAACACACAGTACTGTAACACAGGTGTGACACCCTTGCTAGCTGTAGGTGGTAGCTAGCTGCTAACTGTGATCCAAGTGCAAAATTTTAAACTAAGACTATTTGGAAAATGCTGCTTTTAAGCAGAAGAAAATATAACAGGGAGGAGACAGACTATCATATAATCGATTATATAATTTCTGTGGGTATGGATGTCCTGTCTTACAGCTAAAAAGGATTGTTTGTTTAATCTAAAATGTGCATGCACATTAGCTGGGCCAGCCCCAAAAATACAAGCCTTAAAGTCGCAAATAAATGAATAAAAAAATAACAATCAAGCTATGAAAACACAATGAAATTGTGATTATTTGAAACAGGATGGTCTCGTATTAGCCCAGAATGTCCCATATTTTGGTCAAAATTAAGACGTCCCACCCCGTCATAATTTTAGGTGAACTACACGAAGCCTGTTTGCCCAATAAGTAAAAATGTACCTTTATATGTATAGATGTCTCGTACTGGTACGAGATAGGACACGAGATCAATCATACACATAAAATGTTCAATACAACTCATGTCACAGAAATAGAAGATATTTTAAATGTACAGAATATACACTAAACGACTCTTTCCCAAGCCTCATCAATCCTTCATACAAGTGGCATTAAAGATTGTTTAATCTTGTAGCATCCTGATAATATGTTTGACATTGTATGGGAAAGCACCTGATTATTATCTTCCTGCTACTGCTTCTAAAATGGCCAAAAGTTCAAAGTTCACAGACTGCGTTGTCTTCTGAGAGAGTGCTATGTTTGGCTAATAAATCCACTTAAGGATTTCCTGTCCTCTCCTACTGTACGGAGACAATCACGTTACTATTTCTCTCCAGTGATGTTATAGAGAGCATAACTCAATCCCTCTTAAAGGAAACCAACTCTTGTTTGCAGCTCTTAGAGTTCCTCAGTCAAGTTCACATCCTTTTGTTGAATGGATTTCCCCAAAACATTTTCATTGCAGATTGGAAGGCATTCAAAGTAAATGAACATGAAAGGATGTTAACATTTCCTAGGAATGCATTAAGATGTGTTAAGGAAGTCTGTTGATTAACAGTAGCACTCAGCCAATTTGTCAGAAAAGCCAACCCTAAGTGTAGTGTCAACATCTTTATTGCCCATTGCAGTGTTTTTTATTAGAATTTGCAGTGATGAGCCCTTACAAAAATTGAAAGTTCATGGCAATCTTCGCTATGATCATTTTCATATGCAAATGAGCTTTGCGTTAAACTTGTGGAAAATTATCCATTGTTGCCCAAGGTTTGCTGCAGGTTCATTAGTACCAGTGACAAGAGCTACAAATGTCTGGCAAACATTTGTGGCTCAAATCACAAGCTCATTTGCCTGTAAATAAATGAGTAAACTCACGATTTTTGTAAGGGACTATAAAAGGGTCCGTGTTTGGCTGGTTAGCATGGCCAGTTGGCCTCTGCTGGTAGATGCTAAAACTACACTATTCTGTGGGCAAAAAGCATGTTTTTCCATTGATGACAATTCTAAAGTAGTTCAAAAACGTCTGTGTCCACAACTGAGTGCCCATGAACAAACAAAGCAGCACCCTTACAAAAATCTAGAAATCTATTTTTCACAAGTAAATTAGATTTTCGGCAAACTCTTCATGGTGGCCAAAGGTTTGCTGCAGGTTCATCACTTCTGGTGAAGAGCTGCAAACGTCTGGCAAACAGTGAATAGCAAGCTCATTTGCATGTGAAAATATTGCGTTTGCCAAGAACTCTCGAAGGGTGGGTCCAATTCCAGCTGAAGAACTGCCATTGAGATGAATGGAAAGGTTAATGGTTGGCTTCGTCCAGGTAAAAAAAAAAAAATATCAAGGTACCATTTGGGGTTCCTCACATGCCACATCAACTGAACCATCTGGAGATCCTCCAGGGATCATTTGAAAGGAGATTTAGATATCACATTTATGTACTGAGGGAACTTCAAGGTATAGTTCAAGAGCCTCAAAACCTTTCCCTTATAATGGGCTTACTGAAGGAACCATTGTCAGTTCTTAATAGTTCTTCAGTTCTTGCAGGAACAAAGACCCCATTTACATCTGGTATTCAGATGCATTTTTGATGATCCAATCACATGTGATCAGCTCTAAATACAGGTCTAAACAAGGTCTAAAACATTTTGTGATTGGATCACAAAAACCACATGCATGTAAATAAAAGATTGACCCAGGAACCTCTTTAATTAATGAACAGTACTGTTATGATCTGTTAAATTACATGTAGATCTAACTAACATTGTTTCAGGGCCCCCAATAAACTACTTTCTTTTTTCACAAGAAAAATGTTTTTTTGGTTACCTCATGTCAATTTCTGCCTCAACCTGGGCCCAGCAAATGAACTGCCTTTATGACAGAGTAGCTTTACAAACAATGTACCTTTAGACCTTTTGAGATTTACATTTACATTTATTCATTTGGCAGATGCTTTTATCCAAAGCAACTAACAAAAGAGGAAAACATAAGCGAATCATCTTGACAGTGGTACGAAAAGTGCCATATTACAAAGTTCAGAATAGTATTCAAAACAGATTAAAGTTTTTTTTAGTGACTGGTTAAGTGCTCATGGAAAAGATGTGTTTTTAGCCGTTTTTTGAAGACAGAAAGTGAGTCAGCTTCACGGATGGAGTTGGGAAGGTCATTCCACCAACGTATTATAATGAAGCCGAAAGTCTGGGAAAGTGTATTGGTGCCTCTTTGTGTTGGTACAACAAGACGACGTTCCTTTGCCGACCGCAGGCTTCTAGTGGGCGCGTAGCTCTGCAGAAATGATTTTAGGTGTGCTGGAGCAGACCCAGTGACTGTTATGTATGCCAGCATCAGAGCCTTGAACTTGATATGTGCATCAACCGGCAGCCAGTGAAGAGGGACAAGGAGTGGTGTAACATGCGCTCTCTTTGGTAACATGCGCTCTCTTTGGTTAATTAAAGACCAGACGTGCTGCTGCATTCTGGATCATTTGCAGGGGTCTAATTGCACAAGCAGGGAGGCCTGCAATGAGAGTGTTACAGTAGTCCAGTCTAGTGATGACTAGTGACTGAACAAGAAGTTGTGTGGCATGTTCAGTGAGGAAGGGTCTTATCTTCCTGATATTGTAAAGTGTAAATCAATATGATCTTGCGGTCTTTGAGATGTGGTCTGTGAAATTTAGTTTGTTATCGATGGTTACCCCTAAATTTCTGACCGTTTTGGAAGGCGTTACTGTAGTTGCACCCAGCTGCACGGTGATGTTGTGTTCAACAGCAGGGTTGGCTGGAAAGACAAAGAGTTCGGTCTTGGCTGGGATAAGTTGCAGGTGGTGTTCCTTCATCCAGGCCGAGATGTCTGCCAGGCAGGCAGAGATTCGAGCAGTCAATGTGGTGTTGTTGGGCTGGAAAGACAAGTAGAGTTGTGTGTCATCAGCATAGCAGTGGTAAGAGAAACCATGTGCCTGAATAATGGGTCCCAGTGATGTTGTGTATATAGAGAAGAGAAGTGGCCCAAGCACTGAACACTGAGGTACCCCAGTAAGTAGTTGATGTGGCTTGGACACCTCACCTCTCCAGGCTACCTTGAAGGACCTACCTGAGAGATAGAGATTTTAAGAGAAAAACAATAAACTGTGATTACCCCACACTATGATGCCAATACTACTATACAGGAATCCCTAGTTGGGTTCTAGTTACAAAAGTTATAGTTTAAAGAGAATATTATACTCCCATTGCAATTAACATCCCTTTACAAAGTATTAGCTTGCTAAACCAAGCCCACTTTCCCTGCTCATTGTACAAAGGGGCTTCTGTTTGTTCCTGGCAGGCAGCAGATGCCCTAACCCTGCCTCCACCCTAATCCTAACCATATGAAGCCTGGAAGGCTAAGGACCCTGCCAGGATCAACCTGCGGCATCTTTCTCCCATCGCAACTTTGCCCATGTTTAATGCTGCATTCCATTCAATGTGTCGGATGTGGATTATGACTTAATATCTCTGATTCTCCGACCATATTGGCATTCCATTGCCCGATGCTTGGAAGATGACATATAAGGAAACAAAACCTCTCCTGTTAGCTGGCAGGAGTTTGATTTTCAACAAAGATGCCTCCTGGCAACCAATGCTGATGATAAACAATGCTTTTAAATGCTAGCATTTGTTCTACAGGCGTACGATTATCAAAAGAGAGTATAATTTACCGTGTTTTAAACACCTCTCTATGGAGATGTTAGCTAAACTAACAACTAAAAGTTTTATCATAATTTAATATAGGAACTTTGACTTATCGATGATACATAACATATAATAAAAGTGGAAGTTTATCATTAACTCTGTAAATCTCTCTTGGTGCCAACATGTTTACATGCTACCTTGCATCTGCATCACAGCAAAATTGTAAATATATAGATTTCCACACAAGTTTCTAAGTTGGAAGTCCTACTTCTACAGAATGTATTTTTTAATTTTTTTGGCCATTTAATCATTTGTCAGGCAAAAATACTTGGTCTAAACACTTAGATAAGTAATAACATACCTCGCCTCAACCAGCCACACAATTTGAGGTATAATTAAACGGTCTTCCACCATCGGGCAGAACGGTTCTGAACATAGGTTCCAGTAGCATTTTCGCTTGAGCACAGTTCAGTACAGTTCGATTACAAACCATTCCCCACCTGAATTTCTTAGCATAGTAAGATAACCATACTGAAGACAGAGAACCATTCCAGTGGAACGGCTTTAGTAACATGGTGACTCATGATTGGTCACATTCCCACTCAGTCCATTCTAATACTGATTTGACAGCACCACATTGGTAAAAGAAACCTTAACCATGCCAATGAGCCCAGAATGATACAGAATGGCACAGTTCCACAACAAGAGCCAATTGGCCCAATGGTGTAAAGCCTAAAGTATACTTCAGTCAGATGCGAATGCTGAGGAGTGTGATGCAAATCTCATCATTAGCAGAGTGCTCAAGCACTGAACACGTGCAACCCGATTTTTCTAACCAACCGCGCGTCTTTGAACACGCAGAATGCGCATGCGCCTGGAATTCTTTGCATGAATTGGTGGATCCACAAGGTGGTAATACTCACATTTGAGTCGTTGCTGTCACGAAGAAATGCTAGAAGAAGATGTAGTCCCCCGGTAAATAACAGGAGATGAAGGTAACAACAACAGTGAATATGAACGTCAAGAGCACATGTGTGAGAAGGTCAGGAGATCCCTGCATTTGAATGAATTTTAAGAAATCTTTATGGGTTTAAACTCCTGAAGAGAAATTGTCTGGCGTGTCGTGGCAGTTGTAGCGCATGCGGCAACTGCCTGTGTATACGCGCACCATCAAATAGAGAATACTTTGACAGGCTCGAGTTCAACTGTAGTAACAGTGATGCTTTCTTTAGTTGGGTGCAAAAGTTAGTAGTGTTTTCTACAGAATTTAGTTCTTGCAGCGGGGTAGCTACCAATCTATCATGGTTACCACAGCAACCCAACTCCTTGTGGACCACACCAATTGGAAGTCCAGCAGTTCAATAGCATCCACGGAGCCAGGTAAACCAGTAGAATAACAGGCGTATGCTTTATTTTTCTGTCTTGCTTTCAATCTGTCTGGCTCTTGGAAAGCATAAATTTGTCTTTTAAGGTAATCAATAGTTAAGGTAATCTTTGATGCACACCTATGTGGCACCTTGGCCCTGTTGAAAAGTACTTTGATGCTTTCTAAAGCACAACTTTGATCTTAGCATGACCCTAGTCAGGAACCAAGAGGTTTTGCGTGTACCTTTACTCTACAACTGTATAACCCATGAGCTTTCTTCACCTAAAGTATAGAGCCATCAAACTTACAAGCATTAGGCAATGGAAAGTTACAAAGGGACTAAAGCAAAGCCTCTATAATGTCATTACTGGGTGGGGTTACAAAAGACATTGTTTGCATTCACCAATGGATTTGAAACCAATATGAAAATGCTATACCACATTTTGCCTTCTAAATCCGAATGAACTTGTATCACAAAGATAGCGATAGCTGAGGTCAAAGATAGTTTTGCACAATGAAAGTTTGTACAAAGATTTATCAAATGTGCCTTTTTGGCCTATTTAGCAATGCTGCATAACATTTCTTAACCAACTATATTTTGGATTATTCTGGTACAGAAATAGAATGCAAAATAGTCCTCCCAGTCTGGATAAAAACACTAAATAAATTACTATGGTTAAATGCCAACTCATGATTATGACATTTAAAAGACTGCAAATCCAAAGTGGATTTAAAAAAAAAGCAAAGTCATCCTGTGCTGTTGCCCAGATATGACTCCGGCCCACTGTATGTAATGTAATGCTAATAAACATGCACATTTTTTAAACTGCCTATAATAAAATGAAACTTTAATGGAATGGCAGTTTTCTTGAAAATGTAGAACACTTTTGATCTGTCACCTGATTTTGACAAAAAAAAAAAAAAGCCAGATGCTTTTTGCACCCAAGTGAAAATAATGGTATATGTTATTTACACCCCAGTGCAAATAGTGGCAAATACTAATTGCACCCTGGTGCCAATAGTATCAGATACTATTTGTACCCATATTTAAACACTAACATACAGTATGGGCATCACAGCATTATATTTGTTGCATTTATTTGGAGTGCCATGGACACACTACATTAGCCCCTACCCCTAAACCTAACCTTAAACTAACCTTAGAAAAATAACCTTGGTTTTACTACAGTAACCATGGTATCACCATGGTATTTTTTATATATTTACAGTAACCTCAAATTTAACCATGGTTACTATATTACCACCATATTACTGTACATGGTTAATTGCATTAAAACTATGGTTTTTGCCAAAAACATGGTTACTAAAATATTACTACAGTAATACAGTAATGCAATCTACACACAAGCGATGCCGAGCCGCAGGAACGAGTGCGATTGACAGACCCCGCCTCCGATTAAACCCTTCTCCGCACTCCCCGACATTCGCCATGACCAAATCACTGCAATGAAATCAACATATATATTCTATTATTTTAAGTAATATTTAAAGAAATATTAAGAGTGGAAACAGGAAATAGGATGGGGAAAAGAGTGGGATAAAACGCAGATTCGAACTGCAGTCACTAAGGCAACACTACACATTCACACACCTTCTTTACATCCCACGCCACTGAAGTGACATCTATTGGTTAATTTGTCGTATATTTCTGTGGTTCAACCAGACTAATAGGGTGCAAATAGATGCACTGTATGGCAGATGCTATTTACACCATGGTGTAAACAGACACCCCGAAAAAGAAATCATTATATCTGTTTTGTTTTCCAGCAAAAAATTTCCCGATCTTTAAAACAATATAAAGTAGGATAATAAGACTTGTTTTCAGAGAATATATCCCAAATAAAGTTATTTTGCATACAGTTTTAAGCATAAACCACGCTAAACTTTTGTTAGATTTTGCCTGCGGGGTAAAATAATTACTATTCAATTGTAATAGCTAACATAATATTGCCATTAGTATATGCATAAATGAACATTACCCAAGATTAATAAGTGCTGTAAAAGTTTAGTTCATTGCTTTTTCATGTTAACTAATGTAGTAAACTAATGTTAATGAATGCAACCTTATTGTTAAGTGTTAACAATTTATCTTGTATTAAAGATGTTTATATATTTTATTGGTAAACAATTCAGAAATACTGATTTAGAAAATGATGGTTTGCAGTGTAAGGTACAGGATTCCCACACATTTTGACCGATTTTCATGACTTTTTTTAATGTTTCTTAATTACTGGATAAGGATAAAACAAAATAAAAAAAAAGATTTTAAAAAGTTTTCTGGGGTGGATTTCCATTTGTATGTCAGAGATCAATTCTAGGTATCAATATATTTAAATTATTATATTTATTAGTGTGCAAATGTCTCTGATAAGTCCAATAAAACAGTTCTCTACAGTGAACAATGTACACAATCACCACAAACAGCAATATCTTGCCGGAAAAAATATTTTCGGATCTAAACTAGAACAAATTTGATTCACTGTAGACATTTCCGTGACTTTTAAGATTTTATTCATTTCCACGACTTTGCAGGTTTGCAAGTTTCCTGATATTTGCAGGTCTTCCATAACCGTGGGAATGCTGGATGTTGTCTTTGGAGTAGTAATGGAAGTCAAAACATGTTGACCGAAATGTCAGTTCAGAATTTCGGTCATGTTGGGGGGTCTGTTGGCATAACTCGGTGAGGCTTGACATACGTGTATGTGCAATATGTGATATAAAGGGTGGCTGTAAGTGGAGAGGGTCTGATAGGGGTTGGGATGTCTGACCGTCATTTAGGGTAACATAGCTCACATATTTTTAAAGTGAAATGCAGCAGCAAATAAAGTTAGGCATGCCAATGCCATCTTTAAATGAGCCGAATCCTATCCACAGAACATCATGGAAAACCAACCCCTAAAAAAATATGTATTATAATACAATGTTCACTTTAACATTTTTGTTCTTCCATCGCCACATTTTAGTACTTAAAAGTGGTCATTTTCAGGGCTGTCAATTGATGACATTTTTTTATTGAATTAATAACGACATGCCGATTAATCACAATTAATCATATTCATAAATATTTACAGAGAAAGCCCCCCAAATAAAAATTCAATATCTAATATTTAAATCATTATATTTCAATAATTAGAAATATATAATTTAAATAATTAAAATGCATTACATTATTGTGCCAGATGAGTAAAATACAAAAAGTAGCTTTAAAAGGCAATATACAGTTTTTCAGTCAAAGCAAAAGTCAAAGCATTTATTGTCATATGTACAGAAAACAATGTACCAAGTACAATGAAATTCTTACTTGGGTGCTTCTCACAGAGCGACAACATAAAATGTGCAATATCCACAGACACAGAGTGAACATATTAACACAGAAAACAAACTTAAGAACTTCAACTTATGCATTAAGTAAATGCAATATAAACATATCCATATAGTATATAAAGTGAATCCAGTACTATATGTAATATAAGACAAGCTGAACACTCTATATATTGAATAATGGTGATAAGTTAAATGTTAAATGTAGCAGTGATATGGTAAGAGGTAGTACATAGAACAGTTATGCAATAAGTGTTGGTGTTAAATGTCCATGATGTGACACAAGTAATTGAGTTATACCGAAATCGGAGTCCATTAATTATTTATAAGGTCTGGAAAGATTATTTTCCCAATATTACTGAATATAAGCCTATCATTGACCTAAAGTCCACAGCAATCCATTTTTGCAATTGAATTTGTCAATCTGTGTGAGATAGATTTATTATAAGAGCTTTTCTAAAGACGCATTAATCTACACATACTTACAACAGACGATTTTGGACCATCTCACTTGGGTTGCGTTGCATCATAAAAACAGCGTTTTTAGGTCGCTAAGTCAAGTTAAATATAGTTTGAAACATAGAAAAACATCTCTCAAGATCCCTACATTTGGAATTGCAATCCCTCCACCTGTGTCTGAAAGCAAGAACGCCTCCTCATCTTGTGCTGTCGCTAGTGTCCAGCAAGCCTGAGTGTGGTTTGTTGTCTGTACAGCTGTGCGCTGAGTCTGTCTGTCTGTCTGTCTGTCTGTCTAATCAACATTTATCCTATAGAAGTGCTCCTGAAGCTGCTGTTTTCTGTTCAAAAAACAAATGTGTCACAGAGCGTTATCATGCCAAACTCCTTTCCGCCATCAAATTCCATTTCATGTAATGTTTCATTTATTTATTTATTTTCAGACTCCAATGGCTTAAAACTAGATTATGATTTAGCAGAATCATAGAAAAGCCTGTATTGTACAGAAGCCAGTGAAGAGAAAGCATAATATAACAGAGTCAGAGAACACAATGACGGATGCCCACATATGACCAGTTATGTAATTGAGCGACCCACTGCAGCTCGCAGCATGCCTCCAGAAGATGAAACAAGCCTCAACATGCATGAACAGATTTATGCATGCCCATGAAGGCATCTCTTTAAATTCCATGGAATTTCTGTGTGGAAAGATGCAGCATAATCAGTATGAAAAGATTTGTCACAAAGGGTCAAGTGCTAATATATTGAGTATTTCCTTTTAGTGGCAAATTATGCTGGCTGTGCTTTTATGCTATTGCTGTTCGACTTGAATGATTTGGTTTTCCAAGCGCTAAATGAGAGAGAGAAGTTCCATTGTTGCGTTCACAATACAATGTGACAAATGTAGCGTTTTGTGACACTACAGTGCTATTTGTTGGAAAATGTGGATTGCTACTGGAAAAGCAACACTATAGTGAAAAACTGTCACTCTACTGAAAAATTTAGTTAAGTTAGTAGCATCACTACTTTTGGTTAACTATTTCCAGCAGTGGTAACCATAGACTTTATTCACAATAGTCCCATCTTTGATTTTTAATGGGAATGACAACGAGGCTGTGAGGGAAAGATATACCATCGCTTCAGTGGCACGAACGGTATAAAGCTGTATAAAGCCACAATGAGTTTTCCACAACTCAAGTTGTCTGGAGTTCATTGTATAGTGAATTTTCTTAGACAGATATTTTATCAATGTTTTGTCCGCGGAACGATCCAATAACACTTTAAACTGCACTACAGCCCATTGAAGAGATTGTAAGTCTATCCCTCACAGCCTCGTTGTCATTCCCATTAAAAATTAAAGATGGCGCTAGCATGAATAAGGTCTTTATAAGCTGCACAACTCAAGCTGAGTTAACCATATGTCCAAACCATGGCAGACAGGGGGAAACATGCTTGGAAACATATCACTTTTGCCATTTGAAAAAAATGACAGACTTATCTGATTATGAGAAACTTTATAAATGATGACTCTTTTAAGTATAATCACTTTAATGAACCAAAATTCCTCTCGCTGCTGTGTATCATCACAGGACTTTAAAGACCCTCTTCTTCCAGAACATTCCAGGCCCAATCAAAGAGGGTCCTGGGCACAGGTCCCAGCTGTCTGTTGAAATGAGGCAATTATGCGGTATCTACTCAAATTTGTTCTAAACTGGTCACTGGAAAGTTTAGCATGATGTCTCAGTATGCCCTCATTATAGTAATTTATTCCTGTATAACTTATGAGCATGGACATGTTTACAGTTAAGATGTTGGGTAAATAAATAAAAAAAAGTACATGCTGTATTTGATGTCTTCACATCTGAATGCAAAATAATTAGCTTTGTTCCACAACCTTACAAGCTATGCTGTCCACTGCATACATAGCCAGTTGACTTCTAAAGTCCAAAGTATACTTTGGCTAAGTGTCTACATACAGGACGTGTGACGCAAATTTCATCGTCATCAGAGAGCTTGAGCACTGAACACGTGCGGCCCAAGTTTATGTGCATGCACTTGGAATTATTTGCACTAATTACTGGCTCCACAAGGTGGCAGTACCCACAGTTGAGTTGTTGCTCTCGCAAAGAAGCACTAGAAGAAGATATAATTGCTGCTAATCAACAGGAGACAAAGGTAACTGTTTGGAATATGAGTATTCACAGTTGGCGAGTTTTGGATGGAAAGCAAATAATGAGGCTCACCGAATGGGAATTTTCAATGTTGAAGTAAGCCCAACGGTGGCAATGTCAGTGTTACCTCCCTGAATGTTTCCAATGCCATCAGTCGATTTACAGTTGCTGGAAAAAATAAACGACAAAACAAAGATGGGTTTCTAAGGATATGGTAGTGAGGCAATATATAGATCAAGAGTATTATTATTGTATACAAATCTATACTGACGTTTCAATGGATCCAGAGTCTGGACATACAGCAGTAGTTATTCCTCAGTTTGACTGTAAAATAGGGAAAAGAACATCTAATAATTTATCTGTTTACTCATCAGAAATGATAGCAATACAGTTGGCTCTTCAGTGGGTGGAAGAGGTTCAGCCACTACATGTGGTGGTCTGTTCTGACTCTTTTTCTGGCCTTACCAGCTTAATGAATGGGAAATCTAATTCTAGACAGGACATTCTTTTTGAAAACCTTCAGACATTGTATAGAATACAACAACAAGGGATAAAAACATTCTTTCTGTGGGTGCTGGCACACGTGGGGGTAAAAGGTAATGAACTAGCAGATGAAATGGCTAAACAGGCATTAAAGTATCCAAGAATAGACATTAATGCACCAGTGAGTAAAGCGGAAATGAAAGGATTAAGAGACAGTTAAAAGGAGGTGGCAAGAAATGTGGACCCAGGAGAGGAAGGGAAGACAACTATATGGAATTAAAAAAGAGGTAGGAAATGAGAGAGTAGTTTGTGGCAAAAGAAGGGATGACACAGTAATTTCACGACTCCCTATCAGACACACTGCATTGAACCAGTCACTATTTAAGATAGGAAAGCAAAACAATGGACTGTGCAATAATTGTGGATTACCGGAAACTGTTGAACATGTTCTATTAGAATGCATAGGTTATTACAAAGAAAGATCTCAGCCAGAGAAGATGTTAAAGCCATACCCAAAGGGATAAATAGTTTAACATTACAGATATTATTGAATAACAATTCAAAAGTGACTAAGGCTGTATTAGATTACCTAAAGACTACAGGTCTGATTAGAAGAATATAACATCAAGTCCTTGGGAAATAATATGATATTCAGATTAAACAATAAGATTTCAGATAGGTGTTTTTTTCTCTCCTCTCTTTTCCATCTTTTTATTTCCTCCTCCATCAATGCCTCACACTCCATCCCAGTAGGTGGCGGAAATGCACCAAAGCTGGTTTGCCAGCTGCCAATAAATCCAAAGAAGAGGAAGGAGACAGAAGGTGGAAACATCAGCAGTGGATGTGCACGTCAGGAGTGCATGTGTAAAGAGGTCATCTGCCTACATTTATATAACTTGAGTTTTAAGGACTATAAAGACATCTTTATGGGTCAAAAACTCCTGAAGAGAAACAGTCCAGTTTCTCATAGCTGTCGTAGTGCGCACATGTCAACCGGATGTGTATGCGCAAATGGAGTGTAGTTTACATTGAAAGGCTGAGCATTCGACTGTATGCATACGCTAAGCGTTCACGTTAAACCCAAAGTGTACTTTGGGATTAAAGCAGCATCCTAACAGAAATGGAACCTCATAATGACTGCATAGGCAGCAACTCTGTGCGACCACACAAACAGAGTTCCTCACGCGGAGCACATGGGAGAAACAACTCACAGTTCATTACAATAGAGTTTGATGTTAGCATGTTGCTAAGCTAATGACATCATAGGCTACATGCCGCACACAAGTATTAGGTAATTTAGTCCATTCAAAATTAGATTTAATTATTTTTATAGATTGTTTTTATTTTTTTTAGGTATAAATATATTTCTAATCTTCATTTCTCTTACCTCTGTTTGCTATATTGGATGATTCTTTTGGATTGACTTCTCAGTGAAGAATACATGCAATGATGCCTTGAATTTGGCCAAAGTAAGGTATCTTAGAGGGCAGAATTTGGAACAGCCTTAAAATGAGGCCTTAAAAGGAATATTCCAGGTTCAATACAAGTTAAGCTCAATCAACAGCATTGGTGGCATAATGTTGATTACCACAAAAAATTAACTTTGACCTGTCCCTCTGATTCTTGAAAAAAAAAAAAAAAAAAAAAGCAACAATCGAGGTTACATTGAGGCACTTACAATGGAAGTGAATGGGGCAAATTTTTGGAGGGTTTAAACGTAAAACTGTGAAGCTTATAATTTTATAAAGCTCTTATATTCATTCTTCTGTTAAAATTTGTGTATAATTTGAGGTGTAAAGTTATTTAAATCGTCATTTTATGATATTGGGGTTTACAGCGTTACGTCATCATGGCAACGATGTTATAAAATTTAATGTAACTTTACACTAAGTTTAGTAAGCAATTTTATCACATTAAAATCATGTTAACATGCATATTATTTACACTGTGTTGCTATATTTTTAAAACCGTGAGTATCAATGTAAGTGCTTCACTGTAACCCAGATTTATTTATTTATTTATTTTAAGAAAAGGACGATAGGACGGGCCAAAATTAATTTATTGTGGTAATCAACATTTTGACAAATTCTTTCGATTGAGCTTAACTTGTATTGAATCCGTAATATTCCTTTTAAAACGTCATCTAGGTAGGCAACACACTAGGTTATGGAGTTATTGGTTCAATAATTAAACTAATTCAATTGGAAAAATAACTGTGGAAAGAGTCTGTTTTCACCTTTTCCTCAAGATTTGACAGATATGAAGGTGATTTGAGGGAATTAAAATACAGCCTCATTGATCTGCAGTTAATTATTAGTAGCTATTCAGACTGTCATCTCTCTTAACTGTATAAATAGAGTTTCAATGCTTTCTTTTTTTAGCAGTCAACTTGCAATGGTAAGGCCATGGGTTTGATTCCCAGGGAATACATATACTGATAAAACATATAACTTCAATGCACTATAAGTTGAAAGTGCCAAGTACACAAATGTAAATGCTTGTTATACAACTCTTTCAATTTGTATGCTAGCAGTTGTCGCTGTGTGACATTTTCATGGGTTCAGTTTACACTGCTCTTAACACACAGCTCACTATTTTTAGTTAGTGTGAACAGCCCGTGCAACAACACTATAAAAGAACAAAGATCTTTACGATTTGAGGAACACAATCATGAAACTGACTCGAATAATTATTTTGATAGCAATGGAGGAAAGCCTGTTTTCAATTGCTGACTGTTTACTGCAATCGCAGATATCTGGCTGCGTTTGGTACCATTCAAAAGGGAGCTAAAGGCCTGTTCTTTCATACGAGATCCAAAAAATTTGCATTAATTACTCTAATCCCCATTATTCTGGACGTTTTTCTGCCTTGAGTCAACATTTATACAATAAAATACTTGTTTTTTGCAATGGCAGCGCTGGTGGTTTTCGCACAATACATTCCTCACGTTATTGTGGTTAGACGGTATGATTTGGAGAAGGCTAATACTTCTGCTGACAGACATTGGCTCCACAGTCTCGTACCACAGTCCAACACTGTTGGCAAACCATCTCACATTCAAAACCTGTTGATAGCCGAATGGAATTTCCAGGTTCTTGATTTTCCTTTGATTCTAAATTTAAACGTTGTTCTTGGTAAAACTATCTTGTGGTCGAGCCATATTTTTGGGCAGATTAATGTGAGGGCCAAAATAGCCCTCTTTGTTCCTTTATTCCTCCTCAGCGTGAAATTAAACTTTGCATGCATGCCTACCATAAACTGGAATTATTAGACTTGGCGCACATTCTCTTCCATGTGGGAGGGTATTCAAGACATAAAACACACTCTTGTTCTACAGAACATTGATTCTGGAGGCCTAGTTTGTAAGGACAATCATGGGCCTTCTTACAATTCTGTTGAGGAAAGAACTCGTTGTAACGGTGGTCAAAGCCATTCTTCATAACTCCACCATTTCTATAGGGGATGCCAATAGAGCTTGACGAGCGAAGCCACAAACTTGCAGTGTAATAGATTTTACTTAAAATTTGTCAAATAGAAACTCTGAGAACTATATACACATTTGTACATGCCAAACAAACTAGATCTGTCCCCATCTTCTTCTTCAAGAGTATTCAAAAGTGTACTAATGTAATATGATCCTGAGGGGGTAAACATTCAAATTAAGCCAAATAATTCCTTGTACAAATACAAAATATCTAATTAAATAGTTAAAAAACAATACAAATTCTAAATATTGAAACATATACAATCCTTGCTTCAACATATAACAATTTGATTAACTAGCTTAACCCACATCAGATGGATCAACCAGCTTCACCATCATCCACCAACTAGACCAGCACCAAACCAGCACTAAGTAGAATAAACCAGCTTTCTAAGCTGGTCTTTTCAGCATGGTTACCTGTAGATAAACAAGTGTGTTGGCTCTTGACTACATATCCTAGTCGAGGCACAACTGACCCACATATGGAATCAGTTATCCACCGATAAACACCACTAGAAAGCTTCTGTAATAATTTGACACAGTTCTTGCCTCATTGCACCCATCCATTGTTTAACTTTGACATTGATTGCCAAACCCAATGACAGCTTAACAGTTCATTCGAAAAATTTACTTTAAAAAAGCACACAAAAGTATAATAAAAGTAGTATGTGCAGCTTATGCGTCATATTCTAAGTCCTCTAAAGGCCTGTTGACACCAAATCTGCATGGAATATTGCAAGACGAACAGCCGACAAATGGTCTATCTACAACAAGAACGAAATGAATAAAATGTCAAATAATTTCACCTCAGTACAGTAGGCGTCACTGTTCTGCGAACATAATTATTCTGGTTTCCCACACAGACCTTTCGGCATTCAGCTGTCAATGCATGAGATTCATATATTTAACAGTGTTTCCCTATCTGTCACTCACTCGACGATGTGTCAATGTAGTGACACTAGGGGTCGCCCTTGGGAGCCCTGAACACCTATGATCTTTGAAAAAAGGCCAATGGGAATTGGCGAGTGGAATTTGCATGCCACTCCCCCAGACATACGGGTATAAAAGGAGCTGGCTCGCAACCACTCATTCAGATTTTCTCTTCGGAGCCGAGCGGTTGTGTTCAGCGAGCTGAATTACTCTGCTGATCCATTCACCTCGAAAAGCTGTTGGATTTATGGCGCATTACTGCGGCTTTTCCCCCTCTTGCACTGGTGAAGTGCAGAGAATGCCTTCAGCAGCTAAAAGAGTATATTCTTCCTACTGGAAGAGTATATTTCCCCTTCTAAAAGAGTGGCATTAACGGAGAGCGTCTGTTTAAAGATGCCTTTCCATTTGTGTGTATTTCCTGGTTGCGGTCGTTACCTCTCCACTTCCGATGGCCACGATCGCCATCTTACTTGCTTGGGCGCTGCCCACGCGGAGACAGCGTTCATGGATGGGTCATGTTCTCACTGTGAGAGCGTGACCATGGTAACGTTGCTGTCGCATTTTTTCCTTCGTTAGAGGGAAAGACCACCCCAGTGGCTCCCCGCCTCGGTCCTTCTACCTACGGGTTTGAGGCTGCATCGGTTAGCACTGGAGGTGATTTGGCAACCCCAATGGGAGCCACTCCGCCGGGTAACTCCCCGCGGTCCTCCCATTCCCCATTATGCTCATTTGCTCCACTGGGATGAGACCGCCGGCTCATCTCAGGGCGAGTTCACGATCTCGTTTCGGCGCTCGCGAAGTGGATGAGTTCTCGATTGCAGTATCGGAGAGCGGGCTGTCCAGTCTGATGCTGAGGACTCGACTGCCCAGTCGCAGCCTGACGTGCAGCTGGCAGCCATGCTTGCCTGGGTGGCTGCGTGTGTCTGACTGGAGTGGAACCCTCCACCCCCCTGAACCCTCGCAGCCTGATGATTGGTTCCTGCTGGCATGCAGCATGCCACTGGGGCTAAACAAGTATGCATTCCCCCCAGTGAGCCTACTTGCACAGACGTTGTGCAAGATCAGGGAGGACAAGGAGCAGGTCGTCCTAAAAGCTCCCTACTGGCCTACCCAGACCCTCATGGTCCTCACAACAGCCCCCCCCCAATGAATTCCCCTGAGGAAGGACCTTCTTTCTCAGGGACTGGGCACCATCTGGCACCCGCGACCAGACCTCTGGAATCTCCACGTCTGGCCCTTGGACAGGATGCGGAAGACCTAAGTGGCCTACCACTGGCGGTGGTAGACACGATCACTCAGACCAGGACTCCCTCTACGAGGCGCCTGTATGCCTTGAAGTGATGGCTGTTCGCTAAGTGGTGTTCTTCCCGACACGAAGACCCCCAGAGATGCGCAGTTGGATCAGTGCTTTCCTTCCTGCAGGAGGGGCTGGAGGGATGGCTGTCCCCCTCCACCTTGAAGGTGTATGTAGCCGCTATATCAGCAGATCACGATGCAGCAGACGAGAGGTGCTAGGAGGTTAAACCCCCCCAGATCGCATCTCATCCCCTCGTGGGACCTCTCTTTGGTGCTTTGGGGCCTATGGGGAGCTTCATTTGAGCCCCTAGAGTCAGCTGAGCTAAAGGCATTCTCTTTGAAGACTGCCCTCCTGACGGCGCTCACCTCCATCAAGAGGGTAGGGGACCTGCAGGCATTCTCTGTCAGTGAAAAGTGCCTGGACTTCGGTCCGGGTTGCTCCCATGTGATCCTGAGACCCCGACCGGGCTATGTGCCCAAGGTTTCCAAGACCCCGTTTAGGGATCAGGTGGTGAACCTGCAAGTGAAGCTGCCCCGGGAGGAGGCAGACCCAGCCTTATCATTGCTGTGTCCGATGCGTGCTTTGCACATCTATTGGGATCACACGCAGAGCTCTAGATGCTCTGAGCAGCTCTTTGTCTGCTTTGGTGGACAGCGGAAAGGGAGCGCTGTCTCCAAACAGAGGATCACCCACTGGGTCATTGACGCCATCGCTATGGCATATCACGCCCAGGATGTGCCGCCACCCTTGGGGCTACGAGCCCACTCTACTAGGAATGTGGCGGCCTCCTGGGCTCTGAACAATGGCACCTCTTTAGCAGACATCTGCAGAGCGGCGGGCTGGGCAACACCCAACACCTTTGCGAGATTCTATAATCTCCAGGTTGAGCCGGTTTCGCCCCATGTTTTTTCAGGTACGAACTGGTAAGTTCCGGGACAGCTGGCTGGGTGTACCGCTTGCGCATAGCACCTTTCCCCTCCCCCAGGTGAAGATGTGCGCTTTGACTCCCAGTCGTGTCCACAAAGTTGTGGACCCTGAATGACTTTCCTCCTTAGCCCTATGGCAGGCAGGTTTGTGGAGAAACTCGCTGCCAGCCCAGTACGTGTGCTAACTAGGCCCTGTACTGTGGTAGGTGCTCCACATGCGCTGGTTCCCCGTAGGTAACCCCGTGTGATGTATCTTCCGCAAAATGGTTTCCCTGTTGGTAAACTGCATCTTCCTTGGGCAGAGGTTCCAGAGGGCGGGGTGTGGTCTCCGCGGTGTCTTCCCCTTGGGAGTGACAACCCCCGACACGGACACTTATGGTCCCCAGTCGGTAAATGATTTCCACTCTTTTTGGGGTGAAAAAAGAGGAGAAGAGGCCATGGCTGGGCTAGCCTGTCCTCATTTTTTAGGCAGTCGACTTATCCCCGAAGTACAGGGGACCGATCAATGCTCGTAGGAGCTTCGGGGGAGGTTACGTGACGGCCTGGTGCGCTGGCTACGAGGCACACAGCGGTCTGCCCGTCTCGCACTGCCAGTCCATGTAATACAGTTCAGTCATTGTGCTGTTTTGTATAGGGACCCCTAGTGTCACTACATCGACACAAAGTCGAGTGAGTGACAGATAGGGAATGTCCTGGTTACTTTCGTAACCTCCGTTCCCTGATGGAGGGAACGAGACGTTGTGTCCCTCTTGCCATAACACTGAACTATCCGCTGAAATGGCCAGGTCCTTGTCTCGGCTCCTCAGCACAAAACCTGAATGAGTGGTTGCGAGCCAGCTCCTTTTATACCCGTATGTCAGGGGGAGTGGCATGCAAATTCCACTTGCCAATTCCCTTTTTTCAAAGATCAGAGGTGTTCGGGGCTCCAAATGCAACCCCTAGTGTCTCTACATCGACAAAACGTCTCGTTCCCTCCATTAGGGAACGGAGGTTACGAAAGTAACCAGGACGTTCATCATACTGTGTCTTTCATTTGTTTTGCTACGAGTATATTCCAAACCAGCTTCCGAACCCAGCTTCTTTTTTATGCCTGGATGAAGTAACGCAAGGTACAGTGATATAAATACATGTGAATGATAATAATGAACTTCAACTATTTAGTTAATTTTTTTTTAATTGTGAGTAAATTATCTTCATCTGCACATCCAATGTCAGTGTTTGCCATTGATTAGTGCCACCAACGTGCTGGATTGTGTGGATCAGTGACTTTTTACTGGAAAAATAGCAAAAAGCTTAAATCTTATTGGAGAAGAAAAAACAATTGGACTGCTCTCCATAAAAAAAAAGGAAAAAAAAAAAAGAAAGATAGTCATCGGATGATTTCTCGAACCTGGTGTGAATATTGCCATCATTGTTTCTATTCAGAAGCTTGTTCAGAATGAACATTTGCACTGAAAATTCATGCTTGGTGTGAAAATTTTGACATCCGTTACACGTTAATGAGCACTTTAAGAGAAGCTTGTTCATAGTGGTTCATGCTTTGTTTAACACTAAAAAACAATGCAAGTTCTCAGGTGAAAACGCAAGCCACTGTAAACTTTTTTCTCCTCTTCCTTTTTTAATGAGCGTGAGTAAATTATGAAAAAAAAAAAAAACATTTTTGGGTGAACTATTATTTCAAACACACAGCTAACAGAGATTTCTCTTCACTTGATCTCTATCGGTACAACCGTTGATGATTAGCTTCGTTTGCAAAACTAGAATATGCTGAGACTTTTCCACTTTTATCCTACTGCTATCATGTGACCTATTTAGTGTGCACTTCCCTCAGATAAAGGCCCTTGCTGAGTTATCTAAGTGTGTTGTTATCTGCTAGCATGCTATATTGCCTTTTACAGTGCTAATCTGTAAAGCTTGTAGCCCTCTATTGTGTGACCTCTTCACAAGCCCCTGTTGAGCTCATAGTGGTCACATATCTCTGGTCGGAGAGCTTTTCTCGCAAGCAGTGAGCTTGTGTCATAACATAGGACCCTTATAAGGTGAGACTGTGTGACAGCTAGTGTTACCGAGCTGTTTTCTCTGTACTGAAGTAGGGCAAGTGATTTCCATTGGCCACTGGGATGGAAACTGAAATACTGAATAGTAAAAAAAAAAAAAAATTTTTTAAGTTCCCGAATGAGTTTGTTGGGTATTGTATGGAGTTTTACAGGACAAACTACCAAATATTTAACCTAAGAGGTAACCTTGAATATATCCCAGTATCACTGACGCTGAAGAGTTCATTAACAGACATGATTCACAAAGCGAGTGATTTTAAAAAGATATTCTTCAAACTTACAAATGTTGTGGGTATATCCCATTGCAGGGTTTGGGATGGTTCAAATTACCAACATATTCCAAAAACGCAGATCCACTTTATGCAAAAGGAGTCCAGACAGGTGTTGAGTAGAGCGCAACAGTGCCCGCCCACTTTTTCAGCCATCGTGGTTAGTACTTTTCTCTACAGGGTTTTCTAAAAATTCAAAAAATTCATTTAAAGACTCTAAGCCATGAACCAAACCAACCAGCTCCGACACGAATCATTACAAACTTTATTTTGAATAAAAAGAAAAAAAAACAATTAATAAAAAAGATACAAGACTGTGTACTTAACATCTTTCATGGGCGAATAAACTACAATCCCATGAAGCATTGCAAATGATGTTATCAAATTAAAAACAATGGAAAAATACAAATCTAATTATTGTTGTTGATTATGAGTATAGAAACAATGTATGTAGTTTGATGTTAAGAAGTAAACACTTCTTTTAGGAATAGGGGTCAGAGCTGATTGTAAATGATGACTTCTAAGTTTTGGTACAAAAGACTAAATTTAGCCCTATCCCTCTAGGGTAGATGTAACCGCTTTTGACACAATTCACGGATATGATTATTTGTATATTACAGCTGTGATGTCTTCAACACTGTTAAAATCCAGGGCTTAGGCACAGATGGCTGTGGGGTGTCTAACTGAAGTCACAGAGTTAATGTTCACATCCATATTAATGTCATGGAATCACTGTTACCTTGCTTCACTTGTTTGGCTTGATAATGTATTTATATTGATCTTTAATGCACATAACTTTTATCAATTAAATCACTGTTAATCATTTCACCCCAGCTGATTCATTATTATACTTCAGATAAATCTAAAATTATGCTCAATAATGTTCAACTCACACATTGAGGAGGATTAGGATGAAAAAAGACAAAATGTCTTTCTCTGCCAATATTTCTCAATATATATATATATATATATATATATATATATATATATATATATATATATATAATATTTTTACAAAATAATTTTTAAAAATAATATTATACAAATATTTGAATCAATTTAATTGTAATAATTTCCTGGTCAATATATATATATATATATATATATATATACACACACACACACACACACACACACACAACCTTTAAACAACTCAATCTTTTATAAGGGGATAATATTCCTTGAAGTGATTTAGTCTGGAAATACAGTATATCACCTTTTTAGGATTTCTGAAAAGTCGCCCACCTTCATTTATTTCTTTCCCTTATCAGAAGCTGGGAGTCACCGTATCCTCTTTGGCTCCCTCCTAAACTTTCCATGCCATCCAAAAAATAAGTCCTGCAACCACCACGAAGCAAGAATAGTAATCTGCCTATCTGTATTTTCTCCAGAAACTCTTTCTGGATTAAGATTTCATCAAAAATAATGATGAGATGTCAAAAAACTAGATGGCATGCCAACTACCCACCAATAAGAGGAAAGGAATATGATTTGAACGCCAGTTGAGACTTGTCAAAACAAAGACATTTTGCCTGCAACTGAAACCTTTAAAAAACAAATTCATCTGCTTGTGGCTTTATGTTGTTGCACTGAAAGTTCAAGCTCTCATTTTTTTTGTGGTCAGTTTTGATGGATATTATTTTAGAAATTCTCCCGTGCAATGTCAAATAGTTTTCAAATGAGAATCTTAGCCATGAGACTAATGCATACTAAAATATAATTCATCATTAATAGAAAGGTCAGCAGTTATTTTTTATAAATAACTAAAGCTTTTTTTAATAAAATCAGATGTTTTTCTTTTTTTAAATAAAATCAGATGCCTTATGACTTTCACATGACTATATACAATGACAATATGGTGCTGTATATCTGCATGTTGAACAGGGCTGTTGATGGATGGATGGATGGATGGCAAATCATCATGGCCCCGGCCATAATAACGAATATTTCTACCATTGGAGAAATGTTTCTTCATGTTTTTATGAGTCTGCAATTGATTTGGTCAACCTGTGTAATGCGTTGCTTTTTTTTTTATTATTGTTGGTATATGTGCACAGATGTTTTTGACCATTGCGAGAGCATCTCACAATTTGTTGGTGTTCCATTTAGTTGCGCTCAGTCTGTCTGCCGTCGAATACAAGAACACGTCCTGTGTGAACGGGGCCTTACTCGTTGTATTGCCTCCTCTCAGAACAAGTGGTTCAGTAGTGCATGCATGAATTATGAAGTATATGAAGTATGGAACCATTGGCAAGATTAAATGTATACATCTTTTATTGCTTATTTTTATTTTGTTAATTGTAATAAATTAAATTGACAGCCCTAAATGTGTACATTATATATATATTGTATGAGCTTAAAATGTGAGTAATTTATTAATTAAAGCAAGTGGGCATATAAAGGAACCATATTTTTGATTTCCAGCTGAGATCTTCCATTAAGTCTTTCTTTAGTGAGCATGCCCATGGCATCCCCTGCTGTGCATTAAAGGCCCTTGATGATGTTTTGCTGTTCTTGTGCAGTCTGTTGTACATAATGACTGCAAAAGTTTACTGCTGTTTTCTTGAATGTGTGCATGATTGCGGTTAATACGATACTTTTCTTTCCCCCAGGTTCTCCCAGAACATGTCGAGGTATGTGGTGCTTCGAAAACACTGAAGTTTGAGCCTGTCTGCTCTACATCCCTTAGAAATCAAGAAAACACTAATTAAACCCCAAAGGTTTGGATGGGTCATTTGAGCCATCTCCTTTGTTTGGTATAAAATAGAAAGACAAGGCTATTATTTAAGAAAGTACAATAATCACAATAATAATTTGAGGCACCACATATTTAAAAAAAAAAATGTCCTTTGTAATTCAGTGATTGACTATAATACATGTCATAAGCAATACATTTGAAAGCGGCCATGCCCAAGCCAAGCACTTCAGCATCACAGATCTTGAATACTTCAGGTTTCCTAGAAAAAACTTTTGTTGGAGTCTTTAGGTACCGAGTCACTAATTGTCTTATCAATGGGAGGCAAGCTATTGGTTTTGGCAGGCACAGTTTTGGTTTTGTATTGTGCAAGCACAGGCAAGCTTTGGGACTAAAGTCAAACTCCATAACAGAATGAAAGTTTTTGCCAGTCGGTATGGACAAAACAGGAAAGAATGTCCGTCTGGGATTCCAGGGTTGGGTGTTGGACACAAACACTGTCAGCCCTTGAAACCAGATGATACAGTATTCTAGCACTATTAGCGCTAATTAGCTTACAAAAAGAAACCAATAAAACCCTTTGAATTTAATTTTAAAGGTATTAAGGGGATTGATCACCCAAAAAAAATCATCCTCATGTCATTCCAAACCAACAGTATAAGACTTTCTTTCTTCATCTAACACATTAGACATACTGAATAATTTTCACAAGGCTTTTTTCCATACAAAGAAAGTGAATAGAAACTGGGACTGTTGAGCTCCAAAAAATGACAAAAATGGGTCAAAAGAAGTATAATAAAGTTAAGTCAAGTAATTTTTATTTGTATAGCACTTTTCACAACACACATCATTTCAAAGCAGCTTTACAAAAAAATCATGAATTAAAAAAAAATAAACTGTAATATCTATAAAGTATTAGAGTGATCATTGTGTAGTTTAATTAAATATGATTGTAAATAATTAAATAATACTTGTATTTAGAACCCCTGTGAGCAAGCCAAAGGCAATTGTGGCAAGGAACACAAAACGCCATAAAATGTTGGCTAATGGAGAAAAATAACCTTGGGAGAAACCAGGCTCATTGTGGGGGCCAGTTCCCCTCTGGCTAAACAACATGAATATAATGCCAATATTAGTTATTTGTGTGCAGTGCAAGTCATGGTTTAAAATTTGTAAACCATGTAAGTGTTAAGGGCCAGTAAGATTTATGAGCTGTAAGATTAATGACTAATGTCTTTGAAGTCCATCCTTGATTAACTACAGAAGTTCACATAGATGCACTGTCCTTTGTTAGTTGGCTGATGAAGGCTTTTGTTGGCATTTAAATGATAGTCTATGTATTCCATTTCAAGAGTGTAGTCCAACAATAGACAAAGGTGATGCAGGCAGAGATCAATGAGGTGTATCACAGTTCAACTGGCAGGTCATTTCAGTGAGGTTTGGTGGGGTCCATCCTAAATCCAAGATTCAGGCAGTGGCTTATGAAGTATCCGATGTCTTACAGCTGGTGTTGGCATTGGCATTAAATCATATTAAACACATTTATCAAATGCTTGCATTTGCATACACTTACTTGCACAAATTATGTTTCTGGCCATTCTGGCTCGTTATTTGCTGAAAATGTTCTCCTTCGCCAAAGCTCTCCATGAGCAATCATGCTTGTGTACATTCAAATATGTGCTAGGTTAATGACGAACCACGCTTCAACCAATTAAGTGTAATGTCAGACCTAATGCGCCACATTTTGATGCAACATATTTGAATGTTCGCATACAAGATTTAAGAACTACTCCGGAAGGAACGACTTTTAGCAAATAATGGATTTTCAGAAGACATGGAAAATAGCGCAAAAGTTGGTCTAAATGTGTAGTGCTTTTGTCATTTCTGGAGTTCAACTGCCATGTTCATTGTGTGGAAAAGTGTAACCAAAACATTCTGCAAAATTACCTCTTTCGTATTCCACTGAAGAAAGAAAGTCAAACGGGTTTGGAGCCATATAAGATTGAACTTCTCCTTAATGTCATGAAAATAAAAATTGAGAAAGACAAATGTTGACTTCTACACTGACCTCAGCACACTACATGGACAGTCTTACCTGATTTTCAATAACCTTCCTCAAGGGCACATAGGTAGGATTGTGTCTTCAGTCTGCAGCTCCTAGGTCTCCGCTACTTGGGATTGAACCTTCAACCTTTGTGTTAGTATTACCCGACCTCCACCTCAGTGCCTGAGCACTTGTCACCCATACGGTTCAAAGACTATTAATGGATCATATATGCTAAGCTGACACTTATGTGTCAATAGGCCAATATAAGCAGAGGTGATCAAAGTCTGTAATATGAACTAATTCACCTGCAGACCATAAAGATATCCATAAGGAAAGGATAAAACATCGTTAGGATCTAAAAAATGTTTTTCTATTATACTTCACAAAGACATGCTAGTATCAGAAAATTGTGCCAGAAATAGCCATAAATTGGTGGTTTGAAATCAAAACTTGCTGCAAACTACAGCAAATTTAGCTAGTTTTACCATTATTATTATTATTCATTTGTTTATTCAGTTAATTTGAGTCAGGAAAATCAAAAACCGCATTAAACATAAAAAATAAAATAAAAGATTAAAAAAAAAAACTTACATAACTCTTTTAAACATAATTTAAACTAAAATACATTTGCATCACTCCAAAACTAAGTAAAATAAAATTGGCTACATATTAATTTGAGTTAAACATGAAAACAATTCATTAAACATTAAAAAAGGGGAAAAAAAAGTTGAAATCCACCACACCCTGAGAAATATAAGTTGTTAAACAAATTTAAATGATATCAGTTAATGCATTAACTTTAGCAGCCCTAAAATAATAACACTGAAATTAAAAACTAAATATGATGAAAATGAAAACTAAAACTAGAAAATATAGTTAAATCTAAAAAGACTAAAAAAATTAAAATAAACAGGGGTGGTACTAGGATGCGGTGTTTGACGGTGTCACGGTCCTGTCACCCAGAAGGCAGAGGCTGCTCTCCGAGGTACCTACTCCTCAGTCACTGACAGCATGCCCACGACCCTGTCACTGTCTGTGCTCACAGCCACAAAGGCTGTTCCCCTGCCACTGCCAGTGCCCACAACCATGGAGGTCGTTCCCCTGTCACTGCCTGTGCTCACAGCCACTGAGACTGTTCCCATGTCCCTGCCAGTGCTCACGACCAAGGAGACCGTCCCCCAATCTCTGCTGGTGTTCACGGCCACAGAGGCCATTCCCCTGTCACGGCCAGTGCCTAAGCCTTCCACGGCTCTGCCCCCTGAGCCAGTCCCTCCTGAACCCTGTCCAGCGGTCACCATCCAGTCCACTGCCCCCTGTTCAGCGGCCACCGTCCAGTTCACTGCCCCCTGTCCAGCAGCCGCCGTCCAGTTCACTGCCCCCTGTCCAGCAGGCGCTGCCCAGTCCTCTGATCCCTCTGCCCTGAGGCCTCCTCCCAGGCCGCCAGACCCTACCTTTTCCCTGAGGCCTCCACCCAGGCCACCAGACCCTGTCCCTCTCTTTAAGTTCCCTCTTTGGTTTCCCTCCCTTTCTGTTGTGTTTTCTGTTAGTGCTCATTTTGTCTGTCTTGAGTATTGTTTGATGTTCCTGTTTTGGGATGGGGGGTTCCGTCTGTTTTCATTTCTGGGGCATGGTGTCTGGATCCTGATCCTTCAGTCTGGTTCGGTTTTGGTTTTGGTGTCGGGATCCGGACACTCAAATTCCATGTCTTGTCCTGTATTGGTGTGAGTGCATTGCGCTTGTCATCTTGGTGGCACGCACTCGCGTCAATAATCTACGTTTGTCTCTTGTGACCGTGGACGCGCACTGTGCTTGTTTTGCGCTGCGAGCCTGGGTCGTGAGCTGTCTTCATGTTGTGCTGAGGTTCGGTCACTTCGGTCTGAGCTTTCGGGTTTGTGTGTGGCCGAACTCTCGCACAAGTGTCTGGTCTTGTTTTTGTCGCCTGTTGCCTGCATTGTGTGGTGTTTGCCTAGTGATGTACTCTCAGGTTTTGTTTAGTGTGAGAATGCATGGCATCGCTTTATTTGGCATTGCTACGCATTTTGTCATCTTGTTTGTCGACTGGCATGGGCGTATATTGCCTTATTGTCTTGGTGATGTACACTCATGCCATTCAGGTGTTTTGTTGTCTTGTGAGAGCTCGAGGCTTTGTTTTGTTTCTGTATAGCCGTGTGTCTCTCTATCTTAAGTCATACCCCGCCTCCTTGTTTTCCCATTATTAGTTTATTAGTCACACGTGCCCTGTCTTGTTAACCTGTTTATTTCTCTCCCTATTTTAGTGTCTTTGCTGTCCAGTGCCAGTTCGTCTTGATTCCAGTCTTGTGTGTTCAGTCTTCCCTTTCGGTCCTGTTTCCCCCCACCTAGTTCCTGTTTCGATCCGGTTGGTCCTGTCTCCCTTTGCCCCAGCTTGGATTACCCTTTTTCCCCTTCGGGTAGTTTATGTTTGTTTTTACCCCTTGTGGGAGCTTTATGTTTTTTTTTTTTTTTTTGATGAATAAATCCCCTTTTTAACTCTGCTTTTGGGTCCTGCCTCTGCATTTCGAGACAGTGGGGCATTTTGATTTTTAGACTGGGCAACTGGTTGTCCCTTCATTCTACCGGGGGTTAATTTGATCATTTCGCCGTGTGACCAGAAAAGTCAGAAGTTTGAAGGGGTGCACAAGGAAACTCTAGGGAGGCAATACCCCCCAGCACCCCTCTTAGATCTGGCCATGAAACTAAAAGAAACTAAAATAAAATAAATTACCTTGATTTGAACTTGCATTTCGTTATTTTTGAACAAAAAACGCTTGCAAAAACAGACTTGCTGACTCTGAGTAAGCTTGTTTTAGAGGTGAATTACAAAATTGGCGGTGACAGGAGTGGTGAATCATGTCTAGCATTCTGTAATCTGCCTGAGAGGATCTCCTCATTAGGTAAGACAAGGTTGCTGCCATGACACCAGGCAGGAATGCTGTCAACACATGCAACATGCCTTATCAGCTGTGGAAATGTACCCTCAGCATGCATGTTTAAAAACAAACAAAGCAAAAAGCTAGCCTCATACGTAATGGGTGGCAAAACAAAATGGATCAGGAAGGGTAAATGATGGACATCACATGTACATGTACAATAACTTTCTTGATCCATGACAGTAAGGGAATGTGTGCAGTTAATTATGTTTCTGTTACACCAGTAATTTGTAATTGGAATGGGCATATAACAACCTCTACATTTATTTATTACAGATTAAATCTAATTCACCATTCTCAGCAACAAAGAAATTCTGTACATTTTACACTGGATTGACCTTTGCCTATTGAAATGTTTATGTAGGAAAATAGGAATGTCTTCATGCAGGACATGTAGCAGCTTGGTACAGCTTGCTCAACAGCAGAGCTCAGTGGAGGGACAGAAACATTGCTAACAGCATTTTATATGGCAGTGTGCCTCACTGCACAAGTGCAGGATTAAGATATACCACCTAATCATTTTCATATGAACAAAATATTTTGCAAAATAAAACCATGGAGGAAACATCTAGGGGAGTACAAACCTCTTTTTGGCCCCAAAAAGTATTTGGACACTTAAGTGAACTACACTTCATGAAGTACATTTTATGATGTGAATTTGATGTTTGACATGCTATACTCCATCTAAAACATTTTCTATTCACACTTTTTTATACATGAAAAATATTTTCATCTAAATACTTATATTTAAAAAAACATTTTATATTTATATTTAAAAAAAACGTTTGGTGACAAACGCACACACCCTTACAGTAGTTACAGTAAAATATTCTGAAAACAACCACTGACACCCTGTGTACGTGTTTCCTTTGTAAACTTGTTATACAGGCCTGCATCTTCATTAAAATAACCAAAAACAAAAGAAAAATATGCTGGGTTTTATCTTGTCTTAACATCACAAACATTGTACAGCCTCTTTTTGTATGAACTGTACAATCCACCTATGACATCCAACAAAACATCTTGTCGTTCATGGATGACAGCAACATTTACAGGTGAAATATCACGCTAAGTAACTGAAACCTCTGTGCCTAAAGCGGTTGCTTGCGATTCATTCCATTCATTCGTTTGTAGACTTCACTAGTAGACTGATTGTGTTGTATAGTCTACAGTGCAAAGGGAAGTTTGAAAATGTGACACCAGGTTCAGTTTTCCATACTCTTTTAGGGTTTAAACTGAAGTCAAGAGTGTAATGTGTGTGTGATGTGTAAACGGGTGTAATATTCCTTTGGCTTTACAATAGCTGCTACTCACATTTTCTGATACAGTAGTTCACAGCAGGAAATTAGAAGCACATCACAATCTTTTTGATTGTATGTTTACAATGTATTTTGTGTAATTGTGCATCTTGTGTATTATGTATAATAATCAGCATGCTATGCTAAACTTAAATTAGTATTGCATTATTTATAACTCTTTTGGAATAAAACTATTGTATTTTCTGTTTGTTTTTCACTGGTATATCTGACCATTTTCGTGTCCCCAATCACCACCAAAATTTTAAATTCTGAATAAAAAATAGATGTGCATCTAAATGTGCACTTAAGTAAGTATCTCTCATAATATGTTTTCCATACCAGTGCCCATTCACTTTTTTAGCTGTCTAGGTTCTGGAAGTATTATTCCCATTATTTATTTTTTAATAGTGATTTTATTATATCTTTCATAAAAGAGTTCTAAGTCATGAAATAAACGAACTAGCTCTGAGGTGAATCAAAACATTACAAACTTTGATTTGAAGCAAAAGAGTACTTGAAAATCAAATGTGAGTTACATAATCAAATTAAAAAATAGAGAGAAGTATAACACTTTTGATTTAAAGTTGTCAGTTATAAGTAAAGAAACAATATAGTATATATATTTATATTTATATATAAGTATATATAATTGCCTTGCTAAAAATTCAGATATTTGTAAATATACACTTAGTTTTGGAGTGTAGGGAGATCGACTCATTGCGTCATTCACAGTGTGTTATGGAAGTTTGCGGTTGCTGCAGAGCTCTTTTGGCGCACTTTGTTTACCAATATGTAGTTCCTCACCAGAAAATCTGCTATTAAACATGATTTCTAAAAAAATAAGTTAAATTAATGCTGACTGATGGCTTCAACAGAAGCACATACTAGTGATGGGAAGATCGGATCATTTTACTGACTTGAATCTTTGAGTTTCGTTCAGCAAAATGAACAAATCTTTGTTTAAGTCAGTTAGTTCATTTCGTTCATTTGAGCAGAATTAAATTAAAATGTTACATTTTCAATAGCCAAATCCCCCCAAAATGTCTACTTACGCAAACTTTAATTTTAGTCCCAATAAGGAAAAAATGATAATGCAGCCAAGCACAAATGATGAGAAACAGAAATGATTAGTTCACCTCTGGAATCTTCTTGTCCCGAGTCGTTCATTCTTTTATCACGTGACAAAAGAACGAACGACTTGGACCAAAAGAGTTGAAAGGTGAACTAATAATTTCTGTTTCCTGTACAGCGCCTATGCGGTTTTCATGTAACAAACGAACGGAGGTTGCGCAATGCGCATGCGCGGCCAACACAAAATGAACTAATCACTCGCTCATCTACTCGTTCTTCTGAGTCACATAAAAGATTTGTTCAAAATGAACAAATCGTTCATGAACAACCCATCACTAGCACATACCTTTGATTAACAACCTCAGCGCTCACTATAGTTCTGTCTATGAAGGTTTATTTGTTATCATTAAAAATCAATTCACCTATGGAGAAAATAAATGGGATTTTTACTTCTGGAGTAGACCGTTGCACTCTACAGTTCAACCCAATAATGTTTTAAATCAGAAATATTTTTCTTTGCACAAAGCACAAGAGAATAAATGCAATGACATTTGCAAGCTCAAATATTGCAAGCAAGGCAATCATTAGTTGTTTTTACATTGATCTTTAACTGCACAACGCTCAGTTGCAAAACTTTTTTTATGTAACAGGGTTGACACAAAATATGTTTTGAAAGAGAAATGTCTTGGATTATTAAAAGTTAATTGACTGAAATATGACATGACACACCAAATCCAAATATTTAGCAGCATAGAGTAGATGATATCCAGACGCTTTGGCATTGAAAAAACAAAAAAACTAATAGTTTTAATTAAATAAATAAATATGTCACGAACAAATTATGCCCATTTTCAATTGATTTACTCTCTGATAAAGACTTTATCCAGTTTCTGAAGCTTGAACTAGGCTTTTCACTTGTTTCCTCATAACAGCCAATGGCATACTCTTTCTTTTTCCTCAGTAAGTTTCTATTTTGGAAATACATTTTCATTAAACAGCAATCCCATGATCAAGTCAGATGAGGGCTTATCCCACAAATTCTGTATTTGATTCCCTACTCAATATCAACCAAACCCAATACAACATTACTCATCAACCCCGTCAAAGGGTTAGAAAATTATCTCATCATTTACTCACCCTCATGCCATCCAAGATGTGTTTGACTTTATTTCTTCTGATGAACACAAAGGTTTTTAGAAGAATATTTGAGCTCTGTAGGTCCATTCTATGCAAGTAAATGGTGGCCAGAAATCTGAAGGTCCAAATATCACATAAAGGCATCATAAAAGTAATCCATAAGACTCAAGTGGTTTAATCAATGTCTTCTTAAGCAATCCAATTGGTTTTGGGTGAGAACAGACCAAAATGTAACTCTTTTTTTTTCACTATAAATCTTGACAGCAGTCTCCTCGGCGATTGTGATTTCAAGCTCGATTACACCTCTATAGTGCCATCTACTTCTGCGCATGCGTCAAGCACTAGAAAGTGTAAATGAGCTTGAAATTATGATCGTGCCAAGAGACTGCAATGGCAAGCTGTACAGTGAAAAAAAAAGAGTTATAATTTTGACCTGTTCTCACCCTAAACCAGCCTTTATGTGATATTTGGACCTTTAGAGTTCTGGCCAACATTTACTTACATTGTGAGGACCAACAGAGCTCTGTTTGTGTTTTGCAGAAGAAAGAAAGTCATACACATGTGGGATGGCATGAGGGTGAGTAAATAAGAGAATTTGAATTTTGGGTGAACTATTTCTTTGTACTGTTGGTACACTGGCAAAGGAATCCATGTGCACTGCTGCGCAGTCAGAATATATTTATTTTGTATGTCTGTGACTCACTGCACCATTCCATCAAGCTGTTATCAGATGTTCAGGATTGTAGGTTCACTCTGTTCCCAGTATTTCATGGTAAGGTGTGGCTGGTTAGCTGTTAATCCATGCAGTCTGTCCCCTTGGTGTATACAATAACTTAAAAGGAAAAAAAAAGTATTGAGCACTTGTGTCACAGATTACAGCTTCTACAAATGCAATCACATTAAAGGAATTATTTTGCCATGGTTATCTGATTAATCTAATGAAAACATAATTGCAGCTGGATTATACAGTCAAGTGACTCATATTGCACTACTCGTTTGAACTGGATCATCATCTCTCTTTGTATATTCTCTTTTTATACTGTATATACTGTATAAAGATTGAGTCAGCTCTGCAGACAGGATGGAAAAAAACAAGTTGTTGGAGCTTGTAAATTTCCATTCAAAGCCTACTTCAGGAAAATAATCTATTATAGAAGAACAAACTATTGTATGGTTTTGATCTAACTATACTGTATATGCACAGCCATCCTAGCCATACAATGTTTTTTAGTAAAAAAGTCTTTGTTTGCAACATTTTACGGAAGAAATAAACACAGGTTTATTTCAAACAGTTAGACTCTTTGTTAGAATAAGGGCAGTGAAATTGATCAACGTGAGAGCAGTATATCAGCATGACTCAGGTTTTGAATATGATTGTCATGATGAATTTTTTACTCCAGGTCAGTAATAAAGATCTGTCTAGTGTGCATATTTCTGAACCTAGAGGGCTATGATATAATAATGCAACACTAGACCCAGTCCAGACTTAAAGTGTATTTATAAGTCAACAAAAGTACAGTACATTCGATAGCTTCTGTTGGCAACCAATTTGTAATCCTACCTTACTTTGCAGTTATGCATTTATTTGTTGAAATTTCAACCTCTTAGCTCACAGCAGACAGAAAACCACCACTCTTCCACACACTTCTTTTAGGCTATGTCCACATTAATTCGGATATATTGGAAAATGGCGTTTTCAAAAACAGTATATCTGAATTAATGTGGACGTAGCTTAAAAGAAGTGTGTGGAAGAGTGGTGGGATTTTGTCTGCTCTGAGCTAAGAGGTGGACATTTTTCGATCTGTTCAAACTGAATCATGTTCCTCTTTTGCATGAAATTCAAAACAACCTTGACAGATGGAACAAATTACCCTTATCCTTAAGTGGATGCATATCTACCATAAAAATGAACATACTTCCAAAAGTATTTACCTCTTTTCCATGATTCCTGTAACTCCACCCCCAGGATGGTACTCCTCTCTCAATAGTGCAACCATTAAGTTTTACTGGAAGAACAAAAAACCTTGAATAAAACTATCCACCTTGCAGAAGCCTAAATAATATGGAGGACTCGAAGCACCTACTTTCTTTCTCAACAACTAATTTTAATCTATCGCTGGACCCACAACCTAAATTTTCCCTGGCTAGACATAGAAAATAGACTTATTCAACAATTAGATATTACATTTCTTCCATTCATAGACAAATCTATAAAAATACATCCTGGTTATAAAGATAATATTACCTTTAATACCACATTGAATGCCTGGTGGAATACACATAACTTATTAAACTACAGTCTAGAACCATCAAATTATACTTGACTGTGGCACAAGTTTCTAATTAATAAGAAATCTATTCATTTTTCAACATGGATTCAGAGAGGAGTATCCAGCTTGGGTCAGCTATATAATGATGGCTTGTTCATGACCTTTGACCATATTTAGTTGAAATACAACATTCCAAACCAGGCTTACTTTCAATACATACAGTTAAGAGAAGCAATACATTTTTTTTAAATACAAAACTGGTTCAAGAACATTAAAAAAAATTTTTTTCCTCTTTACCAAGCACTTTCCCTCCTAAAACCAAATAAATAACTGTCACAAATATATAAATTATTAACATCTGCAGATAAGTCAATAGCAGTTCCCTTTCAAAAATGGATCACCAATATTTGTACAGATCACAACATCAACTGGCAAACAGTCTATACTCCATGTCCTGTAATAGTAAAATTCAATTGATTCAATATAAACTTATACATAGAACACATATTACAACTCATAAACTCTACCAGATGGGATATTGATAACAACAAATGCACATACTGTCCAACCTACTGTCTAACGACTATTTCCATGCTTTTTGGCTCTACCAACAAGTTCAGCACTTTTGGCCGGAGGTCATGAGCTGGCCATCGGAGATCCTTGGCCTCGGCATCCCAATGTGTCCCAAAGTAGCTTTACTTGGAGACTTATCTACACTAGCCATATCTAAACACCTGGAACCCTTTTTACTCATTGCACTGACTATAGCCAAAAAAACTATTTTATTCAACTGGAAAGAACAAAACTTTTAATAAACCTCTGGCTCAAACTGCTAAAAACACACTGCAATATGGAAAAATTATAGCAACTGGAAAATCCAAAACTGAAACCTTCAATCAGACTTGGTCCCCTTTCTTCCAATATATACAGACCAGGTTCCCCGTTGCATTCCTACATACTATCATAAACCCTGAAATAGAACCATTTCATAATGTCAGTCGATAACAGTGTGTTACCATATGCAATTTATTTTATTGTTTCTTTCCATATATTTCTTTCGTCTTTCGATATTCCTTTGTTTTCCTTTTCTTTAGTTTGTATCTGTCAGTTGCCCTGGGTTTGTATCTGAAAATCCTTGTTATGTCAGTTTGTGTCTTGTTGTGCATATAGGAGCAATAATAATAATAATAAAAAAAGAAAATACCATTTTCATTCTCGAAACGTTCTCCGTCCACACTGCCATTTTCAAATGTTTTCCAAAAGTTGCTTGTCCACACTGAAACGTCTGAAAGTGCTTAAATCCCCTCACTAAGCATGCAAAAAATAGATGTTCCACGAACGGTCTGAAATGCAATTTTCCTCATTGTCTGCGTCTGGACAGTAACTCTTAGCAAACTTCACATCGCCTTTTGAAGGACTGCAATGTGAAAGTTGTATAAAGTCACATTTATCTTTAATAATGCAATCAAAGTGGATTGCAGGCACAACAACACCACTACAACACGGGCCGCCATCTTGATTGTTTTGGGTTGAATGGATCACATGACTGCGTCACATGACAACAAATATGTCATCATGTTCAAATAATTACACTCCGTTTTCCCTGTCACCATTACAACGTGAAGATGGCATTTTCAGATTTATCTACTTGGGACAATGTTTATGAAAGCTGCCATCTCAGTGTGGACGGAAGGCCAAAACATAGTGGAAAAGATCAATTAAGTGCCTCTTTCCACTTTAAATGAGTTTCACACCTAAAGAAATGCTTAAACTTTGACACAATTCATTTTAAATTATGTACATTCCTTTAAGATGCAGGCTCCAGTCATATTAGTGACCTAGAACAGTGATAACCAACCCGGGGTCGTGACCCCAACTAGAGGTTGTTAGAGCTTTACAAGGGGTCGCCACACTCTCTCTGGAAAATGTAAATACGTTACAATTATTTCTGTAAAACAGCACAATCAAACAGATCCATTCTGAGATTTTAATAATATTTTATAGTGTGTGAAATTTATGAAAAGAGAAGCCTTTTGCCTAACATTGGCCGTTTTTTTAGTTGTGTATCACAAGAGTGGGTAAGGAAATATATATATATATATATATATATATATATATATATATATATATATTTATATATTAAGAAGCTGCAAAATTGCTTTAATTTTACAGTAAAACGATCAAAACAACAGGATAGCAAACCAAATGAAACACTATGGCAAAGCGCCAGGGAGAAGAGAAAAATGTATGTGCTAAGAAGAAAACAAGAATTTATTTTGACAGTTACCTTGAATTTGGTTTCATTGAGGTATGAATTGAGTGTGTGATTTGTAGTGAGAGGCTAGCTAATGAAGGCATGAAGCCTTGCAAACTGGGGAGGCATCAGAGCACCAAACAACTATAGATGGTGGGTAAACCCAGAGAGTGTTTCCTTCGGAAAAAAATAACTTGTTATATCAAATAGGCCCCAGAAAATCAGGGATGCTTTGACCAGAGCTGGAAGCGAAAACAGGCAGGCAACAGTTGTGTCCTTCGAGTGTACTCTCCTAACTGCCCAATCCAAAAAGCCTTACACCATCAAGGAAAAACTGATCAAACCCGCTTGTGATAAAATGCACATGTTCATATGTGCTCAAGTGTGCCGGGGGAACCCCTGAGTATGTTGTAAGAGGGAAAACCCACTATTGCAATGCAATGCATCAGCCGGCCATGATAAAAAGTTAAGGAAACAAATACAGCAGCAGCTGTGGGACATCTGGAAATAAAGCAAAGCACTGGTGAAATAACATCGCTGTGGAGGAAGCTGTTTACTTACCGAGCCACATGAACATGGGGGTAAAGAACGGCAACTGCACAGTGCATACAAATGTGAACAGCACTTTTGTGTCTTAAACAGCTTTCTCGCAAAAAAACGGCTTTCTGTTGTCCATCTAAACAAGCTTTAATTTGACATCCATTCAATCTCCACTGCAGTTACTACTCCACCCCTTGTGTAACGTCATTAATGACAGATCTATAGTTTTGAAACCAATGTAGTTTAAACGACACATGTGCAACATAGTTACTGCTGTTTCAGGAAACAGTTGTGACTAGCTAGTTGATTTCTCCAATGATGCACTGTATTATGGTTGTTAAGCAATGAGTTACATCTCTGTATGAGAAACAGTTTTTTGGGTGAGTGCTAGGGTATTGATAAGGTGTTCTGAGTGGTTGCAAGGGGCTTGGCTAAGCGGCTGCTGAGGTGTTCTAAGTGGTTGTAAGGGCGTTGCTAGGTTGTTGATAAGGTTTTCAGGGGTGCATTTTCCAAAAGCATCATTAGACAACTATGTTTGCAAATTCCATCGTTACTGACATAGTTCAACAATTTTGTGTTTCCCAAAACAGTAGTTCCAGTGAACATTTTCAAACAGTATTGCAAAGTTGTGTGGATACAACTACAGCTTTTCACTTGCGGTTAGAAGCAAGGAGTTCTGAAATACCTGGAGAGAGCTAGCATTCTCATTCATTTCTAATGGGGTGCTCAGCTGGCGCAGGGTCCATGCGACTACTCTGGAAGTAGGCGCCATGTTAGCACCATTTGTCATGTGACTTTCTCCACAGCTGCAGAAAAATTACATCCTCACAACATGTTGGCTGTGTCTGAAACCAGGAAAATGCTGCCTCCGGTGGTAGGAACGGATCAAGGCACGTCCGAATCCAATGTTTGTTTCACATCCTGTCTACTGAGATACCTTCATCTGATCGATTTTTGAAGGCAACATAGATGTATTCTTTGCTGCCTATGAAATCCCACAATCCCATGTGCGCCGTTCCACAACGATTGAGTTAAAGAAAAAAAATGCCAGCCAAAGAGGCAGCAGATAGCCAATTTGTGTATAAATGTATGTTTTTATTCACTTTTTCCAACTTTTGATTGAATTTTTAGTGAGAAATGAGTATTGTAGTTATTAAATATACATTTTGTTATCGCCAAAACTCTCTTGATTTTGTTCTAGATTATTAGACCAGTCAGTCCAATAGAACCACAGTGAAGCAGACACATTAACTTTAGTGGACATCAGATGGTGATAATGAGTTGCTGGTATCCTAGCAACGATGTGCCATTATGCTGCCTCAGTAGCCTGTCCAAAACCAGTTTCAATAGGTACCTTTGTAGGCAAACGTTCTCTGTTGAGTCACTGACTGATAGGGCAGCGAGGCAACAAGACAGCTACCTTTGGTTTCAGACACAGTCAAAGTGCGCACGTTAATAAATAATTAAATGTCTTACCGATGGAATTTTACACCAGACACTGTAGAGTGGTGATAAACATAATAAGAAGCTGCCCACATTGGCATGTCGGCTTTCAATACAAACAAAAATGCAGTTAATCAGTGAGCTAGGGAAACACACCCATGGTTGGTTACCAGGCAGTTGCAAGGCAGATAGATAGGCAAACAGACTGACTGACTGACCGACTGACTGACCGACCAACCGATTGCTCTGGGAAAGCTATGGAGTTCAGAGTTACTGTGCTCTTGAGCAAGACAAGCCACTGGGGACTGTCTCTATGATTAGAGCACTGCGTGCTGGATAAAGCGCATCTGCTAAATGCCAAATAACCAACACAAACTTCATGAGAATCAGTTTTGAGTTTCCAAATTCGGACCACATTTAATGTCTGATGTTCCTTAGGGGATTCACTCTATTTCCAGCTCTCTGAACCCAGTGACTCCAGCACATAAAAACAACTCAAGATCAAGTTCAGCTAAGCTCCTCACCTAAAGCAATACGAGGAACCTGCTCAAAAAAAAAAAAAAAAAAAAAAAAAATTGATGCGCATGGCTTAACCACTGTAGTTTATCAGCGAAACAGTTGCTTTTGAAATTGTGTGAGGGCGAGTGAATGAGGAGTCTTGAGGACAGAATTTAAAGTTTTGGGTAAACAAAGCCTTTAATCTCAACTGCACGGGTGCCTTCGAGGACCAACATACATTATATTTGTTTTCATCACTGCTTTATTGTTGGAGTTAAGTCTTTATAAGTTTCTTTTGATTTATTGCTGCTGGTCAAACATTAGCATCTCAGCGTCAACACTAATTGCACGCTTGGTAATGCTGTTGGAGGCATAAAGACACCTTTGAAGGAACTGAGTAATAAAATTGTTAACAAATCATCACAGTAAATTAGCAATGATCAAGAATAAGACATAATGTAGTTTCTATTCAAACAAGTTATGCAATAATCAAAAAGACCAAAATAATGGTTTCATATCATCAGGTTAGGGATTATCGATCTGTATGACATCAATAGTTTGTTAATGCAAGATAAACAATTTTGATATCTTATGCAACTCAGATGCCATTCTACATAACAATCCTATTGGAAAGAACAGGGTAAATCCTAAAACATACACATGACGAAGATGTTTAATGGAAAAGCAAAGCAAATCTGTTCCCACATGTGTTTTCTGGTGAGACATTCATCTAGTTCAAATGGATAAAAATCAAAAAAAAAAAAAAAAAAAAAATATGAAAGAAAGAAAGAAAAGAAACCAGAAGAACTGGCCGCCTTAGGGTTCCCAGGGATATCAAATTTCAGCGTTTTCCCTAAGAACTTTTAAGGAGATTATGGATGGTGCATCTAGCACAAATGAGTGTTTGTATTGAGTATACCTGCATTTGTGCAATTGGCACCAATTCTCAATGCTATACCAATGATGAAACTTACAAATCTATAATATTGAATTATGTAATATTTATTAGATTAATTACCAATATTTAATTAGAACACACACACACACACACACACACACATATATATATATATATATATATATATATATATATATATATATATATATATATATATATATATTATAATAATACAATGTATATTCTGCTTAATTTGTTTGACATTCAACTGAAAGATTTGATGTCATGGAATAGTCAGGTGACACCTTAAATGTGATTTTATTTTTATTTATTGCTATTTTGTAAACTGATAAATATGTAATAGTAAAATAGGATTTTTGGAGGAAAAAAATGTTTAATTTATGTACAAACATGAGATTACAGTCATATCAGTCTTAGAAAAAGAATCTGCTGTATCCTACATATGGTGCTGGACACACATCAGGGTTGCATTGGCCATTGGGAGGGGTGGAATTTTTTTCTGGTGGGCCAGTGGGTTGGCCGCTAGCAGGCCGAAGCACATTATGATATAAAAATTAATAAATGAAAAATAGCCAATTAAATGAATAAATCCCCTTTAAAATATCAAATTCTTATTGTACAATATATTTAATTTTGAAAATAAAAAATGGCCCCCATGATGCTTTTTTTCCTGAAGGCTTCACATGCTTTACATTGTCTTCACTTAATGACGTTGGATCAAAGAAGGAAAAAAGGGGCCACTCACATCGAATGCATCCTTGTGCAAAAAACAACAGCGCCACGTATAGAGCAGAACACGGGTTTTCACGCTCTTTTTAACTTGAGATGGCATCTGAAAAACGTGCCACTCCTACACAAGGTGTGGTGCAGCGGTCAAGGACGTCCATCCAGCGCATATTTACATTAAAAAAAAATAAAATAAATAAAGAAATAAAAAATATTGAAAACACGTGATCGTTGTAAACAGCCCCACATGGTGGTGTGGAGAAAAACATCAAATCAAAATAATTAAAATTTTGCAGCTAGATGCGACGAAATGTACAGTTTCATTTGGACTTGCCTTTAAGTTCCAAACTCAAGTGGCATGTGAGAGGAGTTTTTCCACTCTGAAGTTCTGAAAAAAACTTGATCAACCAGCTCACAGTGGAAAGCGATTTTCTGGAATGACTACTGACAACATTTATCGCTTCATCTGAATAATACCCTGTACTTGGACAGCTTTACTTGCAAAATGCATTAATCATGGCTAACTGTGAATAGCACAAATGACATCGGTAACTGAGAACTTCTGTTTTTGCATGATGCTGAATTTATACTGCCATGACAATCATATACTGGACAGTAGGGCTGTCACGATTATGGAATAGACCTTTATAACACTTCCACATTCGCAGAGTGGAAGCTTCGCTCAGTAGCGTAAAACAACTTCCGCTGCAGTCTGTTTCAACGACAGTGCCCACAGCGCAGAATTATTATGGAATATTTTATGTACAATTCATCTCAAATACTTAATCTAAACAGACCTACCTCACAGTACAATCATTACTCAGGGATGATGCAGTAAAGAAAAATGGTGTCATATTGTTTTATTATTTTAAACAAGATGCATGTGAGCAGGGAACACTTCACAGAGTATAAGTAACTTTTTTTATTAGATGAATGCAAGAATATATACAAGAGTACCTTTAAAAATTGGGGGCCTGGGTAGCTCAGTGGTAAAATACGCTGGCTACCACCCCTGGAGTTCGCTAGCTCGCTAGTTAAAATCCCAGGGCGTGCTGAGTGACTCCAGCCAGGTCTCCTAAGCAACCAAATTGGCCCAGTTGCTAGGGAGGGTTGAGTCACATGGGGTAAACTCCTCATGGTTGCTATAATGTGGTTCGTTCTCGGTGGGGCACATAGTGAGTTGAGCGTGGTTGCTGTGGTGGATGGCGTGAAGCCTCCACACGCGCTATGTCTCCGTGGCAACACGCTCAACAAGCCACGTGATAAGATTCGTGGGTTGATGGTCTCAGACACGGAGGCAACTGGGATTCGTCCTCCGCCACCTGGACTGAGGTAAATCACTACGCGACCACAAGGACTTAAAAAGCACATTGGGAATTGGGCACAAATAATAAAAAATTTAAAATAAAAACAAACAAAAAAAGAGTACCTTTACACATTAAAGAGCATTAGAACAAGACAGAGGTTAGTAAGTCACAAAAACAAACTTAGATTCCAAGTAAAGATTATACAGTATTTGCAATGATAATGATCACATTGCTTTCATATACTTACTTATTATAATCTCCATGTATGACATAAAATCCATTTAAAAATGTTCAAATAAAGAAACCTTTCCATCCCAGAGTCCGATTACAGAAAATAACTGGTTTAATTGTTGTAAACGTGGAGTTATATCCTTGTGGTTTGAGTACGATGATTGGGGAAGCGTTCACTCGTGAGTTGCGACTGAATGCAAATCAAAACATAAAGATGAAAATGTCCCAGTGTCTACAACTGTATTATATTTACAATAGTGAAAACAATGACATTAAAACACTTAAATGCTGTCTCTTCGGGCTTGAGTTGAGCACAATAATCCTCTGGGAGTGAGCTGAACAGCACACACAGCTCCTCATGAACTGGGAAAACTTTGCACTGATAATCACCTCACTCAGATACTATTACACATTAAAGTGGTAGATAACACATATGGTGAAGTGATGTGTTAATCCAAAGAAACAAATAAACGTCTGATGTTTACTGCCAAGTGCATCCAAGTTGGCTAAATTTATTTTTAAAAAACTGCAATCGTCCATAGACAGATCGATAGGTGGATGTTTGGTTACGCTACTATTCTGAGCCGAATGTGATGACATGCGGACTGTGATAAAGGCCTATTTGGCTGACGATTAATTGTAATACAAATAATTGTGATTATGACGATTAATCATCTGTTTTAGGGCTATGACAATTAAGTGTCTTTTTTAGGGCTTTCGCGATTAATTGTCATATTAATTTTCATATTTTTTAAGGTGCATGTGTGCTTCATACACCTTAAGAAGTCATTTTACATTTCTAACTTAAAATATACAGTATCACTGAAATAAAGTAGGGATATGATTTCCTTTTAAGGCCTTAAAAACTTATGAATGACATGAGAAATGTTTTAAACATCAAAATATTTCTTAATACTTAAAATATCTCTTTTTGGTCAGTTTTAGTTTTTGTCAATTTTACATTTACACTGTTGTTTTTGGAACTTATATATTTTACATAATAGTTTTTTATAAAAATATATAGATATTTTCTATATATTTTATTATATTGTACTATATTATATTATACTATACAATATTATATTATATTAAGCAATAGTTAAATGTTTCTGTCCTAATTTCTTTACTTTCACAAGTTTTTAATGTGCCTTGATTAAACCCATGAGCCCATATTTTTTATGAAACAAAACCTTTGAGATTTTGTTTCATCATTTTATCACTCCACAGATATAGAGCAAGTGTGCGGCTCCTCTTCTGTGTCACTGCGTGTCATTAACAATGCGTGTTATGATCACACTATGACCAGGAATATTTGCTATTAGACGATCGTTTAAAGTGAAGCTGGAGCCCTGTGTGTTCACTATCAAAGTTTCTATTTGTTTGTTTATATTTTTGCTGGAGTTTGGCATCGCGGTTATCGCGGTTATCAAATCAGATATTTAATAATTGCAACAGGCCTACTGGACAGGTGTCTAAAATATGAATATTACTGATATGCACACACGCACACACACACACACGTATATTTATATATATATATATATATATATATATCACTGTAACAGCTCACAAACAGAAGGGAAGGAGAACACAGGGAACCAGGTTTTCCAGGCTCAGATAGGACTTTTAATCGACCACTTCAATGCTTTACAACTTCACAAACTCGTCAGCTTCACAGGCACTAGTAACTTAAACACATCAGCTTCACAAACATAATAGTTTAAATGTAACAGCTTCAGGAGCACTGTGGCCTTCCTTGTGCCAGACTCTCTCCCTCTCTGCTGGTGGTGTGGCTGCTTATATGCCACTCTCCCCAAGCTCACTGGAATTAGAGACAGGTGTTACACATAATCTAGCTCAGGTGCAAGCGCCTTTACCACTTTCTCGCATTATTCATAGTCATACAGAAGCAAAATCAGTAATTTTTTTACCCCATAACAGAGTTGGAATATGGAGCCTGACAAGGCCAATATAAGTGTAAGCAATATACTGTTAAGAGAAACTTACCTCTGTTTGAACCATGTGGTCAAAAATTATTTTAACGATATCATTTTTGAGGAAATTGCACAGTGTAACAGGGTTGAACAGATGAACAGGGACAAACACAAATTCAACATTTTCTCAGAAAATACATAAAGCATTTTAGAAGGGGGGAAAAAAACTACTTAGTGAAATAATGATATTTCAGTTTCAATAAAGCTAGTTGTTTTTTTTTGGGGGGGGGGGGGGGGGTAGAATTTATTTTAATAATTAATATAATTATGCCTAAACAAATTTGTTATTCTTTATAACCTGTTTAAATGTAATGGTTATGAATGTTGGCATGTAAATTGACTGATATTCAGTATTTAAAATACCAATGTGACCAAGTTCATTATCTGTGATTTGTCCTCTACATTTTATCTGTAGTAAATCATAGGGACTCAAATAGTACCATATCCTGGGAATCGGCCAGTGGCAGTCATATTCACATCAGATTCAGTCTGACACATTTCACCATGTACACTGCAACATCGTGATACTAGGACTATTACACGTACACAATGTACAGTATAAATAGAGTGTGCATTCTGTTCAGTCTGTTTGGTGATGATTATCAGAGAGACTGATATTGTTAAATAGTTAAGAAACTTCAATGAAGACCAGGTGATTATGTGTACTGCGTGTTCTGACAAATATAAACTGAACAGTTTTCCACGACATAAAAGTTCCCACCTTCAATGACAACATATTCTGTTAATAGAAAATAAAAATAAAACAAAAAGTGGTGCTTTTATTTTTTACAATCTTTAAAGTTCAGAAAAGGGGTTTCAAAGTTGCTTTTAAAGGCAAATTTCAAATATGTGCCAAATAGCCATCCAAATGAAGGAGGTCTTAAATACCCAGAGAAAGCTTTCTTTTAGCATTCCCATTAATTTCAAAGGCATTGGCTTGGTTGGCGCATGCCCCCATGACGTCAAATACAGCAGACAGGAAAAATAAAGTCCACTAAATTCCACTTAATGCTTTTCAAGTCTTTTCAATGCTTCGAGTCTTAAAAAATTGCTGGCAAAACATGTAGTATAATATGAAATGTATTTTGTTTCAAATAGCATACTCAGCTACTTTTGAATTACTGTCAATGGAGAAACATGCCATGTGCCAAAAGACGGTTTAGTTGTGGCATCTTCGAGCTGGGGCATAATGGACCATGATATCCAGCCAAACTTTGATTCCCTCGTCCAACCTCACCAACAGCATCTCCTCAATTCTGCTGTCAGACTCTTATTTTGACGCAATGGAAGCGAGATGAGCATCAAACTTGTGAAGAATGGCAGGCATACTCTCCACAGAGCAGTGGTGCCAAGTCAAGTGCTTTTATCCACATGATCTAATACTGGAGGACAGCCAGAGCAGAGGTACAAGAGATTCCTTAGTGGCCATCAATGGCCAGTTGAAGAGATACCATAACTTCTACACTTTTTCCAATGGATACCATCCAAAATCCATAGCAGAGCCATTGTTAAGTGATATAAAGGAAGTGCACTAAACTGAGCATACATATGAAGGTAAGCATGTAAGATTTTTTGTTTATCACTTATCTGGTTTATAATCTGATGCATTGTGCACTACAGCAATTTGTAAATAAACTCTTTCCACTCCAGAACATTCATTTTTAGCATTAAGTAAACTGGCAATACATCACATTTGTGATGGTTTTTCCAAAAGCTATGGCCAGTTGTGTAGTCCACCAATAAATTTAGGGCATCCAGCAGTAGGAACACCAGCGATAAAATCACAGTCAGTGTGAGCGGGTCTCTAAAGATTTTAAGGCCTTGGCTTGGGACTTTTTATGAGCCTGAAGCTGACACCTTCAATGAAACCCCAATTAATATTCAGTTAGAATAGCAATGAGTAGTACTAGAGCCTCTCTTTTGTTTTTGCTGCAGCATTAAAGTTTCTGAGAAACAGTCCATTTGAACTAGACTGCAAAGTTCAACCTGACCTTTTTGTCAGGATGTCACAAACTGGCTGTAACTTTCTTACAAACTATTATCACTTGAGTTCATAGTCTTCTGGAAACCCTGGAAAGCTCAATTCTATGCCTGGTATAGCCAGCTTGTGAGGACATTGACTGCAGTTTACAGACAAATCAATGTGTGTTGACAGACTGAACATTCTTTTCTAAAAGAAAATAAAAATCATTAAAATGGTCATTAAAAATCCCAGGACACTTCTCGAAAAGAGCCCCGGTGTCCTGGCCAAATTCCCCCCATTGGCCCTTATCAATCATGGCTTCCTAATAATCCCCATTCATTAATTGGCTCTATCACTCCACTCTCTCCTCTCCACCAATAGCTGGTGTGTGGTGAGCGTAGTGGCGCACTATGACACTGGTGGTGGTCAAGGAGAGTCCCCTGTTCACTGTGTAAAGCGCTTTGAGTGTAGTGTCAGAAAAGAACTATATAAATGTAATGTTCATTCATAAAAGAATTGAGAAAGAGAAGCATTTGTTTTGATTCATCTTTGGTTTAGTCTTTGGCCAATAAAATGTGTTTTTGTGAACACTGAATAAGTGTGGTTACTATGCTTGGCCGCGTGTCCATGATGTTGCTTATAGTATAAACACTGCACAAAATAATTTTCTTACTCAGTACTTTTGCCTTTTTTTCCCCATAATAAAACATATATACTGTAAGCATCCTTAATACAAGAAAAAATCTAAAAAATCTTTTTTTAAAAAATCTAAATAAATGTAATAGGGTTTATGCTTACATTGCTTATCAAGTAAATAATGTTTTGATATTTTTTTCTTTATTTTTAAAACAAGACAACTATATACAATATACATTGACATTCAAAAGTTTAGAATAATGTACAGATTTTGCTGTTTTGGAAGGAAATTGGTACTTTAATTCACCAAAGTGGCATTCAACTGATCACCATCAGTACCATCACTATTTAAAAAAAGTCATTTTTGATCAAATCTAGACAGGCCCTATTTCCAGAAGCCATCACTCCAACATCTTATCCTTGAGTAATCATTCTAAATTGCTAATTTGGTACTAGAAAATCACTTGCCATTATATCAAACACAGTCGAAAGTTATTTGGTTCATTAAATGAAGCTTAATATTGTCTTTGTGTTTGTTTTTGAGCTGCCACAGTATGCAATAGACTGGCATGTCTTAAGGTATTAGGTCAAAAATGGCAAAAAAAAAAAAAAAAAAAGAAACGGCTTTCTCTAGAAACTCATCATTCAATCATGGTTTTGAGTAATGAAGGCTATACAATTCTTAAAATTGCCAAAAAAACTGAAGATTTCATACAAAGGTGTACACTACAGCCTTCAAAGACAAAGGACAATTGGCTCTAACAAGGACAGAAAGAGATGTGGAAGGCCAGATGTACAACTAAACAAGAGGATAAGTACATCAGAGTCTCTAGTTTGAGAAATAGACACCTCACATGTCCTCAGCTGACAGCTTCATTGAATTCTACCCGCTCAACACCAGTTTCATGTACAACAGTAAAGAGAAGACTCAGGGGTGCAGGCCTTATGGGAAGAATTGCAAAGAAAAAGCCACTTTTGAAACAGAAAATCAAAAAGAAAAGGTTAGTTTGGGCAAAGAAACACAGACATTGGACAACAGATAATTGGAAAAGAGTGTTATGGATCTTAACCCCATTGAGCTTTTGTGGGATCAGCTAGACTGTAAGGTGCGTGAGAAGTGCCTGACAAGACACATCTATGGCAAGTGCTACAGGAAGCGTGGGGTGAATGTCACCTGAGTATCTGGACAAACTGACAGCTAGAATGCCAAGGATCTGCAAAGCTGTCATTGCTGCACATGGAGGATTTTTTTTCAAATTGTATTAGTAATTTTTCACGTTATTCATGTCCTGACTATACACTGTGATCATCTGAATGCCACTTTGGTGAAAGTACCGATTTCTTTCCATAAGAGCAAAATCTGTACATTATTCCAAACTTTTGGCCACCAGTGTGTGTGTGTATATATATATATATATATATATATTATACAACCCTAATTCTGAAAAAGTTGGGACAGTATGAAAAATGCTAATAAAAACAAAAAGGAATGATTTGTAAATTATATTCACCCTTTGCTATACTGAAAACACTACAACACATTATATTATGTTTTTCCTTTTGAATTTCCTTGTTTTTTGAAAATGTACAGTAATTTAAAATCAAATGATGGCATCACGCTCCAAAAAAGTAAGACAGGGGCACAATTTAAGACTAATAACAATTTGACAAGTTGAAATAACAAGGCGATGTGAAACAGGAGATGTTAAACAGGTGAGGCAGTCATGTCATAGTATATAGGAAGCCTCCAAAAACAGCCTAGTCCTTCAAGAGCAAAGATCATTCAAGACTTGTCAATTTGCCAACAGATGCTTCAGCAAGTAATCCAGCACTTTGAGAACAATATTCCCCAAAGACAAATTGGAAGGATTTTGGGCATTTCACCCTCTACATTGCACAATATAGTTAAAAGATTCAAGGAATCTGGTCAAATCTCGGTGTGTAAAGGGCAAGAAGAAAACCATTTCTGAATGTGCGTGATCTCTGATCCCTCAGATGTCACTGTCTTAAATGGCATTCATCTGTAATGGATATCATGGGCTTGGGATAACTTTAGTAAACCTATGTTTTTTAACACCATTTGCCACTGCATCCACAGATGTAAGTTAAGACTTTACTATGCAAAGCAGAAGCCCTACATCAACACTGTCCAGAAGTGCTGCTGACTTCTCTAGGCTCGGTCTCATCTTAGATGGAAAGTAGAACAGTGGAACTGTGTTTTTTGGTCTGAAGAGTCCACATTTCAAGAGGTTTTTGAAAAAAAAAAGCCGCCGTGTTCTCCGGGCTGTTATTAGTGTCAGGTCCAAAAGCCAGTGTCTAGGGTGTGTCAGTGCCCATGGCATGGGTAACTCGCACATCTGTGAGAACACCATGAATGCAAACAGATATGTAAAAATTTTGGGGCAACATATACTGCCATCCAGCACGTCTTTTCCAGGGATGTCCCTGCATTTTCCAGCAGGACAACTTTAAACCACATACTGCCTGGATTTCAAGTACATGTAGAGTGTGGGTGCTAGACTGGCCTGCCTGCAGTCCTGACCTGTCTCCAATTGAGAATGTGTGGCGCATTATGAAGCACATCATACGACAATGAAGACCCTGTACAATCGTGCAGCTAAAGACCAACATAATGGATGAATGGGGGAAAATTCCACTTTCTAAGCTTAACAAACTTGTGTCTTCAGTGCCCAAATGCCAATCAGCCAGCTGTTGCAGCACGGCACTCACGCACGTGTGTGGCGGTATATAAACTCTCACCAGCATAAACAAGGAAAACTCCCGCGGCGAGTAGAAAGGCTTAAAGTTAATAAAAAGCGCTTCCAAATTAGGACAGCACATCTTCTTTAATGTTGGTACATCTGTACACCAACCTTCATTGATGTAAAAGCATGTTCCACCACCTCTCGTTTTCCCCGTTAAATCTGCGATGCAATGCGATCTGCTCTGAACAGCTGAAAGACCGGCAGATGTAACGCGCTGTCAAAAGAATTGGAGAGCTCCACACTGAGGCGGCTATCCGTGGCGCCATTGATGTGAATATTGCAACTTTTATGCATTTTTTTATTCTCTTGAATGTTGAGTTTTGGTGCTGTATTTTTGTGTTAAAACAGAAAAGGTACTTTGGAGCATTCTGAATATTACTATCTAGTGAAAAACACTGAGAGTAAATGAGGAAAAAACCCGAACTCATATCAGTTAAAATTAACTTTATTACAACTGAACTAAAACAATATAAATCAACTAGGTGAAACAAAGTAGTTCAATTAGCATACATAGAAGAAAACCTATAGGAGAAAGAAGGGGTAAAAGTTAAAATAAGGTCAAAAGGTAAAATAAGATTTTTTTGGATGGCAATTATTTATTTTTTTTAAACCTAATGTGTAATGTGACATTTAAAGTCTCTTTCTTTTGTTAATACAATTTGATGGTCTGTGTGTGTGTTTTTTTTTTTTGTTTGTTTGTTTTTTAAGTTTCATTACTGCTCCTCTGAACCTAGATACTGGTCCAGCATACCTTAACACTAAGGTGACACAAGTGTTACACATGCATGCTAACACGATGCACGGAAACACTCAAAAACACATGCAAACTCGCTGCAGTTGTGTAATACATGCAAACTCGATAGACACGCTTATGAAATACTCTTGTTCAAAAGACAAATTCCAATATTTTACATAAGTTATTTAAAGACAGCTCACCTGAAAAAGATTCTACTGGTTTGTAGTAAAATATGTACAAATTTTAAGGGATAGTTCACCCAAAAATGAAAAATTCTCTCATTATTTACTCACCCTCATGATACCCCAGGTATGTATGACTTCCTTTCTTAACCAGAACACATTTGAAGAAAACCAGAGAAATATCTTAGCTCAGTAGGTCCTTGAAATGCAAGTGAATGGAGATTTCTCTTTTGAAGCTCCAAAAATCACAGACAGTCAGCATAAACATCATCCATATGACTCCAACTGTTTAATTAATGTCTTCTAGAGTCACATGACATCATGCGAGGTTCCGACGTGTGAACGGCGAGCTCTGTGCACTTTGCTAGTTTTTAATACTTTGTCATAAACCGGTGAGATTCGATATACTCTGTTCCATAACTGTTCTATGAAGACTATATGTAAAAGAATTCAAAATCCTCGGGCTCTGGAGACATTAAAAGACATGCTCAAGCTGATGCCCCTGACAGGGCCGCAGACCAGGGACTCAATTTTGACGGTTCGGTGGGAGAGATTCAGCGTCAACTGTCGAGCACTGTAATGCTGGCGAAAGTCATTGCGGACTTGGAGTCGAAATTCACTGAGTTAGTTACAAGAATGTCGGATGTTGAGAAACGGATCGATTATCTGGAGTCATCGGAGAGGGAATTATCAGCTAATCTGCTAGTGACCAAGATAGGTTTGGAATGCGTTTAGGAAAAGTTGGAGGACATTGAGAATCATAGCCGGCGGAATAACATCCAAACTTTTGGAATTCCTGTTGGAATTCCTTTCAGAATATGGTGAAATTCCTAGAGGAGCTCTTCCCGAGTCTGCTCGACATAACAGGCCATAAGATGGGAATCAAGCGAGCTAACGGAGTTCTGGCTCGGAGGTCCATGGAGGGAGACAGACCCCGATCAATTCTGGCCAAATTGTTATTTTTGTTATTATGTTACGTGAGGCGAGGAGTAAAGGAAGGCTTCCCTGGAAGAACCACAACATTTTCTTATTCCCAGACTTTGTAAATTCGACAAGAGAGAAACGTGATAGATTCAAGGAATGCAAGAAACTCTTACATCAACGGAAGGTCACTTTTGCTCTGATGTTTCCGGCCAAACTGAGAATAGATACTAAGGATGGCTGCAAAGCATTTACATGTCCCCAGCAAGCATTGTCCTTCATAAATTCATTGGAATGAGTAAGCCATGGTGTGATTCTCACATTGCTGCCAAGTGAGCCTGACTCACTGAACATTCACTTGACTGTCTGATGAAGCTGGGCACCTTTTTTTGTTTCTTTTTGTGCTGGTTCCATCTAGCGACTGTAGTTTGTTTTGTGGAATAACATTCCTTCAAGAAACTTTTGCATCAACGGTAGCATAGATGTTAAGGATGGCCGCAAAGTATTTACTTGTCCCCAACAGGCAGTCTAGTGGACCTGACTCACTGAACATTCACTTGATTGTTCAAGGAAGCTGGGTGCCTTTTTTGTTTCTTATTGTGCTGGATCCGCCTAGTGGCTGGAGTTTGTTTTGTGTAGTAACACTTCTTTGGGACAGTGTTGTGGATGAATCTGCACTTTCCTTGTACTTGTGCCTGCTATTGGCTGGAGTTTGTTTTATGGAGAATTTGTATGTAGGACATTGGAAGGATTAGGTCATCTGATGCACTCATGTAACAGCTGGCTCACTGAACATTCGTTTGACTGTCCGAGGAAACTGAAAGGACCTTTTTTTTAATTATTATTTTATTTTATTTTATTTTTTAATTTTTATTTATTTATTTATTTTGTGTGTGAGTATGTGCTGGTTCCGCTATCGGCTGGAGTTTAACTTATCTATGTAATGACTCCCCTGCTCTTACTCGAGCCAGCACTAAAGAAAACATGCCCACCCTATATCTTCCCAAATTTTTCAGCTTCCTGCAGGGAAAGATGCATTTCTTGAAGGAACACTATGTCATATTTCTTTCATTTAAGAAAAGAAATAACCTTCCTTCTTTTTATGGGGTTCCCCAACCCATTCACTCATATTAACATTTGACATTTTGACATATTAGAAAAAATAGATTATGTGTCAAAAACAAAATTATAAAGACCACATTCCAACATTAGTCCAATAATCAAACCCTGAACTTCCTCCAGAACCAAACAAACAGAAAAAAGAAAAACGTGCACATTAACCCCGTGCACGACAGCGCCAACCGGCGTCCATCCTTCTAAACTCAAACAGTCCATGTACGCCTACGAGAGTCCCCGCGACAACTTTGCCATCGGATTGCTCAAATCCGGTGTTTCTATACTGATTTTGTGAGACAGAATTACATAACAGAATAAAATCTATAGAACAAACTCCAGCCAATAGGCAGAATAAACACAAAGAACATGTAGATTCATCCACTTAACTGTCCCAAAGGTGTGCTTTTGTAAATTGCATTATGATGCTAAAATTAATTTTAGATGACAATCAAATTCAGTTGGTCGTTAAAAGTTGCTGGACAAATATGCAGGACATAATGCAGTTGTGATGGTGATGCTTTAGGTGATTGTTCAAAATAGCCTATTAAATATCAGGAATGTATCATATATAAACCCTGATATTACACTGTATCAATTTTTCTTTAATGGCTGTGCACACAGCATATACACATCAATGGATGTTCCTTATAATAAGACCGAAAGTTTCCCCCACTACTTGGTGCTGGTTGCCAGCTTGAAAAGGGCCAAGACGATTCGCTTTTGGGTGGGAACCGGTGGCAACAGGTGCAACATCAGGACCAATATTACAGTCCTATCAGAAGGGCAACAGCTCCCTTTTGATTGCAGTTCCTCGTCTTCTGATTACATTTATTTGTGAAATTAAAATGGCAGTAAGCTGGCTAATTTCAATGAATTGTCTCAATACTCTCCCCATTTCACCAAGAATTCAGAGAAAAAACATTAGGGACATCTGGTAGGCGAGAGGTACACAATTAGAGATATACACATTTCTGTATGGAAAGGGCTTAAGGGCAGATTTCTTTTGCGATAAACCAAAACTTATGCGACAAACTTATGTTTTTTAGGCATGACATCATCACGCACACCATTTTTATCGATAAAAGGCCATTTGAATGGAAACGGGCAGAAGACGGCAAATTCCGCGTGGTGGTGAAATTTTTTACCTCGGCCATTGATATTAATAATGCTTTTAAAGAATTCTATCTTGATCTCTATAGTTCCACATCTTTGTCTTCTGACTGTCTACTGCAAAAAAAAATTCTCTTGATTCTGAGATGACCTTGGAGGACCTTGGCGGGGTAACTAAGGCCCTGTCTACAGGCAAGGCTCCGGTGCCAGATGGCTTTGCTGCTGAATTTTTTAGATCTTATGCTACAGATTTGGTTCCACTTTTGCTAGAAGTTTATATGGAATCATTAAAGAATGGAAAGCTTCCGCCAAACATGACACAAGCCCGGATCAGTCTGATTCTTAAAAAGGACAAAGATCCAAAACATCAAGTCTGCATCTAGAGACGCAAGGGTGCGCCTTATGCAATTCAAGATTTTACATTGGTTCTATTGGACCCCCTCTAGACTGTATAGGCTTGGTCTTAAAGACACACCCACCTGCTGGCGATGCCAATCAGAGGATGGAGACATAACCCATGTCTTTTGGGGGGGTGTTAAGATCCAGGAGTTTTGGTTGAAGGTTCAGAGTTTGGTGTGTGATGTATTGGGCACTCAGGTATCATTTTGCCCCAGACTCTGTATTTTGGGCGATGGGGTCATCGATGTTGAAAATAGACACATAAATGTTGGGTCTTAACCAGTGTCATGATCGCCAGACAGATACTTTTAAGGGGATGGAGGTCGGCTGGAACGCCCTCATTTCAGGAGTGGTGCTCGGAGATGGGAAGGGTGGCTGCCTTTGAAGAAGGGTCATTTAGAAGACTGGGGAAGTTTAACTTGTTTGTGGAGAAATGGGGCGGATATCTGTCATGTATGGATGTATGATTATTATTTTATATATATATATATATATATATATATATATATATATATATATATATATATATATATATATATATATATTTTGTGTGTGTGTGTGTGTGTGTGTGTGTGTGTGTGTGTGTGTGTGTGTGTGTGTCTATATCATGTACGACCACTGGGATGTTGTTGGGGGCCAGAGTGGGATTGGGGATTGGGAAGGGGAGGGGTAATAGTGGGGGTTACTGTTGATTTTGTGTATATATGTTTTGTTTTTCTATGTTCAAATATGTGAATCAATAAAAATTGTTAAAAAAATTAATGTCTTCTAAAGTGACACGATCACTTTTGGTGCGAAAAAGATAAATATTTGAGTGCTTTTTTTAACTCTAAATCATGCTTCCGGTCAGAAGCATTGCATGCATGTGACGTAATCGTATTGGCATTGTAACATTTTATTAAAATGGCAGTGAAATTTGCTTATGTGACTGTATTGGGTTCAAACTTGTATTTGGATTTGCGCTTCTATTGAACCACATATTTTCAGACAAATGATGGAGGCAGAACGTTATGACTTGATGACCATGCGCTACATGGACGGGTTTAGCCATTGCGCACCTTCTCTGTGTTTACGTCAGCGTCTCCAGCTGAACTCATCTACATACAAGCCCTCCCGAGAATGTCGACGGGAGAGAATATGGTAGAGCAGACAATGTCCACAGGCCTCTCTTTCTTCTTGTCACTGACCTTTCCCATCTTCAGATGCTGTCCTAAGGTGACCACTTCAGCTGCCGTCAGGCCTTGATTAATGAAATATGCGATGCGCTCCTGCTGCTGTGACATTGCAATACTGAATGACGTCTCTATATGATTCTGCAGTGATTTACACTTAAGTCGTGATCACGAGAAAACAACTTTTGTTATCTCAAGATCTCGATAAAATTAAGTCGTAATCACAAACAAGACTGAAAAAAAAGTGATAAACCATGGACAAAACGGGCTTCTGTAAGTATCACTAAAGTCTTTCTAGCAAGTCAGTCCACTGGCAGCCATCTTGGGAATGCTCCCGGGAGGCTATTTCCAGTCATGACAGTGCAGCTCCTATCTACTCGAATGGGGAAAGATTACGATTAAAGAACATATTTCAAATGAGAATTAAAATCTGACAACTCTGGTATCATAAATTGTGCTTCTTTATCTCATAATACGCAAAAAACCTAAATTTTCCTGGCTTGTATAGCTAATCCACATGTGCGTTCTCAAGATGATTGACAGGCAATATCTGTAACTAAAAGGTGATTTGACTCTTTTACCTGTAAGGCGGGACTTCCTTTCTACATCCGTTGACCGCTGCGCTACAAAAACTTATTTTCAAGATAAGTATTTTGGTCTTATTTCCTGTAAAATTATCTAAACATTCTTAAAACTTGATTTATTTACTTGTCAAGCAAAATGGCATAAGTCATTAAGTCTTGTTTTAAGAATAATCTGACAAAATTGAGTGAACTTGAAACAAGAAAAAAAATCTGTGAATGGGGTAAGAAAAATAAACTTGTTTTCCATTTGAATCAAGTTTATTTTTCTTACCCCATTGGCAAACAGATTTTTCTTGTTTTAAACATAAATCCAACCCGATCTCATGAAAAATCCTATATAATTTACGAGTTGGCTATTTCGTATGGTCTCTCACGATGTTGTTCGCATAAACTCGTACGACTTCATCACATGCAAATTCCCAGTGTCTAATGCGGAAGTAAGCGTGAGTTCGTTAAGGACATACTTATTAATTTTATGCCCTTACCCAAACCCCTTATCTAAACTTAACCAATCAGTAGAGTGCGTAAACATGATAGGAAGCTGTTGTGTGTGACAGAAGCAAGTAATTGTCACGCATTAGATGGAAACAATGTCCAGCGACGTTATTGGCTGTAGTGAAAGTCATTGGAATTCAAATGAGTGCAGTCGCATGATATCATACGAATTAGCTAAATTTAGAAAAGTCGTACGAATCCTGACAATTTCGCTGTGAGATTGTGTTGCATAAATCTCACTAAATTCAGTTCGATTTCTTTCAAAACAAGACTTAAAATCTTATGCCAGTTTGTTTGTCAAGTATATAAATCACATTTTAAGAATCAGATATTTTTACTTAATACTTGTCTTGAAAATAATTTTTTGCAGTGTGGGTGCTAGAGCTCCTTGGATGGGCATTCCAATTTCTCCCATTAATTTTTATAGAAGTGGCTCATCTCTGCTAAATAGTCTCTGGTATCATTTAGTTTCAATGTGCCTAACAAATCACACTTTATAACTTAAAAAAATAACCCATAACATATCTTTCAAAACACGTTTAGCACAGCGACTGGTCAACTCATGTTCATAATGTTACAGGGTTGAAGGTTACAGGGTTGGGAAAAACAAAACAAAAAACAATCACCTTTCACAGACTCAAACGTTATGGCTACTACACCTGACACGCCACATTGTTTGTGTTCCAATAACGCTTCCCGAGATGCAGTAACTCTTTCCAGAGTTCACACTCCTGGGACAATAAGCTACCTAGAAGAACCAGGTGACTAGGGCAGGATTTCAGTAAGCAAGGTGGGAAATCCAAACAGTGAGAGCCATGCTGCTTTGAATGTAGGACAAAGGAGCATTGACTGCTTTTGTTGGCCACAAATCCTCACTTGACACAGAAAGTGGAGAGAGTGGATTGTTTTGCCTCATGCGGAGTTCTAAACCATGAGTCATTCATAACTGTATTTAGTAGGGTATTAATATATAAGTCTCCCAGAGGTCAGGGCCCGCTCTGATAATTCTGCCGCTAATTTACAGACAGTAACACTTTCCATTATCTTACACCTGTCAAGGAAAAAGTACTTTTAAAGTCTTTTTTTATATATTATTATTATTATTAAAGGTTTACCCTTTAAGCAATAAATGGTACTTTTGGAAAATATGTTTAAAAACATGTACATTCACATGAAATGAAGACTCCAGTTATATAAGTACAGTAATAAAAGCTTTATTTAACATGGTGCTGGGATGCCTCATGAGGCCCACCATGTTGAGATCACATGATAAGCCAAATAATACTTATTTTATCTTGGTAAACCCATTTATTATTGGACATTTCTGCTCATGGAATTAATTATGGGTGGCTAACTGTCAATAGCACATTTTTACGTTTAGACAATTTTTTATGTTGGCTTGTCAAAGCCTTTGTCTGAAAGTTTAAACTAGTTATGGACATTACAGTAAGACAAATAGCCAGCTAGATCAGACAGATGGACGGACAGGCAGATGGATGGATAGATAGATAGATGGAACAACTTAAAAGCCCTTTTGTGGGGTTATTTACATTTGAATTTTGACAGTTTGAGTTTTAATTCATGAGTATTCCGTTGGCCCATTTGAACATTCCGTCAATGTAAGTCCAATTTTCCAATTTTTGATCATCCACTGTACGAAAACCATAAGTCCGATCAGTTAGAAAAGACAGCACACTATTCCAGAACAGTCTGAAGGTCTGTACCAAGTTTGGTGGATGTAGCTTGAAAGCTCTAGGAGAAATTTTGGTCTCGGTTTAGGGATTTTGAAAAAAAAACTAAATTAAGTTTGTAAGTCAATATAATAAAAAGAAAGCTTTTGCATAATTCTACATCCACGCCGTGAGATATCAGTCCAAGGCAACTATCATTTCGGCAACATAAAATGGCTTAATAAGTTTATAGATCCCTAATTAGAAAATAATAATAATAGATTTCTTTTGAAAAGGTTACCGCTTAAGTAATTTTTTTGCCACCATTTTGGTCCAGAGAACTTGAGCTAAAGCCACCATAGATATGGAAAAGCTGAAGTGTGTAAATTCTAGCACCACTTGCACAGCCAAATGAGAAAAAAAAAAAAAAAAAAATATATATATATATATATATATATATATATATATATATATATATATATATTTTTTTTTTTTTTTTTTTTTGCCATTGACTGAACAAACAGATAGTCCACCCCAAACTCACGCAATGGTTGAGACAGAAGCGAGACAAAAAAAAATTATACAATTTCTCAGAAAACACAAGCATTTTATAAAAACAAATACATCATTAGTGAAAGCATTACAGATATATATATATATATATATATATATATATATTTTTTTTTTTTTTTTTTTTTTTTTTACTTAACCCAATTAAATATTATGGAGACAAATGCAGATATTCTGATTAAATAAACCTAACATTTATAAATAAAATGAACAATGGAAAGCAATGGATTGTTCAAAACCTTGAAAACATTATTTTTGCAGTTCTGTTTGGTGCCGCTAAAGAAATATTCTGGGTTCAATACAAGTTAAGCTCAGTTGACAGCATTCGTGACATAATATTGATTACCACAAACATTTATATTGACTAGCCCCACCTTTTCTTTTAAAAAAAAGCAAAAATCTGGATTACAGTGAGGCACTTACAATTGAAGTGAAAGGGGCCAATTTTTGAACATTAAAATACTCACTTTTTCAAAAGTATAGCCACAAGACATAAACAATACATGTGTTAACATGATTTTAGTGTAATAAAATAACTTGTTAACCTTTTCTGTGGAAAGTTATAGCCAATTTTGCAACTTCGTTGCCATGACGATGTAATGTCAACAAACCCAAAAATAATACATGAGTTTAAACAGAAGAATTAATGTAAGTGCTTTTATAAAATTATTAGCCTCCAAACATTGGCTCCATTTACTGTAAGTGCCTCACTGTAATCTTGATTTTTGCTTTTTTTTTTTAAAGAAAAGGAGGGACGAGTCTAAATAATTTTTTGTGGTAATCAATATTATGCCACAAATGCTGCCGATTGAGCAACTTGTATTGAACCCGGAATATCCCTTTAAGCAGAAAATATGTACTTCACCTTAGTTTTCAGGCCTCAAATGATATATCATTACCAGTAAATGGGCCATTACATGTACTGTACATTTCCATTTAAAGCAGAAGGGATGATCTTTGTTGCCATAGAGCTCCGAGACCCTGCGTGAGCCATACAAAACTTGACTATGTCACAAAACAGAAGAAACCCAGTGGAAATTCCCCAAATGTGGCCTTAAAACCACAGACCAGATTCTCTAACAGTTGCGCTATTGGTTGAAACTGGATAGGATGTGAATTATGCAAAACGACATTCTTATTCCACACAGCTCCAGAGCTATACAAACTTTAATGCTGTTTTGCAGCTTAAGTTTTTTAAAACTTCTTTTCAGTAACTATATTCACAACATGATACTCACTGCAGTTTCTCACAATAACCAAAACAGGTTACAAAGGATGCAAACAGAGCCACCAAAAATTTCCTCCCTTTGAAATCTCATCTGGCCCAAACCCAAAACCAATAAATCTGAACTGAGGAAAAGAGAGCAAACAGAGAACAATATACTTGCTGAAACCAATAGATATTGAGGACAAATAGCTAACTTGTATTGAATTAGGGCCTTGATAGCGTAAATGAAGTCCACTGAGAGAAACCGAGAAGAGGCCCACTCGCAGGGGCAGGAAGTACTTTCAATGCATATCAACAACAAACGTAAAGGAATTCCGCATGTATCCAGAATTCACCCGCCTTGCCATGGGCATGCATGGAGAAAAACACATCTTATGCTACCCCATTGTAGGCATCTTTTGCCATGTGGCAGTGAGAACAATGCCATAAACTTCTTAGCAAGTATGGGAAATGACACTTGCAGGGAACGCAGACCTTCTCCAAAGCTCTTCAACTAAATGAGCTCCATATGGTTTGCAGATCATAATGCCGTTATTTAGCAACCTAACTGCATACCAAAATCTGGTGAAAACAGTTAGCATTGCCATGGCACAAGGCTCGTGGCACGTTAGTTGATGATGGTCTGTGGTTTGATTTAATGACTGGCCATGACCAGGCCCTGTTATGTTTATGGTTACCGTAAAGGCACTAATGCAAGAAAAACAGGATGAGAATGAACAATGATTGAAGAATTGCTAGCATCTGCTTGCTAAACAACAAAATGTAATGTTTATGTTGTAATTGCATGAATGCTCCCAACGAACATGAAGAAAAACAACAGGGCGCTACAAGACTGGCCTATAATAAATATATTAGAGTTAAACTAACATTGAACATTTGATTTCTCATCAGATGGTATGGAAATTATATTTGTTAGCAGTGTGCTAAAAAGAGTAGCATTCCCTACTGTAGGCCCACAACAGACTACTTAGCTATTTAAGCTGGTTTAGCTGGACTCCCAGCCTGACCAAACTTGTTAGGCTGGTCTGTTTTGCTGGAAGACCAGCTAGACCAGTTGAACACAACCTTATTCAGGCTGGGAGACAAGCTAAACCAGTATAAACCAGCATAACCTGGCTAAGATCACTTTAGACTTGTCTAACTCTCTTCCATCTTTCCTGTCAAAGACTCTTGATCCAATCAGTCAACACTTAGCTTTTCTTTCACAGCTTACCTAATAAAAAAACAATCAACTTGAAATTGCAAATACTGTATGTTGTCTTAATCATAAGAAATACATTAACGTCGCTACTGTATACGGTATATGATATCACATGATATGACCAAAGCCACAAATGGTCAAATTTCTCTTTGTTTTTCAGAACAGTATGCTAACCAATTAGCCTGCAGTGCTAACATTCCATCATGCATTACCTCCAAGTTAAATTATCCTGCCAACATATTAGTGTAAGTGCTTCATGTAATTTTAATTAGTGCTAGTAAATGGATATATTAATTAGTGCCCGACCCATATATCGGTCGGCAGATATTATCGGGCGATATTAGACTTTCACCGATATATCGGTATCAGCGAATATGTTTACCGATATGCGCAGATATTAAAACTTTTTTCAGAACATATAATGCAGAAAACAATGCTTTAGAATTGGTGTCATTAGGTAGTTTGTCCAGCAGAGCACGCTCCATCTCCACTGTTTACAGAGCTGACTCTGAGCTGACGGTGGTTCTGCAGACAGGGTGGCGTTCAGCGGTGCGGAGTTGAGTGTTGTCTTTTTGGTAAGCTGCTTACTAGTTTGTGAAATACATACTGGAATGTGAATAAACAATGACCCCATCATTTTCCTTTTTCAATATAACTAATATAACGTTAACCCTGTCCCTGACAACCATGTCACTCATGTCTGTTTGCTGTTAGCTAGCTACAGTGCAGTCAGTGCAGTCAGTAAAGTAGCAAATTGAAAGATAAACATCAGAGCATCTTTTTGCAGCTCAGCAGACAATGGTGTGGTGGTGGATTGTGTCTGTTGAGTGTTGATTTCACGCTACGTTGTTATCTAGTTGGTGAGACGCAATGCTGGTCCATCTTTTACTCTCCGTGACAACGAGCTTATAGCTAACTAGCTAACCATGTAGCTACTTTCATTGCTTGTCAGCTGAGTGGAAGCTAATGTGTAAACATGTATTCACCAAACTGTTTTGTTAAGGATTCACAGTTTGGTGCCCTCTTCAACCGATCAATTCCAGTTGTTGCATTTATAAAATGTAATATTTAGAAGTCTGGTTTTCCACCGTTGAAAGTTTCCCCTAACTTGTATAGCAGAATACGGTGTAACACCGCTACCGCTGTTTATCTTGACTCGGCAGGTGTAAATGCTTCTTGTATTATAAACTGCCCCTAATTGACTGGCAGTATTAAAATAGTCAGCATTGGACTGATACTAAATATACAATACTGATATTTATTTAGCTATTTATTTTATTTTTATTTATTCTTTATTTTAATGGTCAGCATTTGACTGATACTAAACATACAATACTGATGTTTATTTAGCTATTTATTTTATTTTTATTCATTATTTTTATGGTCAGCATTTGACTGATACTAAACATACAGTACTGATGTTTATTTTGCAATGTTTTTATTTGAATTTATTCTTTATTTAAATGGTCAGCAACTGACTGATACTTAACATACAGTACTGATGTTTTTTTTAAAGCTATTTATTGTATCTATTTTCTCAGTGTTCATTTCTAGAATTTGTTGACAATGTATAATAATAATGTCAAACATTCTTTGATAAAAATATTTATCAATATTTATTTTTTAAGAAAGCAGCCTTCTGTACATTTGCATAGTCATATCGGTGCACAATCCACATAGAAAAGGTCTGTTTTCATTCCAGCTCAAAAATTAACTATATCGGCCACCATATTGGTAATCGGTGAATTTTCCCCCTCTAAAATCAGTATCGGTCTCAAAAATCCCATATTGGTCGGGCTCTAATAGTAATACTGTATTTATTGACTGGATTCATGTAGTCAGCTACAACAGGAATTAGTAACTGACAGTTCTGATCTGGCATTACAATTATAATGAATACTTCCTTGATATGGTCAAGATGTGCAATAAAAATACAATAAACCACACAAATAATGCAGAACACTAATAACTGAAAGGTCCATAATAATCTTCAATAATGATGTGTAAAAGATGTGATCACCACCCCCCTCTCTCCCCTATTAGGTAGCAGCGTAGCATTGACAAAGGTTACACCGCTACATGTCGTTCACCCGGTGTTTACTGTCTGTCACCAGTTCTGTCACTAAGTTCTAAAGATGTCCCATTCACAAATGAATCACTCATTTGAGTCTTATTTTTATTTTTTACAAACAATTAGTTACAAGTGATAGCAAAGCGGTCTGAATCGGTTCGCAATTCAATCTTATTGATTCAGAAAGCTCTCTCGCACACTGCTGAATCATGTAGAGTGGGTTTTCACTGACCCACACACTAATGGAATACTTTACAACACAGAAATTAAAGATAAAAGTTCCATGGAATTACCATGTTTTTTGGACAATACAATGGTATATGAATATGTTGGCCATATATCAAAGTACCATGATAGTACTATGGAGTACCATGGTATACTTTGAAGTACTTTTTAGGAAGTTACCATGGTATTACCACCTGATATCATCAGAATTTCAGTATAAGATGAATAGTACTGTAGTGTTACATAGAGGAATATGCTAAATAAATTGTTCAAATGTGTATGGGTTTGTACAGGCAGTTGTGTAAATATGAAAAATAAAATGTAAATATACTGGTTTTGCATATCAAACACATGGGTTTGTATAGGTAGCATGTATAAATAAGACTTTGTATCACACTTTACTGTAGCCTACCAAGGCACTGATAAAAATTATGTGAATAATTATTTTAGATGCATTATCTATGGCCATGTACACAGCTATACAGTGTTCCAGATGAAGTCTGAGGTGGGAATATCAGATTTGAAATTTTCCACCTCCGACCTTAGTGCGTTCCAGTCAATCACATGTCACGATGACATGAACGCATGCCAAATGCATAAACACATGCACAGCCTTCCAGATGGTAGCTAGTTATCTAGTAGCTATTTCATGAGCAAAATAGGTGAAAACATTGATAGATACACAAACAATTCCTCTTAACACCCTCTTGTACAGTTATTGTATATTGCATATACAGACATTTCCTGCAGTGAAAATACTTAAAAGTTTGTTTTTATGCTTCACAAAACCGAGCTCCGGTTAATGCTCGGAAGTCACGGCATCTTGGAAATGACATCAAATGACACTACTCGCTGAAGTCTGGGTCCATCGATCTACCTCGAGTTTGCATGCCGGATGTCCGACTTCAAGCGATATTCCAGTCAATAATTCAGGTCGGAGGTGGGAAAAACCTGAGTTCCAAGTTGTCTGCAACACAGCATAAATGTAGCAAGCTACTTTTGGTGTAGCTTGTAGTGTAACTTGCTATTTTCTCTAAACTGTAGCTTTTAGCTTAGCTTAACTACTTTTTCTGTTGAGTAGTTGGTAGCTTAGCTAGCTACATTATTTAAATAGCTTGGCAAATACTATGTTTTATGATTTTAGATTAGCTAACTGCACTCTATTGGAACCAACTGCATTAACCTCCTGGGACCCGAACATGATTGCTGTGTGCATTTTCCATTTCTCTTTTTTTATTTGTAACTAGTAGCACCTAATAAACCTGTGAGAAAAAAAAATCAAGAGCAAATAGTTTTCCCAAAAATGGATGTCCTCTGTAACAGTTTACAAGTTCTCTCATTGAAGGAGGAAGCGGGAGCCAGATAAACAATTTAACATGAGTCTTTATTTCCCACACTTTTCAGTCTAACACACATACTACTGGCTTTTCAGCACAAACGATCACACACATGCAGTCCGCTTGTGTGTCGCACTCTCTCCTCCTCCGGCGGTCTGGCTCCCTTTTTATCCCTCTCCATATCTCACTGTAACACAGAACAGCTGTTGAAGAATTTCCCACAGGTGTCAATCCTTATCAGTCTTCCTCTCCCAGCCTTGCTCTCCACAGACATCGCTCGGCCACGTCCACATCACCAGATCCTCATATGTGGACAGCAGGACTAAGTTGTGAAATTTTAAATAATACCAAGCTGTACCAAGATTTTTTTTCTTTTTACCAAATTGTTTATGATGTTTCCAGGAGTGCTGTTTTTTTCATGTTTTTGAGACGTTACAGACATTACAGTTGATTTTCTGCAAAGCTGTTTTGGAACAATGTGTATTAGCAAAAGCACAAATAAACTATACATGAGGATTTGACTTGATTTTACTTTTATGTTACAATGTTTTTTTTCTACTTTGGCAACACAATCTCAATGTTCACTTTTTGCACTGTCAAACAAACAAGTGATAGCCAGTGCTGAAGCATTTTACCAATCAGAAATTAGCACAATTCTTTCTAATTCAAAATAATGGCCAGCATCAAATCATTGCCAACCATGTTAAAATAAAATTATACATTATACATTCTGAATCGCTGTACTGATTACCTTTGTTCCATGTCTGCCAAGCATATTCAGTGGTGCAAACATCATCTGCAGCCTGAAACTGAACTTTTGGTCAGATTTTAGGAGGGAATGCACTTAGAAGCATAGAAAAGTGATAGGATGCTCCCTTGCTCCCTGTTTAGTGAATGACTTTAGTGGCTCTGTCTGTCTGCACTGGTCTCAGAACAGTTCGAAATGCACCTTATTTTCATCCTAATTCCATATAAATTAATCTGGGGTGTGTTAAGAATACTTTCATATGGCCAAACATATGGAGTTTTTACATTATCAATGGTTTATGGGAATTAAAACACCTACTGTATAAACTTGCCTTCTGTTCAGTTTGGTTGGGCTCTGTCTAGCTGTTCTTAATGCAAGAACGTGTTCTGTGTGAATGCCCCCTTAGACCAGAATCATCTTGGTTACTGATGTAACCTCTGTTCCCTGATGGAGGGAAGGAGACATTGTCTTGATGTAGTGACACTAGGGGTTCGATCTTGAGAGCCCCAATCACCTTTGCTTAAAATAGAAAAGGCCAATGAAAATTGGTGAGTGGAATTTGCATGCCACTCTCCACCCCGGACATACAGGTATAAAATGAGATGGCGTGCATCACTCATTCAGATTTATGCTGAGGAGCCGACAGAGAGTCCCGGCCATGTCAGCGCATCTTGTTCCCTCCATCAGGGAACAGAGGTTACATCAGTAACCAAGACGTTCCCTGTCTGTCACTCACTCAATGTTGTGTCGATGTAGTGACACTAGGGGTTCCTATAGGAAACAGCGCAGGCACTGAATCGTGTCATGAGGCACGGAAGAGTGGAAACGGGTAAGCTGCTGTGTGCCTCGCATTGAGCACTCAACCACGTCTTCACCTTCCAGCGAGTAAGGTAAGGTGTCTCCCTAGTCCCGTTTAAGGGAGATGGCACTTACCCTAGTAGGCTACCGGCAGTGCCTTTCTTAATGTGCTGTTAAGCAATCTCCCGTCAAGCACTTTCTAGAATAGCACTGGGAAGTGCTCTTCTCTCTCCAGGAAAGAGAGCACTATGGAGACCACATCCTACCAGAGGGAGGTTAACATGAGGAGCATACCTCACATGGACTTACCAACAGGGAAGTGCACATATGAAATGATACCACAGGAGGACCCTACCTACAGAGAGGGTACACAGCACAGTGGCCGAGACAGAGAAAGCTCTGACAAGGGGAAACACAGGGGAAACCGAACAGTGGAAACTCATCATACGGGATTACCAACGGAGAATCACCATGCATGGAGCACTGATCCCGAGCAAACAGGCTCACCTGAAAAGGGGAATACCACGAGTACTGGGCCTGGTGGCATTACTCCTCTGCCGAGAACTGGACACAGCAACGACAATGCCGGGTCTTCCTCCTCTGAAGGGAGCGCTTGCAAGTTCACCACCTGGTCCTGAAAAGGAGTGGTGGAAACCTTGGGCACATAACTGGGCCAGGGTCTTAAGATCACTTGAGAATGTGCCTGCCTGAACTCCAGGCATTCGCTGGTAACAGAGCGCCTGCAGATCCCCCACCCTCTTGATGGAAGTGAGTGCCACCAGGAGGGCCATCTTCAGGGACAGAGTGCTGAGCTTGACCTGCTCCAGGGGAGCAAAGGGGGCTCTCTGTAGGGCAGGTAGGACCACAGAGAGATCCCAAGAGGGGATCAGGCACGGTCTAGGAGGATTCAACCTCCTCGTGCCTTTGAGGAACCTGTTGATCAGGTCGTGCTGTCGTGAGGGTCTCCTGTCCAGTGTATTGTGATGAGCTGCTATGGCAGCCACGTACACTTTCAGGGTAGAGGGAGACAGCCATCTCTCCAGCCTTTCCTGAAGGAAATACAGCACAGACCCGACGGCGCATCTCTGTGTGTCTTCCCCACGGGAAGAACACCAGTTAGCGAAAAGACGCCACTTTAAGGCATACAGCTGCCTCGTAGAGGGGGCCCTGGCCTGAGTGATCATGTCTACCACCGCTGGCGGAAGATTCCAGAGGTCCGGCCATGGGTGCTGGAGCATGCATTGCCCCTGAGTGAGGAGGTCCTGCCTCAGGGGAATGCGCCAGGGAGGTGCTACTGTCAGGAGCATCAGATCAGAGAACTAAGTCCGGTCGGGCCAGTATGGCACAACGAACAGGACTTGCTGCTCGTCCTCCCTGACTTTGCACAGAGTCTGTGCAATGAGGCTCACAAGAGGAAACACATACTTGTGTAGCACCCAAGGCCAGCTGTGCGCCAAGGCATCCATGCCGAGGGGGGCCTAGGACGGAGTACCACAGGGGACAGTGAAAGGAGTCTTGGGAGGCAAACAGGTCTACCTGTGCCTCCCTGAATCTCTCCCAAATCAGCTGGACTACGTGGGGGTGGAGTCTCCACTCCCCACGGAGCATTACCTGCTGTGAGAGCACGTCCACTGCACGGTTGAGGACACCCAGAATGTGAGTGGGTCTGTTGACTCCAAAGGAGGAGGCGGCGGGTGAGTTGCAACATGCAACGCAAGTGTATGCCACCATGGCGGTTTATGTACACCATGGTCGCTGTGTTGTCGGTTCAGACCAACACATGCTTGCCCTGAATCAACGGCCGGAGCCTCCTCAGGGCAAGCAATACCACCAGCAACTACAAGCAGTTGATGTGCCCTGCCCAGAGCCCCAACACTGCCTGCCCATTGCACACAGTTCACCAGCCCGAGTTCAAGGCATCGGTCATGATAATGACGCACCTTGAGACCTGCTCTAGGGGAACACCTGCCCGTAGAAACGCAAGGTCCAACAAGGGGCTGAAAGTCTGATGGCACTGTGGCGTGATGGTCACACGCCGAGTGCCGTGGCACCATGCCCACCTTGGGATTCGAGTCTGTAGTCAGTGCTGAAGCGGTCTCATATGCATCAACCCAAGGGGGAGAACCGCCGCCGAGGATGCCATATGACCCAGGAGCTTCTGAAATTGTTTCACTGGTGCCGCTACCTTCTGCCTGCAGGTCAGCACTGACTGAGCACATTCGGTCGCAAGACGTGCCCTGAGAGTGACCAAGTCCAACTCTGTACAGAGAAAAGAGATGTTCTGCACAAGGGAGAGCTTGCTCTTCTCCCAGTTGACCTGAAGCCCGAGTCGGTCGAGGTGCTGAAGCACAAGGTCCCTGTGTGCACACAATAGATCTCGCAAGTGGGCTAGGATTAGCCAGTCGTCGAGATAATTGAGAATGCACATGCCCTTCTCCCTCAGTGGGGCCAGGGCAGCCTCTGCGACCTTGGTAAAGACGCAAGGAGACAGGGACAGACCAAAGGGGAGGACCTTGTACTGGTATGCTCATCCCTCAAAGGCAAACCGAAGAAAGGGTGTGTTGAGGAAGGATCGATATGTGAAAATACACGTCCTTCAGGTTGATGGCCGTGAACCAATCCTGAACCAAGCACTTCTGTGCTAACATCCTGAACGGAAGCCTGTGTAAGGCCTTGTTCAGGGCATGCAGGTCCAAGATTGGGCACGACGCTCCCCCTCTCTTGGGCACGATACAATATGGGCTGTAGAAGCCCTTGCGCAACTTGGCTACGGGGACGGACTGTATTGCTCCCTTTGCCAGAAGGGTGGCAACCTCCGCCTGGAGGACAGGGGCACCCTTTCCCTGCACCTAGTGGAGAGGATGCTACTGAACTGAGGCGTCTGGCGAACTGGATCACGTAGCCAAGGCGAATTGTCCTGATGAGCCACTGCGAGGGGCTGGGGAGCGTTAACCAGGCCTCCAGCCTCCGCGACAGCAGCACCAGGGGGACGACTGGACTTACCGTGCCTGGGCAGGGTGGTTCGTGGCAAGGCAGAGCAGGCATCCCACCTGGAAGACAGCCCAGGGTTGACGTGCTGCTCCGCAAGCCCGCAATAGAGACCAGCACACTTACCTGTTCGCCAGCTGTCTCTCGATGGGAACGAGGGAACAGGAGGTGCTTGCGTTCACCTGATTGACCGGAAAGACTTCCAGTGCCTGGCCGTTGTGAGTGTGCTGGCCCAGGGAATGAGGAAAATGCTCTTTTATTGCTGCTCTTGCCTCATCCCTGGGCGGCCCATGTCAGGACCGCCTCAAAGCCCATCTGGGGTTCTTGGGGGCCGGCTGACGGGCAGGTGGAGCCAACTTCCCACGGGATGATCTTTTTCTCTGAGGCCGGTGTGCGGGCTCCGATGGTACAGGAGCCGGGGCCGGCACCGCACATTAAACCCACCCTGAGGCAGACTGCCTGCATCGCTCGACAGCTCATCCGGACAGAACAAGCATGCTGGGGGATGGGAGGTCCGCGGGGGCTGAGCGGTGGAAACGCTCCCATGTCCACATCCAGATCGCCCGTGGTGCTTGCCGACCCAGCCAGCTGAGCGTCAGCCCAGGACGGACCAGGTTGGGGAGCAGCCACGGTGGCTCCTTGCTTACCCTTGCTTACCCTTGATTGTTTACCCTTGAAGAAGGAAGTGAGCCACGACCGCAACGTTCTCATGGGCATGTTCTTGCAATGAGAACACAACCCTTCCACAAAAGTCGCCTCTGTATGCTGGTGCCCCAGACACTCGAGGCAGATTTCTTGGGTATCCGGAGGGGAGAGATAACAGCCACATCCAGTAGCACAAACATGGAAGGACATCTTTTAAAAAGACGGTAAGCGTTTGCGCGAGCTCTTTTAGAGAAAATATACACTTTTAGCACCCGTAGTCTAAGGCTGCCGAAGCGCCCAGGGGAAGCACCACACTCGACCGCTGATATGCGGCGTAAAAATCCAGCAGCGTAGCAAGAGGTGAGAGGACGAACACACAAGCATTTGGCTCCGAAGAAAAATCTGAATGAGTGATGCACACCACCTCCTTTTATACCTGTGTGTCCGGGGCAGAGAGTGGTATGCAAATTCCACTCGCCAATTTTCAATGGCCTTTCCTATTTTAAGCAAAGTTGATTGGGGCTCTCAAGATCGTACTCCTAGTGTCACTACATCGACACAACGTCGAGTGAGTGACAGACAGGGAACATACTTTACACATGTACGTGAAATGCTTCTGGCTATGCAAGCTCGATGTCTTGCGTTGTTGCATTTTGAAATATGTCAGACCACAATTCATAACGCAATGCAAGTGCTTACTGAATTTTACCAGAATTTTACCAGAATGGCATTACCAGAATTTTCTATGGTCGGTTTTCTGTTTCAGGTTAACTGTTATGGTGGAGGAACAATTTGAAGAGGATCTTGCTGAACAAGTTAGTTAAAATCTACTTGTTTCTAGTCAGCTACAGCAATAATAATAACACATGATGGTGCTGATTTTTGAAGGAAACTCTATCACCGCCTTGAGTACTGGAGTCTGTTTCCACCATAGTAACGCAAGAGTGCATGTTGAGTACATTAAACAGAGCCTTGCACTTACAATGCACTGGCCAAGCATTCATGCCTTTATACTTGCGTAAAGTATATTTTGGACCTGGACGAGCCTCTGTTTGTGCGCTGTTTGTGTTGTGAGAGTGAATGCTTTCTACGTACAGCATTTCACATCAGGCACTTTTGAGGTTTGATGATGGTTGCATTAGAAAAAGGTTGCTTATGTAGACAGTAGACAGCAAGGCAGCTCACTTGAGTTTGGAACAGAGCTAATATGACCCTAAGGCCCTCTGAAATGTTTTGACTGGCCCGCGGAACCACAGCTGTCACACGTTTTGACCGGCGTGAGACTGCTTTGGTATCTTTTCAAGCCTGTAAGACTGACAATAGCGAGAGCCAATATCATTTGAGTGCGGGCTGTTAAGGAGCATATCATTGGTTTCACCCGCTGAACGAATACGCCCCTTCACTGAAGATCGAATTGGTCGTTTGAGTCTGAACGAGATAAGATGTCTCATTCATGAAGGAACTGAATGTAGCCTACTGGTTACACTTGTTTGCGAACGAAATGCATGAATCAGTCATCATTAATGAGGATCTGCTGAACAACTGAACAAGAGGAGGTGGCAAGTCGTTTGTTCAATTTGGCAATCTCGTTCAACAAGAGAATGGGCCTGATGAATTATGAATAAAATGATAGTAAAAAACGTATTACAATGGCATACGGACTTTATTGAAACTCTTATTTTTTAGGCTAGTATTGTCTTTTTTGTACAGCTTGATAAAAAGTCATGCTCAGCAGTTCACAATATGATAGATATTCTTTGTTGAGATTTGTGGGGAAATGCTTATGTTGCTTAAACACTCTGCAGTGCTGAAGTCTCTTAGTAGAATTGTTAAGACGCAAATTTTAATAAATAATTAGACTTTTTCAGATAACTGCTTTTCCCTCATTCAAAGCGTAAAAACGGACATTTGGTGTCACCTACTGGCACAAAAGCTTAATTTGCAAACATGGACAATGAATGAATCAATGAACTTAATCTGAACAAATCTTTTTGATGAACAGATTAAAAAGATTTATCACTGAAATTAACTAAAATCCTCACCACTTCTGGAAAGAGTACTAATTACAAGTTCTTTGAGCCAATGGATGGATCCACTGATGTAAGATTAAGTAGGCTAAAATGTAACATTTCACACAGATTTGAAGTATTTTTCTTGTTTGCCTACAATAGAAAAACTTAATGAAAGTTCTGTTGAAATGACTGGACTTCCTTTCATATGTTGGCATGCACATGTCATTGAACAGAGAAAGAATGTATGACAAAGTAGGCCTAACTTAAAGCAAATTGCTAACAAATGTATAAGTACAATAAAGTTACCAATATTAAAATCATGTTCTGTGAATGTATTTTAATTGTAAAATTAATCCATGTAATAAAAGCAGAAGAATAATCTATGTTACACAAATACCATAGGCTCAGTCTGGCCCCCCATGAAAGCAAAGCAGAGTGACCTGGCCCTGGCACCACAAAGTTTGGGGACCCCTGCCCTAAGGTGTTTGGATATGTGGTGGGTAGCATAGTCTGAAGGTTTAAATTTGGATAATACTATGAGTGGCAGACACTGAAAGATTGCTGTAAATACCATCTTCAAACATTACTGAAAGATATTTCAATGTCTTTTTTTTATTATTATTATTTTTTTTAGGAGCTTGTAACATTGCCTGGAAGTCTTAAAATATATAAAAATATTTGTTTTATCAGGCAAAATAACCAAGCTGTTAATGAGTGTAACAAGTGCTGTTAATGAGGACAAAAATATTCAAGGAATGAAGTTTATTTTGGGAACAAATTAAGAAAGACTGAATGGCACTTAAGGGTGCATAACAAGCACAGAACACTAAATAGACTTTTACAGGTTTCTATCGCCGGTAATACTCACGCTTTGTGCCCTTTATTGTTGCATGAGCAATTAAGCTGTTGTTTAATAGGGTTGTTGTTCGAAAGCTGGAGACACTGGAATGTGTGTGTTTTGGCATTTGTTCACCCCAAAACAAGGGAAAATGGTGGTTATCCATAACAGTAAGAGTTTCTTTAGGAATTGTACTGTAACCATCAATAGGTGCAATATCAAAACCAACAGATTTTCACTGCCACAACAAAACCGCTTAGGTGTTCCGGGTGCTGGCCAGATCATTATTAATTGGGTTTTCGCAATTTTTGTCATCTGCATCCGGGAGTAGGGGGAGGGGCAAGATGTGACACTACACCATCCGTCCAGGGTTGGGGGCTGGGTTCTTTCTCGAGCCTCTCGCTGCTAAAATACATGACCATAGGCGTCCCATATGTTTGTCATATTTTTGGAGAAAATACTGGACATCATGGCAAATACATGACACGATGATGTTTTGCCATCCATCGGGGGTGGGTGAATACCAGACATTTCATCATCCATCAGGGGGTGAGGGGAGTGGGTTACACTTTGAGGACCTCGCTGTTAAAATATGGCACAATAGGCAGCCCATATGGGCATTGTCATTTCAGCCAAAATACAGGAGGCCATGGCTAAAAGGGTACACAAAGTCTTCAATATGGGATGTTTGCCATCTGTCCGGGAGAGGGGGGTGGGGTGTCCATTCTTGATGCTAAAATAACGGACAATAGTCATCCCATACAGGTGTTGTTATTTCCATCAAATATGGGACCTTCATGGCTAACACGGGACAGTTGGCAACCCTAATCACTGTGTGGTTGTTAGGGCATTGCTACGTGGTTACCCGAGTGATCAGGGTGGTTGCTAGGGGATTGCTTACTTTCCCATGTCAATACAGAATGTTAGGGACTGACAGCTTCAACACCATTCACTTTCACTGCATGGAAAACAAGGGCACTGTACTACATTTTCTCCTCTTGTGTTCCACATTTGAGTTTGGAAAAACATGACGGTGAGTACATATCACAGAATTGTTCAGCTTTGGGTGAACTACCCCTTTAAGGTGTTAAAGCAAAAAGCATCTATAAACAACACCTGAGTGGTTAATACAGATCCCCTTTTGAGACCCCCTCTGATCCAGTCCAAAGCGTTTCAAGCAACAAAAGCTGCTTGCTAATGATTTGTTACAAACAGGTGCAACAGTCTGCCCTGCACACCAGTAGTACCGTACCATGATTGTTTACCCATTGTTAATAAACACAATATGGGTCCAGGGCCAGATGTGAAAAATATCCCTCAGGGAACAATTCATATCATACGAACAAAATTTTTGTGCAATTAATGCAACACAAAGGTTGTTGTCCACTGCCATTCATTTTGATTTGGACAAAGCCACCAAAAATACATTCAGGGATATAGCCCAGCACTGCTCTCTGAATTGAGGAGACTGGGCCTGCACAGGTGGTAAAAGAGTTTCATTGACAAACATATGAAAAAAAAAAAAAGCATCGGGATCATGCTGTGCTGCACTGTATTTCCTGAATTGTTGCCTAATCTACAGTTCCAGGTCAAAGGAATAATGTTAATGCAGAGTTGTGAGTTTAAAGTCTGAATTGAATGTGAAGAGAGAGAGAAAGTTTGGGTGCTGTGAAATAATACAAATGCTGCCTTCAAGTACAAGTTCCTATGTCCGAGTTGGGCTTTCGTTATTATGAAATGTCACCCATTCAAGTTGGAAACAATATACAGAAGAAGCCAAACTAAAACAAATACACAATATAATCACCTATATATTTTATTAACACATGCAAACAAATCACCATGTACTCGGAACTCATAGTTACGATATTACCAACTCCACTTGAAGGCCACAAAAGACAATAAACAGACACGTCTTTCTATCACGTTGTCCTTGCTGGATGTACATAGCAACAAATATACATAGTCTGATCTCATGATCAGATTGGTCTGAGCAAATTTAGACATGTAAATGTCTGCCACAATGTTTTGAACAGTTTATTTTCCTACAATAATCAAGCAACTTAGTTAAGTAATTGGAATCGTTAAGTGGAACTGGAACCAGTATTGTTAAATACCTTTCGATTTCCATCCCTAAGTGCTTCATGAACGTAGATGTGTTACACCATGGCCAAGTGGTGTGTCAGCATGGCTTTGTTCAAGGTTACTAGAGGCATGCATTTTTCCCTGGCTGCAAGAGCCATGTCACCATGACATTTAAAGGGAAGAGCAGCTGTCCATTGAGTCAAGAGAGAGTTCACATGTGCCTGTATATCAAGCTCTGAAGATATGGTTCCATTTCTGGCATAGTGTTGTCATTAAACAGACAATTGCAATATAACACAACCACACAGATTGGTAAAGCGTATCTTAAATATTTGTTATAAGCTTTTGAACTCATTTTAATGTGCCACCTGTGACCAATAAAAGGGATTATTTTTTAATTTATTTTTTATAACCACCTTTGAAATTTTGATATTACACAGATTTTTTTTATTTTTGTCAAACAGGATGGAATGGTTTACAATGAGACACACCAACTTATACTGCAAAACATCACAGAATTTATCAAATCCATTGGTAATCCATAGTGGGTCACCAAAATAATGTCACTTCCTGAAGGACATAATTAATGCCGCATTCCAGACAAAGTCGGAGGTGGGATTACTAGAGTTGAAATTACCAACTTCCAACCTCTATGCGTTCCTGTCAATCACAGGTCACACACCACAAGATGGAGCCATGACTCAACAATCAAATATGGCAAAAACACAAAATGGTTGTTCTTGTATGCTCAGACATTTCGTGCAGTGAAAATACTTAAAAGCTTATTTTAGCATTTCACAAAACCCAGCTCGTTGGTCGGCACCATCTTGGAAATTACGTCAAATGACACTTCTCACTGAGGTCGTGTTGATTGATCTACTCCGACTTCTAATTTGGATGTCCAACTTTGAGTGCCATACCAGTCATTATCAAGTAAGAGGTGGGAAAATTCAGAGTTCCAATTTGTCTAGAATGCATCACAAGGAATTGGCTTTTGTTAAGAGATATTACCAAAGACTAACAAGATATAAGTGAAATTGAGGATATAGGACAAAACTATTAATTGATTACCAATAAAAATAATTTTCCCCCAAAAATAAAATGCTTTGTTTGAAACATTTCAATTGGAGTAAAGAAAAAATAAAGAAACACCCGGAATTTTTTTTAATAAACTGCCAGTTATTCATTTCAGAAGTGTATAGCATTGGGGTAAAATTGGCAAATCCTGTTTAAACCAAAGTAGTTACATTTCATTTTTTATTTTTTTCTCCCTGATCCAGGTGGCGGAGGACAAATCTCAGTTGCATCCACATCTGAGACAGTCAATCTGTGCATTTTATCACGTGGCTTGTTGAGCACGTTACAGCGGAGACCTAGCACGTGTAGAGGCTCATGCTATTCTCAGCGGCATCAACGCACAACTCGCAACACGCCCCACCAAGAGCGAGAACCACATTATAGGTGCCACAAGGAGGTTAACCCAACGTGACTCTGCCCATCCTAGTAATCGGGCCAATTGGTTGCTTAGGAAGACAGACTGGAGTCACTCAGCACGCCCCGGATTCGGACTTGCGACTCCAGGTGTGGTAGTCAGCATCTTAACTTGCTGAGCTACCTAGGCCCCCTAGTAGTTAAATTATTTAAAATTCACCTCTATATTCACATAATTGCGATGTTGTGACAGCTAACGAATATGATTTCCAACATTAATGATTATAAGTTTAATATTTTTTCTATAAAGCAAAATGTACCGAATTGAAAGCATTGTGTCCCGTACTGAAGTGGCAAAATGATCTAGCCTCACAGATTCATATGCAGAAAAGTTGCCAACCCTATTTGGGGATGGGAAAATGTCATACTGACTGCACTGTGATGAAATTGGTCTGCGTTTACCAAAATTCAAACAACTACCCCTAGTGGCCGAAGCTGGAAATGTTGTTGAACATATTGTTGTAAAATGATGCAAATCAATCAACATGAATGCATATTTTATTAACTCTACCCCCTAAACCAAACCCCAACCCTACACGTAACAGTTAGTGGAAAGTTAGTAAAAATGCTATTTTAAAGCAAAAACGCAACTTCTAAATCAAGCTCATTGTTGTTTTTGTGAATGTAATTACTTCCTGTTTTTCCGTGGGAACAGAACTCGATGAGACACACAACACACTGTCAGTAGCAACAGATAGAAAGGTGTTCACAATGGAAATGATGCAAAAATATCTGATGAGGGATGCCACTTGTCAGTAATTTGGCATAGAATGTTCATTCATTCATTCATAGTGGGCAACATATCGATGTACCATCCGATCATGTTGAAAAATGTGCTGCATAGCATTGACCGATGTGTCAATTCATGGTCAGAGTTAGTCAGCAGCCTCAGGAATAGAACTGTCCTCTGGTATCTAAACATCAACAACAACAACAACAACCAAGAGAGCATCCTGTTTTAACTGTGGTGACTTTATATGTTTTTAAATGTAGGCAGGACACTTCAAAGTCACACATTCAAATGCATTGGAAACAGAAAAAAATACCATAAAATTCTCTAAGCAATGTAAATTGCTCTGTTGTTGTTTATTCGAAGAGAGTGGTCTCTGGACAGCACTGCCAAACCTAAAACTGTCTGTAGGATGTCTAAGAATGTCATCAAATAAGGAATCCCTGGCAAGCATTTTGAGTCTATCCAGACTCTTCTGGCAGTTTGTGTGTAATAAAGCTGTGGAAAGGAGCTGTTTTCAAATTTTCTCTGCATTGTAAATTCCTTTCGGGTATTAGCAAAAATATGCCCATTTGAGGGACAACAAAAATGCATCTGGTGAACTTTTAAGCACAGAAATTTTAAGCTACAATATAAACTCATATATCAGTGCTGTCTTTCCTTAAGACCTGGTCTGATTACAAGCCAAGATAATACATTTATTGTGTTTGTCTGTTATGACTTGTTTTAGGAAAAAATAAATCAAAATGTCTAGATGCAACATAGCAAAAAGAACAGAATGCCACTCTTTATCAGTTTATCAAAACTACATTCAAGATTCATTTTTCAATATAGATGTTTACAATTTATTAAAAAAAAATTAGAAGAAATAGTCCTAAACAGTAAAAAGTGATAATCATATCAATTGGATTACATTTACAATTGTTTTTTTCTGTAATTTTGTGAACAAAAGCTACTGTTTTCTGACACCGCAAACATGCCAATAAATAATCTCTGAATTTATGACAGGGTAATTTGTTTACTACATTTCGTTGGAAAAAATACTGAAGACAAACACTGTCTGCAGGTTTTAATGGTTCCACACTACCATTTTATAGACATAATTATTTTTAACAGAACAAATGTAGAACACATTGAGGCAGCACAGATGAATTACTGAACTTCAGAACTCTGTAAAAGTGATGGTTAAGTGACTTCTTTCCTCATTATTCTGCATAAAAAGATGAGAAAATGAACTAAATGACCAAGCAAAGCTCCTTATCAAATATGAAAACAACAACAATAATCATAAATCTACACTATTATTGAATAAACAATGAGAGTGTAGGGTAACAAAATTCACAAGTAATTTAGCAGACAGTTATATTAAGAACCCAACTCTAAAGAAATATCTAAAAAAAAAAAAAAAAAAGATGTATGACTTCAAATTTTAACTGAAATGTGAAACCATTCAGTCATCTTAAACTATTACTACATTTAAAGTTTATTTGAAAAAGAGTCAAACACTTCTGTTATGGTTGCCTTTTTCATGCTAAATTAATGTTGAAATTACCAAGAAAAATCGAGTTTACTGGTTCATATAGTCCTGGAGTGTGTTAAGGTACACGTATTTGGCATGCTGTCCATAATGGAGGAGCACAAGCACAGGACTGGGCTTGAGCTCTGAGATCCCCCCATGCAATATGACTAAAGCAAGAAATAGAAATCCAATTTTTAAATAATTGGTATAGGCACCATGTATTATAGGTGGAGATGGGGTGGTGGAGGGATGCCAAAAGAATCGGAAAGCAGCCACTTATAAATCCTTGAGACATGATTAGCAGGCCTGGATGAACAAGCTCCTCAAGAACTTACGCTTGAAACTTCATTTGTTATGAATCAACATTGAAACGACATTCTTTAGATGTCAGAGATAAACATTAATTGAACATTGACTCATTGACCATTGCCATCTGGACTTCCATTTATTACAGGTTAAGACCCCTTGAGCAACTTATTCAATGGAACAATGGTGAATTGGCTCACATTTTGCGGGGCTTAAATAAGCAACCTTCCAATTACCAGCCCTCAGCTTTACTGGCAATATATCTAAAGCTTGTACTAACAGCAGATCAACATCACACAGCATAGTTTGTGTATTGCTGCTGCAGAACTTGCAGAAGCCTCCAGGAATGGACTGATTGGGCAAGTTACCAATCGTGAGTCACCATGTCACTATAGCTGTTTAACCAGAACGGTTCTCTGTCCTGAGTACTGTTAGCTAACTGTGCTAAGAAATCCAGGCTGAGAACAGTTTGTAAACATATAACATAGGCTACTGAACCATACTCAAGTGGAAATGCTACTGGAACCATTTCTCACCGTGATGGTGAAAAAGTGGCTAATCATTTTGCATCATCAAAGTCCAGCAAGAATTATATATTCTGACAAACATAGGTAACCGTTTGGTAACCAATGTTGAAACATGTGTGATAACTACATATATAATGGTTGTGGTTGCGGGCTTGTTCGAACAGCAGATCAAAATCCATTGCATAGTTTGTGTATTGCTGTTGCAGAAGGGAAAAGCCTGCTAATAAATGGCACAGTCTGGCAAAAAACAGGCATACTCCAGTACTTACAAATGATTAAATTCAGATAAGATAGTATACTGTATATCTACAGGTATATTAAAAGAATGAGAAATAATTTTGTCAATTTCTTGTGTTGTGTTTGAGTAATCATAAATGTACATTATATTGATTATACTCTGCTGTCTTATTCCCAATGCACTCTGTGAGCACCAATTGGGAATATGTCACATTATGGTAGTAAAATGGATTGCAAACGCCATTTCATGTTGACTTTTAATTATACACTGTTTATGCTGTAATGCATGTTACATCATGCTACCAATAATGTATTACCATATCAGTGCAAATGTTTCTACAGGTGTATATGTACAAAAGTGGACATTAAGTTCCTGAAATTGCGAACACCTTTATTTGCATGTTTGACCGGTATAACAATGCACAGTCCATGTGTTCATGATTAGCACTGCTATTTCCTGTTTAGGAGGATTGCTGGATGCTCTGGCCGAACTAAGATTAGAGCCGCAAGACATACCTAGAAGCACAGGCCTCTGATGTCATATTCCTGCAATCTTAGCCATTGTCAAGAAACAGCTTTTTACGTTAGTTATTTTTGAAAAACCAATACTGAAGGTTATAAAGTACAGACAGCCAGTCATTATCCAGACTGATTGCACTGTGAAATCGGCGACAGGAGGTCAAAATATCTGCTGCTAAAAATCGGTCTGTGCTTACTGCCCTAAGTGGCATGAAATGTCCACAGAGTGGAACCAATAGCGAGTTATACAAAGAGATGTATTTTTAATTGTACTAAACAGGAATGCATATTTTATTAACTCAATCCTAAACCTAGAGTGGAGTAAAAATGTAATTTTAGAGAAAAAATTCAACCTCTGAATCATACTCCCCATTGTTTATGTAAACGCAATGTCTAAGAGGTCAATCGTGTTCTAGGGAAATGTGTTCATGCTTGAATTGATGTTAAAATGTCTGATGGGGTGTGGCGTTTTTTAAATTTTTTAAATTTATTTTATCCCCTTTTCTCCTAATTTGAAATGCCCAATTCCCACTACTTAGTAGGTCCTTGTGGTGGTGCAGTTACTCACCTCAATCCAGGTGGTGGAGGACAAGTCTCAGTTGCCTCCACTTCTGAGACCGTCAATCCACGCATCTTATCACGTGGCTCATTGTGCATGATACCACGGAGACTCACAGCACGTGAGGCTCATGCTATTCTCTGCGATCCATGCACAACTTACCACGCGCCCTATTGATAGCGAGAACCCCTAATCGTGACCACAAGGAGGTTACCCCATGTGACTCTACCCTCCCTTGCAACCGGGCCGATTTGGTTGCTGGCTGGATTCACTCAGCACACCCTGGATTCGAACTTGCGACTCCAGGGGTGGTAGTCATTGTCAATACTCGCTGAGCTACCCAGGCCCCTGGTGTGGCGTTTGTTAGTAATTCGGCTGAATGCTTGATTTCAGGGTGCATGAATTTATAGGAGTAACATGTCGATTTCCTGTGTGATTGTGTTGCATTATCACAAAATACATTGAATTATCACAAAATACATTGTGTTGCATTTACCAGTGTTATCGCAATATGTGTGTGGCATGGGGGGCATGATCATGTGTCTGTCTGCGGGAGAGGGAAAGCAGTAAGGCTCTTCACCTGGGCTGTAATTACTCTAACACCTGTCTCTCATTATAGTGATGGCAGAGGGAGACCTGATAAGCCTCACCAGAGCATCAGAGGAGGAGAGAGAGTGGCTTAGAGCAGTGGTGTATGAAGGACCAGCAGCAAAAGCGAGAGACTATGTATATTGAAAGCTCAATTTGAGTTGGCCACTAAGAGCCATTTTTTTGTTTTGTATGAATCTGAAGTGTGTGAATAAATACTCAACTGTTCGCTGTCTCCTGACTCCTCATTGCCCATGAAGTTGGATCTTTCACAATGTGACACTCCAAATGTACTCCACTTCTGAAGTGCTCCAAAGTGCATGCTGCCTGCGGAGGTTCACACCAAACTCACACAAAAATAAGCAAGGATTTTGGCAGTATGCACAAAGTGCTCAGGTTTCACTTTATTTTAAAGTTTGTGTAATGGCAAATGTTCTTGGTCATTGCAGGTTCATACACGCAGTATTAATGACATGCAGTGACACAGAGGAGGAGATGCCCAGGGAGAGATAACATAGCTGTCACACATTCATGCACTGTTTGTCTATTTCTATCAATTTTGAATTTGCTGTGTTTAAGTGTAGCGCCAACACTGACCTCTCAGCCTGAGCCATCCGAGGCCCCAGGTGGTCATAGGCCCTGGGGAACTGGTCCCATTGGCCCAGTTCATAATTCATCCTGACACGTATTTTGAACAATCAGAATCAAGTATTCCAGAGTAATGTAGTTGACCAATCAGAATCAATATTCCAGAGAGTCATGTACTTCAACAATCAGAATCAAGTATTCCAGAGTCATGTAGTTGACTAATCAGAATCAAGTAATCCAGAAAGTCATGTAGTTGACCAGCCAGAATCAATATTCCAGAGAGTCATGTAGTTGACCAATCAGAATCAATATTCCAGAGAGTCATGTAATTGGCCAATCAGAATCAAGTATTCCAGAGTCATGTAGTTGACAAATCAATCAGAATCAGGTATTCCAGAGAGTCATGTAATTGACCAATCAAAATCAAGTATTCCAGAGAGTCATGTAGTTGAGCAGTCAGAATCAATATTCCAGAGTCATGTAGTTGACTAATCAGAATCAAGTATTCCAGAGAGTCATGTAGTTGAGCAGTCAGAATCAATATTCCAGAGTCATGTAGTTGACTAATCAGAATCAGGTATTCCAGAGAGTCATGTAGTTGGCCAGCCAGAATCAATATTCCAGAGAGTCATGTAGTTGACCAATCAAAATCAATATTCAAGAGAGTCATGTTGTTGACCAGTCATAATCAAGTATTCCAGAGAGTCAAGTAATTGACCAATCAGAATCAAGTACTCCAGAGTCATGTAGTTGACCAATCAGAATCAAGTATTCCAGAGTCATGTAATTGGCCAATCAGAATGAATTATTCCAGAGAGTCTTGTAGTTGACCAATCAGAACCAATATTCCAGAGAGTCATGTAGTTGAACAATCAGAATCAAGCATTCCAGAGAGATTTTTTTTTTTTTTTTTTTTTAATGTTTATTTTATCAGCACATCAGCTCATAAGCACATACAAATGATAAAACAATAACATAGTGATGTGGCATATAAAGCATTAAAGAAACATACAAAGACGCATACATGTAAGCACAAACAAATACACATTAGCACATAGACACATAAGCACAAAATAGAAGCAAACTCAAAAGCACATAAACAGACAATTATTAAAACAATTGCCCAGACACAACTCCAGGTTATGACAACATGTTTGATTTTCTAAAAACAACTGTTTTATAGATTTAGAAAAAGAGTTGAAAGGCATGTTGTTTCTTAGTTCTGTGGGTATAATGTTCCAGGTATGTGCTGCTCTATAAGAAAAGGCTGACTGCCCAAAAGCACTTTTTCTATATGGTATTTTACAATCCCCTCTTGTAGTAGCTCTAGTTAATGAGTTTTGATTTTGTTTAATGAACTCATTGAGCGGAGGTGGAGCCAGACCATGGAAACTTTTATACACAAGTACAATATCTGCAAATTTGATCATATTTTCCCAGTTTAAGACATCATATTTAGTTAAAAAATTACAATAATAATAATTAATTTATAATTACTTATCACACATATACATTTGCACATACACAGTGAAATTCTTTTTTTTTTTCACATATCCCAGCTAAGCTGGGGTCAGAGTGCAGGGTCAGCTACAGTGGCATCTTGGTAGTGCTGGGGCTTGAATCCCTGATCTTCTGATCAGTAACCCAGAGCCTTAACCGCTGAGCTACCACTGTGGTCCTACATTGTAATTAACCAGTCAGAATCAAGTATTCCAGCGAGGTGTGTAGTTGACCAATCAGAATCAATATTTTAGTGTGATGTGTAGTTGACCAATCAGAATCAACAATCAGAATCAATATTTCAGTGTGTTGTGTAGTTGACCAATCAGAATCAATTATGTTCTCCTTCTAGAGCAGACTGATCACACTGGGAATTTGGTGAAACTAGTTTGAAAGTTCTGCTGCTGAAATCCATCTGTGCTTACTGAAATTCTAACCACTGCCCAAATGGCCGAAGCTGGAATTGTTGTGCGAGAGGTGTAATGTCCACAGGGTGGATCAAAAAGCGAGTTGTGTTTTAAGTTGTGAATGATGTAATACAGTCAACAAGTATGCATGTTTTACTAACTCTACTCCCTAACCCCAACTCTAAACCTAACCATCAGTGGAGTAAAAACATTATTTTTGAGCAAAAATGCAATCTCCAAATTGCGCTCACCATTGTTTATGTAAATGCAATTACTTTCTGGTTTTCATTGGACCAAAACCCATATCACTGAGGATGTTAGTCAGTAGTTGTTGATCAGTAGCGCAGCAGGGAAAGGTTAACACATTTGAATTGATGCAGAGATTTCTGAAGGAGATGGCACTTGTCAGTAATTCAGCAGAATGGGATGGACGTTTGAAAGCAGCATGTTTATTTGCCATGTGATCAAGTTTTCTAGAGAGCATTTAATTGGACAAAAATCTGTGTAGTGCTACATGAGTCATCAATATGTTTGTTACATTTTACTGTAAGAAAAAGACTGTACATTTTCAATACATATACTATCTGCCAAGGATATTTTTGGCAACATGTTTTAGTACACTAGCATATAGTCAGACATGAACTAAATGCTACAAAACTTTTACAAAAATTTGATTTCACAGGGTCTTTAAAAAGTATAATAAAAATAAAACATAAAGCCTTCATCATTATATATGGAATCCCTGTTGACATTTCTAAGCATACACCCGCTGGTCATTCTCGTTTAATTTTTTCAGGTTCAGCTGACTGCATGCACAGTAAGAGATCACATGGAGCCGTTCTAGTGTGTGGTAGTGTCATGGTCTCGGTGAGTCCGCTGGTTTAATCCACTGGCATGTGGAATCAGCGTTTTCATGGGAACCCTGATTGTTTGGATGGGAACGCTGATCATGCCAATATTCCACAGGTTAACGGCACCTGTCTCTTGTTTGTTTCCTGCTTACTTAAACCCCACCCTGTCTCGTGTTTGTTGCTAGATTGTTGTTGTGTGTGTTGTTTAACTCATCTCGCTCTCTCGGCTTTAGTCGGTCCTGTTATGTGTACTCTGAGTCGGTTGCCAGTCCCTGCCTGTGTGCCCGGATTGCAGTTACCTTCCTATCTGCCTCTTCGCTCGCCTTGATGCTTCACCTGAGGATTCCTCACTGGTTTTCCCTCTACACAGCCATGATGCACACACGCCTACAAACACACTCTCCTCCAGAGGATTCCTTGTGGATCTACATTCCACACTGCCACAACGCATACACGCCTACGAACACACTCTCCATCTCCACACTGCAGTCGGTGTCAGGTTCCTTCTGCCCATCAGCCCTGTTTGAATCTTCCTTGCTCTCAGCATTGTTTAAGTTTGCTTTAATCAATTCTATGAACTGTGCCTCCACACATGGATCACTTGTCTCACTTGTGACAGAACAATCTAGCCATGATGGATCCAGCAGAGGACTCCAGCCTCCTGTCTGCACTTGCTCAGCAGGGAGCTTTATTGGGATGCCAGCAGGACCTGATCTCTGCCTCCAACCGGGCAATGGAGATGTTGGCGTGGGGAACCGCAATGCGGGACAATGGGCATTCGTGCTGCTCGTCATTCCAGGAGTTCTCGGCAGAGCTCCGCCGAGTTTTCGACCATTCAGACCAGGGGCATGAGGCGAATGGAATGATCGAGTACAGTGGGACCAGTTCCTGCATGGGTTGTCCGACAACATCCAGGATGAAATCAACGCCTTGGACTTGCAGTCCTGTTTTGATGACCTGGTGGATTTGGCCATAAGGGTGGACCAGCATCTTGCATTTCATCACAGCCGGCGCTGTTCCCCACATCTCAAGCCAGCCAACCGTCGTATCTGCTCCATTCCTGCTGCCGGGCCATCGGAACCGCAGTCCGAGGCGGAACCCATGCAGATCTGGAGGACTCGGTTGTCGCCGGAAGAGAAGCAGTGACACCTCATCAACGGGTTCTGCCTCTGCTGTGCCGACCCCGGCCATGTCTCCACCACCTGCCCAGCAAAAGCCGATGCTTGTCTGCAGGTAAGGGGTTACTGGTAAGCACAGCTCCACTGAGCAAAACCCCCACACTACAAACTCTTCTCCCGGCCCAACTGTAGTATGGACCTACCAGTCACACTGTCTCTGCATTGGTGGATTTTGGAGTGGAAGGGAACTTCCTGGACGTCACCACAGCCTAGTCAGAGACCTAGTCAGATTGCGTCAGAGGTCAGTGTCGAGTTGTTCTTTCGCAGCGATCTTCCTCAGGGAAGGTGCATCCGTGCATTTTTTTCTCTCATCGCCTCACCTCAGCAGGGTGGAATTACGACATCGGTAACAGAGAATTGTTGGCTGTCAGACTAGCCTTTGGTGAGTGGTGCCACTGGTTAGAGGGTTCATTTCATGGTCTGGATGGATCATAAGAACTTAAAATATATTTGCAGAGCTAAGCAACTTAATTCCAGACAGGCTCGTTGGGCACTTTCTTTACGCGCTTCGATTTTGTCATTTTTTATGTCATTTTATACAGTCTCGGTGAGTCCGCCGGTTTGTTTTGATGTTCTCTCCCTCATGTGTTTCAGGTGAATTTAATCTTAAAATATGCTTTAAGCACAAAAGCACATAAAAAATCTAGTTTTTAAAAATGCATCCTCATAAATAATCCCTTGTTTCCAGTGCATATTCCAGCTCAATTAATGTAAGATTGTTTAAGTATTTAAACCATCTAGTGGTCAAAGTTATCTTTCTATTTAAAAATATGTTTAATGCATAACACAGCACCATCATTTCTGAACTGTTTTAAAGGCTGTATTGAAAAACAGATTTCACTTGATGGTTGCACCTTGTAACATTTTAGAGTCATTAAATCAAAACATTTGGAAATAATATATTGACAATAATAAATTCAAACATGTCAAAATCAGTTACACTTCTGAGATGTGTTGTAGACTATATATTTTAAATTATGTTTATTTTTCAACATCTTGAGACATCCTATTCTTTGACCCATTCATTTTTTAACACAACCAGTGGCCTGATGTTACAATAACAATACCATTTTGGGTTTGATAAATGTTTTTACATTTGTCATCTGGTCAAAGCTGTGTCCACTCTGGTCCAGTCCCAAAAACAGCTATATTTGGTTGTCAGCAGTCTCCAGGAGGTTATTTTTAAACTGTGGGAAAAGCTAGGCCATCCTCATTTAGAGGCCTGCATCACTAGATGCGTTTCCACTGTTGGGCCAAATGGAGGTGTGCTAGTGTGTGCCAGGGCCAGTTGCATTCCCACTGTCACTTCCGGAGCTTAATCGTGCCTCCTCTGGGCTTATTCAGGGTCAACGGCCATTGTGCCTTAGGCCTGCCAGTTACCCTTGGGCCAAAGAAGGCCAACTGGGGATTGAGGCACGGTCAATGTCAAAGGTGGAGCTTAACGAAACACTCGTGCTGCAAGTCGGATGTGGGATATTCCTACTTGAATTCTCCGAACTCTGACCATAAAGGAATTCCATTGCCAGATGCTTGGAAAATGATGTTTAAACAATCAAAACTGCAACACTCCCATTAGCATAACTGGGGTTTGACTGTTTACAAGCAACCCAACTGATAAACAATGCTGCTATGCTAGCATTTGTGCTACAGGTGCACGATCATCAAAAGAGAGTTTAGTTTACTGTGTTTTGTACACATGTCTCTCCAAACATTGTTAAACAATCTTTAATTTCTTGTAATGTAGGAACTTTGACTCATTGATTGATATAATTTAATATGTAAATGTTTATCACTAACTTTGTACATCGCTGGGTGCCGAGATATTTGTGTGATGTCACGCACCTGCATCTCAGCGAAAAAAATTGTGGACACATTACAAATCCGTTAAGATGCACAATGAACAAAGCGGTGCCCAAAGGAAGAACTTTCCATGATTCGAGATCATGGAGGGTGTGCTGGGACATCGTCCCGCTGTTAGTGGAGAAACCACTCGGGGCACCATAACAGTTAAAGTCGGTGAGTTGTCAACATTAAATTATTTTTCTAAATAGCTAATGTTTCCATACGATATAAACTTGATATTCTAGATAACTAAATAACATGCGTGTTTGTTTTGACTTGTGAAATGGGCGGGGTGTGTGACGTTTGCATCCGGGCAGCGTATTAAAGGCGGGTTTTAGGGCAACACTGCTGATGGGGGATGCCACTTGTCAGTAATTTGGCATAGTGGACAACATATGTGATGTGATCATGTTGAAAAATATACTGAATAGCATTGACCCATGTGTGACTTTCACATAATTCATGGTCAGAGTTAGTCAGCAGCCTCAGGAATAGAACTGTCCCCTGGTATCTAAACAACAACAACAACAACCAAGAGAGCATCCTGTTTTAACTGTGGTGACTTTATATGTTTTTAAATGCTTCAAAGTCACACATTCAAATGCACTAGAAACTGAAAAAAATAATGTAAAATTCTCTGAGCAGTGTAAATATATCTGTTGTTGTTTATTCAAAGAGAGTGGTCTCTGGACAGCACTGCCAAACCTAAAACTTTCTGTAGGATGTCTAGGAATGTCATCAAATAATTAATCCATGGCAAGCATTCTGACTCTCTCCAGACTCTTCTGGCAGTTTGTGTGTAATAAAGCTGTGGAAAGGAGCTGTTTTCAAATTTTCTCTGCATTGTAAATTCCTTTCGGGTATTAGCAAAAATATGCCCATTTGAGGGACAACAAAAATGCATCTGGTGAACTTTTAAGCACAGAAATTTTGGAAGCTACAATATAAATTCATATATCAGTGCTGTCTTTCCTTAAGACCTGGTCTGATTACAAGCCAAGATAATACATTTATTGTGTTTGTCTGTTATGACTTGTTTTAGGAAAAAATAAATCAAAATGTCTAGATGCAACATAGCAAAAAGAACAGAATGCCACTCTTTATCAGTTTATCAAAACTACATTCAAGATTCATTTTTCAATATAGATCTTTACACGTTATGAACATGAGAAGAAATAGTCCTAAACAGTTAAAAATTGATACTCATATCACTAGGAATAAATTTACAAATATATTTACATTTACATTTCATTTTTGTGAACAAAAGCTACTGTTTTCTGACACCGCAAACATGCCAATAAATAATCTCTGAATTTATGACAGGGTAATTTGTTTACTACATTTCTTTGGAAAAAATATTGAAGAGAAACACTGTCTGCAGACTTTAATGGTCCCACACTGCCATTTTATAGACATAATTATTTTTAACAGATTATATCAAATGTAGAACACATTGAGGCAGCACAGATGAATTACTGAACTTCAGAACTCTGTAAAAGTGATGGTTAAGTGACTTCTTTCCTCATTATTCTGCATAAAAAGATGTGAAAATGAACTAAATGACCAAGCAAAGCTCCTTATCAAATATGAAAACAACAACAATAATCATAAATCTGCACTATTATTGAATAAACAATGAGAGTGTAGGGTAACAAAATTCACAAGTAATTTAGCAGATTTAAAAAAATAAAAATAAATGTATGACTTCAAATTTTAAATGAAATGTGAAACCATTCAGTCATCTTAAACTAATCTTTGACTAAAACAGAGATCACTATTACTACATTTAATGTTTATTTGAAAAAGAGTCAAACATTTCTGTTATGGTTGTCTTTTTCATGCTAAATGAATGTTATAATTACCAAGAAAAATCAATGTTGTTATGATGCATATTTTTTCAACATATTCCATGAGTTTACTGGTTCATATAGTCCTGGAGCGCGTTAAGGTACACATATTTGGTACCTTCACGCGCCAAAATTAAGGTACCAAATGTGTGTACACAAAACACATATTTGGTTACCCCCCCCTCCACCCCGTGACTAAAGCAACAAATACAAAGCCAATATTTTAATTATTGGTATAGGCGCCATGAAATATAGGTGAAGATGGGGTGGTGGAGGGATGCCGAAAGAATTGGAAAGCAGCAACTTATAAATCTTTGAGACATGATTAGCAGGCCTGGATGAACAAGCTCCTCAAGAACTTAGGCTTGAAACTTCATTTGTTATGAATCAACATTGAAACTACATTCTTTCGATGTCAGAGATAAACATTAATTGAACACTGAGTCATTGACTATTGCCATCTGGACATCCATTTATCACAGGTTAAGACCCCTTGAGCAACTTACTCAATGGAACAATGGTGAATTGGTTCACTTTTTGCAGGGCTTAAATAAGCAACCTTCTGCAGATCAACATCACACAGCATAGATTGTGTATTGCTGTTGCAGAACTTGCAGAAGCTTCCAGGAAAGGTGTGACCAGTGCTGAACCATTCCGGGCTTGTTGACACGGTTACGGTTGCTTTTTCCATTGTGGTGCTATGAAATCAGGAATGGACTGATTGGGCAAGTTACCAATCGTGAGTCACCATGTCACTAAAACTGTTTATCCAGAATGGTTCTCTGTCCTGAATACTGTTAGCTAACTGTGCTAAGAAATCCAGGCTGAGAACAGTTTGTAATTGTATAACATAGGCTACTGAACCGTTCTCAAGTGGAAATGCTACTGGAACCGTTTCTCACCATGATGGTGAAAAAGTGGCTAATCATTTTGCATCATCAAAGTCCAGCAAGAATGATAAATTCTGACAAATACAGGTAATTGTTTAGTAACCAATGTTGAACAATTGTGTAATAACTACATATATAATGGTTGTATGCAATTATGTATGTAATATCTGCTCCAAAACTGTCTGTTTGTAATCATACTGTACGAATAATGCCATCAAATTTCTGATTATCGCCCTCAGCTTTTACAAGCCCCACCCCATTCCATATGTCAAAAATAACATGTGGCAATATATCTGGGGCTTGTTCTAACAGCAGATCAACATCCATTGCATAGTTTGTGTATTGCTGTTGTAGAGATTAAAAATTTGCCTAATAAATGTCACAGTCTGGCAAAAGGCATACTCCAGTATTCAGGTCAATTACAAACGATTAAAGTCAGATAAAATTGATTATATATATATATATATATATATATATATATATATATATATATATATATATATATATATATATCACTATATTGCCAAAAGTATTCGCTCACCCATCCAAATAACTGAATTCAGGTGTTCCAATCACTTCCATGGCCACAGGTGTATAAAATGGAGCACCTAGGCATGCAGACTGCTTCTACAAACATTTGTGAAAGAATGGGCCGCTCTCAGGAGCTCAGTGAATTCCAGTGTGGTACTGTGATAGGATGCCACCTGTGCAACAAGTCCAGTCGTGAAATTTCCTCGCTACTAAATATTCCACAGTCAACTGTCAGTGGTATTATAACAAAGTGGAAGCAATTGGGAATGACAGCAACTCAGCCATGAAGTGGTAGGCCACGTAAAATGACAGAGTATGCTGAGGCGCATAGTGCGCAGAGGTCGCCAACTTTCTGCAGAGTCAATCGCTACAGACCTCCAAAGTTCATGTGGCCTTCAGATTAGCTCAAGAACAGTGCGTAGAGAGCTTCATGGAATGGGTTTCCATGGCCGAGCAGCTGCATCCAAGCCATACATCACCAAGTGCAATGCAAAGCGTCGGATGCAGTGGTGTAAAGCACTGGACTCTAGAGCAGTGGAGACGCGTTCTCTGGAGTGACGAATCACGCTTCTCCATCTGGCAATCTGATGGACGAGTCTGGGTTTGGCGGTTGCCAGGAGAACGGTACTTGTCTGACTGCATTGTGCCAACTGTGAAGTTTGGTGGAGGGGGGATTATGGTGTGGGGTTGTTTTTCAGGAGCTGGGCTTGGCCCCTTAGTTCCAGTGAAAGGAACTCTGAATGCTTCAACATACCAAGAGATTTTGGACAATTCCATGCTCCCAACTTTGTGGGAACAGTTTGGGCATGACCCCTTCCTGTTCCAACATGACTGTGGACCAGTGCACAAAGCAAGGTCCATAAAGACATGGATGAGCGAGTTTGGTGTGGAAGAACTTGGCTGGACTGCACAGAGTCCTGACCTCAACCCGATAGAGCACCTTTGGGATGAATTTGAGCGAAGACTGTGAGCCAGGCCTTCTCGTCCAACATCAGTGTCTGACCTCACAAATGCGCTTTTGGAAGAATGGTCAAAAAGTCCCATAAACACACTCCTAAACCTTGTGGAAAGCCTTCCCAGAAGAGTTGAAGCTGTTATAGCTGCAAAGGGTGGGCCGACGTCATATTAAACCCTATGGATTAAGAATGGGATGTCACTTAAGTTAATATGCGTCTAAAGGCAGATGAGCGAATACTTTTGGCAATATAGTGTATATATATATATATACTACATATATATTAGAAGAATGAGAAACAATTTTGTTGTGTTCGAGTAGTAATCATAAATGCACATTATATTGATTATAGCTTACACTTTGCAATTCACTCTGTGAGCACCAATATTCATAACCAGTCATTGGAAATATGTCACATTATGGTAGTAAAATGGATTGCAAACGCCATTTCATGTTGACTTTTAATTATACTCTGTTCATGCTATAATGTATGTTGCATCAGTGTTTCCCAACCACTGTGCCACACGGCACGGTAGTGTGCCGTGAAAGATTGTTTGGTGTGCCGTGGAAAATTCTCAAATTCCACAAAATAAATCAGGGCTCCAGACTGCGACTAAATGACAATTGTTCCTAACAGTGCGATTAAAATTTGCAAGAGGTTGCACTGATGCGACTCTCTCATAGTGCACTGTCGTTTTTTGTTGCATATGAGAAATATCAAATGGCAAACGTTCCAAATGAGAAAGGAAACAGCTCTACCCGGATCAGTCAGCGTGGCTCAAGGCTCAATGGACAGATCAGCGCAGAGACATGCACTTACACGTAGACCAGTTTCGAGTGCTCAGCCGCACAGATCATCATAAACAGCACTGCGAGAAGTGCAGGCTGGGTTGTGGATTCTGTATTAATTATTAGTTTAAAACCTCTATGAAAACCCATAATGTGTCGATGATTAAACTTTTTTAAAATTGTATTAAATAGCCCCAACATACTAAAAAGCATTGAAAAGGAATAAAGGAAAAATCTGCACCATGAACAGACAGAAATCGTAGGCTTTCAATCCACACATCACAGATTTTAAAAAATATTTACCATGAACTTATATCAATATATCAATATATCAGGGTAGTGAGGGAATACAATTTAATTTCTGAATGTGTTTTTCATATGAAATATGCCATAATTGGTTTTATGGTAACTGCTAATCATGTTTTTACTTTTAACTTTGGTTACTATTATCTTCTTGCAAATACCACAGTTAAAACTATGGATAAAATGGAACTTTCCTTCTGTGTAAAATCTTTTCTAATGCTCTCTTTATTGTAGAAAAAGGCTTTGTTTGTCTTCAGATAACTGTATTTTAATCAGCAAGATCCTGATAAAAAGAAAGAAACTGTGAAAGAAAATGCATTTGCACTGTCAACCAACTCAGGTGCTGGTGCGACCATCTGTAGAATTTAGTGGCACTGGTGCTACTGCTCTTAAATGTAAGTCTGAAGCCCTGTAAATAAATACATAAATAAATAAAAATATTTGTTGTGGCATTGTAGAATTAATTTGCAAGAACACATCTAAAAATTAGAAAAGAAGCAAATTTTTTGTTTTTTCATCACCCAGTTAGCACTCTTTCCACCTGTGACCTCATTATACAGTCCATCTACATGACGTGCATTTTTTGCATAGCCGAATTTCAAACATTTCGAGTAAACGTTACTAAGACAGACAGAAAACATGGACAAATTCTTGAAAAGGAAAACTATCGACAATGGTTATGTGGGATGTGGTTTTTTTTATTAGTTAAAAGTTTGCTGTGGCAGAAAAAAGGTTGGGAAACACTGTTCATGCTGCCTATAATGTAAATTGCCAAACCAGTGCAAAAGTTTCTACAGGTGTACATGCACAAAACTGGACATTAAGACCCTAGAATCATGAACACCTTTATTTGCATGTTTGGCTTGTATAACAACACACAGTCAATGTGTGTATGATTAGCACTGCTATTTCCTGCTTAGAAGGACTGATGGACGCTCTGGCCAATTTAAGATTAGAGCCACAAGACATACCTAGAAGCACAAGCCTCTGATGTCAAATTCCTCACGTATGCAACCTAAGCCATTTTCAAGGAACATATTTTCACGTTAGTTATTTTCAAAAACCAAACCTGAAGGTTGTAAAGTACAGACATCCAGTCATTATCCAGACTGACTGCACTGTGAAATCGGCGACAGGAGGTCAAAATATCTGCTGCTAAAAATCAGTCTGTGGTTACTGCCTCCAGTGGCTTGAAATGTCCGCAGAGTGGCACCAAAAGCAAGTTGTAAAATAAGATGTATTTTTTTAATTGTATTAAACAGGAATGCATATTTTATTAACTCTACCCCCCAAACCCAATGGAAAACCTAGAGTGTAGTAAAAATTTAATTATAGAGCAAAAATTCAACCTCTGAATCATATTCTCCATTGTTCATGTATACGCTTTGTCTCGGAGGTCAGTAGTGTTAAAGGGAAATGTGAAATTTATGTAAAAATTACTGATGGGGCGTGGGGCTTGTTAGTAATTCGGCTGAATATACAAGAAGATACAAGATGGCGCCACGGATGGACACCTCGGTGTGTAGCTCTTCAGTTCTTTTGTAGTTTTTGTTTGTTTGTCCTGTGTTTAGTAATATTTTTCCAGTCAGTTTTACCAGGGACAAACTGCTGAACATTCGGCAGCATATACCAGACAACCTTTTCCCGGTTTTTGAATATTCGGACGTTTTGCTGGACATTTTAGTTGGAGGTGCGGCTCTGTTGTTTAAACGCGCTAGGAGACGCAAGCGAGGGAGACGAGCGGGAACGCTGGTCAGGCTCCGTCGGCGTGGCTTTCGAACAGCGCTGCCGAGTATTCATCTAGCAAATCTCCGCTCTCTTCCTAACAAAACAGACGAACTACATCTCCTCACCTGCACAAACAAGGACTTTTCAAACTCTGCTGCCTTGTGCTTCACAGAAACCTGGCTGAGTGAAGCCATTGCAGACAGCGCATTACATCTGCTGGGATTTCAGCTGTTCAGAGCGGATCGCATCGCGGAGTTAACGGGGAAAACGAGAGGGGGTGGAACGTGCTTTTACATCAGTGAAAGTTGGTGTACAGATGTAACAACGGTAAAGAGGATGTGCTGTCCTAATTTGGAAGCGCTCTTTATTAACTGTAAGCCGTTCTACTCGGCACGGGAGTTTTCCTCGTTTATTCTGGTGAGTGTGTATATCACGCCAAACGCGTGTGTGAACACAGCACTGCAACAGCTGACTGATCAAATCACAGACACAGAACAACAATACCCGGACTCAGTTATTATTATTTTTGGGGATTTTAACAAAGCAAATCTCACACGTGAACTGCCCAAATACAAACAGCACATTACATGCCCCACCAGAGACAGGAACATACTGGACCATTGCTACACAACAATAAAGGATGCATATCGCTCTGTCCCTAGAGCAGCTTTGGGACTCTCTGATCACTGTCTGGTTCATCTTCTTCCAACCTACAGGCAGAAATTAAAATCAACCAAGCCAGTAATAAGGACTGTAAAGAGATGGACCAATGAAGCAGAGCGTGAACTACAAGCCTGCTTTGATTGCATGGATTGGAGTGTTTTAGAGGCTGCAGACACCAATCTGGATGAGCTCACAGATACTGTTACATCATATATCAGTTTCTGTGATATGTGCATTCCTACTAGGACTTATTTAAAGTTCAACAACGACAAACCGTGGTTTGCAGCAGAGCTCAGGCAGTTTAGGCAGTAGAGGATGCTACAGGGGTGGGGATAAAGTCTTGTACAATCAAGCCAGGAACACATTGAACAAGGAAATCAGAGTGGCTAAAAGAAGATACTCTGAGAAGCTGAAAACAAGTTTTCAGATAACGACCCTGCAACAGTGTGGAGTGATATGAAACAACTTACAAATTATAGGACTCCTACCCCCAACCCTGTGGTGGACCAAAAACTGGCTGACGACCTGAATGTGTTCTACTGCAGATTTGAAAGGCCCAATCTCACACCCCACACCCACTCTGACCTTCACTTCACACAAACACCAACACCTCCTGCAACCCCCCTCCTCCCCCCTCCTGCTACTCAACCTGCACTTAAGATCTGTGAAGATGATGTGAGCCGCGTCTTTCAAAAACAAAAGACGAGGAAAGCTTCAGGCCCAGATGGCGTCTCACCAGCGTGTCTTCGATCCTGTGCTAACCAGCTGACCCCCATCTTCACACAGATCTTCAATAGATCACTGGAGCAGTGTGAAGTCCCATGCTGCTTCAAATGCTCAATCATTATTCCTGTCCCAAAGAAACCAAAAATCACAGGACTTAATGACTACAGACCTGTCGCCCTGACGTCTGTGATCATGAAATCATTTGAGAGACTGGTGTTGGCCCACCTGAAGAACATCACTGGACCCTTTCTAGATCCCCTTCAATTTGCTTATTGAGCAAACAGGTCTGTGGATGATGCAGTCAACATGGGATTGCATCATATCCTGCAACATCTGGACAGACCAGGGACATATGCAAGGATCCTTTTTGTGGACTTCAGTTCAGCTTTCAACACCATCATCCCAGCTATACTTCAGAATAAATTACAGCAACTATCTTTTCCCATATCTATCTGTCAGTAGATTACTAGCTTTCTGACGGACAGGCAGCAGCTTGTGAGACAGGGGAAACTCACTTCCGGCACCTGTACAATCAGCACTGGTGCTCCCCAGGGATGTGTGCTCTCCCCACTACCCTTCTCCCTCTACACCAATGACTGCATCAACAAGGACCCCTCTGTCAAGCGCCTGGAGTTTGCAGACAACACCACTGTCATCTGTCTCATCCGAGATGACAATGAGTCTGCATACAGAAGGGAGGTTGAACAGCTGGCTGTCTGGTGCAGTCAAAACAACCTTGAGCTGAACATACTCAAAATGGTGGAGATGATTGTGGACTTTAGGAGGAACACCCCAACACTGACCCCCCTCACCATTCTAAACAGCACTGTGGCAGCAGTGGAGTCATTCAGGTTCCTGGGCACTACCATCTCACAGGAGCTGAAGTGAGAGACACACATTGACTCCATTGTGAAAAAGGCCCAGCAGAGGTTGTACTTCCTTCACCAGCTGAGGAAGTTCAATCTGCCACAGGCGCTGCTGATACAGTTCTACTCAGCAGTCATTGAGTCTGTCCTCTGCACTTCAGTAACTGTCTGGTTTGGTTCAGCTACGAAATCAGACATCAGAAGACTACAAAGGACAGTTTCGGACTGCTGAGAGGATTATTGGTTGCCCCCTGCCCCCCCTTCAAGAACTATACACTTCCAGAGTGAGGAAAAAGGCTGGAAAAATCACTCTGGACCCCACTCTCCCTGCCCATTACCTTTTTGAACTGTTGCCTTCTGGCCGACGCACCTGAACCGTCAGGCACAGGAACAGTTTTTCCCTCAGGCTATCCATCTCATGAACAGTTAAACTGCCCCATTGAGCAATAACTATGTGCAATACACAGTTTAGTCTTTTTATGTTTATCCAACACATCCAACCTCTTCTGCCATTTCATTCCTCTGAAAAAAAAACAAAAAAACATTTGCAATGTACATAACAGATTGTATTTGCACTGTATGTACATAACAGATAACAGATTTGTATTAGATTTTCACTATGTGTGTGTATGAATGTATGTGTGTGTCTGTGTGTATATGTATGTATGTGTATAATTATTTTATTTTTTTAATTATTATTATTATTATTATCTATGCCTTGCTGCTGTTTTTGTATTGTTTTTGTATTGTTGAACACTGGAAGCTCCTGTCACCAAGACAAATTCCTTGTATGTGTAAGCATACTTGGCAATAAAGCTAAGTCTGATTCTGATTCTGAATGCATTATTTCAGGGTGCATGAATTTACAGAAGTAACATGTTGATTTCCTGTGTGATTGTGTTGCATTATAGCAAAATGCATTCCAGAGCAAGGATGAATTATGAAAGGGGCCAATGGGGCCAGTCTTCCGGTGGCGTGACACTTAAACACTGCAAATGGAAAATTGATAGAAATAGACAAACAGTGCATGAATGTGTGACAGCCATGTTATCTCTCCCTGGGCATATCCTCCTCTGTGTCATTGCGTGCCATTAACACTGTGTGAACCCTCAATGACCAAGAACATTTGCATTACGCAAACTTTAATTTAAAGTGAAACCTGAGCACTTTGAAATCCTTGCTTATTTTCACGTGAGTTTGGTGCAAACCTCCACAGGCAGCACACACTTTGGAGCACTTCAAAAGTGGAGTACATTTGGAGTGTCACATATTGTGATAACACAGGTAAATGCAACACAAAAACGCTGCATTCGTGGAATTTCTAGATTCACTTAAAATTCCATCCCATGCATAGTGCATACTGTATTTTAAAGCAGTGGAGGGAGGTGGGAGGGGGGCCTCCAGGAAGCTGTTACCCTAGGACCATAATCCTTCCCTGTTCCAGAGAGCATTGTAACTGACTAATCAGAATCAAGTATTCTGAGAGCAATGTAATTGACCAATATTATTCAAGAATTTTAGAGAGCTGTGTAAATGGCCAATCAAAACAGGTATTCTAGAGAGCCATGGAAATGACCAGTCAGAATCCAATATTCTAGAGAGACGTATAGTTAAATATGCCCTCAGTATTTATTTATTTTTTTTCTCATTAAAAAAGTTTAATCCTAAGAAATGTATTTTAATTTTGCGATACATGTATAAAATCACAACCACTCACATGAGATGAAGACTCCACTCTTATCAGTAACCTTGTTAAAGTTTTATTATTACTACACGGAAAGGGTCTTACCATGGGGGCTGCCATGTTAAGATCACATGACCAGCTGAATACTACTTGGTTTATCTCAGTAACTGCCTTGTTATTGGACACCTTTGCTCTTGGATTAAAATAATCATGGCTGATTGTAAAAAAGTAAATTTCTCCAATAGCATCTGAAACTGAAAACTATTGATTTTGAATGATGTTGCATCCTTGCAGCTAGTTGCCAGTGTTAGTCCAAGATGACACAAACGCAAGTTACTGAGTGCATTTTAACCATTCAGAATAAGGTATTACTGTGTAGCTGACCAATCAGAATCAGGTATTCCAGAGAGTCATGTAGTTGACCAATCAGAATCAATATTCCAGAGTCATGTAGTAGACCAATCAGAATAAAGTATTCCAGAGGGTCATGTAGTTAACCAATATGAATCATGAATCATGCAGAGAGCACTGTAATTAACCAGTCAGAATCAAGTATTTCAGTGTGTTGTGTAGCTGACCAATCAGAACCAAGTATGTTCTCAAGTATGTTCTCCTTCTAAAGCAGACTGATCACACTGGGAATTCAGTGACACTATGTTGAAAGTTCTGCTGATGTAAATTGATCTGTGCTTACTGAAATTCTAACCACTGCTCAAATGGCCAAAGCTGTAATTGTTGTTGAGATGTGTAATGTCCACAGGGTGGTGCAAAAAGCGAATTCTATTTTAAGTTGTAAATGATGTAATACAGTCAACAAGAATGCATATTTTACTAACCCTACTCCCTAACCCCAACTCTAAACCTAACCATCAGTGGAGTAAAAACAATTTTAGAGCAAAAATGCAACCTCCGAATTGCGCTCACCATTGTTTATGTAAATGCAATTACTTTCTGGTTTTCATTGGACCAAAACCCATATCACTGAGGATGTTAGTCAGTAGTTGTTGATCAGTAGCGCAGCAGGGAAAGGTTAACACATTTGAATTGATGCAGAGATTTCTGATGGAGATGGCATTTGTCAGTATTTCAGCAGAATGGGGTGAATGTTTGGAACCAGCATGTTTATTTGCCATGTGATTAAGTTTTCTAGAGAGCAGTTAACTGGACAAAAATCTGCCTAGTGCTACATGAGCCATCAATATGTTACTGGAAAAAAAACTGTAAATTTTCAATACATATACTATCTGCCAAGGATATTTTTGGCAACATTTTTAGTACACTAGCATATAGTCAGATGGCCTCAAAATTTACAGGCATGAACTAAAAGCTACAAAACTCAAAATTGGAATTTGAGTTTAAACAGTGTAATAAAAATAATACATAAAGCCTCCATCATTTTAAATGGAATGCCTTTTGACATTTCTAAGCATTCACCTGCCGGTCATTCTCATTGGATTTTTTCAGGTTCAGCTGACTGCATGCACAGGAAGAGATCACAGTGTGTGGTAGATATGTAATCAGTGCAAAGCCCAGGAATATGTTTGCAACATAAAACAGCACACTAAAAAAGAGGAAGATCACAGCATTTAGTGTACATTATATATATATATATATATATATATATATATATATGAAGTTATATAAAGAAATAACTTTCTTCTAGTCAGATTAAAACACAATGAAATTCTCGTTGGTGGTAAAAGTCAGTGAACTGCATCTTCAAATATGCTTTAAGTACAAAAGAACAAATTTTTTAAAAAAATGCATCCTTAAAAATAATCCCTTGTTTCCAGTGCATACTCCAGCTCAATTAATGTAAGATTGTTTAAGTATTTAAACCATCTAGTGGTCATAGATAACTTTCTATTTAAAATAAGTTTCATGCATAACACAGCACCATCATTTCTGAACTGTTTTGAAGGCTGTATTGAAAAACAGATTTCACTTGATAGTTGCACCATGTAACATTTAAGAGTTATTAAATCAAAACATTTGAAAATAATATATTGACAATAATAAATTCAAACATGTCAAAACCAGTTACACTTCTGAGATGTGTTGTAGACTATATATTTTAAATTATGTTTATTTTTCAACATCTTGAGACATCCTATTCTTTGACCCATTCATTTTTTAACACAACCAGTGGCCTGATGTTACAATAACAATACTATTTTGGGTTCGATGAACTTTTTTACATTTGTCATCTGGTCAAAGCTGTGTCCACTCTGGTCCAGTGCCAAAAGCAGCTATATTTGGTTGTCAGCAGCCTCCAGGAGGTTATTTTTAAACTGTGGGAAAAGCTAGGCCATCCTCATTTAGAGGCCTGCATCACTAGATGCGTTTCCACTGTTGGGCCAAATGGAGGTGTGCTAGTGCGTGCCAGGGCCAGTTGCGTTCCTACTGTCACTTCCGGGGCTTAATCGTGCCTCCTCTGGGCTTATTCAGGGTCAACGGCCATTGTGCCTTAGGCCTGCCAGTTACCCTTGGGCCAAAGAAGGCCAACTGGGGATTAAGGCGCGATCAGTATCAAAGGCAGAGTTTAGCGAAACACTCGTGCTGCGTTTCATTCAAGTCAGATGTGGGATATTCCTACTTGAATTCTCCGAACTCCGACCAAAAAGGAATTCCATTGCCAGATGCTTGGAAAATGACATTTAAACAACCAGAACTGCAACACTCCTGTTAGCATAACAGGGGTTTGACAATTTACTAGCAACCCAACTAATAAACAATGCTGCTATGCTAGCATTTGTGCTACAGGTGCACGATCATCAAAAGAGAGTTTAATTTTCTGTGTTTTGTACACCTGTCTCTGCAAACATTGTTAAACAATCTTTAATTTCTTGTAATGTAGGAACTTTGACTCATTGATTGATATAATTTAATATTTAAATGTTTATCACTAACTTTGTACATCTCTAGGTGCCAAGATGTTTGTGTGACATCACGCACCTGCATCTCAGCAAAAAACAATTGTGGACTCATTACAAATCCATTAAGATGGAGGGTGTGCTGGGACATCGTCCCGCTGTTAGTGGAGTGACTCGGGGCACCATAGCAGTTAAAGTCGGTGAGTTGTCAATGTTAAATTATTTTGCTAGATAGCTAATGTTTCCATACAATATAAACTTGATATTCTAGATAACTAGATAACGTGTGTTTGTTTTGACTTGTGAAATGGGCGGGGTGTGTGACGTTTGCATCCGGGCAGTGTATTAAAGGCGGGTTTTAGGGCAACACTGCTGATGGGGGATGCCACTTGTCAGTAATTTGGCATAGTGGACAACATATCGATGTACCATGTGATCATGTTGAAAAATATACTGCATAGCATTGACCCATGTGTGACTTTCACATAATTCATGGTCAGAGTTAGTCAGCAGCCTCAGGAATAGAACTGTCCCCTGGTATCTAAACAACAACAACAACAACCAAGAGAGCATCCTGTTTTAACTGTGGTGACTTTATATGTTTTTAAATGTAGGCAGGACTCTTCAAAGTCACACATTCAAATGCATTGGAAACAGAAAAAATTACGTAAAATTCTCTGAGCAATGTAAATAGTTCTGTTGTTGTTTATTCAAAGTAAGTGGTCTCTGGTAGCACTGCCAAACCTAAAACTTTCTGTAGGATGTCTAGGAATGTCGTCAAGCAAGCGTTCCGACTCTCTCGAGACTCTTCTGGCAGTTTGTGTGTAATAAAGCTGTGGAAAGGAGCTGTTTTCAAATAGACTCTGTGTTGTAAATTCCTTTCGGGTATTAGCAAAAATATGCCCATTTGAGGGACAACAAAAATGCATCTGGTGAACTTTTTAGCACAGAAATCCTGGAAGCTACAATATAAACTCATATATCAGTGCTGTCTTTCCTTAAGACCTGGTCTGATTACAAGCCAAGATAATAAATTTATTGTGTTTGTCTTATGTCTTAAGGACATCATGCCACTCTTTATCAGTTTATCAAAACTACATTCAAGACTCATTTTTCAATGTAGATGTTTACACTTTGTGAACATTAGAAGAAATAGTCCTAAACAGTAAAAACAAGTGATACTCGTATCGCTAGGAGTAAATATATAATTGTTCTTACAACAAAAGCTACTGTTTTCTGACACAGCAAACATGCCAATAAATAATCTCTGAATTTATGAGAAGATAATTTGTTTACTACATTTCGTTGGAAAAAATACTGAAGACAAACACTGTCTGCAGACTTTAATGGTCCCACACTGCCATTTTATAGACATAATTATTTTTAACAGATTATAACAAATGTAGAACACATTGAGGCAGCACAGATGAATTACTGAACTTCAGAACTCTGTAAAAGTGATGGTTAAGTGACTTCTTTCCTCATTATTCTGCATAAAAAGATGAGAAAATGAACTAAATGACCAAGCAATGCTCCTTATCAAATATGAAAACAACAACAATAATCATAAATCTACACTATTATTGAATAAACAATGAGAGTGTAGGGTAACAAAATTCACAAGTAATTTAGCAGATTTAAAAAAATAAAAATAAATGTATGACTTCAAATTTTAACTGAAATGTGAAACCATTCAGTCATCTTAAACTAATCTTTGACTAAAACAGAGATCACTATTACTACATTTAATGTTTATTTGAAAAAGAGTCAAACATTTCTGTTATGGTTGTCTTTTTCATGCTAAATAAATGTTATAATTACCAAGAAAAAACAGTGTTGTTATGATGCATATTTTTCAACATATTTCACGAGTTTAATAGTTCATATAGTCCTGGAGCGCGTTAAGGTGCATGTATTTTGCATGCTGTCCATAATGGAGGAGCACAAGCACAAGACTGGGCTTGAGCTCTGAGATCCCCCCCTGGACTCTGACTAAAGCAAGAAATAGAAATCCAATTCTTAAATAATTGGTATAGGCACCATGTATTATAGGAGGAGATGGGGTGGTGGAGGGATGCCGAAAGAATTGGAAAGCAGCCACTTATATATACTTGAGACATGATTGGCAGGCCTGGATGAACAAGCTCCTCAAGAACTTACGCTTGATTTGTTATGAATCAACATTGAAACTACATTCTTTCAGCGTCAGAGATAAACATTAATTGAACACTGAGTCATTGACTATTGCCATCTGGACTTCCATTTATTACAGGTTAAGACCCCTTGAGCAACTTACTCAATGGAACAATGGTGAATTGGCTCAATTTTTGCAGGGCTTAAATAAGCAACCTTCTGCAGATCAACATCACACAGCATAGATTGTGTATTGCTGTTGCAGAACTTGCAGAAGCTTCCAGGAAAAGTATGGCCAGAGCTGAACCATTCCAGGCTTGTTGACACGGTTACAGTTGCTTTTACCATTGTGGTGCTATGAAATCAGGAACGGACTGATTGGGCAAGTTACCAATCGTGAGTCGCAATGTCGCTAAAGCTGTTTAACCAGAATGGTTCTCTGTCCTGAGTACTGTTAGCTAACTGTGCTAAGAAATCTGAGCTGAGAACAGTTTGTAATTGTATAAAATAGGCTACAACTGTACTCAAGTGGAAATGCGACTGGAACCGTTTTTACATTATCAAAGTCCAGCAAGAATGATAAATTCTGACAAATATGGGTAATTGTTTAGTAACCAATGTTGAACCATTGTGTGATAACTACATATATAATGGTTGTATGCAATTATGTATGTAATATCTGCTCCAAAAGCCTCTGTTTGTAATCATACTGTACGAATAATGCCATCAAATTTACGATTATCGCCCTCAGCTTTTACAAGCCCCACCCCATTCCTTACGTCAATAGTAACGTGGCAATATATCTGGGGCTTCTCCTAACAGCAGATCAACATCCATTGCATAGATTGTGTATTGCTTTGCAGAGGGGAAAAACCTGCTAATAAATGTCACAGTTTGGCAAAAGGCATACTCCAGTATTCAGGTCAATTACAAACTATTAAAGTCAGATAAAATGGATTATATACAGTTGTGCTCAAATGTTTGCATACCCCTGGAGAATTGGTAATATATGTACCATTTTTAAAGAAAACATGAGTGAGCAGGCAAAACACATTTCTTTTATTTCTTATGGGATTCATATTCAACTGTCGATTATAACAGAATGGCACAATCATAAAACAAAACATGGCAACAAAGAAAAAAATGAAATTACCCCTGTTCAAAAGTCTTCATACCCTTAGTTCTTAATACTGTGTATTGGCCCCTTTAGCATCAATGACAGCGTGCAGTCTTTTGTAATAGTTGTCTATGAGGCCCCAAATTCTTGCAGGTGGTATAGCTGCCCATTCGTCTGGTCAAAATGCCTCCAGGTTATGCAAAGTCTTTGGTCGTCTTGGTCGCATGAACTGCACATTTGAGATCTCCCCAGAGTGGCTCGATGATATTACGGTCAGGAGACTGTGATGGCCACTCCAGAACCTTCACCTTTTTCTGCTGTAACCACTGGAGGGTCAACTTGGCCTTGTGCTTAGAGTCATTGTCGTGCTGGAAAGTCCAAGAGCATCCCATGCGCAGCTTTCATGCAGAAGAATGCAAATTGTCTGCCAGTATTTTCTGATAACATGCTGCATTCATCTTGCCATCAATTTTCACAAGATTCCCCATGCCTTTAGAGCTCACACACCCCCAAAACATCAGTGAGCCACCAACAAGCTTCACAGTGGGGATGGTATTCTTTTCACTATAGGCCTTGTTGACCCCTCTCCAAACATAGCGCTTATGGTTGTGACCATAAAGCTCTATTTTGGTCTTGTCACTCCAAATTACAGTGTGCCAGAAGCTGTGAGGCATGTCAAGGTGTTGCCATTTGTGGCATTGACACAGTAAAGGCATCTTTCTGGTAACTCGACCATGCAGCTCATTTTGTTCAAGTATCGTCGTATTGTGCTCCTTGAAACAACCACACCGTCTTTTTCCAGAGCAGCCTGTATTTCTGCTGAGGTTACCTGTGGTTTTTTCTTTGTATCCCGAACAATTCTTCTTTTTATATCCTTTTCCATCTTTATAAAGTTCCATTACTTTGTTACGCAGGTCTTTTGACAGTTCTTTTCTGCTCCCCATGGCTCAGTATCTAGCCTGCTCAGTGCATCCACGTGAGAGCTAACAAACTCATTGATTATTTATACACAGACACTAATTGCAATTTAAAAAGCCACATGTGTGGGAAATTAAACTTGAATTGCCATTTAAACCTGTGTGTGTCAACTTGTGTGTCTGTAACAATGCCAAACATTCAAGGGTATGTAAACTTTTGATCAGGGCCATTTGGGTGATTTCTGTTATCATTATGATTTAAAAAGGAGCCACTACATATATATTAGAAGAATGAGAAACAATTTTGTCAGTTTTTTTGTGGCTGACCCTGTCCACGAGGAGCTGGATGGTTTGGGTGAGTGTCGTGGAAGTTGGTGAGTAGGGTCGGGTCCAGGATGTCATCTCGAGGTATCCATGCTCTTTCTTCGGGACCATAGCCTTCCCAATCCACGAGGTACTCGAGACGACCCCTGCGGTGCCGGGAGTCCAGGATGTCTCTGACTGCGTAGACAGGTCCGTCTTCCAGAATTAGCGGCTGGGGGGGGGGGTTCGTCAGCCGGACCAGGTTCTGAGGAGTGAGGGGAGAGAGACGGGTGGTGAGGTTTCAAAAGGGAGATGTGGAATGTAGAATGAATGCGGTATTGAGATGGTATGTGACTGGGTTTATTTGTCTAGTGATGGTGAAGGGACCAATGTAACGGGGACTTAGCTTTTTGCAAGGGAGGCACAGCCTGATGTCCCACGTGGACAGCCACACCTACTGCCCGGGCTGGTAAACTGGGGTTGAAGATCTCTGGGCATCGGCGTGGCTCTTCTGGCGGCACACATCCCATTGCAGGTGGTGGTGAGTCAAGTCCCAGACCCTCTCTAAACCAATGGTTGACAGATGGGATGTCAGACGGTTCTCCAGACCATGGAAAGAGAGGAGGTTGGTAGCTGAGTAGGCACTGAAATGGAGTGAGATTGGTGGAAGGCTGACGCAGGGAGTTCTGTGCGTACTCAGCCCAGGAAAGGAAGCGACTCCAACGGTTCTGGCGGCGAATGACAGAATCTCCTGTATTTTCCTTTCCGTCTGCCCGTTACTCTGCAGATGGTATCCAGAGGAAAGGCTGATGATCACACCCATGATAGAGAAGAAGGCTTTCCAGACTCTCAAAATGAACAGGGGACCTCTGTCGGAGGCGATGTCTTCAGGGATCCCATAATTACGGAATAAATGATTAAATAGTGTTTTGGCAGTTTTTAAGGCGGTAGGAAGACCCTTGAGGGGAACCAGCTAACAGGCTTTGGAGAATTGGTCCACTGTCACTAAAATGCAGGTGAATCCTTCAGAGGACGGCAAATCAGTGATAAAGTCATCTCCTAGGTGTGACCAAGATCGACGTGGTACGGGCAGCGGAAGGAGTTTGCCAGCTGGTAGTTCTGGGTTCTAGACATGGCGCAATCCGGACATCCCTGGATGAACATTCTGACATGTCTATCCATACGTGGCCACCAGAACTGGTCCTGGATGAGCGAGAGGGTCCTATTTGTCCTGGGGTGGCCAGTGCCCAAAGAGGAGTGTACGGAGTCAATGAGTGGCAGACGTTGAGAAGAGGGTATATATGTCCTGTTGGCGAGGCAGCCCGGTGGAGCAGGTCCAGTGGCGGCGGCTTCCGAGAAGCTATTGTCCGGGGACCACTGGATGGGGCTTACTATGACATGTGGAGGAAGTACAGTGTCAGGTTCCTCAGTGTTCTCCTCCAGAGAGAAGAGATGTGAAAGAGCACATCTTGACTCCTGGATGATAGGAGCACCAGGAAAGGATGTCGGGCCCCCTCCAGCCAATGCCGCCACTCTTCTAGGGCTAGTTTGATAGCCAAAAGCTCCCGGTTTACACAGACAGGGAAACAGGTGAGTAACAAACTTGAAGAATTGAACTGGTGTGATGAACAGAAACCTGATGATAGTCCGTGTTGATGCAAGGAGTGATTATCCTTGAGGTGGCACACATACAGTTTGAAGTTTTAGTTCGGAGATCGCTGGAATGACATTGGAGAGGAAACTTGGAGAGATCACTGGAATGATGACTTGGAGAATAACAGGGGAACAGGTAAGTCGCAGGTAAGTGTGTCTGTATTCAAAGGGAGACCAAACATTGAGTGAGGAGAGAGTGGGGCTTATGTAGTGGAGCTGATTGACATGGTGATGGAGGCAGGTGCAGTTGATTAGTATTCGGGAGAGAGGGAAGGTTGTGTGTGGCGGGAGAGTCAGGTGAATCCGTGACATGAGTAGTAATCATAAATGCACATTATATTGATTATAGCCTACACTTTGCAATTCACTCTGTGAGCACCAGTATTCATAACCAGTCATTGGAAATATGTCACATTATGGTAGTAAAATGGATTGCAAATGCCATTTCATGTTGACTTTTAATTATACTCTGTTCATGCTATAATGTATGTTGCATCAGTGTTTCGCAACCATTGTGCTACACGGCACACTAGTGTGCCATGAAAGATTGTTTGGTGTGCCATGGAAAATTCTCAAATTCCACAAAATAAATCAGGGCTCCAGACTGCGACTAAATGACAATTGTTCCTAACAGTGCGATTAAAATTTGCAAGAGGTTGCACTGATGCGACTCTCTCATTGTGCGCTGTCGTTTTTTGTTGCATATGAGAAATATCAAACGGCAAACTTTCCAAACGTGAAAGGAAACAGCTCTACCCGGATCAGTCAGCGCGGCTCAAGGCTCAATGGACAGATCAGCGCAGAGACATGCACTTACACGTAGACCAGTTTCGAGTGCTCAGCCGCACAGATCATCATAAACAGCACTGCGAGAAGTGCGGGCTGGGTCATGGATTCGGTATTGATTATTAGTTTAAAACCTCTATGAAAACCCATAATGTGTCGATGATTAATCTTTTTTAAAATCATACTAAACGGCCCCAACATACTAAAAAGCATTGAAAAGTAATAAAGGAGAAAACTGCACCATGAACAGACAGAAATCCACACGTCACAGATATTTAAAAATATTTACCATGAACTTATCTCAATATATCAGTATATCAGGGTAGTGAGGGAATACAATTTAATTTCTGAATGTGTTTTTCTTATGAAAAATGCCATAATTGGTTTTATGGTAACTGCTAATCATGTTTTTACTTTTAACTTTGGTTACTATTATCTTCTTGCAAATACCACAGTTAAAACTATGGATAAAATGGAACTTTCCTTCTGTGTAAAATCTTTTCTAATGCTCTCTTTATTGTAGAAAAAGGCTTTGTTTGTCTTCAGATACAGTGGCATGCAAAAGTTTGGGCATCCCTGATCAAAATTTCTGTTGCTGTGAATAGCTAAGCGAGCAAAAGATGGTCTGATTTCCAAAAGGCTTAAAGTTAAAGATGACACATTTCTTTAATATTTTAAGCAATTTTACTTTTTTATATTCATCTTTTACAGTTTCAAAATAACAAAAAAGTAAAAGGGCCCGAAGCAAAAGTTTGGGCACCCTGCATGGTCAGTACTTAGTAACACCCACTGGCAAGTATCACAGCTTGTAAAAGCTTTTTGTAGTCAGCTAAGTGTCTTTCAATTTTTGTTTGGGGGATTTTCGCCCATTCTTCCTTGCAAAAGGCTTCTAGTTCTGTGAGATTCTTGGGCCTTCTTGCATGCACTGCTCTTTTGAGGTCTATCCACAGATTTCCGATGATGTTTAGGTCGGGGGACTGTGAGGGCCATGGCAAAACCTTTAGCTTGCGCCTCTTGAGGTAGTCCATTGTGGATTTTGAGGTGTGTTTAGGATCATTATCCTGTCGTAGAAGCAATCCTCTTTTCATCTTCAGCTTTTTTACAGATGGTTTGCTTCCAGAATTTGCTGGTATTTAATTTAATCCATTCTTTCCTCTATGAGTGAATTGTTCCCCTGTGCCACTGGCATCAACACAAGCCCAAAGCATGATCGATCCACCCCCGTGCTTAACAGTTGGAGAGGTGTTTTCATGAAATTCTGCACCCTTTTTTCTCCAAACATACCTTTGCTCATTGCGGCCAAAAAGTTGTATTTTAAATTCATCAGTCCGCAGGACTTGTTTCCAAAATGCATCAGGCTTGTTTAGATGGTCATTTGCAAACTTCTGACGCTGAAATTTGTGGTGAGGATGCAGGAAAGGTTTTCTTCTCATGACTCTTCCATGAAGGTCATATTTGTGCAGGCATCGCTGCACAGTAGAACAGTGCACCACTACTCCAGAGTCTGCTAAATCTTCCTTAAGATCTTTTGCAGGCAAACAGGGGTTTCGATTTGTCTTTCTAGCAATCCTACGAGGAGTTCTCTCTGAAAGTTTTCTTGGTCTTCTAGACCTCAACTTGAACTTCACCCTTACTGTTAACTGCCATTTCTTAATTACATTATGAACTGAGGAAATGATTACCTGAAAATGCTTTGCTATCTTCTTATAGCCTTCTCCTGCTTTGTGGGCATCAATTATTTTAATTTTCAGAGTGCTAGGCAGCAGCTTATAGGAGTCCATGGCTGCTGATTGTTGGGACAAGATTTGATGAGTCAGAGTATGTATAAATCTTTGAAATTTGCATCACCTGGCCTTTTCAAATGATGATTGTGAACAAGCCATAGCCCTAACAAGCTGATTAAGGTCTGAGACCTTGGTAAAAGTTATCTGAGAACTCAAATCTCTTGGGGTGCCCAAACTTTTGCATGGTGCTCCTTTCCCTTTTTTCACTCTAAAATTGTACAAAATAAAATTAATACACTAATATTGCTTTAAATGTTGAAAAGAATGTTTCATCTTTAACTTTATGCTTTTTGGAGATTAGTTCATCTTCTACTCACTTAACTATTCACAGAAACAGAAATTTTGACCAGGGGTGCCCAAACTTTTGCATGCCACTGTAACTTTATTTTAATCAGCAAGATCCTGATAAATAGAAAGAAACTGTGAAAGAAAACGCATTTCCACTGTCAACCAACTCAGGTGCTGGTGCGACCATCTGTAGAATTTAGTGGCACCGGTGCTACCGCTCTTAAATGTTAGTCTGAAGCCCTGTAAATAAATACATAAATAAAAAATTATTTGTTGTGGCATTGTAGAATTAATTTGCAAGAACACATCTAAAAATGAGAAAAGAAGCAAACATTACCCAATTAGTGCTCTTTCCACCTGTGACCTCATTATACAGTCCACCTACATGACGTGCATTTTTTGCATAGTACATTTCGAGTAAACGCTAATAAGACGGACAGAAAACATGGACAAATTCTTGAAAAGGAAAACTATCGACAATAGTTATGTGGGATAGTTGTGTGCTGTGCGATTATTTTATTCATTAAAAGTGTGCTGTGGCTGAAAAAGATTGGGGAACACTGTTCATGCTGCCTATAATGTAAATTGCCAAACCAGTGCAAAAGTTTCTACAGGTGTACATGCACAAAACTGGACATTAAGATCCTAGAATCATGAACACCTTTATTTGCATGTTTTTCTGGTATAACAATGCACAGTCAATGTGTGTATGATTAGCACTGCTATTTCCTGCTTAGAAGGATTGCTGGACGCTCTGGCCAATCTAAGATTAGAGTCGCAAGACGTATCTAGAAGCAAAGGCCTCTGATGTCAAATTCCTCATGTATGCAACCTAAGCCATTTTCAAGGAACAGCTTTTCACGTTAGTTATTTTGAAAAACCAATCCTGAAGGTTGTAGAGTACAATCAGCCAGTCATTATCCAGACTGACTGCACTGTGAAATCGGCAACAGGAGGTCAAAATATCTGCTGCTAAAATCGGTCTGTGGTTACTGCCCCCAGTGGCATGAAATGTCCACAGAGTGGCACCAAAAATGAGTTGTAAAATGAGATGTATTTTTAATTGTATTAAACAGGGATGCATATTTTATTAACTCTACCCCCAAGCCCAATGGTAAACCTAGAGCGGAGTAAAAATTTAATTTTAGGGCAAAAATTCAACCTCTGAATCATATTCTCCATTGTTCATGTAAACACAATGTCTTGGAGGTCAGTAGTGCTAAAGAGAAATGTGTTCATGCTTGAATTGATGTAAAAATGTTTGATGGGGTGTGGCGTTTGTTAGTAATTCGGCTGAATGCTTGATTTCAGGGTGCATGAATTTACAGAAGTAACATGTTGATTTCCTGTGTGATTGTGTTGCATTATAGCAAAATGCATTCCAGAGCAAGGATGAATTATGAAAGGGGCCAATGGGGCCAGTCTCCCGGTGGCGTGACACTTAAACACTGCAAATGCAAAATTGATAGAAATATACAAACAGTGCATGAATGTGTGACAGCCATGTTATATCTCCCTGGGAATATCCTCCTCTGTGTCATTGCATGCCATTAACACTGTGTGAACCCTCAATGACCAAGAACATTTGCATTACGCAAACTTTAAAATAAAGAGAACCCTGAGCACTTTGTGCACACTGTCAAAATCCTTGCTTATTTTCGTGTGAGTTTGGTGCGAACCTCCGCAGGCAGCACGCACTTTGGAGCACTTCAAAAGTGGAGTACATTTGGAGTGTCACATATTGTGATAACACAGGTAAATGCAACACAAAAACGCTGCATTCATGGAATTTCTAGATTCACTTAAAATTCCATCCCTTGCATAGTGCATACTGTATTTTAAAGCAGTGGAGGGAGGTGGGAGGGGGGCCTCCAGGAAGCTGTTACACCAGGACCATAATCCTTCCCTGTTCCAGAGAGCATTGTAACTGACTAATCAGAATCAAGTATTCTAGAGAGACGTGTAGATAAATGTGCCCTCAGTATTTTTTTCCTCATCAGAAAAGTTTTAATCCTAAAGAAATGTATTTTAGTTTTGCAATACATGTATAAAATCACAACCACTCACATGAGATGAAGACTCCACTCTTATCAGTAACCTTGTTAAAGCTTTATTATTACTACACGGAAAGGGTCTTATCATGGGGGCTGCCATGTTAAGATCACATGACCAGCTGAATACTACTCGCTTTATCTCAGTAACCGCCTTGTTGTTGGACACCTTTGCTCTTGGATTAAAGTAATCATGGCTGACTGTAAAAAAGTACATTTCTATAATGGTATCTGAAACTAAAAACTATTGATTTTGAATGATGTTGCATCCATGCGGCTAGTTGCCAGTGTTAGTGCAAGATGACACAAACGCAAAAGTTACAGAGTGCACTTTAACCATTAAGAATAAGGTATTTTAGAGAACTGTGTAGTTGGCCAGTCAGAATCAAGTATTCCAGAGAGTCAGGTAATTGACCAATCAGAATCAAGTATTCCAGAGTAATGTAGTTGACCAATCAGAATCAATATTCCAGAGTCGTGTAGTTGATCAATCAGAATCAAGTATTCCACAGAGTCATGTAGTTGACCAATCAGAATCAATATTCCAGAGAGTCATGTAGTTGACCAATCAGAATAAAGTATTCCAGCGAGTTGTGTAGTAGACCAGTCAGAATAAAGTATTCCAGATGGTCATGTAGTTGACCAATGAGAATCAAATATTTCAGAGCGTCATGTAGTTGGCCAATCAGAATCAATATTCCAGAGAGTCGTGTAGTTGACCAATCAGAATCAAGTATTCCAGTGAGGTGTGTAGTTGACCAATCAGAATCGAATATTTCACTGTGTTGTGTTGTTGACCAATCAGAATCAAGTATGTTCTCAAGTATGTTCTCCTTCTAAAGCAGACTGATCACACTGGGAATTCAGTGACACTATGTTGAAAGTTCTGCTGCTGTAAATCGATCTGTGCTTACTGAAATTCTAACCACTGCTCAAATGGCCAAAGCTGTAATTGTTGTTGAGATGTGTAATGTCCACAGGGTGGTGCAAAAAGCGAATTCTATTTTAAGTTGTAAATGATGTAATACAGTCAACAAGAATGCATATTTTACTAACCCTACTCCCTAACCCCAACTCTAAACCTAACCATCAGTGGAGTAAAAACAATTTAGAGCAAAAATTCAACCTCCAAATTGCGCTCACCATTGTTTATGTAAATGCAATTACTATCTGGTTTTCATTGGACCAAAACCCATATCACTGAGGATGTTAGTCAGTAGTTGTTGATCAGTAGCGCAGCAGGGAAAGGTTAACACATTTGAATTGATGCAGAGATTTCTGATGGAGATGGCACTTGTCAGTATTTCAGCAGAATGGGATGGACGTTTGAAAGCAGCATGTTTATTTGCCATGTGATCAAGTTTTCTAGAGAGCAGTTAATTGGACAAAAATCTGCGTAGTGCTATATGAGTCATCAATATGTTACTGGAAAAAAAAACTGTAAATTTTCAATACATATACTATCTGCCAAGGATATTTTTGGCAACATTTTTAGTACACTAGCATATAGTCAGATGGCCTCAAAATTTACAGACATGAACTAAAAGCTACAAAACTCAAAATCTGAGTTTAAACAGTGTAATAAAAATAATACATAAAGCCTCCATCATTTTATATGGAATCCCTTTTGACATTTCTAAGCATTCACCTGCTGGTCATTCTCGTTTAATTTTTTCAGGTTCAGCAGACTGCATGCACAGGAAGAGATCACATGGAGCCATTCTAGTGTGTGGTAGTTATGTAATCAGTGCAAAGCCCAGGAATATGTTTGCAACATAAAACAGCACACTAAAAAAGAGGAAGATCACAGCATTTAGTGTACATTATATATATATATATATATATATATATATATATATATATATATATATATATATATATATATATATATATATATATGAAGTTATATAAAGAAATAACTTTCTTCTAGTCAGATTAAAACATAATGAAATTCTTGTTGGTGGTATAAGTCAGTGAACTGCATCTTCAAATATGCTTTAAGTACAAAAGAACATCAAAAATCACATTTTGAAAAATTTTTCCAGTGCATATTCCAGCTCAATTAATGTAAGATTGTTTAAGTGTTTAAACCATCTAGTGGTCATAGTTATCTTACTATTTAAAATATGTTTCAGAATCAGAATCAGAATGAACTTTATTGCCAAGTATGCTTACACATACAAGGAATTTGTCTTGGTGACAGGAGCTTCCAGTGTACAACAATACAAAAACAGCAGCAAGACATAGATAATAATAAAAAATAAAAATGAATTATACACATACGTACAGACACACACATACATACAGTACATACACACATACACATAGGTAGTGCAAATCTAATACAATCTGTTATGTACAGTGTAAATACAAATCTGTTATGTACAGTGCAAATGTTTTTTTATTTTTTTCAGAGCTCTGAAACGTCGGCCAGAATGCAACAGTTCAAAAAGGTAGTGGGCAGGGTGAGTGGGGTCCAGAGTGATTTTTCCAGCCTTTTTCCTCACTCTGGAAGTGTATAGTTCATGAAGGGGGGGGGGGCAGAGGGCAACCAATAATCCTCTCAACAGCCTGAACTGTTCTTTGTAGTCTTCTGATGTCTGATTTTGTAGCTGAACCAAACCAGACAGTTATTGAAGTGCAGAGGACAGACTCAGGTAGAACTGTATCAGCAGCGCCTGTGGCAGGTTGAATTACCTCAGCTGGCGAAGGAAGTACAACCTCTGCTGGGCCTTTTTCACAGTGGAGTCAATGTGTGCCTCCCACTTCAGGTCCTGTGAGATGGTAGTGCCCAGGAACCTGAATGACTCCACTGCTGCCACAGTGCTCTTTAGAATGGTGAAGGGGGTCAGTGTTGGGATGTTCCTCCTAAAGTCCACAATCATCTCCACCATTTTGAGCGTGTTCAGCTCAAGGTTGTTTTGACTGCACCAGACAGCCAGCTGTTTAACCTTCCTTCTGTATGCAGACTCATCATCATCTCGGATGAGGCCTATTACAGTGGTGTCATCTGCAAACTTCAGGAGCATGACAGAGGGGTCCTTGGCGATGCAGTCATTGGTGTAGAGGGAGAAGAGTAGTGGGGAGAGCACACATCCCTGGGGGGCACCAGTGCTGATTGTACAGGTGCTGGAAGTGAGTTTCCCCTGTCTCACAAGCTGCTGCCTGTCCGTCAGAAAGCTGGTAATCCACTGACAGATAGACATGGGAACAGAGAGTTGGTGTAATTTATTCTGGAGTATAGCTGGGATGATGGTGTTGAAAGCCGAACTTAAGTCCACAAAAAGGATCCTTGCATATGTCCCTGGTCTGTCCAGATGCATAACTGGTAATAACTGGGTTTCACGCATAACACAGCACCATCATTTCTGAACTGTTTTGAAGTCTGTATTGAAAAACAGATTTCACTTGATGGTTGCACCATGTAACATTTAAGAGTCATTAAATCAAAACATTTGAAAATAATATATTGACAATAATAAATTAAAACATGTCAAAACCAGTTACACTTCTGAGATGTGTTGTAGACTATATTTTTAAAATGATGTTTATTTTTCAACATCTTGGGACATCCTATTCTTTGACCCATTCATTTTTTAACACAACCAGTGGCCTGATGTTACAATAACAATACTATTTTGGGTTCGATTAACCTTTTTACATTTGTCATCTGGTCAAAGCTGTGTCCACTCTGGTTCAGTCCCAAAAGCAGCTATATTTGGTTGTCAGCAGCCTCCAGGGAGTTATTTTTAAACTGTGGGAAAAGCTAGGCCATCCTCATTTAGAGGCCTGCATCACTAGCCGTGCTAGTGCATGACAGGGCCAGTTGCATTCCCACTGTCACTTCCGGAGCTTAATCGTGCCTCCTCTGGGCTTATTCAGGGTAAACGGCCAATGGCCTTAGGCCCACTGATTACCACTGGGCCAAAGAAGGCCAAATGGGAATTGAGGTGTGGTCAATGTCAAAGACAGAGTTTAGCAACACTCGTGCTGCGTTTCATTCAAGTCAAATGTGGGATATTCCTTCTTGAATTCTCCGAACTCCGACCATAAAGGAATTCCATTGCCAGATGCTTGGAAAAGGACATTTAAACAACCAAAACTGCAACATTCACATTAACATAACTGGGGTTGGACTGTTTACAAGCAACCCAACCGATAAACAATGCTGCTACGCTAGCATTTGTGCTACAGGTGCACGATCATCAAAAGAGTGTTTAATTTACCGTGTTTTGTACACCTGTCTCTGCAAATGTTTTTAAACAAGCTATAATTTCTTGTAATGTAGGAACTTTGACTCATTGACTGATATCATTTAATATGTAAATGTTTATCACTAACTTTGTACATCTCTGGGTGCCGAGATATTTGTGTGATGTCACGCACCTGCATCTCAGCGAAAAAAATTGCGGACACATTACAAATCCATTAAGATACACAATGAACAAAGCGGTGCCCAAAGGAAGAACTTTCCATGGTTCGAGATCATGGAGGGTGTGCTGGGACATCGTCCCGCTGTTAGTGGAGTGACTCGGGGCACCATAGTAGTTAAAGTCGGTGAGTTGTCAATGTTAAATTATTTTGCTAGATAGCTAACGTTTCCATACAATATAAACTTGATATTCTAGATAACTAGATAACATGCGTGTTTGTTTTGATGTATTAAAGGCAGGTTTTAGGGCAACGCTGCAGGACTTTTGGCCCGATGGTGGGAATGCATAGTGATTTTGGTCTCGCGGCTCGTGGACCGAGGTTATTGACCCCAGCTGACCAGTTTATGGCCCTGGCTCGCATTGGCCTGATAGTGGAAAAGCAGCTACTGTTTCACTAATGGAAAGGAATTGATAGGTCTTGCTCTCATTTAGGATCTGATAGACTATTTTTAGCCTATTATGAAAATGTGAATTTGAAATTAATTGATAGACAAGTAAAAAGTTATAGTATGCTGAACATTACAGAGCAAACGAAATACCTCAATCATTACTGCCACAGAGTCTGCAGAACGGCTGCATTGCTAGTACAAAACAGAAATAAAATAACAGTGCCTCCCACTGGAGCCAAAGATTTATGGGTTTAATGTGCCATTGGCTCTCTCTGCTGGTCGTATTTGATTTTAGCAAAAGTCTGGGGACTGTGCACAATGATGGAGACATTCCTGATTACTAGGAATATCAGTCAGTGTAAAACAAATAAAATAAAAATTCAGTGTAAAAACACTGTGTTCATGAAATTGTTCAAACCAAACTTCTCAGACAGAAGCTTCTATGGTGCATTTAGTTACCACACTACTTAAGAAGCTAGAACCTATTTGTGCTCAAAGACACTCTTAAAGGGATAGTTGACCCAAAAATGAAAATTCTCTCATCATTTACTCACCCTCATGCCTTCACCGATGTGTAAGACTTTAGTTCTTCTGCAGAACACAAAAGAGAGATTTTTAGAAGAATATCTTAGCTCTGTATGTCCATTCTATGCAAGTGAATGGTGGCCAGAACTTTGAATCTTCAAAAATCTGCATAAAAGTAATCCATAAGACTCCAATGGTTCAATCCATGTTTTCAGAAGTGAATTGATAGGTGTGGTTGAAAAATAGATCAATATTTAAGTCCTTTTTTACTATAAATTCTCCTCCCTGGCCAGTAGGTGGATTTATTTGAATCACATTTATTTTAATTGAGTTGGTTCATTTTCAATAAACTGTTCTATAAATCTATATGTTATCTATAAATAAATTGTTATATAAATTACTTACTTGGATGTCATAAAATTCTTCAAGTTTTATAGTATTCCATGACCGATATATGAGTATGTCCTATTTTGATTTAGACACAACTATTATAGTAATAAGTGTATTTAATGTTCATTCAGGTGAACGCCGTTGGAACGATGTGGTGTGTTCAGCTGTAATGGGCTATCTTTGTGCTCAAAGCCTCTGAGATCGTTTGTTACTACATACATTTCAATATTATGATTGCCTCTGCAAAAAAAAAAAAAAAAAAAAAAAAAAAAAATTCTGAATCTTTACCTTGAATACTGTATACCTCAAAAATTCTGAAATTCAATATCTCTCTTTTTTAGAGCAAATCGTTTTCCTAAACACTGATGTCCACATATGTGACAGCGGGACTAAGTAGTGAAATGTTAAATAATACCAAGCTATAGAAATTCAGATTTTTTTTCATCAAATTGTTTATTATGTTTCCATTAGTGTTGGTTATTCAAGTTTTTGAGACGTTATAGACATTACAGCTGATTTTCTATAAAGCTGAATAAATAATTCTTATTCAAAGTAATGGCCAGCATGGTCCAATCACTGCCAACCATGTTAAAATCAAATTTAGCATTATAAAATTCTAAATCTATGTACTGATTACCATAGTCCCATGTCTGCCAAACATGTTGAATGGTCCAAACATCAACTGCAGCCTGAAACTGAACTTTTGGTCTGAAGTTTATAGTGAATGCATAAAAGCTATGGGATGCTCCCTTGCTCCCCTTTTAGTGAATTACTTAACCTCCAGTGTGCTGTCTGTCTGCACTGGTCTCAGAAAAGTTCGAAATGTACCTTATTTTCATCCTTACTCCATATAATCCTCTGAAAGCAAGACTTTTAACCTTTTGGATGAATACATTGATTCTCAATGTGAAAATGCACAGTAAATACAGTATATAAGAATGCATTTACTAATGTTAATAAATAGAACCGTATCGTACAGTGATAAAATTAAATATAGCCAAATTTATATTAAAATGAAGCGAAATGACCCACAGATGTTTTAATGTTGAAAGTTTTTTCAACATTTAAGGGAATAAGGTCCCAATTTCCACATATGTGGACATCAAGTTTATCAGCGCGGTGAAGCACGAAAGATGAATGCTACTCTTTACAAGCAAACAAAATCATGTACAATCACGCATTTGTTCAAGTTTAAGAAAAACACTATTTCCCACTGAACTCAAATGAGTCAATCAGTATCAAGGGTCACATGTAACAAGGTCAATTCAAAGTGACGTTCAAAGTTCAGGTCAAAACCCAATTTGAAGTTCAGTTCAAAGTTCAATTTAAAGTTCTCCTTCAAAGTTTGGTTCAATATTCAGTTCAATATGCAGTTCTATGTTCCAAGATCAAATACTGAATTTTTTCTTTTCTATACATTTCTTTATAAAGGAATTTCAGTTCCATGTTTGAGGAAATTTTGTGATGAGGATACTTTCACAAAAAAAAAAAAGAAACAAAAAAATTTGAAATAAAATACTGTCCTTAACGTCAGTCCTCTTCTTTTTTTCCTAGGTTCTGTTTGGTTGGCTCGCCATCAAATGAGATTAAAATCCAGCTCGAAGAAAAACCTGACCTGTTTAAGGCCACAGAATGCATATAGTCAAATATAAATGTCACATTCATGAGATATCCAAATAATACAACAAGTAAACACATACAAAATGATTATTTTGTAACAATGACAAATAATACTCTGTTATTAATTATATATCTTCTTTTCCAGACACCTGTAACTCACAATGGCATCCAAATGCAACATATCATGCTATATAAAATATGATCACAGCCATAACAATAAACTCTTACATCAACTCAAAAACACATGAAAAGAAATATAGGGGAAGATGGGGGAAGACACCCCCCAGGGTAAGATGACCCCCCACCTTAACTTTTTCTCTTGACCTTAGATGGCAGTAAATCTAAAGCTGCTGAAGTTACCAAAATCAGTGCAACAGGTGGCATTAAAGCAGAGAAAGCTGTTTTGACCACCGACATTATACAGTGAAGGAACTCGAGGAAGAAATCCTGAACTAGGAGTGAGGATATGTATTTCAATTGCATCAAATGCTTAAAAAACACAACCATCTTTTCTCATATGGGTTTTCTTAATTTGTAAATTATATTAATGTATCATTGCCTTGCATCCCCTTTAAAAAAAAAAAACTAAAAAAAACTCTGATTTTACGTGGATTGTCTTCTTAATGAATTTCATATTGCTGCATTTTTGGCTATGCAATTAAATTGACGTGAGTTTTCTTCACTATATATATATATGTGTGTGTATTGTGGCACCTTTGCCTTTGTATCATTTTTTATAACAACTTTTGTAACAACATTACAGATATTATGTGGTTTTCTTCAAGTACAGTGCATTCATAAACTATTCAGACCCCTTCATTTTTTCACATTTTGTTATGTTGCAGCCTTAAATTATAATTTTTTTCACATCAATAGCCGCTTTTCCACTATCCGGCCATATTGTTTGACTAAGCAGCATCTAATCTAACAATCCTTTGTGATTTAAATGGAACCAAATGCAAAAACGTTTAAAAAACACCAGAGAAATGTGATGTCAGTTGGAATGGATGCAGTGTCTGATAGGTTACATTAGAAGGCGAATTTGTCAAGTTCTCTGAAATATGAAATATAAGGCATCTGATTGCCGGAAGCACTTGAATTTTAAAAAAAATTTAAAAAAAATGTGCACTGTGGCATCAATTTCCGGTATCAACTTTCGGTGTAATAGCCTACACATAAAAAATTTAAAAATCATAACATTTGTGTTTTTATTTTCCTGCGATTAGCCTTTTCCTTGCAGCAAAGGTGAAAAATGAAAATGACTTGTTTTCAGTTTAGGAATATTGAAAGATGATAATAATAATAATAAAAACATTTGGCTCATTTATTAGTTTCTCTCTCATTTATTTTTAGTTTCCGATTTTACTCTCTCAAAACTAAAATTGAAGAGACAACAATATAAAAACAACCTCATATTTGTAATGTACATAACCCGTTTCGTAAACACTTGCAAAAGTCACCAGCAGGGGGAATAAAGACGAAGGAAATTTAAATAAAGCAAAATAAATATTTCACATTAAATCAAATGTAAATAGAGATGCAGCAATGGGAAGAAAAATACAAATTAAAATAATGTATTTAAAAAGAATCAACAGAGCAATGGAAGTGAATTGGTAATGAGGCTGACATTCTCTTTTTTGTGTCACATGGAAGACAGACAGACATAGGGTTGGAACAACATAATGATGAGTAATTGAAGTGTCAAGCCTATTTTGTTCAGCACACATTTAACTTTGACTTGTCACTTCATTTGTTAAAGCTAACAGTGGACACGTTTATAGTATAACACTTTTAATGTAAGCCTATCTTTCCGTGATCTTTCAAGAAAATAAATCATTGAGTGCAAAGGGTGAACACGGAAGGAGTGCATCACATTATCAATCCGAATCAGAATGAGCTTTATTGCCAAGTATGCTTGCACATACAAGGAATTTGTCTTGGTGACAGAACCTTCCAGTGCACAAACAATACAACAACAAAACAGAGATAATAAAAAAAGAATAAAAATAAAAAGCGAATAAAATATATAAGTATATATAGAAATACACAAGACAAAAAACAATTGTAAAAAAAATATATATATACATACAGTATGTACAAATACAAATGTGTTATATACATATAGTGCAAGGGAATGTAATGGCAGAAGAGGTAGGATATGTTGGATAAATATAAATAGACTAAGATGTGTTTTGCACATAATTATTGCTCAATGAGGCAGTTTTTAACTGTTCATGAGATGGATAGTCTGAGGGAAAAAACTGTTCTTGTGCCTGACAGTTCTGGTGCTCAGTGCTCTGTAGCGCTGTCCAGAAAGCAACAGTTCAAAAAGGTAGCGGGCTGAGTGAGTGGGGTCCAGAGTGATTTTTCCAGCCCTTTTCCTCACTCTGGAAGTGTATAGTTCTTGAAGGGAGGGCAGGAGGAAACCAATAATCCGCTAAGCAGCCCGAACTGTCCTTTGTAGTCTTCTGATGTCTGATTTCATAGCTGAAACCAAACCAGACAGTTATTGAAGTGCATAGGACAGACTCGGTGACTGCTGAATAGAACCGTATCAGCAGCGCCTGTGGCAGGTTGAACTTCCTCAACTGGCGAAGGAAGTACAACCTCTGCTGGGCCTTTTTCACAATGTGGGTCTCCCACTTCAGGTCCTGTGAGATGGTAGAGCCAGAAACCTTAATGACTCTACTGCTGCCACAGTGCTGTTTAGAATGGTGAGCCTAAAGTCCAATATCATCTCCACTGTTTTCAAGTTCAAGTTTCAAGTTGATTTTATTTATAAAGCACATTTAAAACAACGGTCATTGACCAAAGTGCTGTACAGTTATATATATACAGGTGCATCTCAATAAATTATGATGATTTTGGCTCACATTTAACAAAAACCCACCAATTCACTATCTCCAAAAATTAGAATATGGTGATATGCCAATCAGCTAATCAACTCAAAACACCTGAAGAAGTTTCCTGAGCCTTCAAAATGGTCTCTCAGTTTGGTTCACTAGGCTACACAATCTGCTGATCTGACAGTTGTCCAGAAGACAATCATTGACACCCTTCACAAGGAGGGTAAGCCACAAACATTCATTGCCAAAGAAGCTGGCTGTTCACAGAGTGCTGTATCCAAGCATGTTAACAGAAAGTTGAGTGGAAGGGAAAAGTGTGGAAGAAAAAGATGCACAACCAACCGAGAGAACCGCAGCCTTATGAGGATTGTCAAGCAAAATCGATTCAAGAATTTGGGTGAACTTCACAAGGAATGGACTGAGGCTGGGGTCAAGGCATCAAGAGCCACCACACACAGACGGGTCAAGGAATTTGGCTACAGTTGTCGTATTCCTCTTGTTAAGCCACTCCTGAACCACAGAGGCATCTTACCTGGGCTAAGGAGAAGAAGAACTGGACTGTTGCCCAGTGGTCCAAAGTCCTCTTTTCAGATGAGAGCAAGTTTTGTATTTCATTTGGAAACCAAGGTCCTAGAGTCTGGAGGAAGGGTGGAGAAGCTCATAGCCCAAGTTGCTTGAAGTCCAGTGTTAAGTTTCCACAGTCTGTGATGATTTGGGGTGCAATGTCATCTGCTGGTGTTGGTCCATTGTGTTTTTTGAAAACCAAAGTCACTGCACCCGTTTACCAAGAAATTTTGGAGCACTTCATGCTTCCTTCTGCTGAAAGATGCTGATTTCATTTTCCAGCAGGATTTGGCACCTGCCCACACTGCCAAAAGCACCAAAAGTTGGTTAAATGACCATGGTGTTGGTGTGCTTGACTGGCCAGCAAACTCACCAGACCTGAACCCCATAGAGAATCTATGGGGTATTGTCAAGAGGAAAATGAGAAACAAGAGACCAAAAAATGCAGATGAGCTGAAGGCCACTGTCAAAGAAACCTGGGCTTCCATCCCACCTCAGCAGTGCCACAAACTGATCACCTCCATGCCATGCCGAATTGAGGCAGTAATTAAAGCAAAAGGAGCCCCTACCAAGTATTGAGTACATATACAGTAAATGAACATACTTTCCAGAAGGCCAACAATTCACTAAAAATGTTTTTTTTTATTGGTCTTATGATGTATTCTAATTTTTAAGATAGTGAATTGGTGGGTTTTTGTTAAATGTGAGCCAAAATCATCACAATTAAAAGAACCAAAGACTTAAACTACTTCAGTCTGTGTGCATTGAATTTATTTAATACACGAGTTTCACAATTTGAGTTGAACTACTGAAATAAATGAACTTTTCCATGACATTCTAATTTATTGAGATGCACCTGTATATATATATATATATATATATATATATATATATATATATATATAGAAACAAAAACACACACACAAGGAATCAAACAAATTGAACATAAAAACATAAAACACAAAAAGACTATCTCATGCAGAATTAAAAGCCAGTGAATAATAGTGAGCCTTAAGCCTCGATTTAAAAAGAGTCAAAGTAGCAGCCTGCCTAACATGCAGAGGAAGGCTATTTCAGAGCCTTGAGGCTGCAACGGCAAAAGCACGGTCCCTCCTATGCTTCAACCTAGCCCTGGGAACAACCAACAACATGTGGTCAGCGGACCTGAGTGGCCTTTATGGAACGTGAGGTTGGATGAGATTTTACAGGTAGGTAGGAGCTAAACCATTTAATGATTTGTAGCATGAACCGTGGATGAGGCAGATGACAATAGTGTCATCTGCAAATTTCAGGAGCTTGACAGAGGGGTCCTTGGCGGTGCAGTCATTTGTGTACAGGGAGAAGAGTAGTATGGAGACAACACATCCCTGGGGGGCACCAGTGCTGATCGTACAGGTGCTGGAAGTGAATCTGTCAGAAAGCTGGTGATCCACTGACAGATAGACGTGGGAACAGAGAGTTGGTTTAATGTAGTCTGGAGAATAGCTGGGATGATGGTGTTGAAAGCTGAACTGAAGTCCACAAAAAGGATCCTTGCATATGTCGCTGGTCTGTCCGGATGTTGCAGGATATGATGCAACCCCATGTTGACTGCATCATCCACAGACCTGTTTGCTCGATAAGCAAATTGAAGGGGATCCAGAAACGGTCTAGTGTTGTCCTTCAGGTGGACCAACACCAGTCTCTCAAATGACTTCATGACCACAGACATCAGAGCGACGGGTCTGTAGTCATTTGATTTTGGGTTTCTTTGGGACAGGGATGATGGTGGAGTGTTTGAAGCAGCAGGGAACTTCACACTGCTCCAGTGATCTGTTGAAGATCTTTGTGAAGATGGGGGCCAGCTGGTCAGCACAGGATTTTAGAGAAGTGGATGAAACACCGTCTGGGACCTATGCTTTCCTTGTCTTTTGTTTCCAGAAGACCCGGCACTCATCCTGTTCACAGATCTTATGTGCAGGTTGAATAGCAGGAGAGGGGAGAAGGGGGCTTGCAGGAGGTGTTGATGTTTGTGTGAAGTGAAGGTCAGATGGGGTGTGGGGGTGAGACTGGGCTTTTCAAATCTACAGTAAAACACATTCAGGTCATCAGCCAGTTGTTGAATCCCTACAGAGTTGGGGGATGAAGAGCATTACAGTAACTTTGTTAAAAGTGTGTCAGCATAATTCAAACACTGCCCAAACTTTTCATAGAGTATACTGTTTTTCTAAATATTGACAAAATAAACTAAACTTTTCTGCATAGGGGATATTCTGCACTATTTTTAAAGGGTAACTGATTTAAGGTTTTTAAAGGTTCAAATCAACAAAACTGACCTCCCTCCATAAACCTTAAAGCTAAACATAACCAGTGTCATAAAAAGCATATGTGAGATGAAAAACAGTTGCTGTGGTAACCACGTCATTTTGTGGTGCTTCAATGACACTTTCGACTCACGTGCTCTTCAGGACTCACACACCAGTTGAGCTACTGTGTAATTTCATTGCACTTGAACAAGCTTGTAAATGTATATAGTTATATAATGCAAATGTTAAAATGTATCATCTTACAAGTCTTGCACTGTAGTAGAAGTTTTTAGATTTCATAAGACTGCATTCTGTCAAGGAACAGAGCAAAAAGTGTTTATGAACTGATTATCTGCTGTTTTACTCATTATTTGTGTGAAAGTGAATAAAAGGCATTATTGTTGTAGCATATATAGTTCATTTCAAGAGGAAAAAGCTGTGGTAAGTACAACGATCCACATAAAAATAATTTTGCAAAAATGTAGATAGATTAATGTGATTCAATGAGACCAAGATGGTTGTTTGAGAGAATGCCCAGTGGGCTGATCTGTAATTTAGACAAAGAATGACTACTTAAAGAAGCAAAAATATAGGCTAACATAGTTTTGATTTGTTTAACATTTCATTATGTTCTAATCCCACAACACACTTTATTTTATTGCATGTGGAATATAGTCATAATAAAGAATAAGTATGTGTTTCCAAACTTGACAGAACATTTTAGGTTTATGATATCCACATTTATCTGGGTTATCTTTAATCACACTCTATTCGTTCCTCGTGAATTATCTACTCTTGACCTCAATTAATGTATAAATGCAGGGCTCTTCAAGGAGTGTTATTCTAAATAGAAAACCTGAAGGCAAAAATCTGATCTATCTGGTAAGTTTTCTACACAGTGACATTAATAACTTAAAAGTACCTTTGTGCTTTGTCTTTGACATTTGCTGATAATACAAGGGCTAGTTGTCAAATGGGGAAGTTGCCACAAGGGCTATATGTCATTAATATGGTTTTAAGTCAAAAGTCCAATTACACAAACGTGTGTTTTCAGGTGGAGGTTTTGTAGGTTGGTTTCAAACAGTTCAAAACCCTCCTAAATTAGAATATTTATTTTTTTGAATTATATCCTCCAAACGTTCATTATCATATTTTTACTATATCTGTTGGCAAAAAAAGTGAACACAATAAAACCACACTGGCTTACTGTACATTTAGAACAATTTTTCATAAATCTCTGGTCAGGCAAGTTGTCACATGTGGATCACTTGTGATATATGTGTATCATTTATTAAATAAATATTTCGGGTTCAATACAAGTTAAGCTTAATCAGCAGCATTTGTGGCATAATGTTGATTACCACAATAATGTATTTAGAAATGTATGTCTAAACTTTTCTTTAAAAAAAAAAAAAAGCAAACATCTGTGTAACAGTGAGGCACTTACAATAGAAGTGAATGGTGCCAATCTGTTAAAGTACAGTCACAAACAATATGCATTTTAACAGGATAAAATCTCTCACTAATATTTTCTGTGTGAAATTGTATCCAATTTTACAACTTCATTGCCATGACGACGTTACATCGTAAACCCTGTAATCCAGCAAAAATGACGACTACATTTTAAGCTTCACATTTCTGCCTTTAAACCCTCCTTTAAACTGGCCTCATTCATTTCCATCGTAAGTGCCTCACTAGAAAATCTGTCAAAGTGTTGGTTGGAATCTGGCATCTGTGCAGAGCAAACTGGAAAATGAATGAGTCTGATGCCTGGTTCCTCACGTGCTTGGATTGGCGGTCATGATGGAGAACAAGTAAGTCATTCTAATTTTAAAATAATGGGGGGGGGAGAGCAGTCACACTGTAAAGTGATTTTATGCTTTAAACATGAGGCTAAGCAATAATGCAATGACTGAATGAAGAACAGCAGTGCGGTCTTTAAAATGACTGTTTTCACTCATTAAGATGGTCAGTGGATGTGGACTGATGGGTCTGTCTTTGATTTCACCAACTGGGGCTCTGTAGAACCCAACAATTACAATAACATCCCGGAGAGCTGCTTGGAGATCAGCCGGGACAGTAAGAAAGCAATCCAATTTCTTGAATCCTTTCATTATTTATTAATGGACCTGGTATGGTATTTTCACAAAGAATTGTAATATAAATGACTAATTTGAATGTCACAAAATGCCTCAAGTTTGATACTGTTCCATGACTGATATATGAGTGTTTTTTTCTTTTATTATTATTATTCAGACACAACTATTATACTAATAAGTGTATTTAATGTTCCATCAGGTGAACGCCGATGGAACGAGGTGTGTTCAGCTAGAATGGGCTTTCGTTGTGCTCAAAGCCTCTGAGATTGTTTGATCCTACATGACTGTCTCTGCAAAAATCTTTTTTTCTGAAACTTTACCTTGAATTCTGCATATCTCAAATATTGTGAACTTCAATCTTAATACTTTTTTGAAAAATAAATTCTGAAAGACTCCTCAAATCAATAAAAGCATTGAAAAACCAAATTGTTAAACTCAGTTATATAATACATGTAAATAGATATGGGTGTTTCTTCAACTTTCTTCAACAATTTTATGTTGATTCTTTTTAAAATAAACAGATTTCAACATTTCTTTATATTATATGAAGGTCTCATTACAATTAAATGGGAAACTTTTTTACCAGCCGTTCATTATTTATTTTTGGTACTTTTATGAATAGATTTTCTTTTAGCCTTGTCCCAGACCCAGACTTTCAATATTAAACTTTGAAAATACATTACAAAATGATTACATGTTTAAAACTATGATAATTTAAACCAAGAGTGAAACAAAAATAAATGTGTTTCATTTTAATATTTGCTGTGTGAGAATGACTTACTAATCTTTCAAAAGTTACAACCCCACAGTCATCCCACCTCCCCTTGACATTAAATAAAACAAAATTGCAAAAAATTTTTGGCTTGGTCTCAGGAGAGCAAAAAGTGTGAAAATATTATTTAATAATGTTTATTCACGATACATAAAATGTATCTATATAATAAGCCTTAGCAAGACAGAGGGCCATTTTATTTCCATTCATTTCCATCTCTGTCATTTCCACCACAGAATTCTATTAAACACAATACCGAATTTGAGATGTGCTGGAAATGACACTGTCGAGGGATTTTTCATGATGTTCTGAAAAAAAATCTATATTTATATATACATAAAAATTAATATATATATATATATATATATATATATATATATATACACACACACACACACAGAGTACTGTGCAAAAGTTTTAGGCACTTGTGAAAAATGTTGCATAGTTAAGATTTCTTCAAAAATAATGCCACAAATAGTTTTCATTTTTCAATTAACATCATACAAAGTCCAGTAAACATAAAGCTAAATCAATATTTGGTGTGACCACCTTTGCCTTTAAAACAGCCCCAATTCTAGGTCACCTGGACACAGTTTTTCTTGGTTGTTGGCAGATAGGATGTTCCAAGCTTCTTGGAGAATTCGCCACAGTTCTTCAATCTATTTAGGCTGTCTCAATTGCTTCTGTCTCTTTATGTAATCCCAGACTAACTCGATGTTCAGTGGGGGGCTCTGTGGGGGCAATGCCATCTCTTGCAAAGTGCCCTGTCCTTCTATTCTGTCTGCACAAGTAATGTTTGGGAGCCTAAAATGTATTTTTCCTATTGACACACTAAAGCTAAAGATATAAAAAACCATCTTAAGACAAATGTTTTTGTGAAACATCTTAAGTGCCTAAAACTTTTGCACAGTACTAATATATATATATATATATATATATATATATATATATATATAATGTATATAGCAAATTCCAAGAATGCTTTCGTGTATCTTGCACTGAGGAGAGGCTTTCGTCTGGCCACTCTGCCATAAAGCCCAGATTGCTGGAGTTTTGCGGTGATGGTCGTCCTTCGGCAAGTTTCACCCATCTCCACACATGATCTCTGGAGCTCAACCAGAGTGACCATCAGGTTCTTGGTCACCTCTCTTACCTTCTCCCCCAATTGCTCAGTTTGGCCGGGCGGCCAGCTCTAGGAAGAGTCCTGGTTGTTCCAGACTTCTTCCATTTAAGAGTTATGGAGGCCACTGTGCCCTTAGGAACCTTCAATGCAGCCAATTTTTTTTTTTTTTTTTTTTTTTTTTGTAGCCTTCCCCAGATCTGTGCCTCGACACAGTCCTCTCTCAGAGCTCTGCAGGCAGTTCCTTTGACCTCATGGCTTGGTTTTTACTCTGATATGCATTTTCAGCTGTGAGACCTTATATAGACAGGTGTGTGCCTTTCCAAATCATGTCCAATCAATTGAATTTGCCACAGGTGGTCTCCAATCAAAGTGCAGAAACATCTCAAAGATGATCCAGAGAAATGGGATGCAACTGAGCTAAATTTCAAGTATCATAGCAAAGGATCTGAATACTTACGTCAATGTGATATTTCAGTTTTTTATTTTTAACAAATTTGCAAAGTTAACAAAAATCTGGTTTTGCTTTGTCATTATGTGGTATGGAGTGTAGTGTGATGTGAAAAATGGCTGTAACAAAATGTGAAAAAAATCAAGGTGTCTGAATACTTTATGAATGCACTGTATATACAAATGGAAATATGGGAATTTTGTAGTGACCTTAAAGACCAGTATTAAAATTCAGGAACAGTCAGTGAAGTCATCATTTTTATTTGTATATAGAGCTTTTCACAACAAATTATTTCAAAGCAGCCGTACAGACAATTATTTTGTAATGTCTATAATGTCTTAAGGTACTCAATGAACAGTTTCATTGAAGTGATTAAAAATCATGCCTTAAAAATTGTCTTTAGACCACCAGTGAGCAAACCAAAGGTGACTGTGGCAAGGAACACAAAACTCCAAAAAATTTTAGTTAATGGAGAAAAATAACCATGGGGGAAACCAGGCTCAGCTGGGGGAGCCAGTTCCCCTCTGGCAATGCATCATGAATATAATGCCAATATTAGTTATCTACACTGGCGGCCAAAAGTTTGGAATAATGTACAGATTTTGCTCTTATGGAAAGAAATTGGTACTTTTATTCACCCAAATGTCATTTAACTGATCACAATGTATAGTCAGGACATTAATAACATGACTATTACATATGTTCATAACTTCTTAAACTACTTCAAAGAGTTCTCATCAAAAAATTCTCCACGTGCAGTAATGACAGCTTTGCAGATCCTTGGCATTCCAGCTGTCAGTTTGTCCAGATACTCAGGTGACATTTCACCCCACACTTCCTGTAGCACTTGCCATAGATGTGGCTGTCTTGTCGGGCACATCTCACACACCTTACAGTCTAGCTGATCCCACAAAAGCTCAGTGGGGTTAAGATCCATAACACTCTTTTCCAATTATCTGTTGTCCAATGTCTGTGTTTCAAAAGTGGCTTTTTCTTTGCAATTCTTCCCATAAGGCCTGCACCCCTGAGTCTTCTCTTTACTGTTGTACATGAAACTGGTGTTGAGCGGGTAGAATTCAATGAAGCTGTCAGCTGAGGACATGTGAGGTGTCTATTTCTCAAACTAGAGACTCTGATGTACTTATCCTCTTGTTTAGTGGTACATCTGGCCTTCCACATCTCTTTCTGTCCTTGTTAGAGCCAGTTGTCCTTTGTCTTTGAAGACATTAGCGTACACCTTTGTATGAAATCTTCAGTTTTTTTGCCAATTTCAAGCATTGTATAGCCTTCATTCCTTAAAACAATGATTGACTGATGAGTTTCTAGAGAAAGCTGTTTCTTTTTTTGCCATTTTTGACCTAATATTGACCTTAAGACATGCCAGTCTATTGCATACTGTGGCAACTCAAAAACAAACACAAAGACAATGTTAAGCTTCATTTAATGAACCAAATAACTTTCAGCAATGTTTTATATAATGGCAAGTGATTTTCTAGAACCAAATTAGCAATTTAGCAAGATTACTCAAGGATAAGATGTTGGAGTGATGGCTGCTGGAAATGGGGCCTGTCTAGATTTGATCAGCAATTACTTTTTTCAAATAGTGATGGTCAAATAGTATACTTTGTGATCAGTTGAATGCCACTTTGGTGAATTAAAGTACCAATTTCCTTCCGAAACAGCAAAATCTGTACATTATTCCAAACTTTTGGCCGCCAGTGTATGTACAAGTCATGCGTTACTTGAGTAAACTGAGTAGATATTGGTGGTCAATTTTTAAAACTAAAAGATATGGATTGAAATGTTAGATGAATGATTCAGCATCTTTGAAGTCCATCCTGAATTGACAGTGAAAGTGCACATAGATGTTCATTCTTATTTGACTAGTAAAGGCTTTAGCTGGCAGTAATTTTTTGTCTATATGTTTTTGTCAAGTGCTGTTTGATTGAACACACACACAACTATATATCTATAATGAAAAAACTAATATATATATATATATATAAAAGGTTAATATCATGTCATAAAAATGTTTATTTTGGGGTTTTGAATGAATTCTGGGTAATATTAAGTGCCTGTGGCACATATACAGTAGGAAGCTTTTTTTAATGCCACACAAAATCATTGAGCCTCTTTATAAAAACAAACAGGAAACACATTTACAGTAGCTAAAACAGTACACTTGCAGTGCAAAATGAGGCCTATCTTTCAATGATCTCTCCTGGAAAATCAATGGGTGTGGAAAGGGTGAACAAGGAAGTTCATCTCTTTAACATCAACATTAATCCTTTGTTGAAAGAACACTGCACAATGCTTTAAGTAAAAAAAAGTATATTTGTTGTGGATATTCTGCCCTTAGCTTAAATATGCACTTATATTACATTGCTATTTTTACTGTTTACTCATGCTACTTTAGTTTGACATTGGAAATATATACAGTATCCATTTAATCTCTGGCTTCTTGAGAACATTTGTTTACTATTTCTTTCTAATGATGTGATATTGGAGACGGTTTCACGCTGCCATATCGGCAGCCGAGCAACTGTCCTCAAGTGTCCACCTGTAGTTTCAGGGCGGAAGCATCTTCTCAAATTGTAGTTTGTTTGGCAGTAAAGATGAAACAAGATGGCCGACAGCTCAATCCACATTTGTATTGTAGGCTTAAGCAAATCTGTATAAAATAATGTACTACGAGTACATCCAAACAACTTTAGATGAACACACATTTAGGGGGAACTATTTTAATATGTCCTGTCTCATTTAAGCAAACTATATAGGCACACTATAAAAACTATAAAAGTGTACATTGCTGTGACTGGGGTAATGAATGGTCGTTCTGAATTGTTAAATCTAGGCTATAAGGAAGAAAGACTCGGTACTTATGAATTTTGGTTGTTGTTACATATGTTACTGTCTTAAACTTACAGTGGTAAAAAAAAATGTAAGGTGGTAAATGTAAGGCTTTAGCTCTGCCCACACTTCCGCCCGGAGACCATAGCCCTGAAACTGCTGGTTGGATAAATCTCTCGGCCATTGAAATGAATGGGAATGCTTCCGTATAGCTCTTTCTAGGGTTGAATATGTGGATTCAGACCCTTTACTGACTAATTCAGCTGTTTTCAGTTCAGAGAATAAAAAGGCTATGCCAGACCTGAATTATTTCAGGGACATTAAAAAAAACAAAAAAAAACAATGTAGTCTGGAAACAAACAAATTGGATTGCTAAACTTTTAAATAGAAGGAATAGAAAACCCCACCTGCATAGTCTATCATTCTTGCTGAATTATTTGAGATTCATTTAGAATTATGAACAGGAAGATCCCATGGATTGAATGTTCTATTGGCTCCCTCTTCTGGTCTTAGCTGAGTATAGCAAAAGCATGAAAAATATGTTTGTTTGAAGCTAGCCTTTAGGCGATTTGCCAACTTTTCATATAGCATAAGATCCATTAAATAATTAAAGCAATATTCCAGGTTCAATACAAGTTAAATTCAATCGACAGCATTTGTGGCATATTGTTGATTACCACAAAAAAATAATTTCAGCTTTGCTTTAAAAAAAAGCAAAAATCGAGGATCCAGTGAGGCTCTTACAATGAAAGTGAATGCGGCCAATTTTTTGGAGGGTTTAAAGGCAGAAATGTGACACTAATAATTCTATAAAAGCACTTACATTCATTCTTCTGTTAAAACTCATGTACTATCTGCACTGTAAAGTTGTTTCAAGTTTTTAGTCGTTTTAGCGTATTCAACGTTACATCGTCATGGCTACAAAATTGTAAAATGTATTATATCTTTACACAGAAAAGGTTAGAAGTGATTTTATCATCACTAAAATCATGTTAACACATATATTGGTTACATCTTGTGGCTATACATTTGAAATTGTCCCCATTCACTTCCATTTTAAGTGACTCAATGAAAGCCGTATTTTTGCCTTTTTTTTTTTTTTTTTTTTTTTTAAGTAGGGACGAGGCGAAATTAATTTTCATGGTAATCCACATTATGCCACAAATTCTGTCAATTGAGTTTAACTTGTACTGAACCTGGAATGTTCCTTTAAGATTCATGTCTCCCTCTCCTATTGACCAATGAATTTCTTTGACTTTTCCAGTCATTTGTCATTACTGGGTAAGAATAAAAACATTTTACTCGCAAAGACAATTTCTAGAGATGATGAAATATGTTAAGAGCTGGGCAACCAGAAGAATGTTTAGTCCCTATAGGAATCACAAGTTACATTCCTATTATTTTTCTAGACATCGAAATAACTTTATCATTCCCTCTCTCATAAATATTCACTGGATTTTTTATTCTTGTTAATATAGGACTTATTGAAGAGGACAGTCAAAGCAAACTCTTACCAAGCCATATATGCTGTAAAAGCTTCCAGAGTCTTGTGACTCTCCGTTTCAACAGCTTTTCTGCCCCAATTTCTTAAAGGGGCAATCTGCAATTTTTTTCCTCATTTAAAAAAGTTCTCTCCTAAATAAATGAATAGTAATTTTGAAACGCGTATAAAATCACGAGCACTCTCATGAGATGAAGACTCTAGTCATATCCGTAACATTATAAAAGCTGTTTAAATCTACAAGAAGAGGGTCCCCTCATGGGGGCGGCCATGTGACCATCTCAGTGACCACCCTGTTATTGAATACTTTCACTCATGGGTAAATTAATCATTGCTGACTGTGAATAGTACATTTCTACAATGGCATCTGTAACTGAACTTTATTGTGTTTGAATGATGCTGCATCCACAACTCTAGGTGTCAGTGCACAACGCAATAAAAAAATTGAGTGCACCTTTGATGTTGAGTTATTGATGGGCTGTTTTGGAACGTGGAAGCAAACGTTTGCAGGGTAAACTTTGACAGTGATGAATGGGAGACCACAGCAAATATTATTTTCACTTACCCATTTGCTCTATGAGCAAAAGACAAAAACCACTATTATGTTTGAATGACTTTCCAGAAGAGGAAAGAAATAGAGAGTGTTGGATTAAGACAGTCAGATGGGAGATGACGACAAATTTACTGTCACTCATGCAGGAGCTGTAATCGAAATCCCCTCGCAGCTGTGCTAATTTGTTTTTTAAAACTAATTCCAGGGTAACATAACACAAAGCATAATTTTATAAATTTACACTCAATATTTTAAAAATGTATAATATAAAAAAAAGTGCGATATTTACGCTGATAAATAAGGCGGAAACGCATCATCACAGTCTGTGGAAATGGTCTATTGTGAATAATGTCAGCCATCGCAGCTGATACAATGCTTTGTAGAAAACACATTTTTGCATGACAGATCATAACAAGGTTTTTTTTATTGGGCTACATTTGAGAAAATATCTGTATTTTGAAAAAGATCAAACAAAGTATTTTAATGAGAGCCAAAAGTTCCAACTGAACTGATATATACAACCACATTTAAAAAAACAAACAAAAAAAAAACTTCAAAATAAACAGATTTACAACTCTGTGGTTCAAAACAAAGTCGTCCACTTAAAAGTCTATTCACTTGAAGAATTTAGAGTCCAAAGCAAAATGTTTAGGTAAGCTGTGCACAGCCAAAGTAACTTATCCAACCCTCAGCGGTGGGGCAACTAACACAACTCCGTCCCCTCGAACAAACAGCATGGGAATGTTACGCTTCGTTGACTGCGAAAACAAAAGTAATACAGAGATGTTGTACATGTCAAGACAGTGTTTGCAGGTTCAAACCAGAACTGGATCTCTGACGCAACGTTAAACTGCCAGCAGGAGGTGAAGCCACTGGAAGTGTTCGAGCGGCCATCTTAGTATGCCCAAACTGTCATAGAGCGTCAATGATTGACAGGCGAAAACGCCCCCGTTTCACCATCTCCAACCTGCAGATACGACCCTCTAATGACAATCATGTTTAATTTTGAATTTGCTCATTATGGATAATATTCGTTACAAGGGAGAAGATATACGTCGATAGCGACGTCAGAGCATTCACCTGCTTTCACATTCAGTCTATCAGTGCAGCACAATGACCACCAAAGGAAGCGGCAAAACTATTCACAAGTTGTAATGCAAGTATGAAAAGCTGTAATATTTGCTTGTTTTCATATTGAAGCGCTCACTGTTGTCATACATGGATACATGTCAAAAATGACATGTTCGTTTGCCATTTAAACCAAGCATATCAGTTTAATTTTCACCAGCTTTGCGTGTCTCCCTCAGGCGGTGCGCGGGTGATAGAGGGAGAGAGAGAGCGCGCGCTCTTATTCAAGTGACCGCGAGAAAAAAGCACTTTTTGATGAAAACATAAAACAAGTAACTCTGAACAAACACTTTGATGTTCACAGTAAACAAGTCTGAAAATATCTGTTTGTATCTTACCTCAGTTTCAGTGAACTTGTTTACATTAGGGATGTGCGAGACTAGTCGACTAAACGGTTCTGATGCTGCTAGTCGACACTGGTCATTTCACTTCAGGCTGCACGCGCTTCTTCCCTCTCTCACTTGCGGTGTGCACAGGAAAATGTCCTCTTAATAGACAAGCAAACTCAGCAAAGTTAAGAAGCTACGAAATCACTTCGGTGGTGGTGCGAGAAGCAAATGGCTTGAAAGTCAGATGTTTTCACTTTTGAGTCTTCTTTAAATCTATGCGTGCTTATAAGTTAATAGCCGCCTCAGGTGAGTCAAGTCCCGTCTTTCACCGGACCATGTTGACGTGTTAATTTTGCACATCAAAAAATTTATGCTTTTGAGTAAATAGCCTAGAAAATGACTGCTTTAGGCTAGGAATGCCATTTTTAAAATCTGCTGATTAAGAAGTCTATTTTCAACGAGGTGCCGACTGCTTGACCTGTTAAACTATCTTTTCTTCTGTGTGCACGTCATGTTTAGAATACATTAGGTTTATTGTAGGCTACATCACAGGCTTATTTTTCCTATCCTATTGCGTTTTTTTTTTTTGTTTGTTTTTTTAACATCATAACCGTTATTGGTTAACGTTCTTTACAAAACAGCTGTCATATTAGAACAATGGCTCGACTGCATGTCATGAAATACAAGCAACTTTTCGGCGCATTTTTTCTCTCTCTTATCACGTGGCTCGCTGTGCATGACACCTTGGAGACTCAAAGCATGTGGAGGCTCATGCTTCTCTCCGAAATCCACGCACAACTTACCACGCGCCCCATTGAGAGCGAGAACCACTTAAACGTGACCATGAGGAGGTTACCCCATGTGACTCTACCCTCCCTAGCAACCAGGCCAATTTGGTTGCTTAGGAGACCTGGAATCACTCAGCACACCCTGGATTCGAACTCGCGATTCCAGGGGTTGTAGTCAGCGTCAGTACTCACAGAGCTACCAAGGCCCCGTTATGTTAAGTAACTTTTACTTGGTGAATTCTGTTTAGAATCCATCTAGAATAGGTTGCTCTATTGGTCTTGCACTATTAATTCAAGTGTTTTCAATAAACCTGTATTCGCTAAAGGTGAATGCGCATCATGTTCTATATTTATTGTACAATGATGATAATGCAGGTGAGCACATCGCAGATAAATGCCCCTTTTCAGCGGAATTTAGCGTTGGATTTGAAATAGATTAAGTATTTGAAATGGGTTGCATAAACACAATTTATTTTTTACTGTTTTCTGAAAGTTGGTTTCGTTTTAGACTAGTCAAGTTGGATACTGTTTGATATAGATATACATAACTCAAGCAGGCTTTCAAGAAACAGGAAAGATTCCCAACTTTAAATAAATAATTACATGTGTAGGATGTTTGCGTTGTAGGGATGTACATGCAGATTTCAGATATAAAATTGGTGCTTGAATGATTAATGTTTACTCGCTGAAATGAGATGATTTCCTATTAAGTCAATAGGGACATTGGAAAGTTTGGGCACAGCAATATGGTGGCACAGTGGCTTCGCTGATGTGATGTCATGAGCAATCCAGTTCTATCCACAGTTTTCCTGAGCAGCCACTCTATGATGATTCTAATTGCCTGTTTTGTATTTCTGGTCTCGAGACGCCAAGTAAAAAAGGCGATCCAGAGAAGAACAACAACCATTTAAGTGTTACTTGGTGTAAAAATGAATTTCAGGCTCAAATTGTGCAGTTGTTGGCTGTCATAACTATAAAAATTAATGATATGAACGTAACTTATCTCTGATCATCACTTCATATCATCTACACACAGGTGAGGCACTGTCTATAAAAATGGTCATCTTGACTCTGTGAAATATTGGCATGTTTTTTGACAATTTTTACAAATGTAATACCTTAAACATTACCCGCTAAGAATATACACCAATGCAAGTGAAAACACTGAAAACAGTCGAATCGTGGAACACTTCCGCATTCAGGAAAAAGGTGGATATTATACATCAGTAGTTCAAACCCTAAATACATTTACATTACAGATCACAGATTAAAGACAAGGTCATCACAACTTCGAAAAATGTACCTTTAACATTCATATCTAGTTTACTTAGTCATCTGATTAGTAAGCACAGTACATTTTTGTATGTAAATGTACTCATTGAATTATATTACTAGCTATTTATAGGAATGGCTATATTAATAACAGCTGGTCGCTTATTAACCAACAGATGAATGTGACAAATGAAAACTGCATTACAGCGAATTACCTTGTAAATCTCCTCATACGTCTCCTCATCGATTTCTACAGTCGTCACGGTCTCTTCAACATCTCCGAGGATCATGTTTAAGTGCTGGTCATAGGCCTGCATGCATAAACAAAATATGTTTAATATTAATTAACACAATGTATCTTTGCACCCCTTCTCAAAACCTTAGTTTCTGAGATATTGGCCCTGTGACAACTAGCCCCGGTCTCCGCTACATCATAAAGGCTAAAAACAACTTATTATGAACGCTGTTAATAAATAACTGATTCAAGAACACCATGCATTTTCATAATTAAGCAATAATTACATCAGCATCAAACTCACATGCAGTCTGCCGCGCAGCTCTCTGTCATTCCTCATCTTCACATAGATTCTCTCATCCAAACTCAAGCGGATGAGATCCAGAGGCTCTTCCACAGTGTTGGTGGCCTGTGGCTGTAAATTAATATTTATTCATATGTATTAGTACAATACAAATACACATTCTAATGCATAAACCGAACTGCTGACTATAAGCGCCATCCAATATCCATAGAAGTGTGCTACGTCACATTATGTAATACGTGTTCAAAGAGATTGAAGTGATAGTGCAGAAGCATTCCAGCCGATACGATTTGAAAATATTGCACAGACAAAAAAATGAATGGCAAACCTGTTCAGCGTCGTCCGCCATGTTTCAAAATTACCCAAAATGCACTTCTTCGTTCACCAGCAAATCAGTGGGCGGCAAACGTGAGCGTTTCCTGTGAGATATAAATGTTTCTTTCTACAGGGGGCAACTTGGAAAAAAATTTGAATCCTCCATTGATCCGAGTTCAATTCAAAGTTGTTGTTTTTTTTTGTTTGTTTGTTTTTTATTATATATATATATATATATATAACTTTTTCATAATAATAATAATAAAAATAAAAAACAACTTTGAATATATATATCTATATACATATATATATATATATATATATATATATATATATATATATATATATATATATATATATATATACTTATCAAAGATATTTAAACACCAAAATACTTAAACTTTTAAATTAATTAAGTCCAACTATTTGTAATTTATAAATAGATTAAAATCCGCCTTAGATATCGATAGGAAATGGTCATTAAAAATCCTTAACCAGTAATCACAAACGACTGTGATTGGCCTCAAGACTCCAGCGCTGAGAAAAGTAACAGGTGTTATGTCAAACCGCTATTTACGTGCCGCATTTTTGCAGCTGATTTTGAACAATAATTTAACTGAATAATGAAATTGGGAGACTCTAGTAGACGTTTAATTGATAATACAGAGTGAAAAGTTAGTAGGAGAATTGTATAGACCCATTGTAAATGACATAGCCTATTAGACACAACTTTTGGGCTGTTGAGCCCCACCCGTATTACCATTCATTTATTCTCATGTTTAATTGTTAAACTGTTAAGAAATTTACTTTTGCTCCTCTTGTCCTGTTCTCTACATTACATCCCTAATACCCAGACAGCACACATACATCTCCGAGATGTCTGTTTTCATCTGGAAAGAATGACACTCTAATTAACATCTGCTAAACATCTTAAAAAGATCTGATTTTCAAACTATCTAAATCACAAATGTCTCAAAGACATCTGATGATGAATGTCTTATTGAAATCTGAGAGGATGCCTTATAGACATAGAGATAAGCAAAAAACGTAAATAATAATAATAATAATAATAATAATAATAATACTTAATCCATAAATACACGCATCAAATAGATGTCTGGGTGATATATGCATGCTATCAAGGATATGGCTTATTAATAGTGTCTGATAAAGTCTAATCAAAAGTGCTAAAAATGAGTAGAAATTTCCTTCTACTCAATTCCGACAAAACAGAGGTATTAATTATTGGACCAAAAACCTTTAAAAACAAGCCGCTAAAATGTAATTTGACTCTCGATGGATGTACTGATACATCATCTTCAACAGTGAAGAACTTAGGTGTTATATTTGATACCAATCTGTCCTTTGAAAATCAAATTACCAATGTTTGTAGAACAGCATTCTTCCACCTAAGAAATATTGCTAAATTACAACACATGCTCTCTGTTGCTGATGCCGAAAAACTAATTCATGCATTCATGACCTCAAGATTAGATTATTGTAATGTATTACTGGGAGGATGTCCAGCAAGATCAATAAATAAACTTCAATTGGTTCAAAATTCAGCAGCCAGAGTGTTGACTAGAACCAAGAAATATGATCATATTAGCCCCATTTTATCATTGTTACATTGGCTACCTGTTAAATTTCATATTAATTTTAAAATTCTGTTAACTACATACAAAGCTTTGAATGGTCTAGCTCTGCAGTACTTAAGTGACTTTCTACCACACTATATTCCATCACGTTCATTACGATCGCAAAATTCTGGCCTGTTAATAGTTCCTAGAATATCAAAATCCACAAAAGGAGGTAGACCCTTTTCAAGTTTGGCTCCTAAACTATGGAATAGTCTCCCTAACACTGTTCGAGATGCAGACACACTCACTCAGTTTAAGTCTAGACTAAAGACTCATCTATTTAGCCAGGCATACACCTAAATTATCCTTCAACTCACAATTAGGCTGCTTTAGTTAGGTCTGCCGGAACCAGAAACCAGAAACATTGATCGTGATCTATAAATAAATTGAATGGCATCTATGCTAATATTATTCTATTTGTTTCCCTGTCTCAACCTCGGGACTCCTATCCTGAGGTCACCAGAACCAGCTGGATCCAGCTCCATTCCTGCTTCGTGTTGGACTCCACTGCTATGTGTCGCTGAGTGATGATGACTAATAGCAGCCGGTGCCAGCCAAACATCACTTCAATCTATTACGATGGATTTCAGAGGATGAACTGATGCCAACTCCAACCATAAGACATGGGATACTTCATATGCCATTGCCTGGACTTAGGATAGACCTCACCGAAATTACCGGCCGGTTGAACTGCGATACACCTCCCTCGGTCTAATGATGGACTACACTCTTGAAATGGAGTACATAGACTATCAATTCATTGCCAACAAAAGCCTTCATCAGCCAACTAACAAGGACAACTGCATCTATGTGAACTTCTGTGGTTAATCCAGGATGGACTTCAAAGACATTAGCCATTAATCTTACAGTTCATAAAACATCTTTGTTTAATGACCCTTAACACTTGTTTAATAATTTTAGACCATGACTTGCACTATATATAACTAATATTGGCATTATATTCATGATGTTAGCCAGAGGGGAACTGGCCCCTACAGTGAGTCTGGTTTCTCCATTAACCAATATCTTATGGAGTTTTGAGCTTGCTCACTGGGGTTATAAATACAATTATTATTTAATTACTTATTTTTAAACACAATTCACAATCGTATTTTATCAAAAAGCCTCAGTTCAGTTGCTTTCGAGACTAACTCGTTTATTGCGGAGAAGAGGTTTGGATCTGCAATAAACCTATTTTCTGCATTTACTTTTGAAGCCTCCAGTCTTTGATACTATTTTGTTAGATTTTTGAGTCGACTAACCAATGACATAATTCACAAAATGTTCTATTTGCTTTGTCAACGCACAATAGTACTAACCTATGACACAAAAATCTGAAAGTGTCTTGATATTCTCAGATATTCACAGCAATAGCCATGGAAGCAGAAGATACTGTATAAACTATATCTATTGTAACTTTCTTGTTTCAAATGTTTTACTTGAAAAGTGTAATTGTGCTATCCTTAAAATAAATCCCACTTATTTATATAGATGTATACAGTATATATACTGTATAAAGACACTGACACATTTTAAGTGTGACTTTAGGGGCAAAATACTTTTTCAGGCCAATGCATACACACAGAACAAGTCATGTCAAGAAAGCTTTATTGGCATGACTGTTAGAGTGTACAGTATTGCCAAAGCATTTAGATGTGTACACTATAGAAAATAAATAAGTGTGAAAAAGAAGAAGAAAAAAAGGAAAGAAAAACCACAGTAAAAGTGCAAAAATGTAATACAAATTAAGATGCAAGGTAACGTGTTGACATGTTACTGTTGTGCTTCACACTGTCCCTCAGGCCATGGCATGCAGCTACTTACAGTAGCTAGCTGCTAACGAGGCCGTGTTTCCCTCTCCTAGTAGAATTTTTATTTTTTGTCATCTGTCAATGAACATCTATATCTTAAAGCACAAAACGAAAGTTTCCTTTTGATATTTATACATTTATGGGAATACAATGCACAGCAAAGTACATGTCAAATGTTAGTTACACTTCCTCTTCTGAAGTGGGTGAAACTTTGTGGTTCATTGCTTGTATTGTGTGAAATCGGTAAAACATTTTACTGTGCTCATCTGTACAGTTTACATGAGGTAAACAATTCAAAAGAAAAGCAAAGCTCGCTGATGTATCTTTCAGCAAATTGTGCAAAAGTTATTCATCTTACGCAATTGACACTAACTTGTTCGAAACCCATATGGCTTTTCTTTTCTTCCGTGAAACACAAAAATAAATGTTTAGCATGTGTCAGATCTGCTTTTTCTTTACAACAAAAGTAGATGTGATTTATATAGCCAAGCTCCAAAAAAGTACCATAAAAGTAATCCATACGACTGTTACAAAACCTCTGACTATTCAGGTCATCCACCCACAACAACATAAATCGGCTGTGATGGGAAATGAAATGAGGTCAGTCCCGCTCACATGTTCGTGTTTTTGGCAGCTGTAGAAATGCATAGGTGCTGGTGATATGGCTTGACTGAGACTTATTACAGGGGGAGGAAAAGTCCACTTCAGTACACTGAAAAACAAAGAGTAAAACGTTTTACCGTTTAAGCTGCATGCAAATGCTTTGCAGTTGTCTATAGTTGAACAGTGTAAAGAGCCATACAATTATATCAGTTACAACAGTTTGAATAAAATAAATAAATTTAGTGATGTGCTGAAGTGATAGCACACTATTATATACTCACCCTCATGTTGTCTGAAACCTGTATAATTTTCTTTCTTTCATGGAACACAAAAAGAGATGCTATGTCACAGTCACCATTCACTGTTATCTTTTTCTATACAATGCAAGTAACATTCTGCCTAACAACTCTATTTGTGTTCCACAGAAGAAAGAAAGTCAAACAGATTTGGAATGAATTTAAATTTTTGGGTGACCTATTAATCACTTGTGATTTAATCACAGTTCCATATAACTTGCCTCTGTTCGGTTTAAGTTTTGAGGCGGTTCAAGATCTGTAACCCGAGGATGTTGTAGGCGAGTCTCTTGTTTTGAACGTTCACTGGTTCTCTTTCTTCCATGAACAAACACCTTTATTAGTCCTTGGAATGACATAGTGAATTTAGATTTAACAGTTAAGACCATGATATTCCCATTTGTACGTATGCAAGAAAAGGAACTCACCAAAGACCACAATTATCAGAACACTGTTCAGCAGAGCAGATATGATGGCAGGAGTCTGCCATGATGTCTGATTCTGCTGAATGCATCTCACTTCTGTCTGATTCTGCTGAATATTCTTCACCGTTGTATGATTCTGGGTCTCTGGAGTTGGTTCAACAATATAATTATATTGTACATTTAGCACTTTGCAACCATTAAATAATTGTATTACTGAATGTTTTTCGTAAGTGTCTAAAAAGGATGTATCAAATTATTCTATCAATAATCATCAATATGACTTGATAACTAAATGGTCACTTACCAGTGATGTGTAGTCTGATGCCATTACTTAATATTCCTCCTTTAGTGTCTGTTTTCATACAGTAATAAACTCCTAACTCATTAGTTGTGACATTATATATATACAGATGATGTTTGGATTTCACTGAATATTTGTGTTTTAATGTTTTATTGTAGTAAAAAGGGCTTGAAAATAAGAAAGTGCGTAATATAATAACTGGCTCTGGTAGTTTCAGTAAAAGCCATTGTACCTCTTCTTCATGAATATCACAGTTTATGGTCACATTTTGTCCCAAATCTGTGAGTTTATCTGTTAAAGTCTCTCCAGCTTCACACCATATGAGCAGAACTGTGAGATGAAAATCAAAGAAACACACATACTGTAAATATAATTACAACTGTTTCCCTAAACACTATTGTGCCTATAAAAAATCATAGATCAATGTATTCATTACATGTACACTACCAGCAGGGTTGGGAGGGTTACTTCTGAAATGTATTCCACTACAGATTACAGAATACATGCTGTATTCCATTAGATTACTCATGGTCAGTAAAATATTCTAAATACTTTGGATTACTTCTTCAGCACTGGCAGATTTTTTCACTTCTTTTGACTATAAAAACTCTGCCAGTACAGTAAGACAAAATACACGTTAAAAATACATTCTCTGAAAAACCTAAATATCTTATGCAGTGTTGTTTCTAAAACAAGATCAATCTAATTTATCTTGTTTTAAGGATTTTTAGATATTTGTACAGGAAAACAATACAAAAATTATTATCAAGAATATGATTTTTGCCCTAATTTCAAAGGTCTTGCTAGAAAAAAGAAATTATGATCCAATGTGAATTTTCTTGATATAAAAATACGATCATGCCTGGTAACATGTGCATGTAAAATGGCTAGAAATATCATTTTAGCTTAGTGTAAAGCTGACAATTTACACAAGGTTTATTTCTATTTCTTCTGCTCCAAACTTACTTCAAACTTACTTCTCTGTCTGCTCGTATGAATGTAACACATCATAAGAAAGTGTTTCACCGCTGTTCAAATGCACTTTGGATCGCATCATTTATAGTATAAATGTTTTCCATCTGAACGGACTAAATATTAAATGAAACAAATGACAATAAAATGCAAAGTAATCTCTTCAGTAATCAAAATACTTTTTGAATGTAACTGTATTCTAAATACCAATGATTTAAATTGTAACTGGAGTGGAATACAGTTACTTATATTTTGTATTTTAAATACGTCATCCCGTTACATGTATTCCTTTACTACCCAACCCTGACCACTCTCTACCAGTTTGGATACACCTACTCATTAGTTCCCATGCATGTAGATGGAAGTATGCCAATTATGTATTCACTGAAAATTTTAAACACATCAAACTATTTTGTATACTACAGTATATACTATATATACGATAGATTCTTTAAAGGATGCACACCTTATATAATTACAGCTCTGCACACACTGAATAAATAAAAAATTTAAAAAAAATAAAGTATTATAAACTCACAGAGCTGAAGCTGCAAAATCCTCAGTTTGATCAAATGCTGCAACATGATGAACTCAAGATTTCTTCACACTGCTGAAATGACACTTTGCCCCAGAGCATTTTAACAACAGGGGAGATAAACAGGGGAGTTTCAACCACAAGAAGAGGAAACTGAAGACTGATTTGCACTGACCACATTGTGCAGTCTTTTATTCCATTTGTGCATAAACTCAACTGCTGATATAATTATATGTTCTAATCTTTTCTTAACTGTAATATGCAGCAATATGTTCTATTAGCATACTGTAGTCACCATTAATTCAGATTGTCTTTCTAGTGTTATATAATGGCATTGCAAACTAGAAATGTTCTTAGATTTGAATGTGGCTCAGTGAGCAAAATTATTTCCTCTGATGATAGGCGGTCTGTCCAAAAAAGTAATGTTCTGCTTCGTTTCAACTGGAGCCTTCTTGTGTTAAATAATAACGCAGAGCAGAGAAAACATACAGAATGATAAAATGCATAAAACAATATTTTTTTGTAAAAACAAAAAAAACATTTTTGCATTGATACAAAAGTGTATACTTTGTCCTGTGGGGCGACTCATAGGGTCTGTTCCAAAATCTAGTGAGCATCCTCCGGAGGCAGCATTTTAAGGCATCGTGGGCGCGCTCCCAACACGAAGGCTGTTCCAAAAGGTAGGTATCTTAATTATGCTGCCTCTTAAGATATCTTGTTTTGGCCAAATACTAAGGTAGCATCAGATGTATCCTTCCCCAGGTATGCGATCCCAGAATGCACCTTGATGACCTTGGTGGAAAAATACGTCCAAGATGGCGGACGATGCGAGATACATTTTTATAAAAAGATGCCTTTAATCCATTCAATACTGAAACGTATCGATAAATAACGTTTAATATGATACAAAACCAATTATTTTACCCAAAATATGTGTGTGCTGTGCGTATTTATGCTCATTAGAAGATCGCATAGTTTCTCTCATGTCACCTGTATTGAAATCAGTAGCTGCCACCTATGTAGAGCGTTCAAAATCGTTCTTTTATGAGGCATCATTTCAGTAAGGATGCTGCCATAGAAGAGAGCTGCCTATGTAGGCAAGAGACAGTGAGGCAGCTCACTAAATTTTGGAACATACCCATAGTGTGTTACGTGAGCAACCTCTGAGACACTGGTTCTGGTCCTGTGGGAACCAGGAAGTAATCACATTCACATAAATGATGGTGAATGCGATTTGGAGATTGCATTTTCACTTTAAAATACAATTTTTACTCCACTGATGGTTAGGTTTAGGGTTGTTGTTTGGAGGTAAAGTTAATAAAATATGCTTTCCTATTGACTGTATTACACCATTTGCAACTAAAAACAACTTGATTTTGGTGCCACCCTGTGGACATTAGACCCATAAAATGGTTAACAACACTTCCAGCTTCGGCAACTAGGGGCAGTGCTTTTACTTTCGAAGCACAGACCGATTTCAGCTGAAGAACTTCCAACCTACTGTCGCCGAATTCACAGTGAGATCAGTCTGGAGGGTGGAAAGGGCTAATGAACGTTTTGCACTGGAGCTCATAAGATCCTACAGTAGTTTCTCCATTTGGTCAATACATAAGGAATAAGTTACAGTCAGCCGGTTGTTATGGCAAAGCAGAGGACTCTTGAATCACCCTGAAGGGGATCATTTTGTGATAACAACTGGCTGACTGCACATTATCCAGCTTATTACATGGCTACTAACCAAATAAATAAATACATGGACATAAAATATTGATTTGTGCTGTAATGATGTAATTTGAGATGAAAGAAATCGTTGAACAGCTGAAATCAACCTCCGGTTTGCGTCAGAGTTCTGTTGGTGTTTATTTTGTAAAAATGACCATCTGACTCCTCATTATTCAGCCTATTACAAGACTACTTCTCGTGATTCTTTTGCCTCAGGACCCAGATTTTACATTGGACATCAAATGACGACTCAACATAGAACCAAAATAATTTTATACAAAGTTTTAAATCTTAATATCAAACATTGAAATTGATAAGTATCACCATAAAATGCATAGGCAAAACAATATGCAAAAATACTAACATTGCATACGCTGAATAGGAAAAACAGACTCTTAAGTTTTACATCGTTTTCATAGTTTGAGTATTTCATTTCTAAATGTCTCTTGAATTAGAAGGTTTCATGTGCATACCAATAAGTCAGTAAACCCAAAACACGTTGTGGTTGGCACAAACCATGTATCCTCATTACAAGAAAATTTTATGTAGGCTGGATTTTATGTAGGCATATTTCCTGTTACCTTATCTTTGTTTGTTGTTTTCGAGAGAGAGGGCATCACACAATTTATAGTCTACCAAGTGACAGATGTATTTGTGGCAAATTAAAGTTTGATTGAACGCACAGCCTTTGATGTCGACAACAAAAAACATGGTGAGTATTTTCTCCTCTATTAAAAATTTATTTTTAAGAACCACTGAGTTAGAGCACAAAACATCTAATGCTTAATCCTACAGGTCAAGCTCCCTCTACTCCTACTCTGTTAGGAAAATCTGAGCCATGAGTATTTCCCTCCAGAAGGCAGCAGAGCTTTATGTTGCTTCAGAATACATGGCTGCTTTTGAATAGCCATCAATGGAGAAATATGTTTTTTCCCTGCAAAATGGTGTAGTTAAAAAAAATTAAAAAAAATTTTAAATTCGTGTTCCCTCGTTGCAACCATCCTCATATCTTCCCAGTCCAGTTGTGACCCAGGAGCTGGATCGTCCAAGGAGACGATCTGAGGGGACGTGGATCGTACCTAAGACATTCTTCACTTTCATTGTCACTTCAGTAAATAATACAGAAGTGTGGATGGTTGACTAGGTTGTTTCAACTCACTTACTTCTCCCACTCATTCAGGAAATTCAACCTCAGCTTAATCATAATGTCTCTTCTGAAGCTTGTGAAACCACCCATCACATTACCTCCCTGATCTTGCTGTGTCCTGCCATTTGTTTATAATCCCAACCATGTCTACCCTAATCTAGGTTTTTATTATTATTATTTACTTATTTATTTTTCTCAGTATGAGTAGGTGTGTCTGAAGTTCTGACTGGTACTGTGTTCATATAAATAAGCATGGATACATTTACATTTAAGTCATTTAGCAATTAACATACACCATATCGAAAATGAAGAACGTAACAAGCAGTTTGTGATTTAAAGCCAAATATCAGTGCTGCCAAGAGTAGCTGGAACAGTGCTAAAGCAGAAGGAAGAAACAGAATGTAGAACGTGCCTTTAAGCTTGTTGTCTGTCTGTCTGTGCAGAGACTGTTTAGCCAGAGATGGAGTGGTCGTATCTAGAGGGTAACCCTCTCACATCAAGATCAGGGCTGGATGAACGATATGGGCAATTGGGCACGTGCCCAGGGACACCACGTCCAGGGGGGCACCAAGCGATGGTATTTAAAAAATTGTCTTGTTTTTATTTAAATGGAATTTAAAAAATTTCAAGCGCCCCCAGCAGGAAGAAAATGTTGTTTCTCATAGGATACAGTTAGTAGCTGACAACATATGCAGTTTCGGTCTTTTCCTCACACAAAACTGTCATATGGATTTGGAAAACATGTAACATATCACATATGGAGTTTGGAATGGAGTTTGTGTATTTTGTTTATATCTCACCCTGGAAAAGATGGTTATACTCTCTAACTAAAAATCTGGAGTTGCTGCAAAATTGCCTCAAATTCGGCACTCATTATTTTCACATGCAAATGAGCTTGTGATTCACCACAAATGTTTGCCATTTCAACTCGTGCTGAGCTGATGAACGAAAGGACACATTTGTTTGTGTAGCACTGTAGCAAGTTCTGTCCTTTTTGAAGGGTTTTTTGTACAACTGGTAATGTAAATCCTGTTCTTGTTGGAATGTTAAAGTCTTAGTTGCTGACTGTTATCTTTATTACTGTTACTGTCATTGTCACCTGTTTTAAATAGCTTTTTCTAGATGATGATAACAATGCAATTATTATTATTATTATTATTATTATTATTAGTCCTGCAACGATGGTCACACGTGCCATGCATAACCTTAAAAAATAGTCTTCTTGAAATCTCAGATTGCATCCCATGCAGACATAAAAAGTAAACTGAGAACTAAAAAGTGTATCTGTTAAAAAAAAAACTAAAAAAAACTAGCTGCTGTTTAAAGATGTGTATCTCATTAAAATTGAAATATTTTTTGTGGCTATTTTGCTGTTTTGCTTTGATGTTGTAAGATTTCAAATTGCGTCTTCTTCTTCTTAACAATAATTATAATACATACATACAATTTTGCCACATAAAGTTTATTTCTGTTCACAGGACTGTTTCACTGTTAGCAAGTCAAGTAGTGTGCAAAAGAACCAAAGCTATGTATGGCCAACTATGTTCATCAAAGAATTAGGTTAATCAAAAGAACTACATTTAAAAATAGGCATCATTTATGGGTGAGACATGTTCCAATCACTTTTTGCTTTGGCCAGTTTTGTCTTCACCACTTTCTGAAATAGCTTTCGTCAGGTGAGTGTCTAAAGCCAAGCGTACACAACACGACTTGCAGTCGGTGCCCTTTGACTCTGTCTTGTTTTCTGTCATGCTGGTGCGCACACTCGTGCACACAGACACATGCACTCGTTCCACGTGCACCCACTCAAGACATACTGTATCCACTGAGGTGCGGAAGTAATTTCGGTTTATTAAAATAAAAAGTTACAATAGGGCAGATTAAAACCCTTATCCTTTAATACTAGAGATGAAAATGTCACCACAAACCAAACAGTTAAGCTGTAACTGCAAGTACTCATTGATGTTGGCTATTTATCCATTGAATAACAATATCCCAAGAACAAGTAACACATGTAGAGCTGAAGTTATGAGATACATTTTGTGAAATATTTATTTGAGCGCATGAACTGGGCAACAAGAATGACTATTTATCAAAACAGACAATTTAAAACAATAGGCTCGTTTGAGATGCCAAACGCCTCGCCTTGAAAGACGACGAGAGTAGGCGGTGCCGTCAAGTCGGACAGTTCTCACTCCTCGTGGTGGATCAGACACCAACGAGATCAAAGGCAGATATTGTGTGATTTGCATTCATGTGCTTTGTTGCTGATATAGTGGATGTACACTCAATGTACCTGTTATTTAATGTTCCCCATAAGACGTGTCTTTCCATCCATTGTTAGTTTAACTCGTTAAACTCTGTTGCATTTTTGGGCTGCTGTCTGCAAATTTTCACACTCAAATTTAAAAGCTCACCACTCACACACACTGTGGATTAAATATCTAATTTTTTCAGAACACCCACAAAAATAAAAAGAAGACTCCAATTATTCATAAATAATATTGTAACTGTTTATAATCTCATGATAAACAGATTTTTTTTAAATCTTTTATTTTGTTGCCCCAACTTTGTAAGCATGAAATTGTGGTTCTGTTCATGCTATATCATTTTGAAAAGTCTTATTTTGTTCCACTAGATGGCAGCAAGTACTTGAAAAAAGTATTCCATCACAATATACAGATCTGGAATATTGGTGGCCCTCTAAAGCATTTTAGCCCTCACAGATTTGCTCGTCCATAGACATTCAGTCTAATTTTCAGTTTTTGCACCACCCTCATCATTTTATTGAATATCTCGGCCTGTGACTTTACTAGAAGCTCAATCTAGGTGTCATTAGAAAGCTGAGATCCTCATCTTTGCCTCATCAATAGTCGAAAACATATTTTTATGATGATTAGTTTTGCATGCTATTTGTACTGGATGGTATCTTTTGTTCTGGACATCTAAGATATAACATTAGATTATTCAGCCAAACAAGCTCACAGACAAGTGAAAAATGGCTCCTTTTTTAGACAGCTGCCTAACGTAAAAGCAGATATAAAATTTTTAGCTATTTGGGGCTTACAGCAGCAATAATTGGTGCATAAAAGAAACGCATGTGTTTGATGACTTACAAAAATTATATTTAATTTTGTGATTCTTTTGGAAATCTTTCAAACTGTGGTATTAGGACAACAAAATAACCTATACAGTCACATGCCTGAGAATAAGAGTTTTCATTTGATATATGACTTGTCCATTTAAGTGCAATGTGAAAGACTTTTATATTCAAATGAATATGTCTACCCCATTACCTCTAGTGGGCGCTAATTTGCGACACAAATGTTTTCAGGCCTTATTTTGTTATTTTGTGGAACATAAATGCAAAAGTGATGGCATTCTCTGAAAAGTTCAGATTCTAAGCTTTCAAACTATACCTCATTTGCCTGATCTATGTATACGGGGACTTTATACATTTTAAGTGAAAAAAAACATTCGCGATAGAGCGCTGCTCATCCGGCTGTATTGCACATGCTTCAGTTCTCGCGTTTCAAATGCCAATGTGATTACGTCACGCGCGAACCGCTGATCACCGGAAGCATGATTTGGAGTTAAAAAAGGACTTAAATATTTATCTTTTTCGCACCAAAAGTGATCATGTCGCTTTAGAAGACATTAGAAGACATTAGTTTTACGGCTGCCGTCGTATGGATGACGTTTATGCAGACTGTCTGTGATTTTTGGAGCTTCAAAAGAGAAATCTCCATTCACTTGTATTTTAAGGACCTACTGAGCTGAAATATTTTTCTATTATTCTTCAAATGTCTTCTGGTGAAGAAAGTAAGTCATACACACCTAGGATATCATGCATTTTTGGGTGAACTATCCCTTTAAAAGATTGTTGTGAATATCAGTGCAAACAGGGGAGAGGTTTTGGATGGGAAACTAATTTTGAGGTTTCAAGGATGTTTTAAGGCCATCCATAGTAATAGGGGCAGTACCACCATGGGTATTCCCAGAGGTTAAAGTTGATATATAATGCCATGTGCCTTCAGATATTATAATTTTTTTTATTATTTTTTTTTATGGAAATTGTAATGAGTAATAATAGTAGAGGGCAGTATTGCATTACATAAAAGGAAGTGTATTCCCAGTGGAAGGGAGAGATTTAGTATGTAGTGGAACATTCAACAAGTGTTAAAGACACGTGAGCAGTAACTGGAATTAGTTTGATTTATTGTGCACAACTGAACATTACATGATACCAAGAGTTGGGCTCAAACAATGGATGCAATAAAACTGCCGGGGTCATTGAGGTTGTCTGGAAATGCTGACACAAACTGGAGGAGTTTCAAACAGTAGTTTGAGCTGTGTTGCAGTGATTGAACAGGTGGATGCCGCTGATGAAAGAAAGATCGACATGCTACTTACCATTGCTGGAGCAGATGCGGTGGAGGTATACAACACTTTCACTTTTGCAAAGGTGGCAGATAAGAAGAAACTAGACAAGGTTTTAAAAAAATTAAATGCACATTGCCTGTCAAAGAAGAATGAGACAAATGAAAGGTAGGTTATAGGCCCTTTCCCACATACAGTCCTGGTACTTTTCCCTTAGTAACTTTCTAGATGAGAAGAACGAAACACCCGAGGAGACTTTTCCCATGTTGCATTCGCATTCATAAAGTACCATCGTAGTGACGTCATCTAGCATCGAACATATTTATTCTGATGCTATTTGCATGTGCGCTTCAATAGCAACAACAACAACAAAATCAACAACACTGACAGAGGACGCCGGGATCAGAGCTACACTTTGGTTTGTTTAGGGCTGTTTTATATAAACTTTGGCTGCATCGGAAACTGTAGGCTGCTGCCTTATCAGTTAATGGTTTAAACAACAGTGTGTTTGGATGAATGGAACTATCTGAACAGTTTAAAAAGCACCTATTTCATCCTTCCTTCATCCATCAATATACAGCTTCCGAATGCAACTTTTTCCAGTTTTTGGACGCAGCCTGTGTCTAGTTTACAGTTTAAACAGGGCGCGTGAGCGATGCTCCGTGCTGCCTGCAGCCGGAGTGAGAGATGAGACGAGGCAGCTAAAAGCGCTCTTTAACAATGCTGCACATGCTGAACTCAGTGGACAACATGTTGAAAATGCGCTATAAACCTATTTATCAACACAATCTTTTACAATAAAGGCTTTTATGACTCAGCATAAATTACTGTACAGAAATACCCACTCATTGACTTAAAAAAGATGTCTTGATGCAAGTTAACTATGCAGTAACAGGCACGCAATACTTCCCTCATGTAAACTAGATTTAATGACGGTTTAGTATAAAATAAAGTTCAATTACCCACTCTTGATAAACATCTGAATATATATATATATATATATATATATATATATATATATATATATGTGTGTGTGTGTGTGTAGATGTATACTGTATATCTGCCATCCCAGGAAAAAGTCGATGTAATCCAGAATTCACTTTATTTTCTGTATAGTAACACAGTACAGATGTGATGAAAACTCAAAGCGCGTCTCCCAATGAAGTCACACATACACACATATGTGAAACGGGTGATTCTCTTTGGATACTTTGTTATATGTTATTTCTGTTAAGGGTATTAAAAAATTAACGCAATCTTCTCAGTAGCAGGCTAGCAGCTAGTTTGTTTACTATGGTGGCTGTGGCGCTCTTCTCCTTTCTCATTGCGGGTTTTTGTACAATCACAGACTGCAGCACCTCCCACAGTCCCTATACGCCCCAAAAGTATCTACCCCTGAGTACAAGCTAAAAATGTCCCATAAAACGGCTTTGAGGAACTATAGTTCCTTAGGTGTGAAAGCGACGAAAAGCACTAGTCCTGGGGAAAAGTACCTAAAATGGGCTTTAGTACCGCCAGTGGGAAAGGCCCTTATGTTTTTCAGACACAAATGCAGCATGAAGGGGAGGCTTTCGATAGTTTTCTCACAGACTGCAAGATAAAAGCTAAGACTTGTCATTTCAAAGAACTGAGAGATTCAATGATTCGGGACCAGATTGTGTTCGGTATACAGGTGCATCTCAATAAATTAGAATGTCGTGGAAAAGTTCATTTATTTCAGTAATTCAACTCAAATTGTGAAACTCGTGTATTAAATAAATTCAATGCACACAGACTGAAGTAGTTTAAGTCTTTGGTTCTTTTAATTGTGATGATTTTGGCTCACATTTAACAAAAACCCACCAATTCACTATCTCAAAAAATTAGAATATGGTGACATGCCAATCAGCTAATCAACTCAAAACACCTGCAAAGGTTTCCTGAGCCTTCAAAATGGTCTCTCAGTTTGGTTCACTAGGCTACACAATCATGGGGAAGACTGCTGATCTGACAGTTGTCCAGAAGACAATCATTGACACCCTTCACAAGGAGGGTAAGCCACAAACATTCATTGCCAAAGAAGCTGGCTGTTCACAGAGTGCTGTATCCAAGCATGTTAACAGAAAGTTGAGTGGAAGGAAAAAGTGTGGAAGAAAAAGATGCACAACCAACCAAGATAACCGCAGCCTTATGATTGTCAAGCAAAATCAATTCAAGAATTTGGGTGAACTTCACAAGGAATGGACTGAGGCTGGGGTCAAGGCATCAAGAGCCACCACACACAGACATGTCAAGGAATTTGGCTACAGTTGTCGTATTCCTCTTGTTAAGCCACTCCTGAACCACAGACAACGTCAGAGGCATCTTACCTGGGCTAAGGAGAAGAAGAACTGGACTGTTGCCCAGTGGTCCAAAGTCCTCTTTTCAGATGAGAGCAAGTTTTGTATTTCATTTGGAAACCAAGGTCCTAGAGTCTGGAGGAAGGGTGGAGAAGCTCATAGCCCAAGTTGCTTGAAGTCCAGTGTTAAGTTTCCACAGTCTGTGATGATTTGGGGTGCAATGTCATCTGCTGGTGTTGGTCCATTGTGTTTTTTGAAAACCAAAGTCACTGCACCCATTTACCAAGAAATTTTGGAGCACTTCATGCTTCCTTCTGCTGACCAGCTTTTTAAAGATGCTGATTTCATTTTCCAGCAGGATTTGGCACCTGCCCACACTGCCAAAAGCACCAAAAGTTGGTTAAATGACCATGGTGTTGGTGTGCTTGACTGGCCAGCAAACTCACCAGACCTGAACCCCATAGAGAATCTATGGGGTATTGTCAAGAGGAAAATGAGAAACAAGAGACCAAAAAATGCAGATGAGCTGAAGGCCACTGTCAAAGAAACCTGGGCTTCCATCCCACCTCAGCAGTGCCACAAACTGATCACCTCCATGCCACGCCAAATTGTGGCAGTAATTAAAGCAAAATGAGCCCCTACCAAGTATTGAGTACATATACAGTAAATGAACATACTTTCCAGAAGGCCAACAATTCACTAAAAATGTTTTTTTTATTGGTCTTATGATGTATTCTAATTTTTTGAGATAGTGAATTGGTGGGTTTTTGTTAAATGTGAGCCAAAATCATCACAATTAAAAGAACCAAAGACTTAAACTACTTCAGTCTGTGTGCATTGAATTTATTTAATACACGAGTTTCACAATTTGAGTTGAATTACTGAAATAAATGAACTTTTCCACAACATTCTAATTTATTGAGATGCACCTGTATGTGACAAGAAACTCAGAGAGAGACTGTTAAGAGAACCTGAACTTATATTAAACAATTCTGTTAAATTATGCTAATCCAGTGAATTAGCAAGGCATAAGTGCTGAAGTATGATGTTGCCAGCACTTCTGGGGTAGTGTCTCAGAATGCAGAAGTAGACGCCATCTCATTTAGATGCAGTGATCAAAGGATTACAAGAGGCAAAGATAGTGAAGCATTTTACTGCAAACAATGTGGAGACAAACATAAACCCAGACATTTCCCTGCCTTTGGTAAAAGGTGGTTCAAGTGTAAAGGCCAGAATCATTATGCAAAAATTTGTTTTTAAAGGAAAAAAGATGGAAAAAAATATGGAAAAAAGAGTGCATGTAGTGGATGACATAGACTACAGTGATACATTGAGTGATTCATTTTAAGGTCAGGTGGTGTTACATGATGCTGCAGAATGTGCACATGTTAATGATACGGTGGAGTTCGATAAGTGAATTGCACCTCTAGTTGTTAATGGGACAATAGTGCCCTTCAAATTGGACACCGGGGCTAAAGTTAACCTAATTAGTATAAAGGACGTGAAAGCACTTGGAGAGAGACCATGAATTAAAAGACGTGCAGTCCCACTCAAAGCCTACAACGGTCAGCCTATTGAGACACAAGGAGTGTGTAGGCTGAATGTACAAGAAAAGGAAAGATGCAAAACTTGATGTTTGTTGTAGTTCTTAATAGCCATGAGTCTCTGTTAGGAGACAGAGCATGTGAAGAACTTAAGCTGGTCAAGCGGGTTTATCAATTAACAAGGAAAATGTGACCCAACAGATACCTAGAGACAAAGTAACTGACACTGTGCAACAGTTTATGTATATGTAACTGGTGCTGTCCTGCTCTACCAATACCCTGTATTGTGTGTGTGTGTGTGTGTAAAAATGAGACCAGATGCCGGTATACAAATCCAACTTAGCTGGTTTATTGGCCTGGGGAATCTGTGTGGATATATTTCAAAGTTGGTTTTCAATTAATAGGTTGTCCCTTGAATTCATTCCTCTCTGTCTCAAGTTCAACATGGCTGGGTTATTTATGAAATGTATGAAATATATCACAAATATATATATTTGTAAATATTTTTCTCAATTAACAATTTTGACCAAGAAAAATAAAATCACAGAAATAAAGAATTCAAATTGAGTATGAATCCAATTAGAAGGATTAAATTCTCTAAATAGTTTTTTTTCTCCACAGTTTACCAAACAACTATATTCAAGCATGTGAATCAAATTTCTAAAATGGCAGAGTTGCTCCAGTTATGTAGACTGGGCAGTTCCCTAGACATGTGGATGTTAACCCATTTCCCGCTTCCTTTTTCCACATTAAGAACGTGATCTACCACACTGGTGCCGAAACTGAGATCTGGAGGAAGCATGTGCTGTCAGGGAGTCCTCGCTGAAGATCACGATGCCGAGGGAATGATCCGGAAACGTGTCTGCTCCGGATGGCTCCCCGGCCTGAGTCGGGCAATGGGGGTATGTGGTGAGCAGGGTGCGGCCAAGCAGTAAGGATGGACACCTGGTGGAGAATTTTCTCAATCAGCCGGGAGAGAGATAAAGAGGAGCCAGGGCACCAGTTCGAGAGAGAGAGAGAGAGAGAGAGAGAGAGAGACGCACGTGTGTGAGTCGACGTGTTTGTGTGTGTCAGGATTGTGCTGAAAAGCAAACTCTTGGTGTGTGACACTGAAAAGTGGAACAATAAATGTCTTACGTGTGGATGTTAACCCGGCTTCCGCTTCCTCCTTTCCACATTAAGAACGTGATCTACCACAGATGGTTTTCAATTAATAGGTTGTCCCGTGAATTCATTCCTATTACAGGAATGAGAAGGTATAACATGCTGTGCACATGTGGCTAAGGCCGCAGCACGAGAAGGGCAAAATGAGGATGTGTTAAGGGGCCCCACATTATGCTTGATTAAAATCAACTCATGGACAAAATGCTCCACCCACACAACCACACGTTAACCCACTTGAGCATGAAACACATATAAACGCATTTATAAAACATTTATCAAAACCTTACATCTTAAAATATAAATTCAATATAGGAGCGCTTCAACACCGTACCTCTCAGACTCAAGTTCAGCACGGACTGAGTGTGGGTTCATTAAACCAATGTAGAAAGCAAGTGTCTACAGAAAGCGCATCTGGACATCTTTTTCAAAATAGAGTCCCCCAATGAATTAACTCTATGAAATTAATTTGAACATGAATTTCAGTTTAAAAATAAAATAAAATATTTACAAGACAGACTATAAAATATCTCTCACAATATGGTGAAATTAACTTCATATTAAATGCATAAAAAATAAAGAAAAATACAAATAACTTGAAAGGAGTTTTTAATATCTGCAACATACAAATACGACTAAAAATAGATGCTAAGCCAGTTGTACACACCCCTCGGTGAGTTCCAGCACCCCTGTGAGACAGCTTAAAGAAAGAACTGGACAGAATGACACAGTTGGGTGTCATCCAACAGGTAGAACAACCTACAGATTGGGTGAACTCAATTACTTGTGTGAAAAACCCAATGGTGAATTAGGAGTGTGATTTGACCCCAAAGACCTTAATGAGAACATCAAAAGAGAGCATTACCACATCCCCATACATAACGAGCTCAATAGTGAAATGTCAGGTGCTAAGTTTTTTCATAAATTAGATGCCTCTCATGGTTTCTGGCAGATCAGACTGGATTCTGAGAGCAGAAAGTACTGCACATTTAATACAACATTTGGAAGATACTGTTTCCTAAGGCTTCCATTTGGAATCAAGTCAGCACCAGAAATTTTTCATCAAGCAATGGCAACCATTATTGAAGGTCTTGAGGGAGTCCACATATACATTGATAATCTTGTAGTGTGGGGTTCCACACTTCAACAAAACAATCAGAGACTGTTAAAACTCATGGAAAGAATTTGGTTAAATGGGCTAAAGCTGAACAAGAAAAAGTATCAGTTTATGGCAACAGAGATTACCTTATTAGGTGACAAGCTTTCCGCTGAGCGAGTGGAACCAGACTGCGCCAACATTCAGGCCCTCCTTGATATGTCTCCACCTACAGACAAGAAGAGTATTGTGTGCCCTGGGCATGGTAAATTTTTTAGGTAAATTTATCCACAATCTCAGTCAAAACGGCACATATATGATAGTTACTACAAAATTATAAAGCGTTTGTGTGGACTGCCATACATGACCAATAATGGAAAATACTAAAGTAGACACTTGCTACAGAGACTGTCCTTCCTGCATGTAGAACAAAAATCTCCACAGATGCCTCTAAGGATGGATTAGGGGCTGTGCTTCTCCAGGCAGAAGGGGATGACTGGAAACTGGTGATGTATGCTTCTCGATCTGTGACAGAACAGAAAAACGCTATGCTCAAATAGAAAAAGAGACCCTGGGTTTAGTGTTTGGACTGTGATAAATTTCATGGCCATATATATGGGCTGCCTACCTTTACAGCAGAGACTGATCACAAACCATTAATATAAATTATTCAAAAGAACTTGAATAACATGTCACCTCGAATCCAGCATATGATGATGAAGCTGCAACGACATGACATAAACTTAGTTTATACACCTGGGAAATATATCATTTTGGCTGATACTCTGTCTAGAGCACCAGTACCCTCAAATGACAGTGATATAGAAGAGGAAGTGGAAAGACATGCAAGTATGGTTGCTGCATCTTTACCAGTCTCAGATGAGAAGTTAACACGGATAGTAGAAGAAACTGCTAAAGATGTTCTACTGCAGAAGGTGATGGCCAACATTGAGAAAGGGTGGACAATAGGCAAGTGTCCACAGTATTTTCCCATTCGGGCAGAGTTGAGTGTGGTAAATGGCTTGCTGTTGAGACAAAATAGAATTATCATTCCAGGGTAAATGCGCCAAGACATGCTTCGCCAAATACATGAGGGGCACCTGGGCATTGAAAAATGCGAGAGAAGAGTGCGAGGCATGCTGTATACTGGCCATGAATCAACAGGGACATTGAGGAACTGGGCAGTAAGTGTGATAATTGTCTCAGACATAATTACAAGCAAACCAAAGAACCAATGCTGATAACTGGTGTACCTACTCAACCATGGCAAAAAGTAGGAGCCGATCTCTTTAATTTGAATGGTAAGGACTTTTTTATTAATAATAGTTTACTATTCAGATTATCCCGAAATAGCACAGGAAGTGTATTCCCAGTGGGAGGGAGAGATTTTGGGTGCTTCTCAAATGGAAAGCTGCAGCCTAATTATGCTGTCCTTCCTAGACCAGATTTTCTGAGGCTGTAGGCTAGACTTCTCCTCAGCATTCAGCACTAGAATGAGACAGTCTATGGCAAACCATATGCTTAGAACAATGTGAGATTTTACTTTGTTTAGAAAACCCATACTTCAGGAAATGAGAAAAATGTCCTTAATCTAATTATTTGAGCAAAATGTGTTATTCACAAAGCAAGAATCACACAAAAAAGCCTTTATATAATAATTTTGCAACACTGATCTTAGAATTTATATTTAAATCCTTTCAGTAATTAAAAAAAAAATAATAATTCATGTAATTGCTCTTTTTATTAATTTTATTTATTTATTTATTGGTGCTTTGTTTCTTCTAATTTGTTGTATTGTCTAAACTACATGCATTTTGTGTGTGTGTGTGTGTGTGTGTGTGTGTGTGTGTGTGTGTGTGTGTGTGTGTGTGTGTGTGTGTGTGTGTGTATTTTTTTTGAAGCCCTTAAAACATAATATTGTTAATGTTGATGAAGAGTTTAAAGTCATCTGCGACAAAGAAATATCCATTCTGGAAGTTACAACAGCGATTAAAAAACTAAAATTAAATTAGTCCCCCTGGTAGTGATGGCCTAACTGCTGAATTTTTTTTAAGTCTTTCGAGAAGATCTGGCTGAATTCCTTTTAATGGTCTTTAAGGAGTCTATTAATCTGGGTATCTTGCCACCCTCATGACACAAGGCATAATAACTTTAATTCCAAAGCCTGACAAAGACCTGTTATTATTAGATAATTGGCGACTCATCACCTTAATCAATAATGATGGTAGATTATTGTATCCATATTTGTAGAGAGGCTGAAAACAGGATTAGATTCAATTATTGATGAATTACAGTCGGGTTTATAAAAGGAAAACCTATTTGCAATAACATTCGGCTTATATTTGATCTTATAGATTATAGTGAAGTTATTAATGAAAATAGTTTTATCTTATTTATCGACTTTTACAAGGCCTTCAACACAATTGAACATAATTAAAAAAAATTTAGACCCTTGAATTAGAACCATATATAATAAGATTAACAGCTCTGTAAAATTGGCTAATGGAACTTCCCATAGATTTGAAATTAAAAGAGGAATTCGACAGGGCTGTCCATTGCTATTTTTGTTGGTTTCACACGTAATTACCATTCACATTAAAAAAGATGTGTTTTGTGGCATTCTGATAGAGGATAAAAAAAAATGAAGTGCACAAAGTTAGCTGATGACACAACCCTTTTTAAAGAGACTATACAGAAGTTGAGAACGCAACTAATTGTTTGAACTCTTTTTTTGTCGGTATCTGGTCTTTCTCTGAATATTAACAAATGTGAACTAATGGCTCTAGGTTCTTGTTATGTCACAGCTGTATGTAATGTTCCTGTGAAAGAAGTTGTCAGATATCTGGGAATTAAGATATCTAAAAACCAGGAAATTAGAACTGAGCTGAACTTCTCTCCTGTCATCCAATTATTATAATAAAAATAAAATAAAATAAAAAATAAAAAGAATTATTGGCTGTTAAGAGACATCTCCTAAATGGTTGTGTGTTGTTAGTTAAAGCTGAGGGCTTATCTAGATTAGTCTATATGGCACAAGTGCTGGATGTACCACCAACACTCATTAAGATGATAGACTCCAAACTATTTAAATTTATCTAGAAGAACAAACCACATTATATATATATATAAAAAAAGAGATTATTTGTAGTCAAAGATTGAAGGAGGATTTAATGCTTTGGATTTTAAGACTTCAAATAATAAATTTAAATTAAAATGGTTGCAAAATTATTTAAAAAAACAAAAACAAAGTATATGGTAGTACCAAATCTTATATTTCAAACAGTCCACCTACTGAAATATACAATTTGGTACTATATATCATATAATTTACTGAAATGTTATAACAATTATAGAGTTTTTACTGAAATGTGATTTTGAATATTAAAAAGATACCCATAAAATGTGCAAGTTTCCACAAACAGGTATTACTTTCATGGACACTTATGTACAATCATAATTTCTTCCCCCATAAATGTACAATTTGGAATAATAAATATATAAGGGTTAGAAACAAAATATTTTTATGAAAGTTTGTTTAAAAAGGGAATTATTTGGGTTAAGCAATTGATTAAAAATGAGGGTGTTTTATATAGTTATACTGAATTTATTAACATTTATAATTTATCATTTGAACCTAGCCTATAGTTAATGGGATTGCACGCAATTCCCAGGGAAATTTTGAGGTTTTATAATGTGTTAGTACATTTTCATTGGAAACAGCTGAAGAGTTTCCTTTCTGAATTAGGTTGCACGGCAAGGATTTTTCCAGTTATGGATGTAATAATATTTTTTTATGTTCCCTTATGCAAAAAAAAGATATTCTTGCTGTTACAGCTAAATTGAATTTTCTATTTAAAAACAGTTTGATTCAAGTAAAATATGGATGGCACCTCACAAGTATTGTATTATGAATAAAGTGAAGGAGGTTTCATTTAAGATTGTACATCGAGTGTACCCAGTTAAGACACTGGTGGTACAGCGCTTTAAAGTTAATGTGGAAGATAATTGTGTTTTTTGTAAAAGTGCTCCTGATTCTTGTACATAAAAAACAATATATATATATATAGAGAGAGAGAGAGAGAGAGAGAGAGAGAGAGAGAGAGAGAGAATCAACTTTAACCCCCATTATTTCCCCCTCCCCAAACCCACCCTGTCCCTCATCAAATATCCCTGTGGTCAAAGCCTAAATTACACAATGCACACATATAAACTAACAAACAAACAAAAATATTTGACATAATCAAAAATATAAAAATCAACAAACAAAGAGAAAAGAAAGAAATCCACAAAGAACAGAATCCACAATTTTGTCTCTCTCTACGTGGTCCTCACTGAGAGCCTTCCAGAAAGGACAAATACCTGTCCCATTTCTTTCCACGTCCAATCTGCCAAGCCACTTATATGACATCTTTTCAAATGCCGCCACCCTGCCCAATTCGGTGAACCATTCTTGAAATGAGGGAGCGCCAATTGACTTCCATCCATGATTGTCTGCCAATCATTACACTAGTTTGGACCCAGCTTTTAATATATTTGTCACCTACTTTAATAACCGCCCTATCACCCAATATACATAGTCTGGGGCAGAATGAAATTTTAGTATATAAAACCTCACAGATCAAATTCTGGACTCTTACCCAGAATTCTTGAATCTAAGTGCAAAACCACAGAGCATGGGCTATGTCTCCATCCTCAAATCGCCAGCAGGTAGGTGTGTCTTTTAAACCAAGCCTAAACAATCTAGAGGGAGTCCAGTAGAAATGATGCAAAATCTTAAGCTGAATAAGGCATACCCTTGCATCCCTAGACATAGTTTTAGTTTTAACTTTTCCACTCCCCATCCTCCAATACCAAGTTAAAATCTCTTTCCCATGACCTCTTAAGAGCTGTTAAGGCTCCATCACCCAGACTCTGAATCAATGAGGAGTAATACACTGATGCTTCATGCCCCTTTCCAAAGGCTGTGAGCACCATACAGAGAGTGTCTGCAGCTTTAGGTGGCTGTGTACTACCCCCAAAATAGTACAAAGTAGATGGCACAACAGTAAATACCTGACAAATTGAGACCTAGAAATCCCAAATTGCTGCATTATATTTTCAGATGATCTCAAAGCTCCATTATCATAAAGGTCACCAAGTGTAGCAACACCCCTCTCGATCCATTCTTCCCAGCAAAAGGGGTACTTGTTAATACACAATTTGGAGTTCAGCCATATGCTTGAGGAAACATTTATGTAAGTATCAAAACTGAACATACGGGAAACCTTTGTCCATACTGAATGTAAGTGTGAAATAATGGGATGCATTTTTACTACTCTAGGCAGTTTGATAGAAAGACTTTGCAATGGTGAGATTGGGGCAAGGGCCGCTTGTTCAGTATAGTGCCAGGGAGGTACTCTCTCAGGTAGAAGAGACCAATGGGCCAGATGTTTGAGACTAAAAGCACAGTAGTAAAACGAAATTTTGGGGAGGCCTAAACCACCTTTGTCAACTGGTCTATGTAACTTACTGAAATGCAACCGAGGTTGTTTACCATTCCAAATAAAAGACTTATATATTCTATCAAATTGTTTAAAATAAGAAAGAGGAACTTCTAGAGGGAGAGACTGTAGTAGATAATTGAATTTGGGGTGCAATTCATTTTTATAACGTTGACCATCCCTGCCATAGACAAATATACTGTAGCGAAGCCCACCTATCCACATCACACGAGAACCTTTTCATTAATGGGTCAACATTAATTTGAACTAAATCTCTCAAATTTGCTGGAAATAAAATACCTAAATACCTTATGCCTTGCTTAGGCCATTGAAAGGCGCCAGGTTGGAAAGCCATGGCAGGGCAATATGCTGTCAAGAGCTTCTGATTTAGACCAATTCACCTTGTATTCTGAAAATTTGTAGAAAGAATTAACAATTTTATGGAGGCTAGGCATAGATCTACTAGGGTCGGAGACAAATGATAATACTGTATATCATCTGTTTAAAGTAGAAGTTTATGCACCACACCTCCTGCTACAATGCCAGGAATACAATGCCAGGAAAATCATCCTCTTTACTTATTGCGGCTGCTACTGGTTCCAGGGCAAGAGAGAACAATAAAGGGCAGAGAGGACAGCCTTGCCAGGTTCCCCTACCAAGAGAAAAAAATTCTGAAATTAATCCATTAGTTTGCACTGCTGCTAACGGTTGTTTATAAAGTAACTTAATCCACCCAATAAAAGTTTTCCCAAACCTGTACATTTCCAAAATCTTAAAATTATAGTCCCAATCCACCCTATCAAGCACCTTCTCAGTGTCAAGTGAGATGGCAGCAATCAGGGTCTGATCATTCGCTACTGACCACATAATATTTATAAACGTCTAATATTACCAGAAGAACTATGACCATGAATAAAACCCACTTGATCTAAATGTATAATAGACATAATTACTCTGCTTAATCGATTAGCCAGAATTTTAGACAATTTTTTTTTACATCTAACTGGATCAGGGAAATTGGACAATAACTTTTACACTCATTTGTGTCTTTATCTTTTTTAAGAATGAGACTGATCAGGGCATGCGTCATGGATGACGGTAGTTCACCTTTCTTTAATGACTGTGTAAACTTCTAACATAAGTGGAGCCAGTTATATGACATAAGATCTAAAAAATTCTGCTGCAAAACCATATAGCCCTGGTGCCTTACCTGTTGGAAAAGCCTTTAATTACCTCAACAAGCTCCTCCAAAGTAATATCTGAGTCAAGAAAGTGTTTTTGATCACTCATCAATTTAGGGAGTTCCAATGGCTCTATGAAATCGAAAGGGAGTGGAGAGACTGTGATAGTTAGCAAAGATTCCCTTTGGAATCTTAAGCGTCACACTGCCAGAGAGCATGAGGATGTTTTAAGCGAACATGTTAACACAGCAAAAGGTGAGCTAGTAGGCTACACTACCATTCGATAATAAATTAAGAGATAATTAGTAAGGTATCTTGTTGTTTTGCAATCATGTCAGTGCAGCTGCCAGCTAGATGCAGCCCCTGTTCTGCAGGGTTGTTAATGTTAGAGCACCCTCAATTGAATATGTAAGCTTAATAATACTGTACATTGGCAAAGCATATTTCCTTGAATCCTGGCAAACACACACAAAAAATTCCTGCATCAAAACTAATAAACATGTATGATCTTGCGGATCAGGGTGTCCTAATTTGCAGGTAGAGCATTCTGCTTTCATGCCTTCATTGTACAATAGAGCATTTGATTGGTAAAGATTTCTTCTCTTGCACCAAGAGTGTAGATTCCAGGGGGGATGGGGGGGATTTGGGATTATTGACCGTCACACCGCTCCACTTCACTCACATGCTCTGCTGAGGACCAACTGGTTTCTACATAAACACTGACTTCTGTCTTTAACATTTGTTGAAATGCTGGGTCCTGTAGATGCGATGTATTAAAGTGCTATCTATACGGTTTTCTTTTCTCTATATGCAGCAACATCTCTAAACACACCAAAGCATGATCTGAAACTAAAATATTCCCAGCTGAGCAGTCAGTGGCAGATGGAATAAGTGACTTAGATATTTAAATATATATATACAGGTGCATCTCAATAAATTAGAATGTCGTGGAAAAGTTAATTTATTTCAGTAATTCAACTCAAATTGTGAAACTCGTGTATTAAATAAATTCAGTGCACACAGACTGAAGTAGTTTAAGTCTTTGGTTCTTTTAATTGTGATGATTTTGGCTCACATTTAACAAAAACCCACCAATTCACTATCTCAAAAAATTAGAATATGGTGACATGCCAATCAGCTAATCAACTCAAAACACCTGCAAAGGTTTCCTGAGCCTTCAAAATGGTCTCTCAGTTTGGTTCACTAGGCTACACAATCATGGGGAAGACTGCTGATCTGACAGTTGTCCAGAAGACAATCATTGACACCCTTCACAAGGAGGGTAAGCCACAAACATTCATTGCCAAAGATGCTGGCTGTTCACAGAGTGCTGTATCCAAGCATGTTAACAGAAAGTTGAGTGGAAGGAAAAAGTGTGGAAGAAAAAGATGCACAACCAACCGAGAGAACCGCAGCCTTATGAGAATTGTCAAGCAAAATCGATTCAAGAATTTGGGTGAACTTCACAAGGAATGGACTGAGGCTGGGGTCAAGGCATCAAGAGCCACTACACACAGACATGTCAAGGAATTTGGCTACAGTTGTCGTATTCCTCTTGTTAAGCCACTCCTGAACCACAGACAACGTCAGAGGCGTCTTACCTGGGCTAAGGAGAAGAAGAACTGGACTGTTGCCCAGTGGTCCAAAGTCCTCTTTTCAGATGAGAGCAAGTTTTGTATTTCATTTGGAAACCAAGGTCCTAGAGTCTGGAGGAAGGGTGGAGAAGCTCATACCGCAAGTTGCTTGAAGTCCAGTGTTAAGTTTCCACAGTCTGTGATGATTTGGGGTGCAATGTCCATTGTGTTGGTCCATTGTGTTTTTTGAAAACCAAAGTCACTGCACTCGTTTACCAAGAAATTTTGGAGCACTTCATGCTTCCTTCTGCTGAAAGATGCTGATTTCATTTTCCAGCAGGATTTGGCACCTGCCCACACTGCCAAAAGCACCAAAAGTTGGTTAAATGACCATGGTGTTGGTGTGCTTGACTGGCCAGCAAACTCACCAGACCTGAACCCCATAAAGAATCTATGGGGTATTGTCAAGAGGAAAATGAGAAACAAGAGACCAAACAATGCAGATGAGCTGAAGGCCACTGTCAAAGAAACCTGGGCTTCCATACCACCTCAGCAGTGCCACAAACTGATCACCTCCATGCCATGCCGAATTGAGGCAGTAATTAAAGCAAAAGGAGCCCCTACCAAGTATTGAGTACATATACAGTAAATGAACATACTTTCAAGAAGGCCAACAATTCACTAAAAATGTTTTTTTTATTGGTCTTATGATGTATTCTAATTTTTTGAGATAGTGAATTGGTGGGTTTTTGTTAAATGTGAGCCAAAATCATCACAATTAAAAGAACCAAAGACTTAAACTACTTCAGTCTGTGCGCATTGAATTTATTTAATACACAAGTTTCACAATTTGAGTTGAATTACTGAAATAAATGAACTTTTCCACGACATTCTAATTTATTGAGATGCACCTGTATATATATATATATATATATATATATATATATATATATATATATATATATATATATATATATATATTCTAGAGTAAATCTTATGAGCTGATGAAAAAAATGTGTAATCTCTCCCAGATGGATTCAGGAGTCTCCAAATGTCTGTAAGACCAAGATATTTAAATCAAATCAAATCTCTTTTATTGTCAAATAACCATATACACAAGTGCAATAGTGTGTGAAATTCTTGGGTGCAGTTCCGAGCAACATAGCAGTCATGACAGTGATGAGACATATACCAGTTTACAATAAACATCAGATTTACACAACACAATTTAAAATCTAATATACACATAATTACACACAACACAATATAAAAATAATTACATACAATGTACAGTATACAATACACACAATATAGAGTACACATTATACAATAAAAAATAGTATATGTAGTATATATAAATTATACAGCAGGTCGTATTGTACTGTATTGACATTCAGGCTGTCGGTTGATAGTCAGTTGCCAGTGTGTTGTTAAGAGAGAATATAATTTATGACAGTCCAGTGTGAGATAATAAGATTAATAAAGTGCAGTGCAGATGTATATTGATCGTGAGAGATCAAGAGTTCAAAAGTCTGATTGCTTGGGGGAAGAAGCTGTCATGAAGTCGGCTGGTGCGGATCCTGATGCTGCAATACCGCCTGCCTGATGGTAGCAGTGAGAGCAGCCCATGGCTCGGGTGGCTGGAGTCTCTGATGATCCTCCGAGCTTTTTTCACACACTGCCTGGTATATATGTCCTGGAGGGAGGGAAGCTCACCTCCGATGATGTGTCTGGCAGTTTGTACCACACTTTGCAGGGCTTTGCAGTTGTGGGCGGTGCTATTGCCGTACCAGGCGGAGATGCAGCCAGTCAGGATGCTCTCTACAGTGCTGGCGTAGAACAGTGTGAGGATGTGGTGGTTCATTCCAAACTTCCTCAGCCGTCTCAGGAAGAAGAGGCACTGATGAGCCTTCTTCACAACGGCCTCAGTGTGGACCGAACATGTGAGTTCCTCTGTGATGTGGACACCAAGGAACTTGAAGCTGCTGACTCTCTCCACTGGTGCTCCATTGATGGTGATGGGGCTGTGTTCTCTTTCTCTTCTCCTGAAGTCCACCACAAGCTCCTTTGTCTTACTGACGTTGAGGGAGAGGTTGTGCTCCTGACACCAGCACGTCAGAGTGTGCACCTCCTCTCTGTAGGCTGTTTCATCATTGTCAGTGTTCAGACCTACCACTGTTGTACCATCAGCAAACTTAATGATGGCATTGGAGCTATGTGAATACAGGAGTGGGCTGAGAACACAGCCCTGTGGGGCTCCAGTGTTGAGGGTCAGTGATGAGGAGATGTTACTGCCCATTCTAACCACCTGGCATCTGCTTGACAGGAAGTCCAGGATCCAGCTGCACAGCGAGCTGTTTAATCCCAGAGCCCGGAGTGTCACATCAAGCTTGGAGGGCACTATGGTGTTGAATGCTGAGCTGTAGTCTACAAACAGCATTCTCACATAAGTGTTCCTTTTTTCCAGGTGGGACCTGGACCCCGGAGAGCAGTGTGTAGTGTAGATGCAATGGCATCATCAGTGGAGCGGTTGGTGCGGTAAGCAAACTGCAATGGGTCCAGTGAGGGAGGCAGCACAGAGCAAATGTAATCTCTGATTAGTCTCTCAAAGCATTTGCTGATGATGGGGGTCAGAGCAACAGGACGCCAGTCAATTAAGCAAGTGATTTTGGTTTGCTTTGGTACAGGAACAATGGTGGATGTTTTAAAGCATGTGGGGACCACAGACAAGGAGAGGGAAAGGTTGAAATGTCCATAAAAACACCAGCCAGTTGGTTCATGCACACTCTGATGAAGCGGCCCGGAATGCCGTCTGGACCCGCGGCTTTACGGATATTCACCCGTCGGAAGGATTGGGTTACATGTGCTACAGAGACGGAGAGTGAACTAACCTCTGTAGCTTTGGCCGCGAGAGCTCTCTCCACGAGGGCGGTGTTATTTCCCTCAAAACGAGCATAAAAAGTGTTTAGCTCATCCGAGAGAGAGGCAGCAGTGTTCACAGCAGAGATTTTATTCCCTTTAAAGTCTGTGATGATATTAATTCCCTACCACATGATTTTAGATTTGGTGGTGTTAAACTGTCCTTCAATCTTGTTCCTGTACTGGCGTTTTGCTGCTCTGATAGTTTTGTGGAGGGCTTAACTGGCTTGTTTATGCTCCTCCGCATTCACAGAATTAAAAGCAGAGGTCTGTGCATCAAGTGCCACGCGAACATCGCTATTAATCCAAGGTTTCTGGTTGGGGTAGATCTGTATTGTTTTGGTCGGAACAACATCCTCTACGCACTTTCTGATGAAACACGTTACGCTATCAGCGTAAAGCTCGATGTCGTCATCAGAGGCGGACCGGAACATCTCCCAGTCCACATGATCAAAACAGTCTTGTAGCATATAGTCTGATTGGTCCGACCAGCACTGGATCATTCTGAGGGCGGGTGCTTCCTGTTTCAATTTCTGCCTGTAAGCGGGCAGAAGCAGAACGGAAGAGTGGTCCGATTTGCCAAATGGTGGGTGGGGGAGGGATTTATAGCCATCCCGGAAGGGAGAGTAGCAATGGTCCAAAACCCGGTCCCCTCATGTGTTGAAACTGATGTGTTGGTAGTATTTTGGTGCTATTGACTTGAAGTTGACTTTGTTAAAGTCATCAGTCACAATGAACGCAGCCTCAGGGTGCGTGGTTTCCTGCTTGCTTATAATCCCATACAGTTCCTTGAGTGCCTGGTCTGTGTCGGCTTGTGGCGGGATGTACACAGCTGTGATAATGACCGCTGTGAATTCCCTCGGTAGCCAGAATGATTGACACAGGAGCATGAGAAATTCCAGATCAGGAGAGCAGAAAGACTTGATAGAATGTATGTTCCTCTGATCACACCAGGATTTGTTGATCATAAAACATACACCACCACCTCTGCTTTTACCTGAGAGGTCTTTTGTTCTGTCCGCTCGGTGCATGGAGAACCCAGCGGGTTCGATGGCTGAGTCTAGAATCTCTGCAGACATCCAAGTTTCTGTAAGGTAGATAATGCAGCAGTCCCTCGTCTCTCGTTGGAAAGAGATCCGCGCTCTCAGCTCGCAGAGCTTGTTGTCCAGAGACTGAACATTTGCTAGTAGTATACTGGGTAGTGGGGGTCGATTTGCACGACGTCTTACTCTGATGAGAACACCGGCTCTATTTCCCCTTTTCCTTTTCCTGCTACCCAGACAAAGGGCTCCACTGCCGTGTTTGTAAACAGCGGGTCGGCATTGAGGAATTTGAAGTCCAGTTTACGGTGTGCAATTGCAGAACCAATGTCCAAAAGTGTTTGTCTGTCGTAGACAATAAAGCAGACAACATCCAAGACAAAAAACATAAGAATTGTAAACAAAACAAACAAAAAACTACAATGTTGTGTCGGAGCTCGCAACGCAGCAGCCATACTCAGCGCCATCTTGAGTTAACAACATTTACACATCCTCTGTTGTGTCAACATTGCCCTAAAGGTTCTACACACCTATGCATCACTATGATCAAGGACTGGATCCATTAAAAGATTGAAGTCTCCATCAAAAACCATATCATGAAGGATCCCAGCTGCTGGTAACTTTCCCTCAAGATCTATAAAGAAGTTCTGATCATCAGCATTGGGTGCATAGATATTAGCCAAAATAAGATTTTACCCCTGTATTTCAGCCAAAACAATAATGATTCTTCATAAATTATCTTTAATCTGTTTGAGACATTTAAATTGTAAATGCTTAAATATCAGTGTGATGATTCCCCTGCTCTAACTCGAATCAGCACTACAAAACACATGCCCACCCCATGCCCTGCCAAGTTTTTCAGCTTCCTGTGGAGAAAGGTGCGTTTCTTTAAGGAACACTATATAAAAAATGTTATGCTTAAGAAAAGATATAACCTTCCTTCTTTTTATAGGGTGTCCCAGTCCATTAACATTCCACATGGTGAGAAACATTTTACCTATATTAAAGTGTGACATATTGACATGCAAAGAAAAATTGTGTACCCAATGCTAAATTATATAGACCACGATTCAACATTGATGTAACCATAAAATCCTTAATAACCCACAGAACAGAAATAAAATACGCTTTAAATTTGCACATAACAGTCCCAACTGGTGTCCATCCCCCAGAAATCGGATGGCACATGCACGCACGAGACCCTTTGTGTTGAACAAATTCTGAATAAGCCCGTCCAGGAAATTGATCATATCTTGACCTTCCTTTCCCTCTAGGACTCCAACAAAACAAAAATTATTATGTCTGCTTCGATTTTCCATATCCTCTATTTTTTCCAACACCTGATCCATAACAGATTTGGTGGACGCTAGGTTAGTCTGCAGCTCTTTTCTGGCTGCTTCCATAGACTCTATTTGCTTTTCAGCCTCGTCCATCCTTGTGATCAGCGCGGAAAGTTTCACCTCCATAGATGTTATCGCTCGACGTATTTCCGCGAGGCCCTCCATCTCGGTCGAAATTTTCTTTAGTGCTGGATAAATGTTCGCAATATCTTGACCTACATCCTCAGGCGCGCTGTCATTCCCAACCGGAACCCATCTTGCTCGAGAGGCATCAGAAGCATGCAACCAAATAATTTTTAATGTCCCCACAGGCCGATGATTTCAAATTCTTCGACATCCTACACTCCCCACGCAGTTTAACAATCAAAACTAAATCAGTTCTCACAAAGTAATGTTGATTGAAAGGATATTTGTCGCAAAGTATAGCGGTGAACGCCACTAGGCTGCTTCCACTCACATAGCCTCACGCGGCTCTACCCCCTGAGATGTATTGTTATATATACCTCGTGGGACATTTTTTGGCATATATCATCATGACATCACAGCAAATCAGATTTCTGACAGGTGTTGTGAGAAACAGAGTCCTCCCTGAAAATCGGGTTTCCCTCTGATGTCACATCAGTTCCATTGGCTGAGGGACCTATTAAAGGGTACTATATTCACTGCCTGAGTTGAAATCTTTTAAAATCGTTTAATGATGTATGCCAATATAACACTGTAAATACGACATTTAATGAGTTTTAACCCATAAGTTACACATAATAGTATAACTAAAGTTATAGATTGTGAAATTAAAGATGTGTCGTTGTTTGTGTTTTTCAGTTACCCCTAAACTTCAATGACATGCTATCATGATAACATGATGGGTTTTTGCTCATGCATTACAAACGGTTACCCCTATGGGGACTCGATTTACCGGGCGGACTTGCCAGAGACTTAGCAGAGATGGACCACTTCTATTTAAATAAGATTGAGGTATTACCTTCTAGACACTAGTGATGGGAAGATCCGATCATTTTACTGACTTGAATCTTTGAGTCTCGTTAAGCAAAATGAACGAATCTTTATTTAAGTCATTTCGTTCATTTGAGCCGAATTAAATTAAAATGTTACATTTTCAATAGCCAAATCCCCCCAACACGTCTACTTACGCAAACTTTGATTATAGTCCCAATAAGAAAAAATGTATAATGCAGCCAAGGACAAACGATGAAAAACAGAAATGATTAGTTCACCTCTGGAATCTTCTTGTGGGAGTCCTTCCTTCTTTTGTCACTGCATAGCGTATACGGCTGTCACGTGACAAAAGAACGAACGACTCGGACCAGAAGACTCGAGAGTTGAACTAATCATTTCTGTTTCCTGTGTAAGCAATGCATAGCGTATACGGCTGCCACGTGACAAAAGAACGAACGACTCGGCCAAAAGACTCGAGAGGGGAACTAATAATTTCTGTTTCCTGTACAGCGCCTATGCGGTTTTCACGTAACGAACGGAGGTTGCGCGGCCAACACAAAATGAACGAATCACTCTTCAGACTACTCGTTTTTCTGAGTCACATAAAAGATTCATTCAAAATGAACGAATCGTTCATGATCGACCAATCACTACTAGACACTACCCGCATGCTTTTGCTTTCGGTTTGACGTAAAAAAAAAAAAAAAAAAAAAAAAACACAAGTTCGAAGCCACATTTGAAAACATAGCTTATTTATATGATTTGTATGCACACAAATCGGTGCACCATGATCAGGTACGCTTTTCTAAATATTTCGCATGTGAATATTTCACACGCCGTTTCTCAGGAAATGAGCCTAAATGCTTGCTAATACTGTTTGATTTGTTTGATATAACGAATTACTTTGTTATACATATATTGAAGATAAAGCACCCAACACAAGTACTAAAAAATATTGGTACTGTACTTCATTGTTCAAATTTTTTAAACACTTTTATCTTTACACTGCGCGCTGGAGGGCTTAAAAAGTAGCATGATAAAACATGCTTGAACTTGTACGTTCACGCAAACATTCATCTAAAATGTGAACAGTTTAAATATAGACAGATACTTGATGATTATAAAAATAGAATTTTATTGAAATAACCATTAGAAAACGTTCTGTATAAGTGCCTTGATGGTCGTCACACAAAAACCTCCCTGTAACATTCTCGGAACATTATACATTCTTAGTTTATGGGTATATAAAAATAGAACTAAAAGAGATGATCCTAGAACATTAAGATTTAGTTTCCAAAAAAATAAATAAAAAAATAACCAAACGGGAACCATACACTAACATTAGGGGAACGTTTTGTGTTTGTTGATTTTTTTGTTTCTACATTATAATTTGTTGTGTTTCTTTTCACAAGTTCGACTGCCCATATAATCTTTGAGTGATAAAAGGTAAACGTATGTGGCAAAGGAGGGGCTCCAGGACGAGGCTCAATTTGAGCTCTAAATGTACCCCCTAAGGTACTACTTAAAAGGATAGTGCTCCCAAAAATGAAAATTCTCTCATTTCTTTTTTCTGCAGAACATAAATGAAGATTTTCAGAAGAATACTTCAACTCTGTAGGTCCATACAATGCAAGTAAATGGTGACCAGAACTTTGAATCTCCAAAAATCAGCATAAAAGTAATCCATACGACTCCAGAGGTTAAATCCATGTCTTCAAAAGTGATATGATACACTATATTGCCAAAAGTATTCGCTCATCTGCCTTTAGACGCATATGAAATTAAGTGACATCCCATTCTTAATCCATAGGGTTTAATATGACGTCGGCCCACCCTTTGCAGCTATAACAGCTTCAACTCTTCTGGGAAGGCATTCCACAAGGTTTAGGAGTGTGTTTATGGGAATTTTTGACCATTCTTCCAGAAGCGCATTTGTGAGGTCAGACACTGATGTTGGATGAGAAGGCCTTGCTCGCAGTCTTCGCTCTAATTCATCCCAAAGGTGCTCTATCGGGTTGAGGTCAGGACTCTGTGCAGGCCAGTCAAGTTCTTCCACACCAAACTCGCTCATCCATGTCTTTATGGACCTTGCTTTGTGCACTGGTGCGCAGTCATGTTGGAACAGGAAGGGGCCATCCCCAAACTGTTCCCACAAAGTTGGGAGCATGGGATTGTCCAAAATCTCTTGGTATGCTGAAGCATTCAGAGTTCCTTTCACTGGAACTAAGGGGCCAAGCCCAGCTCCTGAAAAACAACCCCACACCATAATCCCCCCTCCACCAAACTTCACAGTTGGCACAATGCAGTCAGACAAGTACCGTTCTCCTGGCAACCGCCAAACCCAGACTCGTCCATCAGATTGCCAGATGGAGAAGCGTGATTCGTCACTCCAGAGAACGCGTCTCCACTGCTCTAGAGTCCAGTGGCGGCGTGCTTTACACCACTGCATCTGACGCTTTGCATTGCACTTGGTGATGTATGGCTTGGATGCAGCTGCTCGGCCATGGAAACCCATTCCATGAAGCTCTCTACGCACTGTTCTTGAGCTAATCTGAAGGCCACATGAATTTTGGAGGTCTGTAGCGATTGACTGCAGAAAGTTGGCGACCTCTGCGCACTATGCGCCTCAGCATCCGCTGACCCTGCTCTGTCATTTTACGTGGCCTACCACTTCGTGGCTGAGTTGCTGTCATTCCCAATCGCTTCCACTTTGTTATAATACCACTGACAGTTGACTGTGGAATATTTAGTAGCGAGGAAATTTCATGACTGGACTTGTTGCACAGGTGGCATCCTAATACAGTACCACGCTGGAATTCACTGAGCTCCTGAGAGTGGCCCATTCTTTCACAAATGTTTGTAGAAGCAGTCTGCATGCCTAGGTGCTTCATTTTATACACCTGTGGCCATGGAAGTGATTGGAACACCTGAATTCAATTATTTGGATGGGTGAGCGAATACTTTCGGCAATATAGTGTATGTGTGGGTGAGGAACAGATCTATATTTAAGTCTTTTTTTACTGTAAACCTGTACTTTCACTTCCACATTCTTCTTCTTTTGTTTTAGGCGATTCGCATTCTTCGTGCATATCGCCATCTCCTGGTCGGGTCTGGTAAAAGATGGAGATTTATGGTAAAAAAAAAAAAAAAAAAAGGACTTAAATATTGATCTGTTTCTTACCCACACTTATCATATCACATCTGTAGACATGGAACTACTGGAGTTGTATGGATTACTTTTATGCTGCCTTTATGTGATTTTGAAGAATGGTGAAGTTTTGGTCACCATTCACTTGCATTGTATGGACCTACAGAGCTGAAATATTCTTCAAAAATCTTAATTTGTGTTCTGCAGAAGAAAGTCATACACATCTAGGATGGCATGAGGGTGAGTAAACGATGAGAGAATTTTCATTTTTAGGTGAACTATCCCTTTAATACTGGATTATTGTGGAGGAAGCCATAGGGCAGGAAGTCTTAAAAAGATTGAGGATGGAGATGGTAGAGTGTCACTAGATTGAGGTGAGTGGCGGTTTATACACTCTGCAGGTTGATTGGCAGATTAGGTGAGCAAGTTCCTCCCGAACTTTAGTTTAAGAACTCCATTTGTTTCCGTAAAGAATGAATGTGCATTCTCTGGAAAAGCCAATCACAATAGTACACAATAGTTTTACCTTTTGTTGCAAAACAAGCAAGTTGAGAAGCAGGTTTTCAACGGTTCGTCATGTTTTATCAAATCAGCATGTGCTGAAACTTGTTTAAAGTTACTGTAAAGGTAAATTTGTCATTCTTTCCAATGTTTACAGGCACTGTAGTTCATTTCTTCTGTTCATGCTGGTAGTTGAAGGTGAGCACTAAAACACTTACAGTATTAACACTAACACTTTTCTTTTTATGTATTTATATTGTTGTTCTTTTCTGTGTTTTAGGATCTTTGCAGGACAAAGTTGAGGGTTATTTTGGAGGATCTGCTGTCTTGCCGTGTTCTTCAAATGAAGATAAGCATACAATTGAAGAGATAGAAGTGCATTGGAGACACAATGAGAGCCTAAACGTGTTTGATATAATTAAGGGTAAAGATTCACTAGTTGGTCAAAAGTCAGAGTATAAGAACAGAGCTGAAACCTTTCCCCAGGAATATGTGAAAGGAAACTTTTCCCTCCGACTCAAGAATCTTACAAGCACTGATGCAGGAAAGTACTCATGCTACATCACAGAGGAATCAGACATTCAGGGAGTTGAGCTTCTCATTAAAGGTATGTAAAATGATTTAATAAAGTGTCTTTGTCATCTTTCATCAATATGCAATAACATGCTCTGCCTCTGAACTGACTTCGCTTTTTGACTGACATCGCCAAGACCGCTTAAGATTTAACCAGCATGGTTACAGCAATGGTTCATGTAGTCCTCCACAATTGCCCACTTTTATTCATTCCAATCAATTCCAGATTGATAAAATCAAGTCTTCTCCTACATTCTTTATTTGTTGCCACACAATTTGTCACATGAAAGTAAAATGTTCTTACATGCTGCTGTATAGCAGCTGTTTTTATGACTGGACACTCATGTTATCAGTAGTTTATTTCCTCAACTTTGTCTTACAGAGAGGCTGGTGAAAGAAAAACGAAACCAAGGAACACAAACAAGTCCAGAGATGTTTGCAACATTAATGCCTTTGTTTTCGATTTCAGTTCTGCTCTGTTTCTGAGGTGTATGATGTAACACGTTGCATTTATCCCAATAGATCGCAACAGTGTGTTTCTGGGAGTCATACATTTATTTTCCATATGTGCATTGTTTTTTAACAGTAACTTATAAACCTGTATGGCCAGACCTACCGTGAGCTCTGAAGTTGTTAATCAGTGGTATATGGTTTTGTTGAGGCCATTAGTACGTGTTATTTCAACTTCAATGTTTAAAAATCGTGCTTATTACAAGAATTGCCAATTAACTATACTACCCATGATCCTGAGGGGGAAAGTGCACTAGAGAAATCACTCCCATGATGCACTGTTAATGACAAGTCAGTCTTTTAACACTCTCAAACTACATATATTTTGACATATCTGAATAGTTTGCTATAAACTTAAAATTTATGTTTTCTATACTTACAATCAACAACTTAAAATTAAAGGTTTTATACATTTCCATAGTTTTTCATGCAATTACATCATTCCTCATGGGATTGTATTTCATTAAAAACACTTACAGTATTTTTGCCTGATTTTTAAATACTTTTTTGTAATGTTGTGAATCACCTCGGAGCTTGTTGGTTTAGTTCATTGTTTAGAACTCATAAGAAGACTGAAAAAAATTGGTGGGCTCTATTACAGTATCTTAACAGATAACTTACAGTACAGTATAGATATACTGTATAGATATATGGTTGGATATTTCCCTGATGTCTTTCATTTGCAGTATTATGTATTGTATTCCGTTTTATTGTTTCTCTAAAGTGGTCATATTTAGTTTTTTTAGTACGTCGCACTATTTTCTTTTATTTCAAAAGACCAAGTAAAATTTGATGGGTTGAGAAAACGTTTAACAACAAACATAAATAATCTCCTTAAAAGAAAAATTTTGGGTTGCTACTACTATTTAATTTACTATTTTTTATGGTCTCCAACCATAGGAAATTTTCCAACTTATTTTCATTTAAACCTTATTTTACTAAGCAAATTGTGTTATCCTTTCATTAGAAGATGCAATAATCTGTTCTTCTGTGCTTTTATACAAAAAATAATTAGCAGTATTTTTCAAAGTTTTTTTTTTTTTAAGCTTAAGTTGCCATGTGAACCATATATTAATTACATTTTTGTTTTAATTTTTATTTATAAACCATTTTTATTACGTATGCATATTAAAAGCAGACGTTGATGAAGTATGTTGTTGAAGATTGTTTTGTATAAAAATATTTTTTTGTTTTTTCAAATCACTGTCAATAATCAATTTCACATTGTGACAACTTTCCCCACTACAGGATTTACATGTGTTAAATGAACTCTGTATCTTAAAGGGATAGTTCACCCAAAAATGAAAATGTACATGGACCAAAAGAGCTGAGATATTCTTCTAAAAATCTATGTTTGTGTTCTGCAGAAGACAGAAAGTTATACACATCTGGGATGGCATAAGGGTGATTAAATGATGAGAGAATTTTCATTTTTGGGTGAACTATCCCTTTAATAACACTGAAAATGTTCAATAGCTGTGTTGTTGTTGTTGTTGTTGTTGTTGTTGTTGTCAAGACTTTAAGAAATGTACCTATATAGAAACTGACTTTTAAACATAGACACACCCTGCGAAATAATCATGGAGTATTTATGAGTATTCAAGGAGTGATAACTTGCCCCATTTTGAAAGTGCAGCCATGCCAATAATGGGTTTACAGTATGAACAATCCAGGACAATATAATATCATCTGTTTAAACATTTGAGACTGGAGTATAGAACTGGTTAATTTATTTAATATAAATAAACTTGTTTTATACTCCAAAAGAAGAGGGCCATGTGTCCTGTCCAATGACACAATTTTTTTTAAAATAATTCTTCACTGTGTTTAAAATAAGCAGTAGCATATTGCACCCAACACCTAGAGCTCCAAACGGGAAATAAAAAAAATAAAAAAAACACCTTTTATATTTTCTGATTTGTTTGGGAATTTCATAGTATATAGCAGTTGATTTGTATTACTAATCATTTAAACATACAGCCACATTTAATACATATGGTGAACTATCCAAAAAAAAGACAACGTTACCTACCTTGAACTCTTCCTGCCTGATCACACTACACACTGCCCGCAGGGAGCCAAGAACAAAAATGCTATTCTCACAGGAATTACTTCCTTATATAGTCTCATATTCAGTATTATAGTCCTGCCCTCAAAACTATAAAACACTGTTTACGTTCCATCTTAGTCAAGTGATTTTGGAAGTGACAATGAGGTGATATTGAGTGTTAGTATTCTTCATATATCTGAAAGATAAAGCAGTTTAAAGGATTTACCTATTGCTCAAAGTGCAGATTACAGTAATATTCATTGGCCACACCAAAGCCCTAAATTGGGCCAGTGCTGTCCTCTAGAGGTCATTAACAGTAACGATACATTATGGTGGGGTGTTCAAGATTTTAAAGCTTTTTACTCACCCCTGTGTTGTTTCAAACCCATATGACTTATTTATTTATTCTATGGAACACAAAAGGAGAATTTTTGAAGAATCGTTATGCAGCTCTCATACAATGACAGTTCATTATGACTTTTCTTTCAAGCTCCAAAAAGGACAAAACACCTTAAAATACACCCACTGGTACACAAATCAAATCACTTTGTCACTCAACCATATACACAAATGCAGCAGTGGGTGAAAGTCTTGGGTGCAGTTTCAAGCAACATAGCAGTCATGACAGTGATACCTCCAATTCAGCATACCTCCTATCAGAAGCTAATTGTCTAAAGGCTTGATATCATTTTCTGGAATTTTCCAAGCTGCTTAAAAGCACAGTTAACTTAGTGTATGTAAACTTCTGACCCACTGGAATTGTGAAATAGTCAATTAAAAGTGAAACAATCTGTCTGTAAACAATTGTTGGAAAAATTACTTGTGTCATGCACAAAGAAGATACGTACGGTCTTGTACGAATCTATAGTTTGCTAATATTAAATCCGTGGAGTAGTTAAAAAATGAGTTTTAATGACTTCAAACTAAGTGTATGTAAACTTCTGACTTCAACAGTATATTATTATAATTATTTATTATATACCTTATTATACATTATTACACTTTGCTCTGGAATTCTCGATTTTGATAGGTCAGTGGCACCATCTAGCAGTGTGATATCTGAGTAACAACTGTACATCAGGGAATTAAAGGAAAAGGCTATTCTGGGTCCAATACAAATTAAGCTCAACTGGCAACATTTGTGGCATAATGTTGATAACCACAAAAAAATAATTTCGTAAATAAATAATCGTCCGTCCTTTTCTTTGAAAAAGCAAAAATCGAGGTTACAGTGAGGCACTTACAATGAAAGTGAATGGGGCCAATTTTTGGAGGGTTTAAAGACAGAAATGTGAAGCTTATAATTTTATAGAAACACTTACATTAATTCTTCTGTTAAAACTCATGTATTATTTTAGCTGTAAAGTTGTATAAATAGCCATTTTTACAGTCAGTTTAGGGTTTGTTTGACAGTACATCGTCATGGCAGTAGAGCTTGAAATTGGCTAGAACTTTATACAGAAAAGGTTAGTAAGCAATTTTATCACACTAAAATCATATTAGGACACATTTTGTTTATGTCTTGTGTCTATAATTTTGAAAAAGTGAGCATTTTAACATTCAAAAATTGGTCCCCTTTCACTTCAGTTGTAAGTGCCTCACTGGAACCAAGATAGTTTTTTTTGTTGTTGTTTTTTAAGAAAATGAGGGGCAAGTCAAAATTATTTTTTGTGGTTATCAATATTATGCTACAGATGATGTTGATTGAGCTTAATTTGTATTGACTTGAATATTCATTTAAGGGTAAAAGACTGTTCATCCGTGTATTGCGTGTCGTCTTTCCTGCTTCTCGGATAACTGTGCGATCTCTACTAAAACCAATGTTTCATGTCCTTTTTTTTTTTTTTTGGCAAGTAATCTTGTAAAAAGATGCTAAATGAGCAGTCAGACGTTCATTAATTACAAATAAACACCAAAAGGTGGATTTCAGCTGTTCAGCAATTTATTACTGAACACAGTGTGGCACGGGACAAGTTTTGATTGTTGAGTGCGGACGGGACTGAAACATCTGCATTGACCTCTTTTTTGTAAGGTTTGAAAGTTCCGGGCAGGAGCAGGACAAAATATGGCATATTTTTGTGGGAGCGGCACAGAATCTTAAGGGTGCTGATCTGAAAAATCTATACCGCACAGACCTCTAGACCAAACAGTGACTAATTTATACCTATATCAAATGTTTCACCTTACATTGATTCAAGTCCAAAGCACATGACCGCTAGCTGCATCCAATCAGCATGATCACATTGGAAATCCATTAGCCCTGAAATCAGCCGAATTACTGACAAGCGCCATCTCTCAAAAATTTTTGCATCATTTAAAATGTTTTCACCTTTCCTTGGCGCTACTGATAGCATGTTGACCGCGCAATTTCTGTGACTTGGGTTCTGGACCCATGAAAACCAGTAAGTAATCACATTATATAAACAATGATAAGCGTGGTCTGTAGGTTGCATTTTTGCTCTAAAATGACATTTTTACTCCATGATGGTTAGGATTGGATGTATGGTCCTATGTGTAGTAGGGTTAATAAAACATGCATTAATGTTTACATTTCTGTACATCATTTACAACTACAACTCGCTTTTGGCACCATCCTGTGGACATTTCACCTCAACACTTGTAGCTTGGACCACTGGGAGCAGTAGTTCAAATTTCGGTAAGCACAGACTGATTTCAGCAACACAACTTTCAACCTCCTGTCACCCAATTCACAATGTAATCAGTCTGCAACTAACCAGTTTTACTGGTCAACCGTTGTTAGCCTCCAACATCATTTTATATACAATGGACCAATGAATGTTCTCAGACTCTCTGGGCTGCAGAAACATATGTATGAATACTCTACATTCTGTCACGGTCCTGTTGCTCTGTCAGTCTGTGTTTTTGTCTGACAGGACCGTGACATTATCTGCCCCTGTCGGTCTTTGTGCGAGTGCACGTTTCGGTTATATTCCCTGCAGTGCGCTCTTCAGTCCATTCTGTTTCATGTCTGGAGTGGGGTGTCTGGGTCACAAACTGTTTTCATGTTGTGCTGAGGGTCGGTCACTTCGATCTTATGTATCGGGTGCGTGTGTGGATGGACTCTCACACAAATGTCTTGTCTCTTTTGTCGCCTGTTGCGTGCATCACGTTGCATTTGCCTCACGATGTACGCTCAGGTTTCGTTTTGTGTGAGAGTATGTGGCACCGTCTTGTTTGTCAATTGGCACGTGTGTATATTGCCTTATTTTCTGGGTGATGTACACTCATGCCATTCGGATGTCTTACGGTCTTGTGAGAACACATGGCTTTGTTATCGTTTCTGTATCGCTGCATGTTTCTCTGTCTTACTATTAATTATGGAATAATTAAATAACAATTAAATAGAATTTAACTCATTAAATTCTATTCTCGGGGCACCACTCTTTGAAAAGAGAAAAATGATAGCAAGTTACTGATTGAGTCTCACAAAACAAAATCTACCCTGTAGGTTGAGTATCTTAATTGTTAATCAAGACAATCAAAAAGGGGAAAAACTAGTTAAATTATTGCTATACAAATCTAATAGTAATCTAGTTACAGTTAGTTTCTAACACCAATAAAATAACAGTACTCTGAGGTAACTTGGGAGTTCTTGATGTGGCAGAGGCTGGCTTCAACAATATTCAAACAAAAACAAACAGGAGTACTTATAATATAACAAGATTTATAATAATCAAGCAGTAGTGAACACAGCCAATACTATCCAAATATAATCCAAAAAGAAATCAAGGAAATCCTAAACTAACAGTGGAGCTATATGCTAGTGTGTGTGTGTGTGTGTGTGTGTGTCCAGATGTGGTAACAAGGAATCAAAATGGAGGATCAGGTTCAAAATGGAGGGTTTGATCCAAATCGGAGCTGATATCACGTGAGGGTGGAAATGAGCGGACACACAAAGGAACTGACGAAACAGTCGAACACAAATTGCGGCGCCGCTCACTCAATGAATATCAGTGAGAGAGTGAGAGAGAGAGGAAAAGTGCATGCAGTTTAATTAAGGGTAACCGCTCGTAACAGCGGGACTGAATTACTAGTTCAGATCGCTCAAAACTAATGTAACCCCAAAAGAAAACTAAATACAAATCTCCCAACTCGAAACAGCGAGCAGAGTTTAACATACAAATATACTCAAAACATCAGCATTTAGAATCAAAAATACGATTTAGTTTCACAAGAAAAAAAAAAAAAAAGTTTCTAAATTAAATCTGCCCAGATATCAAGCCTTACTTGGGAAATCCTGTATGATTTCAGTAGGGTTGTCCATTAGAATTCCTGTTGCATTGAGCAGTCAGGAGAAACGGTCTGGATGGTCCCTTGTCTTACGCTCGTCAGCGAAAAGACGCGTCTCTGCTTTATTTTTCGGATCCAGCAATGGAGAATGCAGTCAACGTTGAATGAAGAGGGAGAAGGGAAACTGGTCGCCTTTCCGTTTTTCAAAATAAATTCACTGTTGCTTTACAGTGAAACTGAACCGGTTGTTATAAGTATACTATAAGACTTGAACAAAGCTAAGTTAATCTTACTCTACCGTGGCCAAATGGTGAGGTTAGAAAAATGTGGTTTCTTTGTTCTCAGTCCAAAACGGAGGGAAAACTCTTTCAGTACGTGCACAGTACAGATGTCCCTTAACAGCCAGGCAGAGTTTAGCACAGAGAGGCTGAACTTCATCTGTCCGCTGGTTTTATTGACAAGATGACGTCATCGGTCGTAGGCCGCTTTCAACCAATGGCGTTTGTGACTGGGTCCATGGGCGGGACTTCGCATCCAGTTGTGAATTTGAGAAGGATCCTGGGAAACTGAGTTCAATGTCTCTCCTTTGATTATAGAACAAAGGGCCATGCGGTCTCTGCTGCCATTTTGAGTGGGCCAAGGCCCTACACACTCCAAATCGGCAGGCAAATAGAGGTAGTCGTTAAGCAAGCGGTATAATCCATTAAACAAAACAGACAGTCCAACAAGGCAAACAAAACAAAGTAGTATCCAAAAGGCAGTAAATCCAGGAAAACAGACAATGGTCATAACATGAAAACAATCAAAGGAAAAATGCTTGGTAAGGCAGGGTAAACTGGCAATACTTCACAAAGTCAAAATGGAACAGCATGGTATTTATAGTTCAAACAGGAAGTCACCAAAGAAGAAATGGTACAGAGTTAGTATTCAGGAGAGGGTTCCCTCTTGTGGTTGGTAGGAGGGGTAACAACCTGGGATGTTACAGGCCTCTGTCAGACACGATGTCCTCTGGTATTCCATAAACCTTAAAGACTTGGTGGAACAAAGCAAGTAAACCCTTGAGAGGGACAAGTCTACATGATTTAGAAAATCGATCCATTACCAGAATGGTAGTGTTACCATGGGAGTTTGGCAGGTCTTTGACGAAGTTGATGGACAAGTGGAACCATGGTCTTTGTGGTATTGGCAGTGGTTGAAGCAATCCCGTGGGCAGTTCTCTGGGGGTCTTGGATTGGGCACACACCTGACAAGACTTTACATAGTTACATCATGAATCAAAGTTAGCCACTAGAAGGAATTACGCACAAGGGTAACATTTCTTTGGATGCAAGGATGTCCAGTGCTCAAGGATGTAGAGCTTGGGGTACGTAGTGCTTGGTCGGGGGGCAGTTAGGAGGTGACGATTCATGCTGTTGTGCTCATTGTATCTCCTCCATGATGCCCCAACTAATCGGTGCTATGATGACAGATGGTGGCAGAATAGACCCAGGGTGAGGTTGGAGGTAGGGTGGATCATGTCTGAGTGAAAGTGCATCTGCCTTGCTGTTCTTGCTGCCATGGCGGTAAGTGACGGTATAATTGAATCTGGTGAAAAACAATGACCAACGGGCTTGACATGGGTTCAATCTCTTGGATGCCTTGATATATTCAAGATTTTGTGATCGGTGATAACCTGGAAAGGGTGGACTTCCCCCTTTAACCAGTGACGCCATTCTTCGAGGGCTGCTTTCATGGAAAGTAATTCCTTATTTCCCACATCATAGTTACATTCTGCAGAGTTACATTTTCTGGAGAAAAAGGCACAAAGGTAAAGCTTGCCTGGTGTTCCGTGACGTTGTGACAGGACCGCTCCAATCCCGCAATCTGAAGTCTACCTCAACGACGAAGGGAAGATTGGGATCAGGATGTTTCAGTATCGGAGCGGTCGTGAAGCTTGACTTGAGGGAGATGAAGGCCTGGTATGCGGCATCGTTCCAAGGCAATTTGTTGGGCTTTCCCTTGAGCAACGACGTGAGTGGGGCCGCAATGATGCTGTAATTCCTAATGAAATGGCGATAGAAGTTGGCGAAGCCCAGAAACTGCTGTAGTTCCTTGATTTTTGAAGGTCGAGGCCATTCGGTGACTGTTGTTATTTTAGAGACATCCATTTCTACACCTTGATGGCTGATATTGTAGCCTAGGAAAGTGGTATGGGAGGTATGGAACAAATTTTTCTGCCTTGACAAATAGTTGGTGTTCCTAAAGACGTGATAGAACTGTTTTGACCTGCTGGATGTGTTGTTCCATGTTTTGTGAGTAGATTAGGATGTCATCAACATAAGGCACCACACAATGATTCAGTAAGTCTCTGAATATCTCATTGATAAAAGACTGAAAAACCGAGGGGGCGTTAGCAAGTCCATATGGCATGACCAAATATTCATAGTGCCCCCTGGTGGTGATGAAAGCAGTTTTCCACTCATTCCCTTCTCAGATCATGAAAAGGTTATAAGCACTTCTCAGATCAAGATTGGTATAGATCTTTGCCTCACGGAGTTGTTCAAGGGCTGAGTGGATAAGCGGTAATGGGTAACGGTACTTTATGAAGACAGAGTTCAGGCCTCGGTAGTCAATACAGGGATGTAGACCTCCATCCTTCTCTACAAAAAAAGAACCCTGCAGCAGCTGGGGAGGTAGAGGGATGGATGTAACCGGAGGCAAGGGCTTCCTCAATGTAATTCTCCATGGCGAGGGTCTCGGAGCATGACAATGCATTTGCCTTGCTTCTCGGTGGGGCTGTATTGTACAGAAGTTCAATGGTGCAGTCCCATGGATGAGGAGGAGGAAGTTGTGTAGCTTTGATTTTGCTAAACACCTCACTGAACTCTGCATACTCCTTGGGGGAAATCGCAGGCTCTTTCTGTGATTCTGGGCTCTCATTACTGGTGATAAGGCATGGAAACAGCAAAATGGAGACAATGTTTGTGACAAACTTGACCACTGCATGAGCTCACCTTGGTTCCAAGATATTGATGGGTCATGGATGGCCAGCCAGGGATGACCCAGGATAAGAGCATGCTTGGGTGAGTTGATGACATATAGTGAGATTTCTTTCTACATGAAAGTCCAACCTTGATGGTTATCAGAACAGTCTGTTGGGTTATGTCAGTACCAATAGGAGTGTTGTCAACAGTGGTGATGTTAATCGTTGGGGAGCATTGAATGGTGGGTATGTTGAGATCTTGTACAATCTCCTGATTAATGAGATTAACAGCAGCACCAGAATCCACTATTGCTGTAACACTCTTTACATGATCACTAATGGAGACTTCTACAGGTAACAGAAAATTGTGAAACGTGTGATACAGTGTTCATTGTACTCACATTTTGCCTTGACTCAGGAGAACGATTTCTTGTATGGGCATGCAGCGTTGAGATGACCTGGTGAGCCACAATAAAAGCAAAGGTTTTCGTTGCGTCGACATCGGCATTCCTCCATGGAAACGCGAGTGTAAGCAACTTGCATGGGTTCGGGTGATACAGTGGATGCCTGGGCATGTTCTGAGACTGTAGAATTCGATGTGAAGGGAAACTGAGGCCATGAAGCATGTTATCAATCTTGATGGCCATAGTTATGTATTCAGAAAGATTTGTACCTTCACCCTTGCAGGTCAGTTTTGTCCTGAATTTCAGGTTAAGCCCTTCATGGAAAACAGTCTTCAGAGCGACATCATTCCACCCACTCTGAGCCACAAGTGTCTTGAACAGAACTGCATAATCCACTGCTGATCGATGACCCTGGCATTGATGAAGTAGCTGAACAGATATACACTATATTGCCAAAAGTATTCGCTCATCTGCCTTTAGATGCATATGAACTTAAGTGACATCCCATTCTTAATCCATAGGGTTTAATATGACGTCAGCCCACCCTTTGCAGCTATAACAGCTTCAACTCTTCTGGAAAGGCTTTCCACAAGGTTTAGGAGTGTGTTTATGGGAATTTTTGACCATTCTTCCAGAAGCGCATTTGTGAGGTCAGACACTGATTTCGGACGAGAAGGCCTGGCTCGCAGTCTTCGCTCTAATTCATCCCAAAGGTGCTCTATCGGGTTGAGGTCAGGACTCTGTGCAGGCCAGTCAAGTTCTTCCACACCAAACTCGCTCATCCATGTCTTTATGGACCTTGCTTTGTGCACTGGTGCGCAGTCATGTTGGAACAGGAAGGGGCCATCCCCAAACTGTTCCCATAAAGTTGGGAGCATGGAATTGTCCAAAATCTCTTGGTATGCTGAAGCATTCAGAGTTCCTTTCACTGGAACTAAGGGGCCAAGCCCAGCTCCTGAAAAACAACCCCACACCATAATCCCCCTCCACCAAACTTCACAGTTGGCACAATGCAGTCAGACAAGTACCGTTCTCCTGGCAACCGCCAAACCCAGACTCGTCCATCAGATTGCCAGATGGAGAAGCATGATTCGTCACTCCAGAGAACGCGTCTCCACTGCTCTAGAGTCCAGTGGCAGCGTGCTTTACACCACTGCATCCGACGCTTTGCATTGCACTTGGTGATGTATGGCTTGGATGCAGCTGCTCGGCCATGGAAACCCATTCCATGAAGCTCTCTACGCACTCTTCTTGAGCTAATCTGAAGGCCACATGAACTTTGGAGGTCTGTAGCGATTGACTCTGCAGAAAGTTGGCGACCTCTGCGCACTATGCGCCTCAGCATCCGCTGACCCTGCTCTGTCATTTTACGTGGCCTACCACTTCGTGGCTGAGTTGTTGTCATTCCCAATCGCTTCCACTTTGTTATAATACCACTGTCAGTTGACTGTGGAATATTTAGTAGCGAGGAAATTTCACGACTGGACTTGTTGCACAGGTGGCATCCTATCACAGTACCACGCTGGAATTCACTGAGCTCCTGAGAGCGGCCCATTCTTTCACAAATGTTTGTAGAAGCAGTCTGCATGCCTAGGTGCTTCATTTTATACACCTGTGGCCATGGAAATGATTGGAACACCTGAATTCAATTATTTGGATGGGTGAGCGAATACTTTTGGCAATATAGTGTATCTTGGCCGCCTGCTGGCTACTCGAAGACTTTGTGGATTTGTTGAACGAAGTAATCAAATGAAACCTGGATTTGAGTATCTTTATCCCAAACAGCGGCGGCCCAATCAAGAGCTTTGCCGGTAAGCAGTGACAAAAAAAAAACAAAAAAAAAAAAAAAAAAAAAAAAAAAAAAACACACATTTCCTGGCATCTTGATCAAATGATTCAGGCTGATTTGAGAAAAATACCTTGCATTGTTGTAAAAAACCCCAGCATTTTTCAGCAGAACCATCAAACTTATCAGGTAGAGCAAAGCTTACCGGTTTAGCATGGGGAGCTGGCAGTGAGTGAATGTATTGTCAAACATTCGTTGGCAGCTCGTAGGTTGTTCAGCTGGTCTTGGTAACCCCTTAATACCTCGCACTGGTGCGCGAATGCGGCCTGGAGCTGTGAAACTTCCGCTGGATCCATGAAGTATTCTGTAATGAACTGGCCATGGAGACAGTGTTAGGATCCATGTGCTGGAAGTTTATTATGAACACAAGCAAACAATCCAAATTGGCAGGCAAATAGAGGTAGTCATTAAGCAAGCAGTATAATCCAGTAAACCAAAAAGACAGTCCAACAAGGCAAACAAAACAAAGGGGTATCCAAATGGCAGTAAATCCAGGAAAACAGGCAATGGTCATAACATGAAAACAATCAGCAAAGGCAATGGAAAATCACTAGGTAAGGCAGGGTAAACTGGCAATATGTTGCAAAGTCAGAATGGAACAGCATGGTATTTATATAGTTTAAACAGGAAGTCACCAAAGAAGAAACGGTACAGAGTTAGTATTGGGGAGAGGGCTCCCTCTGGTGGTTGGTAGGAGGGGTAACAACCTCGGATGTTACACTCACCTGCCCTGTCTCGTTAACCTGTTGATTTCTATCCTTATTTTAGTCTCCTCGTGTGTGCTGTCCAGTGCCAGTTCGTCTTGTTTCCTGTCATGCTTGTATCCAGTTGGTCTTGTTTTTTTGTTTTGTTTTGTTTTTTTTGTTGTTGTTTTTTAGTAAAAATGAATTTCAGGCTCAACTTGTGCTATTGTTGGCTGTCATAACAACTCAAAGTAGTAAATGATATCAACGTAACTAACCTCAGACCATCACTTCATGACATCTACATACTCAGGTGAGGCACTTTCAATAAAAAACAGTCATCTCGACTCTGTAAAGTATCGGCACTATATAGCCACATGTTTTTTGACAATTTTTACAAATGCAATACCTTAAAGCTACACTATGTAACTTTTGGCCTTCTAGTGGTTAAAAAATAAAACTGCATGCGTCTTGCGGAAGAACATTGTTTTGGTTGTGGTTTGGCTGTGCTCCTCTGCACGGATGAATGTGGTTCGAGGCATACACTGGATACAGGATATCTGATCAGAGCGAATGGACAAATAAATAACGAAAGAAAGGAAAAGACAGATATCCAAAAACATGTCAAATGGCACATATCTTATGTTGTTTTTTGTTTTGTTTTTTTAATCCCCTTTTTCTCCCCAATTTGGAATGCCCAATTCCCACTACTTAGTAGGTCCTCGTGGTGGTGCGGTTACTCAGCTTAATCCGGGTGGCGGAGGACAAGTCTCAGTTGCCTCTGCTTCTGAGACCATCAATCAGCGCATCTTATCATGTGGCTCGCTGTGCATGACACCACGGAGACTCACAGCATGTGGAGGCTCATGATACTCTCCGCAGTCCATGCACAACTTACCACATGCCCCACTGTGAGCGAGAACCACGAATCGCGACCACAAGGAGGTTACCCAATGTGACTCTACCCTCCCTAGCAACCGGGCCAATTCGGTTGCTTAGGAGACCTGGCAGGAGTCACTCAGCACACCTTGGATTCGAACTCGCGACTCCAGGGGTGGTAGTCAGCGTCAATACTCGCTGAGCTACCCAGGCCCCCACTGTTTACATTTTTAACAAAACTGCACGAAATATAGGGTACAACGGGGCTAAAGGCTCCGCGGTGTAAAAGGCTCCATTGGATTTATTTTTTCTCAAAACACTAAATAGCAACAAAAACTACCACAGCACTTTACTAAACATCTGTTTTTCACTATGAACTGCAAAATTGTCCTATTCTATGAGGTCAATGTGTGTAATGTCTAAAGGTTGATTTTGAGGCAATTTGATCTAATTCATCTTATTTTTTAAAATGTTGCAAATTTCTTTTGAGACAAAATACTTATTTATCATTTTCAGTATTGTTTAAGGTCATTAAATCAATATTTTTTCAATAACTGTCCAATAAGTGAAAGGATAATATTTGGGGTAAAAAGCTCCCCCGTGGCAGGAGCTAAAGCCTCCTATTAAACACATTGTTTTGTTTTTGTTTTTAAAGTGGGGTGAATAGATTTGCTATGAAGAATGTTCAAAGTGGGCTCACATTTATCCAATCATAATAGATATTAGTTTGTTTATAGAATACTTGAGATGTAATAAAATGCCAAATGTGTTTGAAATTAACAGGTTATTTTGAGTAAGCATCATCTTAATTTGTTACTCAAAAAAGCATCTTGCTGTCTCAAAATTATCTGCATTAGTTGACAAATTGTGCCCTGTAACTATTGCCCCAGTATCTACACGATATCACTTTAAAACCCATAGGGGCCTTTTACCCCAAGTGAGGGAGCCTTTTACCTCAAGTGTGGGGTAAAAGGCACCGTCACCACCTTTTTATTTTTTTTTTTACTGAATTTTAATTGAAACAACCTTCCGTACAAATTATGTTGCTCCATCAATAATTATAATTAAAAATAATAATAATTATATATATATAATTTTTTTTTTTTTTAAGGGGTGCCTCTAGCCCTGTTATACACTACACATTCAAGCATGTTGTAGTCATTTTAATTTTTAACCCCACCACCAGTCAGAGTGCAAAGAGTACATTTGTTTTTCTTTTCACAGGTGCTTAGTTGATTGCATCATTGCTTTCACATGGGTTACTACACATATTAAAGATTAACGGCACAAAGTGTGATTCTTCAACTAGAAGATAAAGTCCCTTTAGTTAATAATTTACCTTTGTGGTCGCCGTGCAGCGACATATACAGTAACTAAAAAAAGTGTTTTGCATAATTTATTGTATTGTGTATTTTGTACAGCTAGATCACTGTATTGCAGCATCCAGGGTCACAACCATTTGAGTTTGGAAGGAATTTGAAATGGTGAAAAAAAAAAAAAAGAAATCTGTTTACAATTTGTTATTTTTTTGTTTTTGCAATAGACTAAAACATGTCAGTGTAGTTCAAATGCATGAATGAATCAAAGTGCTTTATGTTTTGGAAGTACACCAGCAGCAACAACAGGTTTACAGTACGAACAGTCCAGATCAATATATCAACAACTCGTTCAACTTCAGAGACCGGACACCTAAAATAGAACTGGCAAAACTAAATGCCAAAGAAACCAAGCTGAAGATTGTGTACTCTCAGTATGAATGGTAAAGGCACATGAGATCGATGCAACCCAAACAACACACATGTCCTGGTACCAACTGACTAACTCCTGCACAATTTAACAAAATATAATAATATTGTTACAGAACACCCAAAATCGAATGCAGCACACATCACAAACAAATTGGCAAAAGGAGTCTAGCTGTAATTATTCTTGAGAAAAAGTGCACCACACTACAAAATCATTTAGCCTACAATTACAAAGACATTCATACTGTTAATAGAACAATAATACAACTATATATATTACAGTTGATACAAAGAATCAAAGGATGAGAGGAAATTGTTTCTTTGGAAATAGAGTAGGCCTATAAAGCAGTTGATTTATATTACCAGACATTTTGAAATACACAGTCACATAAATGCACATTTAATCAAAGAGAATGTTCTGAATGCTTACTTATTGTTTATAGTAAAATTAAAACGCACAGATGAAACACATCATTCTTTCATAATAATTAAACTTTCAAAAAGGCAATGACCTACCTGCCTGGAATCCGTTCAGCTCTGTTACATGGCAAAAACTTTAACAGAGCAAAACTGAATCATTCCACACTGCCTGTAGTCTCTCTCTCTCTCTCTCTCTCTCTCTCTCTCTCTCTCTCTCTCTCTCTCTCTCTCTCTCTATATATATATATATATATATATACACACATACACACACACAGTGCATCCGGAAAGTATTCACAGCGCTTCACTTTTTCCACATTTTGTTATGTTACAGCCTTTTTCCAAAATGGATTAAACTAATAATTTTCCTCAAAATTCTACAAACAATACCCCATAATGACAGTGTGAAAGAAGTTTGTTTGAAATCTTTGCAAATTTATTACAAATAAAAAATGAAAAAAATCACATGTACATAAGTATTCACAGCCTTTGCTCAATACTTTGTTGAAGCACCTTTGGCACCAATTACAGCCTCAAGTCTTTTTGAGTATGATGCTACAGCTTGGCATACCTATTTTTGGGCAGTTTCTCCCATTCTTCTTTGCAGGACCTCTCAAGCTCCATCAGGTTGGATGGGGAGCATCAGTGCGCAGCCATTTTCAGATCTCTCCAGAGATGTTCAATTGGGTTCAAGTCTGGGCTCTGGCTGGGCCACTCAAGGACATTCACAGAGTGAATGAATTTATCACACATTATACATTTGCACATATACAGTGAAGTTCTTTTTTTCACATATCCCAGCTAAGCTGGGGTCAGAGTGCAGGGTCAGCCATGATATGGCACCCCTGGAGTAGATAGGGTCAAGGGCCTTGCTCAAGGGCCCAACAGTGGCATCTTGGTGGTGCTGGGGCTTGAACCCCCCAACCTTCTGATCAGTAACCCAGAGCCTTAACCGCTGAGCCACCACTCCCCACTGTCCATGGTATTGGCCAGGTGATGAGTGGTGCCTGGTTACCTCCAGACATGATGCTTGCCATTCAGGCCAAAGAGTTCAATCTTTGTTTCTCATGGTCTGAGAGTCCTTCAGGTGCCTTTTGGCAAACTCCAGGCGGGATGTCATGTGCATTTTACTGAGGAGTGGCTTCCGTCTGGCCACTCTACCATACAGGCCTGATTGGTGGAGTGCTGCAGAGATGGTTGTTCTTCTGGAAGTTTCTCCTCTCTCCATAGAGAAATGCTGGAGCTCTGTCAGAGTGACCATCGGGTTCTTGGTCACCTCCCTGACTAAGGCCCTTCTCCTCCGATCGCTCAGTTTGGCCAGGCGGCCAGCTCTAGGAAGAGTCCTAGTGGTTCCAAACTTCTTCCATTTATGGATGATGGAGGCCACTCTGCACATTGGGACCTTCAATGCTGCAGAAATTTTTCTGTACCCTTCCCCAGATCTGTGCCTCGATACAATCCTGTCTCGGATGTCTACAGACAATTCCTTGGACTTCATGGCTTGGTTTGTGCTCTGGCATGCACCGTTAACTGTTGGACCTTATATAGACAGGTGTGTGCTTTTCCAAATCATGTCCAATCAACTGAATTTACCAGGATTATCAAGGATGATCAGTGGAAACAGGATGCACCTGAGCTCAATTTTGAGTGTCATGGCAAAGGCTGTGAATACTTATGTACATGTGATTTTTATCGTTTTTTATTTTTAATAAATTTGCAAAGATTTCAAACAAACTTCTTTCACTTTGTCATTATGGGGTATTGTTTGTAGAATTTTGAGGAAAATAATGAATTTAATCCATTTTGGAATAAGGCTGTAACATAAAAAAATGTGAAGCGCTGTGAATACTTTCCATATATTTTCTCCCCAATTTGGAATGGCAAATTCCCAATGCGCTGTAAGTTCTTGTGGTGGCGTAGTGACTCGCCTCAATCCGGGTGGTGGAGGATGAACCTCAGTTGCCTCCAAGTCTGAGACCATCAATCTGCACATCTTATCACGTGGCTTGTTAAGCGTGTTACTGCGGAGACATAGCGTGTGTGGAGGCTTCACACTATTCTCCGGGGCATCCACCCTCAACTCACCACACGCCCCACCGAGAGTGAACCACATTATAGCAACCATGAGGAGGTCACTCCATGTGACTCAACCCTCCCTAGCAACTGGGCCAATTTGGTTGCTTAGGAGACCTGGCTGGAGTCACTCAGCACACCCTGGATTCGAACTCAAGACTCCAGGTGTGGTAGTCAGCGTAAATACTCGCTGAGCTACCAGGCACCCTTGTTTGGTATATTTTAAATCTTCTAAAGCCATACTTAGTTTTCCACTGATGATCTTCCCCTCTGTCCGAGCTTTCAAATCAAATATGGCGCCAGTGGTGCAATTTGGACATCATATGACATCAAACATCATTGGTTTTGTGACCAAATGTCATTGATGTCAAACCTGACATAACATAACCAATGGCGCCATATTTGATTCGAGAGCTACAGTGGAGGGAATGATTTCAACTGAAAAGTCAGTGGGCATTACCATGAAGTTTGGTAATTTCGTGCAAGTATTCGCAAAGTCTTAAGCCTTGTTTATACTAATATACTAATATACTTGATGCTTCTGCTGGTTCTCACGGGCACAAACATGGTTATATGGACTACTTTTATAGTACTTGTATATTGCTTTTTGTCATTTATGGAGCTTGACATTGCTTGGTCACCACAGGTGAAATGTGAGAAGATAATCTTGTTGCTGCCCAGGTTTAGGTCCAGAAACATCTTCTGGAGGAACTTGTAACCCGCCAGGTGTCTCTCTGTAGACATGAAAGTTGGTAGAGAAGATAAGCAAGAAATGCAACAGTTCAATCGATAGTAGGGAAAGCCAATATTAATGATTTCAAAGTGCTTCCGTATGATACAATGATACTGTGATGACCGACATGTACTCATAGGATGGAAAATGATCACCTCAACTGTCATGGAAAAAAACTGAATGCAGTACAAGTGAATGCATTTTTGAAAGGAAGAAAAATATATAAAGTATCTTAAGGCAAACTTCACAATGCTGTACTAGTCTTAATAGCACACACATACAGATATATATATATATATATATATATATATATATATATATATATATATATATATATATATATATATATGCTTAATGCAGTTTATAAGTGTACCACATGATGTCACTGTAAACTTTAGTTGAATCTGGAAAGACATTGAATGTCCAGGTGTAAAATTTGTGAAAATCTGTCTTTGCAAGTCTGTCTGTCTAGTGATTTTTATGCAAATAGCTCCATAGACTCTCAATTAAATTACTATAAAGTTTCTGGTTTATATAAAAACCTCTCTGATAAATATAACCGCAATGTAAAATCCTGTTTTATGCTCAAAACAAATCTAAATGTGAAGCTTTACCAGAAAAAAAAAGCCCTAACTATACAAGGACCCATAAAAAGTCATAGATACAGCTCTTCATAGTAATGGTAAGGATATGTTTGATAGTTATAACTCACAGACTGGGCAAACTCCTTTCATCTGAAGAATTCTCAGTTTAATTGCGATGACTCAGAGGTGTTTATGTGCCTCTCTTGCATCTTTTGAATTACAGCCAGCCAGAGTAACAAATAGATGTTCTCTTCACTCCATAGATTGTTAGCCTATATCACACTGTAAAAACAAGTAGATTTGTACCTTTTCTAAAGAAAGTTAATGGGGCTTGTCTGTGAACAAGTTACCTACACAATTCTAGGGTGTTGTAGGTAGTTGTCAAGGTGTTGCTATGTGGTCTGAGCGGGTGCTATGTGGTTTCTTGCTATTTCAATCCAAAAGAGCCCACCTCAAGACTTTATGATATTTTGGTAAATCTAGTTTGAATTTACTACTTTCTACATACGTAAGTACCTCATTGACTATAAGATTAGAATTGCAAAACATTTGCCCCATAAACTGCAATAAATGCAGATTTTAAATGAAAAGATGAGATAATGAATGCAAATCTTTGATTAAGGAAATGTGTGTACAGCTTGCACAATGGGTCAGGAGAATCTGCAACACCTTCAATGACCATTAAGTTGCCTTGGAAAATGCAGCAGGTTGCTATTCGCATCACCATGGAAACCTCATGGCTGGAATGTTTATTCAGCTCTCTCAGGATCAAGGTGTTAGAAGAAAATCGCTGTACATACTAAAAATAAGCAAGGAAATTGAGTTTATGCATCAGCAAGTCAAAACAACTGATTTGTAGGTAGATTATGGAACATCATGGAAATCAATGAGTTGTGATATAGAGACTAGGACATGAATATGTCTTTAATCTAAATTAAGTGTTCATATATAGATATATTTGTATAATGACACATACAGTGGGGTTTAAAAGTCTACATTGAAAATCTAGGATTCATAATATAATTTAATCCAAGAAATTATAACATTTATTTAGGATTTTGAACAACTAAGAAACTTAATTATTATTATCTTTGAAACATTCTCAAATCATGCGGGCGTAACATGGATCATCAGGTTTAGTGCAAACTTCAGACTAATGTGACGCTCCTGTTCTACCCGCTCCGTACGGAACTCAAACCTGTGTCCCCGACATGGGAGGTGGGTGCACTAACAAGGAGGCTAAAGGATACAGCCTCTAGCGCACCTCTTGAGAGGTTTACACACAGTGCACAGCTATCTATCAGCTGGCCACTGTTATACTCACTCCCCAAACCTCACTCCCATCCGGGTCATGGCACCATTGTAACGCTCCTCTTCTACTCGCTCCGTATGGGACTTGAACCAGCATCTCCAGCATCTCCAGCAAGGGAGGCGGGTGCGCTAACAAGGAAGCTAAAGGCTACAGCCTTTAGCATCAGTCGCTAGTGCACCTCTTGAGGTCAGGAGAGTGAGGTTTATACACATTGCACAGCTATCTATCAGCTGCCCACGTTACACTAAACTCACTGTGAATTCGGCGACAGTAGGTCGAAAGTTCCAACCTGGTCTAGAATGAACATTACACTATATACATTTTTGCAAACTGACTTGTATGTTTTGCTGCAGTTTCCTGGTGAAATGAACACTACAGGTGCTACAACAACTGTGTGGTTTAATCATTGTCACACAAATCACGAGTACAATTGCTGATTTTGATTTTCTCTATTACTCATCCCCCGCTATGTTATGATATCAAAACACTTTAACATTAGCCCATGATTTGAAAAACTTAAAACTTATATTACAGACCCACCAACATATATACACTCATTCCTGTGTCATTAGCTTGCTTGGTAGCTCACCTGATAGAGCATTGGACTATGAGCTCAATGACTATGGTTCAAGTCCAGTCAAGATGCACAAAATTGAAAGTGACATAGATACAACACAAAATGACGTAGCTGCTTCAGTTAATGTGTTTTCTTTTTTAAATTTCAAATTTGAATTTTAAAACACTATCGGTTAGGGTTAGGTGCTGGTCAAGGGTAAGGATGTCCGTTTTGTTAAACTCTCATTTGTCTTTTCAGACACTATTGGTTAGGTTTAGGATAAAGTTTTAGGTTAGGGAGGTACTTTTTACTTCTTAAAACCTCCACCTAGAATTCACCTTAAAAACCTAGTCTGATTACAACCACATTTCGCTTGGTTTTGGCACCCCCCGCTGGACATTTCACTTGAAAACTGCAGCCAAACGTGTAATGAAGCATATAATTTCAGTTTTGCAAAAATGTTGCCATGCTCACGTAATTTCATGAGACCAGGCTGAAAGTTCTTCCCGAAATTCTAATCACTGCCCCCAGTGGCCAAAGCTGGAAGTGTTGTTGAACGTATGGGCATTTGTGAGCTCCAGTTTATGGGAGAAAAGTCCAGAGTGACACCAAAAGCGAGTTTAAACTTATGGTTTCAGAGCATAATGTACAGAAGATGGCTCATGCCACAGAATAAAATAAATAAATAAAAGAGGTAGTTCTGACTTTATATCTCATAATTGTGACTTTATAATTCGCAATTCTAAGAAAGATGTCAAGATATGTAACAGATTTAAAGAGATTTAAAATCAAAATAGCAAGAAATAAAGTTGCAGTTGAGAGAAAAAAATTGAAATTGCGAGAAATAAAACTCGAAATTGTGAGAAATAAAGTAGAAATTGTGGTAAATAAAGTCACAGTTATCACAAAGTCGCAATTGCAAGAAATACATACGCAATTGTGAGAATAAAGCAGAAATTGCAAGGAATAAATTCTAAATTATGAAAAATAGTCAAAATTGTGAGAAATCAAGTGGCAATTGTGAAAAAAATGTCACAATTGCATAATATAAAGTAACAATTGTACAATTTTTTTTTAAATTGTGAGAAATAGTCAATATTTTGAGAGATAAAATCGAAATTGCGATAAACTGTCACAATTACGAGAAATAAAGTTACAATTATGAGAAATAAAGTAAAAATTGCAAGAAATAAAGTGGCAATCACGAGAAATAAAGTAACAATTGCGAGAAATAAAGTTACAATTATGAGAAATAAAGTAAAAATTGCAAGAAATAAAGTGGCAATCACGAGAAATAAAGTCAAAATTGCGATAGTCACAATTGCAAGAAAAAAATGAAATTGTGAAATATAAAATTAGAATTACTTTTTTTTACATTTTATATTCTGTGGCAGGATTAAGGCACCATAATTATGCCATTAAAACAAAAGGTGGACAAACTCTGAAATTCATGTTAATTTTTCAGTTCAATTTCACTCAAACGGTTAAGCTGATATCATAATTTATTATGGGGGAAAAAGTGGATTAATTCAAATATTTTAAATTATTTTCACTATTGGTCTCAGACTTCTGGACCCTACAGAATAATATGGAGGCAGACAGCACAGATTGCATGTGATTGAAGATGACACCCTTCTAATAGCCATCTCTCAGTTCTCAACTGATCCATATGACAGTACACATACACACAGTCACACACACTCTACTAATGGACATTCTAAATGAATGCTTGGGCAAATGAGATGGGAAAGGCAATGTGGGTGACCTCCCCACCCCCTGGTACCTGATTCCCCTTGTGCTATCCAAGTGAAGGTGCCTTCAGTTGCTTTTAAAAAAGAAAAGAAACATATGTAACCACTGAGGACTTACAGTATTCTTTAATGTATAACTGTTGAGCTCTTGAGCAGTTATCATACATTTTGGTCAGCAAGTACAGTAGCTATAAAATAACTTATTGTAAACAAGAGCAGTCCATGCATGAAATCCGCAAAAAGACAATATGGCCTGGCAACACAATTATGCCCAGATAATTATAGTCAGATTAGAAATTATAACCGTTTTGGCAGATGGCTGGATAACCCACATAGGCCTATTTGACATGGAATGAGATGGTCTTATCCAAGAATCCACCAGAAATAATACATCAAACGTGTCACCCTTACAAAAACGAATAGTAGCCTAATTATTGTTTCCTTGAAGATAGTTAGGCTACTACTAAGAGTTTATTGAATGCTTGGCCATTTAACAGTGCTTGACGCATTTTTTTGCAAGCGTCACGTTTTTTAGACGCTGTCTCTTGGACGCGTTCGGTGTGAACTGCCCCTCAGTTATCCTTTGCATCATAGCCTACAGTATACAAAATCGACATCTTTGTCAATGGATTTTTAACACATTTTTTTTTTATGTTCAGATATTCTTACTGGTTAGGCTAGTCTGTTGTGTAAAATGCACGTTGAATTTAGAATTTTTACATTTGCTCTTATTAAATTGTATTAGAGCTTAGCTTATATTGATATCAGCCATTGGCATTGCCTATTGAAAAAATGTACTACAATAAAACTGTGATTACTTATCTATCATGAAAAAATACAATAAAAGAAAAAATAATAGCCTAATCAAATGGCAGACTGAAAGGGGCCGTTCACGCTAAACATGTTTTTGCGTCCAGACGCCGTGTCTAAAAAAAAAAAAAGTTAAAGGATTTTTCCTGGTTCAATGCAAGTCGACAGTATTTTAGGCATAATATCGATTACCACAAATTCTACTCGTGCCTCCTTTTCTTAAATTAAATAAATACAAATAATAAAATCAAATCTGGGTTACAGTGAGACACTTCAATGGAAGTGAATGGGGCCAATAAAGCCTACACGGTAAAATACTCAAGTATAGCCACACAACACATAAACAATACCTGTGTTAACATGATTTTAGTGTGATACAATCACTTAGCCTACTAACATTTTCTGTGTAGTCATATCCATTTTTACTACTTCGTTGCCATGACGATGTAAGTCAACAAACCCTAAAACGTTTGCACAATGACGATTTAAACACAGCTCAGATAATACACAAGATGCAAGTGCTTTTTAAAAAATAAAATAAATAAAAAATAAAAACAACTGTAAACTTCAAATTTCTGCCTTTAAGCCCTCCAAAAATTGGCCACATGTGCCTCACCGTACCTCTTGCTTTTTTTTTTTTTTTAAAGAAGAGGATGGATAAGTCTAAATAAATTTTTGAGGCAATCAACAATATTATGCCAGAAATGCTGTCGATTTAGCTTCACTTGTAACGAACCCGGAATATTACTTTAATAAAACCGTTAAAAACGCGTCTCGAGACACCTTTCTTTTTTTTCTTCTTTTTTTTGCGCAAATAGCTACGTGTTTGCTGTGAACAGCCCCTTACACTGTTAAAAGGAGACCCCATATGAATGTATTATCTCTGACATTTCGACTAAAAAAGTGCCATGGTACATTTTTGTGGTACACATTGTTCATTTTAATTACTTGGACTCGGTATTTAAACCTAAAGTGAAGTGTGAACGACAAATGTTTTTAATATCGACCAGTGAAAACACTCCAACATGAATCAATAAACCAGCGCGCGCTCTCTCGTGCGCTGCGGACTAAAAACGGAAAAGCGCGTGTCCCGTTAAACAGCTACAATCTGCGTCATGTGACGGCGGACGGACGGAAAGATGCATATGGCGCAGCACCGGCGCTGAAGCGTCTCCCGTCAACACTGTACAGAACATCGCAAAATAACGGAAAATTGTATCGACTACGACTCCAAAAACATAACGCGCGCACTTGACTCGCACAACGCTCGAGATTAGTTCGTCCTCGCGCTGTTTTCCGCCTTAAATCACGGACAGACCGAGCCATTGAAATAAATAAATGATCGTCTCCATCCTCAGATGCTGCCGCCGCTGCATCCATACCGGAGGATTCAGACGCACGGACCTTCGTTTGTTTAATGAAATAAACACGTCTGCTTCAACTTTAATGTGCCATCGTACATGCCATTTAACCGAAACTCTTCAGATATCTTGGTGATTTTACCGGGATCATGTGGACACCGACCGAGGACGAGAAGATTGGAGTGGGTGAGTTGAAAAATATTGTTTTTTATTTTTGTTATTGGCGTGCATGTACACAGTAAGCTACACTTATCAGCCCTACAACTGATTTTATGTATGTTTCATATGGCAAATATATCATTGGAAGGATCGAAGAAGGCAAAGGACATCTGATGCTGTCATCTGAAACTACATGACATTATAATGGCTATAAAACACGCATAAAATGTAAGTGTTTTATGCAAATGGTAGGTAGGTATTTGCAACTTGTTTAACAATATTAAGCAATTCTTTTACGGGTATATTACCGTAAAATCTATTGAATTCGTGATGCAAATCTGTCTGCACGACTGTTGAATACTAACATGATGTTACAGTTGTAGGCTACACACTGCTGATGTTGTAGTACTGGACTTGTCCGACAGAGGGCGCCGAGAGCAGTGCGTTTCCAACAGGTGTATGGAGGGCAAAATCGGACATTATTAAATAAAACAAATCACGACTGTCTTGCACTCGTTGTCATCCACATCTTTATCATTTCATTGGGACTCAATATGAGCATCCAAAACAAATCAGAACTGTGTATCTGCACAAAACAATCACATCAATGCTTAAAATGCCAGTGCAGTCCTCACACCACCCCCATTGTGCTTGACAGAGTCAGACAAGATCCATGTTCTTCCAGAAGCAGGTCATTAGTACAATACATCTTCAAAAGAAAGAGAAAGGCTGTTGTAGAAAATGGGGAATTTGAATTATATATCTAATTATGGCCTGATGAGTCACTGTTTTCAGGGGGACTAGGCACTTGGGGTGGTGGATGATTGGTCATCTACAATCTAGCTGTCACATTGGTCTTGGGTAAAATGCGGATTAATTAGATGCATTATTTTGTTACTTGACTCTGTCCAAATGGTTCACTTCCTGTGCTCATGAGTCACATATAAAATGGCAGCCTTTACTGGCATTTACTGGCTTTTAGGTTTAGATATGTCATTTTTTGGCTGTTTGAATTTAGTGGTTTGAGCAAATTCCATAGCATTGTCAACAAGGGTTTTTAGTTGGCACAAACTGTAATTACTCATATATGGGTGATTCTCAAATTAGGGATTTTTAAAAAATTTTTTTTTGGCTAGAATGTAATAATAAAAAAAGTGTGTGTGTGTGTATATATATATATATACATACACCGATCAGCCACAACATTAAAACCACCTGCCTAATATCGTGTAGGTCACCCTCGTGCCCCCAAAACAGCTCTGACCTGTCGAGGCAGGGACTCAACAAGACCTCTGAAGGTGTCCTGTGCAGAGTATGTGAGTGGAGTGGAGCGTTAACAATTTCCCCTCTGCGCTCAAAGCATTCTTTAATCACTCCGCTCCAGCTTCACTCCGGGTTGTCCATTTCCCATTCCTCGCTCGCTCCGCACTCTTGGATTAGAGAAACCCCGCTCCGTGTTCGCTCCATGGCAAAAGTAGCACCTAACTACCTCTCCACTGTAAAGTTATTTCAGTATGCTTTTAAATATCACAACCTTCTATGCAGAAGATTTATTAAATGAAAAGTAAATACACAATACTAGAAGAAGAGCTACACTGTGCTTTATTGGAACACTAACATTAACCCAAGACTAAATTAAATTATTTTCATAGCTTACTTTTGAAACATGTCGGCAGCATTCTCTGGGTTTGATCAATAAAATAAATTACTAGACTAGAAAAAATTAATTAAAAATATGAAATACCAAAAGAAAAAAAAAATCACCAGAGTGAAAACAAAACGTGAAATTAAATCAGATTAATAAATTACCCCCCCAAAAAAACACATTATTAGGCCTATATATTATTGCCTATTATTTTCTGTTATTGCACTTCTTTTAATGAACCTTGCCCTATAATTCTGTGAATGAAAAAATTACATTCTCAGAATGTTCTACACTTTTTTTAATCAAAACTAGATAAGACTATCAAAACTATATGTCTAATGCAGTTCACTTTTAGAAATACTAGCTTTTAAAAAAATTTAAGATTTTAAATCTACCTCTCTCTGTTTGCATTTGCTGAACTTCTTCATCTGCAAATGTATACAGCACTAAAGTAAATTTAGATGGCAATCGATTAAAGTCAATCTATGCAATATTAACATATTGATTAGTTCAGTTGGTGTTTTAGGTCGTTAAAAGTTCAGTTCTATTTAATGCTGGACATAATAGCCTACAGTTAAGATTGTGATGCATTAGATTAGAATGATGATATGATTATTCAAAATATTTAATAGGGGAGAGAGATATAGGCCTGTATATGTATTATATGTAATATTTTCTCTCCACATGTGGACGGATTATCATTGTGTTTTCTGGACACATCTTTTTGGATTTCACAACTTTTTGATCGTGGTAATCACCTCCCCACTCATGTTCTCAATATACGCCAGTTGATGTAGGAATAAAGAAATGAGACACGAGCATGTAGTTAAGTCAAGCTTTACCACAAGCTTAAGTCAATAGGGAACGTGAACACAGAAAGCGAAAGTAACCTTCGTGCTGGAGGTCGAATATTAAGTATACATAAATAGGAGGCTGCTAATTTTTTTTTTAAATCACATTCTTTAAGGTTATATCAGAAATTCCATCTTTCCTTCATGCCTATAGTGTTTAACACTGCTTAAAACGTGGTGAATATCTGCATTATGGGCCATTAACAGGTGATGTGCCTGTGATGGAGCATTAGTGGAGCACTCTTGGAGCGAGAGAAAACAATGGTGCTCCGATTTTTTAAAAAAAACTCGCTCCTCGCTCCAGGCAAAATCATGCCGCTCCACTCCTCGCTCCGCTTCCACTCCTCTCTGCTCACATACTCTGGTCCTGTGGTATCTGGCACCTTTAAGTCCTGTAAGTTACGAGGTGAGGCATCCATTGATCGGACTTGTTGGTCCAGCACGTCCCATAGATGCTCAATCGGATTGAGATCTGGGGAATTTGGAGGCCAAGTCAACACTTAGAACTCTTTGTCATGTTCCTCAAACCATTCCTGAATTTTGCAATGTGGCAGGGTGCATTGTCTTGCTGAATCTTGCTGAAAGAGATCACTGCCATCAGGGAATATCATTGCCACGAAGGGGTGTACATACGTGGTCTGCAACAATCTTTAGGTAGGTGGTACGTGTCAAAGTAAAATCCACATGAATGCCAGGACCCAAGGTTTCGCTGGCCTGCCTTCTTCCCATGGTGCATCCTGCTGCCATCTCTACCACAGGTAAACAACACACCAGCACCCAGCCGTCCACATGATCTAAAAGAAAACATGATTCATCAGACCAGGCCACCTTTTTTCATTGCTCCATGGTCCTGTTGTGACACTCACGTGCCCATTGTATGCACTTTCGGCGGTGGACAGGGGTCAGCATGGTCACTCTGACTGGTCTGCAGCTACGCTGCCCCTTACGCAGCAAGCTGCGATGCACTGTGTGTTCTGACACCTTTCTATCATGGCCAGCATTAAGTTTGTTCAGCATTTTGTGCTACAGTAGCTCTTCTGTGGGAAAGGACCAGACGGGCTAGCCTTCACTCACCACATGCATCAATGAGCCTTGGGGGCCCATGACCCTGTTGCCGGATCACCGGTTGTACTTCCTTGGACCACTTTTGGTAGGCACTAACCACTGCATACCGGGAACACCCCACAAGACCTGCTATTTTGGAGATTCTCTGACCCAGTTGTCTAGCCATCACAATTTGACCCTTGTCAAAGTCACTGCTTCCAACACATGAAATTCAAGAACTGACTGTTCACTTGCTGCCTAATACACTATATTGCCAAAAGTATTCGCTCATCTGCCTTTAGACGCATATGAACTTAAGTGACATCCCATTCTTAATCCATAGGGTTTAATATGACGTCGGCCCACCCTTTGCAGCTATAACAGCTTCAACTCTTCTGGGAAGGCTTTCCACAAGGTTTAGGAATGTGTTTATGGGAATTTTTGACCATTCTTCCAGAAGCGCATTTGTGAGGTCAGACACTGATGTTGGACGAGAAGGCCTGGCTCGCAGTCTTCGCTCTAATTCATCCCAAAGGTGCTCTATCGGGTTGAGGTCAGGACTCTGTGCAGGCCAGTCAAGTTCTTCCACACCAAACTCGCTCATCCATGTCTTTATGGACCTTGATTTGTGCACTGATGTGCAGTCATGTTGGAACAGGAAGGGGCCATCCCCAAACTGTTCCCACAAAGTTGGGAGCATGGAATTGTCCAAAATCTCTTGGTATGCTGAAGCATTCAGAGTTCCTTTCACTGGAACTAAGGGGCCAAGCCCAGCTCCTGAAAAACAACCCCACACCATAATCCCCCCTCCACCAAACTTCACAGTTGGCACAATGCAGTCAGACAAGTACCGTTCTCCTGGCAACCGCCAAACCCAGACTTGTCCATCAGATTGCCAGATGGAGAAGCGTGATTCGTCACTCCAGAGAACGCGTCACCACTGCTCTAGAGTCCAGTGGCGGCGTGCTTTACACCACTGCATCCGACGCTTTGCATTGCACTTGGTGATGTATGGCTTGGATGCAGCTGCTTGGCCATGGAAACCCATTCCATGAAGCTCTCTACGCACTGTTCTTGAGCTAATCTGAAGGCCACATGAACTTTGGAGGTCTGTAGCGATTGACTCTGCAGAAAGTTGGCGACCTCTGCGCACTATGCGCCTCAGAATACGCTGACCCCGCTCTGTCATTTTACGTGGCCTACCACTTCGTGGCTGAGTTGCTGTCATTCCCAATCGCTTCCACTTGGTTATAATACCACTGACAGTTGACTGTGGAATATTTAGTAGCGAGGAAATTTCACGACTGGACTTGTTGCACAGGTGGCATCCTATCACAGTACCACACTGGAATTCACTGAGCTCCTGAGAGCGGCCCATTCTTTCACAAATGTTTGTAGAAGCAGTCTGCATGCCTAGGTGCTTCATTTTATACACCTGTGACCATGGAAGTGATTAGAACACCTGAATTCAATTATTTGGATGGGTGAGCGAATACTTTTGGCAATATAGTGTATATCCCACCCATTGACAGGTGCCATTGTAAGGAGATAATCAATGTTATTCACTTCACCTGTCAGTGGATTTAATGTTGTGGCTGATCAGTGTGTGTGTGTGTATATATATATATATATATATATATATATTCCTTAAAAATAAGAGTAAGAAAAAATAAGGCATAAAATTTACTTTCCATTAAGGGGAAATATCTGGTTTTCAGGTGCATTTTATACCTTTAAAAGGCAAACATTTTTAATAAATTGCACACAGAAATCGAGCAACGCGACAAACTCTCCCATTACAATGACTGCTGTCACTCACTGCAGGTTTACATTGTTTGAGACCTGCATTTCGATGCAAGCTCACAGAGTTCTGCACTCTCGCAAATGCTCTCATTAAAAACAAAGATGTCTAATCAGCATGATAATTCAATTATTTACTCCGCATCTATGCCTTGATTAGAACGGGAGTGTTTTAATTTTGTCGTGTTGCTTATCTGCAGTGTATTTAACATCTACTTTCAAAGCGAGCTGTGCAATATGCAATGCATCCAAAATAATTCCAGAGTGTTTTTCGCTCTTGTTCGACAGCTTCTTTTCGAGTGTCAGGTGGTGTTTCTTCAGTATTAATTTTCGTGTGCCACCGCGAGCAGAGGTGGAACATAAAGCAAGTATCTGGGCATTCAGACGTTTTAAAACTTGCGCATTAGGATCAGTTGCCATCACTGATAGGACGGAGGACTAATTTAAGCGGCTCTGGTTGGCCATTGCCGTTTCATTGCTCAACGGACATGTTAGTAATTGGTTAGAATACTTAACCGCTGCAAAAACATGTTGTAAATAGAAACCATTGATGCAACAGGAGCAGACTTAAATTGAACGTCAGTTTTCACGATTACATTATCATGGCAGCCGTAATTGTAATCGCGATTCGTTTTTCGATTAATTGTGCAGCCCTACTGTTTGTATACACACACATACACACACACACACACACACACACACACACACACACACACACACTGTCATCCTTTTACGTAAAATTTTTAATTTTATGAATCAGTTAACATAAATTGTCATAAACTGAATAACTAAATTGAGAATTTGTAACCTCTCACCCATAAATTTAATTAACATCAACATGCACTTTATACAATAACATGGTTAAGTATGCATAAATAGAGGAATTCATTACATGGGCATTTTATTGCCCTTATATTTTGAATTTCAGGGGGAATTTGTGTAACTCTTAGTGGTATTTTTGCCCCGAGTCACCCATTTCGGACCCTGATAATAGAATATCACTGTTCTCAGCTGTCACTACCATCACACCATGCATTTTACAGATCAGTTGGGTTAACAAATAATCAAATCAAATAAATAAATTAACAAAGTTTATATTTGCTTATGATTTTTTTAAATAAAAATGTACAGATTAGCACATACTGTACTGTATTTGAAATGGCCAGCAAAGAGACAGTTTGACGATTTTTATGTCACAATCTGTGTCATCACTAAATTGATTAGTATTTGAGAATACAGAAGCAATTTATTTTCATAAATTCAACATTAATTGACCACTATCTAACTTGTTGTGTTTGCAAGTCTAAGGGCTAGGGACCGTTTTAGTCTTAAACATTATATTCAAGAGCTACAGAATTAAAAACTTCAGAACAGGCTGACTAATTGTCAATCTAAAAGAGTAGATCTGTCAAAAGAATGGGAGTTTTACATTCCCGAGGCAGCAGAAGTTGGTAACTCATGGATGTTCTCCAAAAAAGGCCGCCCCCCCGAGAGTCTGGTATGCCATTGAAAAACAGCTATTCACGCTAGTGCTGTGTGAATGGGTCTTTGTGATGCAATGGGCATGTAGAATGTGATGCTAACCCTACAGCCTGCTAATGCACCACACAGTTCACATCAATGAAGGGCATTTTCCTCCCATGACTACATTTACTATAGAAAAGACACTGAATCAGTGTTGTCTCAACACTGATTCTTCATAAGTTAGGTGCCATTTAATGAATTGCTGCAGATTTTAGATGGTGACTAGAGGTATCAATTAAACTATATACACAAGATCAGGTTATTTCAGTGTTAAAATAAGAAATGTAGAGGTCCATAAGGAAAATATCATATGTCAAAATATCATAATTACACTTATTAGTTTGATATTGAGACTCGTAATGTGCACTTTGGCTACTGAAGTGTGGATTCATTTTAGTACCAACACTATTCTGCAGTGCTTCTTGTACAGAAAAGCACAGTCATAGGCGACATTATTGGTATAATGAAGATAAGATTGTCAGATTGTCCAATTTCATAGCTAAAGAGACCATTTTCATCATAATGCCTATAGAGATAATGCATTATTTACGCAATTACTTACTGTGTATATATATATTCCCATTTTGCTCAGACATTATGTAATATTACATCCATGGGGGCATTTGCAAATGGTCACACTCATTCTGCGTTCTATTCAAAGTTGGATGTGAGGTATTCCTGCTTGATATCTCAGAATTTGACTATAGTATTCTGTTAGTGTATGGCATATAAAAAAAGCTGTCAGGTCATAGGAACAACACACAACAGCATTGTGTTTAAGTGATTCCCTATATCGCAGTAGCCAATAAACTTAATTTGATTAAATTGAAAGGTTGATTACTGATTAAAGTTCATAGGCTGCTGACATATTGGGGATCACTTAAATATTATACTGGTGTTTGTTTTTCATATGCTCTGATGAAGGCAGGTAGTCTGCTGATACTCGTTGGCTTGTTAATGTTTGTGGGCCAATAAAGTAATTTTGTGGACTTTTGGAGATCGAGTGCCTTGCACATTTTTCTTATTTATTTTTATATTCTTATATAAAGATTGTATCTTATTCATAATTAGGTTTGGGAACTGAGAACCGATTCTCATTCAGAAACGATTCCATTTCCAAACAAATACCGGAATCGAATTATGTTCATAACTTTGGGTCCATTAACGGTTTTTGAACGTGCATTCTTCCGCTGACATGGTTGCAACACTGTGCTACAATACAGTGTTTTCTATGCTACTATTCAGTGAGACTTCAGTAACTTTTATGAGCTGGTTCTTTTGAATCTAAAGCGCGAAACATACAGCACCACCTTTAAATTCCTTATGTTTCCCATCCCTATTCACAAAAGTCAGCGCTATTTGCCAGTCCCAGTTAATGTTGCGCCATTACTGCTTGTGGAAATTAAAGGTATGTTTGTGTATGATATCTAGCGGCCATAGCAGCAGTAATTCATCAAATGATGCTGATGAAAAGCATGGCTATGCTGGTCCACCAGCTTGACCAGCACCAAACCAGCACTAACCAGCATTAACCAGCTTAGACCAGCATGGGAATTGCATGCTGGTTAAGCTGGATATTTTAGCAGGGCAGTCACTAAGAACCAGCCTGCAAAACTGGAAACAGCATGGTCAAAATTGCATTCAACACAATATTTTTGGCCGTGTTTGCGCTGTTAACTGATTTGCATCATTCCTAGTGAATCGGGCGCTAAAACAATGCAGACAGTGAGTGCAAATAATCAAGACTGTCATTGACAGAATGCTGCAGTAGCACTTAGCATGTGCTGATCGACATGATAGTGCTAATAGCAGTCGTCTAGAGCCTTTTGAGATTGGTTTGTCTGAGACTCTGGTAAAAGGAAGGAGATAACAGGCAGATAGCGACTATTATGTGCCTTAATTTAATCTGTATTGGATGGCAAGCTACGGAAGCCCTGGATCATGTTAAGCCTGGGGACACGTTGGATATTCACCTTTGAATATTCATCTTAGCTTAATGAAGAAGCTGTGCTCAATTCGAATATTATAAAAGGATTGGGCAGATGGGGCGATGCAGTCACAGAGACAGGGTGAAAAGGTGGGTGGCCATTGTTGTTTACTAGATCATTAAATCCAGTTATGATCCATCACACTCGCTAATGACAGGAACAGAGTAACCGGGATTGCAAAGATGCAATGGAAGTGTACTGGAGGCACTGAGAGCACCAACAGGCTATGGTTTTGATTGTTTTTATCATTTTTTTTTTTTTTTAAACTAGGCGACAGATATGACGACATTCGATGCTCCAATTACCTCATTCCACCTACAGTAAATGCTTACAGCATTCCAGTGACCAGAGGGAGCTTGTCACAAATATGACTGTTGCAATGCAAGCAGACACAAATGTTTGGGAAGCTGGCTGGGGGAGCAAAATTGCCATGCAAGAGCTGTCATCTAAAGCCCAACACAAACTCACACATGCTTTATTTTTTAAGCTTGCACACACGCACTTCTGCATGCTCAACATGGCAGAATGCTTGCTGGAAGAAAATGAATGTAAATTTTTTATATATATATATATAAACATAGTCACATTTCCTAATTGCTACTGTTATTTTTGTTCAATCGAGCATGCAAAAGCTGCAGTATATCTTAATGAAGTCTTATGGTCTGCTAGTGGCCTTAGTGTAGCTGCCCCAAGACTTATAGGCTTCTCTGGAAACATAGGCATATATATATATATATATATATATATATATATATATATATATATATATATATATATATATATATATATATATATATATATAAAGAGACTTGATTTAATCCATTAGGAATTGGTTATATTTCAATAAGTGAAAATTACAAACTAGGATGGAGAATAAGAGGGATTGGTGATGTCGGCTGAAAAGGAAAGTCGTTTCAGAACCAGAGCAAGTTATTACATTTTAATGAAGGTTTACAAAGACAAACTTGTTTGTATTTGGAATAACATCCACTGATAGATCGTGCACAGTTGTACCGAGTAAATAGTGTCCATTTTGATTTAATCTTGACTTAAAGTTGCACTAATGGTTGCCTTTATATGACCTTTGAATATATAACTCACTGTGTTTATTGTGTGTAATGTAGAGTGCTGCAATTATTTTCTCTGTATCAGAGGATGGATTGAAACCAGGACAAAATACCATAAAACCGCAACAGAACTAGATCCTCCTGTGAACTTGGAGGTTAGAACATAGTTTTAATTGCATTTGAGTCATTAGTGCAAAGTTTTGCAAATTACTTAGATCTGAGACAAAAGCAGAAAGCAAAACATGATCGCATGGGAAATTAACATGCTGCTTCCGAATGTTCATGTACCCTGAAATGGACCCCATTCTGAATTACTGACAAGTGCCATCTCCCATTAGACATTTTTGCATCAATTCAAATGTGTTCACCTTTCCCTGTGGTGCTACTGAAAGTATGTTGCATGGACAGTCTCCGAGACATGGGTCTGGTTCAGTGGAAACCAGAAAGTAATCGTATTCACATAAACAATGGTGGGGGCGATTCTGAGGTCGCATTTTTGCTCTAAAATTAAATTTTTACTCCACTGACGGTATGGTTTAGGGTTTGGGTTAAGGGGTATGGGTAATAAAATATGCATTCCTGTTAACTGTATTACATCATTGAATAGGACATTTTACCTAAACAACAGTTCCAGGTTTGGCCACAGGGGCAGTGGCCCGAATTTTCGTAAGCACAGACTAATTTTAGCAATGTGATCAGACTGGAGAGCAAATGGTTTTTCTGAAGGCGCTGTCCAAGGTGCTGGTTACACATGCATTGTTCAACACACAGAGGTTGAAACCTGAGACGGTCTGACAGCAAATGGGCTTACCATGGTTTTCTAACACCCGAGAAGCATTCATCAAATCCTCAGTAAGATACTCCTACATAACAAATATGTTCTGTTGTCAAAATCCCAGGACTTATGTCAGTAACAACATAATCACTGTGAAAGTGGTGCCTTTGAATCGTCTATTTACCTTTTCCTCTGGCCAAACCTGACACTCCTGTAAGAGCCGGATTTGAGCAGCTGTCAGCTCATTAGTGCAACATTCACCTAGAGTTTTATCCTTTGCAGAGCATTTGCTGTGAGATCCCTGACATTGTCGCCCATGGGTTCAGGCAATGGTGCAAACTTGATTTGCTCTCTTTCAGTCAGTCTACACCAAGCTAAACCAGCTACATCTCAGATCAAATCAAACACTCATCCCAGTTCTTTACACTCATTTATTTGCTTCATATCAGTATTTCACAGATTTGAAGTTACCATAATTCCAAATTCCTTCTCATCAAAGAGTTCCCTCTAAAGGCTATTTTATACTTACTGGATGAATAGGCTTCTTTTAGTTCGCCTGAGAATTATGACAATATTTTTGTTCTGCTAAGGTGTTAGTTTGGTGATATTTGTCCTGTTCATGCACATCCCTGAAATTCTTTACATAGGAGAACTCATAGGAGAACAGCTAGTCAAAGAGCATTGATGATTGGTTTAAACTAATCATGGGTGTGGTTTGTAGGTGACATTCTTTTATTTACAATCACGCATGCCAGCTGAGGAGATTGCAGCTAGCTACGTTACTATCTGTAACAGAGTTCACGATGGTCAAGGAGGAGGCGGAAACCGGCAGAACGGTCAACGTAACTATAGACATACGCAAACATAACTCTGTGTGGCTCTCTCTCTCACTGGCGTCTCTGGCTCCCCTTTATCGCTCTCTCCCGCTGATTAGGTGACTCGGTGCCGGCCATGCACCCTCACGGCCCGGCCATGGCGTCCTCCTCGTCATACTCTTCCACCGCCCGATTCACGCTGGGGAAACCTCCGGCTTGAAGTACTCCCCTCCCTTCCCAGAGGGGAGGTGTTGCCCTTCCAGCCATCCTTCTGCCGGCAGGTCTTCCCCGCCTCCTTGGACCCTGGGAGAGACGAGGGGAGGGAGAGGGGAGAGGGAAAGAGTGAGGAGGAGAGACAGAGAAAGAGAGAGAGGAGAGAGAGAAAAAAGCTGGCTCGCCGGTCCCGAACATGGCTTCCCCTGGTCCTCAGCAGCTCCACCCCCTGGCGGATGGTAGCGGTTCCTTCATGACCCGGCAGACGTCAGCGGGTCCTCCATCCCCTGGTGGCCGGCAACAGCTCCTCCACTTCCTGGCGGATGGCAGCGACCCCTCCGTCCCCTGGCGGAAGGCAGCGGCTCCTCCGCCCTCTGGTGGACAGCAACGGCGAGTTCTCCTGGACAGCGTGCTCTTCCTCCTTCCCGGCTTTCAGCACCAAATATAAAGGAGTGCACAATGGGCAAGGAGGAGGCGGAACTGGCAGAACGGTCAACATAACTTTAATGACTGTGACAAGGAGGAGGCAGGAACTGGCAGAACGGTCAACGTAACTTTAATGAAATACACAAACATAACTTTGTGTGTCTCTCTCTCACTGGTGTCTCCAGCTCCCCTTTATCTCTCTCTTCCACTGATTAGGTGACTCGGCGCCGGCCGTGTACCCTCACAGCCTGGCCACACCCTCCTCCTTGTCACACAATCTGAATGTTAAATTTAGAAAATTTTGAAGCCCATTTCTCCAAAGTTGTTAAAAAATACACTTTTTTTAGGGGGATTTTTCCCCCTATTTCTCCCAATTTGGAATGCCTAATCCCAGTTGCCTCTGCGTCTGAGACCATCAACCTGTGCATCTTATCACTTGGCTTGTTGGCTTGTTGAGCGTGCAACCATGCTCAACTCACCATGCGCCCCACTGAGAACGAACCACATTGTAGTGACCACGAGGAGTTTACCCCATGTGAATCTACCCTCCCTAGCAACCGGGCCAATTTAGTTGCTTAGGAGACCTGGCTGGAGTCACTCAGCACGCCCTGGGATTTGAACTAGCAAGCTAGCAAGCTAGCAAGCTCCAGGGGTGGTAGCCAGCGTATTTTACCACTGAGCTACCCAGGACCCCCAAAAATACACTTTTTTAAAAGACATTTTACCTTCAGTTGTGTCATCCGCTCCAGATATTGCAACCTTCCATGATTTTACCCTTAACAGACTAATTTTAAAACAATGCCATAGGTAGTATCAGGGGTGCAGCTACCCATTTATGGGATTGTATGCAATATCAACACTGGCGCCCCTTAAACTTTGCACCCTAAATTGGGGTTATGAAAGGGGTCCTTGGTTTAAACAAGTTTTAGAAACCCTGCAGTAGTAACTTTTGTTTCTGAATAATGCCCGTAGTGCCATCTTTGTGCAAACAATGTCTCACCTTGGAAGTTTTATGAGAATTTAGCCCAGGCTTTGATCATCTCTTGACCACATGGAGACAAAGACTTGACCTTTTATCCTCCCGAAATTCAATCTGGAATTCATTTACTGTGCATGCATTGTTTGTTTTGGTGATTGGTGGTGTAGAGAATCCTGATTTTGATGCAGAGGTTCATTATGGGATGTGTTTTTTTTTTTTTTTTTTTGTTCCAAATGAAATACTAGCTACCTGTTCAATACTGCACAAAATCATTAGCTACACTGGCATTCAGTTGTCATCTTGGAAAAATAAGTTATTTGGGGTTTTCATTTCAATTTTGTTAAAAATGTCTAAACTTTTAGTAGTTCATTGTATATTAATAACATTGGAAGTGTAAGGGCAAGTTGAGATGCTCTGTTGTATAATTGAGATTTGTACATATATTTGAGGATTTTGACCTTGCATTCCCCAATTATATCCCTGCTTTTAGGTAGGTGTATTACCTAGTGTTGTTTGCACACTCAGGTACAACATTTATGTGTGTGATTGCAGTATCTTCCTTCTTTCCATAAGGATATAAGTTAGACTGCCCCAGCAATGGCCCTAAGTATTGTGGAATTCTGTCAGAGAGTTCCGTTGTTGTTATGGAAACTGTTGTGCAACAGAAGCCAGCCCTGCGGAACTCTGGCACAGGGATTCCAGCATTACCATAACAACCTTCTTGTCGTAATCAGAAATTAGCATGGTTTAGTAAGCAAGTCACTGCCTAGGTGGTGAATCACATGTCTTCTGGGCTTGTATGTTAGAACAGCCATAGATTAGCATCTGGGATTTAGCATTTATTGGGATATTTTGCAGTTGGGATTGTATACTGTTGATTGATACTATCTGTAATGTTTTGTGCCAGTATTTGTTAAAGGTTTTATGTTGTTGGATCTGTGGGTAGTGCATATGCTTGCGATATGTGAAGGCGGTCGCACACTGGACAAGAAGCCCCACGCCACGTTGCAGCTAAGACAGGATGTGTCGATGCGGTACAGGTGGCAGATGCAGTGCAGATACCCACAAGTTTCAAAGGTTTTTGTACTTCTTCAAGAATGAATTATTAGAGGGGACCTGGGTAGCTCAGTGGTAAAAGATGCTGGCTACCACCCCTGGAGTTTGCTAGTTCGAATCCCAGGGCATGCTGAGTGACTCCAGCCAGATCTCCTAAGCAACCAAATTGGCTCAGTTGCTAGGGAGGGTAGAGTCACATGGGGTAACCTCCTCAGTTCGTTCTTGGTGGGGTGTGTGGTGAGTTAAGTGTGGTTGCCGCAGTGGATGGTGTGAAGCCTCCACACGCCCTATGTCTCCGTGGCAACACGCTCAACAAGCCACGTGATAAGATGCGTGGGTTGACAATCTCAGATGCGGAGGCAACTGGGATTCGTCCTCCACTACCCGGACTGAGGCGAATCACTGCATGACCACAAGAACTTAAAAAAGCACATGGGGAATTGGGCATTCCAAATTGTGAGAAAAAGGGGAAAAATCCCCCCCCCAAAAAAAACAAAGAAAAAAAGAATGAACAATTAGAAATGTGATGTTTATTATGCAGTTTGTATGAAGAGGTTTCATTCAAGCTGTCAATCCACAATAAGACATACTTGTAACTGAAAATACATGGTGGAGATACATATTGTGTATATGAAAGATACATATACACAATATTCAGTGATGGCTAGAGTAAATAATCTATGTCTTTTGATAATGATTTGAGTCAAATTCAATAGAAATCTATGTGAGTTGCGTTCCATGGCACGGCAGAAATTTGAGCAGCCTCCGGAGTCGTAGCTGGGCGACGCCGACAGATGCAGAGTGGCGGCGGTGGTGTGCGTACCTTCATACAAAACTATTGTTTCGAATTTTAGAAGCGGCATGTTGTCTGCCAGATGCATCTGGTGTGCGACCCCCTTGAGAGTGGTTGTGATGGCCTGGAAGTTGCTATGCTGTAGGTGCACAAAAGGTGCTGTGGGTGGTTACAAGGGCGCTGCTATGCGGTTGGAAAGATGTTCTGAGTGTTCTTAGCGCTTCAATATATGGTTGCTAGGGTGTTTTTTGATGGATTCTATGTGGATGGGTGGTTGATATGTGGCGGTCAGGGTGTTATGGGTCGTTAATAGGTGGTTGTTAATGGGATGTTCTTGGTTATTGCTAGGTAGTTGTTAAGGTGTTCAGGATTGTAGATTTGTTGTTTGTTTGGGCATTTTTGATGGTTAATAGATGGTTGCTTGTGTATCTTGATAGTTCATATGTGGTTGCTAGGGTGTTCTGGGTGGTTGATAGATGGTTGTTAGGGCATTCTGGGTGGTTAATAGGTGGTTGCTAAGGTGTTCTGGGTGGTTGATAGGTGGTTGTTAGGGTGTTCTGGATGGTTGAAAAGTGTTTTTAGAGTGTTCTGGGACTTGGGTAGGTTTTTTAAGGTGTTCTGGGGGTTCATAGGTGGTTGTTAGGGTGTTTTGGTAGTTTATAAGTGGTTGTAAGTTTGCTCTTTGACTTTGGTGGTTGTTAGGGTTTTCTGGGTGTTTCGTTGATAGCTGTTATGGTGTTCAGGGTGGTTGACAGGTAGTTAATAGAATGTTCTTGGTTATTGCTAGGTAGTTGGACGTGCAATCGGAAATGTGTTCTATTACAGAAATCATGTTCTGAGGTAACAGCATTTGAATAAGTGTGATGCACACTTGACTCTGACTGACGCGAAATGGCTTGGGTAAAACAGGTGGTATAATGACACTGCCGGACGCATTCAGTACTCGAACAGACCAATGGAGAGGCTGGTGGTCTCATCTGAAACACAGTTGCAAACAGGTACAGCACTGCAGATTGTGACCATAAAATTTACTGCCTGCCCCACTTCATCCCAACCTGAACTGCAATGAAAATCTGTTCATAGTTAAATAAAAACATGATGAAAAATACATTTGTTCAGCTGTTTTTCAAATATAAAATATGAGTTGAATAAAAATAAAAGTTTATTTTAAAAAGCTCTTTTAGTAATATGATTGTATCAGACAATAGTTTAACCTTGTAACATTTTTTCGGTATTAAATATTTTACTTCTCTATAAAAACACCCTTAAAACAATTGAAAACATTGTCTGAGAAGCAAAATTGCATCAGTTAGATTTATGCTTGCAAAACAAAATAAAAATAAAAAAACGAATATAAAAAAACAAAAAACTATGGCTATTAAATATATATTCTCTGAAAACACAAAATCGGACTTTTAAATGTACGCACACTTTAGGATGAAATCTCTGCAGAGTTTTATGCACTAGGCCCCTAGATATGGCACGGGTCGCTCCTTCAAAGTAAGTCTCAAGTATTTTTTTTTTGCTTGTTACTCGTAAATGTGCTCATTACATGTGCTATAAAAAGCATGCAAACCAAAACCTGTTCTCTCAGCCATATCAGTATCACTGTTTTCTAGAATATTCTGAATGTGCTGATGGGTAGTCCACAGATTTCGTTTTTCTCTGCTAAAATTGCTAGGCTGCCCTTTTCTGTAAGCCCAAAATAGAAGGCTAAAGTCAGCTGTTAGAGTGAGACACTTTTGTATTGTAAAAGGCCTCACTGCCTATTGATTAACCCTCAATGACTTTGTTAATGGGGACTGTGTATGGCATTTTCACCCCGGCTAACATGAGTAGTTGTGTGTCTGTCTGGCCGGTGTGTGGGTGTGAGTGTGTTTGCATGTGGTCCCATAGATTCAGACAGTAGTGACACAAAACTGCATTTCATTCCCTCTTTGGGGCCTAATGGATTCCCAAAATATTTGGATTCCCAAAATATTTTTGTGGTTTACCTTTACAAGAATTATTATCAAGCACAAATATATATATATATATATATATATATATAAAAAAAGGAAATTTAGTGAACTGATCTGATTTATGAGTCACACTGATATAATCACATGGGGTCCACTTACAGTAAAAGTGCTGGTCAACTGTTTGCTGAATCCATCTAGTGCAGTGACCCCATTTACTACCAGCAACTGCTTCAACTACAACCGTCCAGCTGGTAAAGACCCTGTTTGTTATTGAACAGTAAATCTTTGTAACCTCTATTCTTCCTGGCCTAATAGTTAAAGCTAAATGTTAGTGTACATTCTATAAACAGATAGGGTCTTGGCCAGCTCTTCAGTAGTTTTTCAAAACTAGATTTTTTGTTCTCAACACTCGCCGTAAAGTCTGGTCCATATTGCAGTTTTTTATGGATTTGCCATGAAACTCGCAAACTTCTGCGAATCCAGTGAGTTTTTTTTTTTTTTTTCTCAGAAGAGCAGCCCGGTACCCTTTAAACATGATTTTTATTTCTCGACAGACAGACAAAAACCTGTTCCCTCCCAGAGGTTGCGTAGTAGACAGCCAATCAGAGCTCCTTGGTTTGAAAAAAATAAATAAAAAAAATTGTGAGGAATATGCATGAACAGACTATTGGCGGTTGAGACTAGATTTCCAGAAGCTTAGCAACTGGAAATAAATAGAAACATATGGAAAAGGCAGCGTCAGCCACTAACCCTTCAAATAGTAAATTATGAACGAGCAGCGTACATGCCTCATCTTTATATAGCATACAGCTCTCCCTCTCTTATACTTTTTTCATTATGAAAAACCTTCTTGAGGACTCAAGAAGAACCTTCTAGTACCATCTCTTTCTTCCTCAAGTTCATGTTTCCTGGCCCCTCCCCCTTTGCTTCCCTTTCTTACATTACCTACATCTTTAAATGTCTCTTTTTCTTCCTCGCTCTCTGCCTTTTTTTCCTCGTCTCACATTTCTCTGATGGGTAATTGCTTTGGCCCAATTCCCAGCTGTCCCTGTACTAATGGAACTGCGCTAAGACTGGTTTTAAGTCTGATTTACCATGCACATGTTAATGCATTGTTAAAGGAATCATTTGCCCAAAAGTAAAAATTCTGTCTTTCTTTTTTTTTTTCATTTCTTGTCATTTACTTACCCTCATTTCAATCCAAACCTGTATGCCTTTTCAAAAGGAGACAAAAGGAGACATTTTGAAAAATTGTACTGGTCATTTTACCTTGTGATTACAATGAATGGGGACTTTCAAACATCGAAAATGACAGATGAATCTTTGAAATATCATGAACATGGTCCATATGACTTGTGTGCTGAAGTCCTCTGAATCCATACCATAGCTTTGTGTCAGGAACAGACAAACATTGAAATCAGTTAAACTGGGATTAGTGGGTTGCTCCTTCATGTCTACATGAATTCCAAGAGTAACCAGATATGGTTTTTGGTTTTATAAACTTGCTTCCAGCACATTGCTTCAAATACATGCCACAGTTCAGATTGAGTTCAGACATTTTTTTTAAGCATGTTTGACAGAGTTCAACATATTTTGTGGTCAATAGAGTCAGAAGTCACAAGTCCCATTGGGACTCAGACTGTGCTAACACATATAAGTGTCAATATTCCTTTCTCTTTAAATTTACATCTACAATCTGATCGCTAAAAACATGTTATGGAAAAACTCCTAAAATCCCAGTCCACCAGTCATTCGTGCTCTGGATTATATATAGCTCCAGTTATTAATTAATTACTACAAGCTACAAGCTGTAGCATTACGTTAATTTAGATCCCTAGCCTGAAGCTAACATAGTGGTTCCATCAGCAAAGTGAACATTCACGTTCAGCTTTTTGCTGCTGTAATGAGAAAGCTTTTTAGAAATCTGCCGATGGTGCTGATTGAGATACCATATTTAGCGTTTAGCATTCCCTGTTTGGTTTGCTGTTAGTTTGCTAATGCTGCTGTTTTATCACTCTCGATTATAACCTTAAAATAGTTATTTATAAGAGCCCTTTTCCATTAAGTATTCCATTTTCCCTTATGTTTTAGACCCCATGACAAAATTTCTGTGGCCTTCAATGGCCCTCATCCACTTAAAACCTACTAAGAACCTACTAACCCACTCTGATTCACCCAATAAAATGTATGTGGAGGTGAGGGCGTGGTCGAATGCCCATCTGGAGATAGAAGTAGCAGTAAGGAGGTTCACCTGAGATGAATTTGCTGGTAATTACTGTTTCTGTGTTTGCAGTGAGAGAGGGGGAAGATAAAAATGGCCTGGTGCTCAAAGGGAGCGAGAGGGGCACACGAGAGACTACGCTACTGAGTGTTTTGTGTATGCTGTAAAGCGGAACTTAATTTGTGTATGCTGAAAAGCCATCCTTTGTTGTGTGTAAACTAAAAAACGATTTCTGTTTGTTGAGAATTAAAAGTCTGACTCACGTGAATCGTGGAAACCGGCTCCTGCTTCCTCCTTTATCTGTCCAACAATGAACTTTGTTACACTGTATTAATTGAATCAAATTGATTAGTTCTTCATTGGTTTGGTTGTAATGGCCATCCACTAAAAATCCACTTTGAGGGCCTGGGTAGCTCAGCGAGTAAAGATGCTGACTACCATCCCTGGAGTTGCGAGTTTGAATCCAGTGTGTGCTGAGTGACTCCAGCCAGGTTTCCTAAGCAACCAAATTGGCCCGGTTGCTAGGGAGGGTAGAGTCACATGGGGTAACCTCCTTGTAGTCGCTGTAATGTGATTTGCTCTCAGTGGGGCACGTGGTGAGTTGTGCGTGGATGCCGCAGAGAATAGTGTAAAGCCTCCACATGTGCTATGTCTCCGCGGTAACGAGCTCAACAAGCCACGTGATAAGATGTGTGGATTGACGCTCTCAGACGCGGAGGCAACTGAGATTCGTCCTCCGCCACCCGGATTGAGGCGAGTCACAACGCCATCACAAGGACTTACAGTGCAATGGGAATTGGGCATTCCAAATTGGGGAGAAAAAGAGGAGAAAAAATAAAATAAAAAATTCCACTTTGAACCCACCAACCAACTATTATTCACCCCAAAAATGTATTACTTGAATCAAACAAATCAAATGAAGTAGTTCTTCATTAGTTTGGTTGTAATGGCCTTAGAACCACACTCACCCACTAAAAACCAATTATGAAGCCACTAACCCATTATGATTTTCCCACTAAAACATAATAATTTAATCCAACAAATCAAATTAATGAGTTCTTTCATTGGTTTGGTCATAATGGCCTTAGAACCACACTCTCTCACTAAAAGAATCACTACACCACTATTTTTTTTATTTTATTTTTTTAAATCAAGAAATCAAGATTTTGCAAAAAAATATTGCAAACGCTATAGTAAGATTCGTTGTATCTACCAAATCCACCAAAGGCTGAATAAGGAAGAGAAAAATAATTCATAGGGCTTGTCTTAATGCCACTCCCAATCTGATCAACGTGTGTGGCGCGCTCCAAATGAACGTGACAAGTTAACAACATGGAGACTGATATAAAAGACACCAGTAATATTCCCAGTACGATTGTACACAGTGTGATTGTAGCTCAGCTTCGTCCATCATGCAGGTATACACCGGCATAAGACCATAACTGGCCTTGGCGTGCGCATGTTGATGCACATGTTCCTTTCTTTTCTTTTTACCCGTAAAAAAGCTTTAGTTACGTGACAGTAAGTACGTTTACATGGACACCAGAAAGCGTGTTATTGTGAGAAAGCGGCGTATTGCAAGAGAGCAGCGTTCTTGTTTACATGCACTGTATAAGCGGCGTACTCTTTACTCCCGTATACAAGTGGCTATGTCAGTAAGTGGCTTTCTTTACAGCAACGTAATTTCTCCACGATGCTTGTGTATATAACAAACATGGTATTCGAGGAAGAATTCACTATTTTGTTCTCTGTTGCTTCGCTTTATTTCCATATATTCCAGAGTTTTGTGTTTGTTTCCTTACATTTCTATCGTGACCTTCAGCGGAATTGTGCTTCAATAATAGTGGGGTTTCCCTTTACGTAAAACTCCGGGATTCCCTCAACGTGTGAGCGCATATACGCGAACGTGAGGGACCGTTGATATTTTACAGTGGTGTTTATAAATGGGTATAGTTTATAATGTATGTGCTTTTCCCACTGTACTCCCAGAAGTGTTTTATTGACTTTTTGTTGGGCTCCATCCTATGACGTTTGTAATCTGGTCTGTTCCACGCACATGCGCATTCTTCAAAAACCTAAAAGAACGCCGCGTATGTGTTTACATGGCCACATTAGCACTTTCTCCGGGAGAAACCAAGGTGTGTTAAACTGCTTTCTCTTAATCCCTTAAACGGCGTAAGGACTTCGGCGTTCTTGCTACATGACGTTTCAGATCGCCGCTTTCTGCAAAAACCCTGGAATAACCCACTTTAAGTGCATGTAAACGTGGTCAGTTATGGGCGCTTCATTTCAAATCATTGAGAGAGGCTATATATGGGAGAATCAAACATCCGCCACTCCTTTTGCCATGATAATTCAGATAGATCGCTAATTATTGCTTTGTTCTGTGACGTGTTTCAAGTGTACTGCATCTATAGCCAACGTTTGGCAAGCGATTATTTTGACAAACATTGTGAGTTGAATTATAATGATAAATCATTTCATATTGCTGCGCTGCTCGGCGTGTACTGCTAGAGGGCGCGTCTCTATCTGCAGGGGTTTATAAATATACACACAAATTGTTTGATATACAATGAGTACTTTCAAGATAAACTTGATAATTTATAGATATTGATTTCTAGATACCTCTCTAGATAGATTTGGTTTAGATAAAATGAATACCTACACTGGCTAAGAATTATTTAGCAGTTTTCTTATTCTATTATTTCTGAATATCTGGGTTTATTAGATTTTAATTAATTTTAAATTTACACTCTTTTGACAACTTACCCCTGTGGTGCATTTGAACATTTTTCTTGCACACATTTGTTTCCTGTAATGAAAAGAACTTGGATTTCTCTAACCAGGTTGCCTTGCATTCTAATAAAGAACATACAGTTTGAATCATGTTGGAGTACATTTAAAAGTTGAAAAAATCAAACTGTAAATCGTCCATAAGTTTAATAAAAATCGTGATTTTCATTTTTTTGCCATATCTCCCAGCCCTACTAAAAACGTATAAATTGAATCAAACAAAATAAAAATTAAGTATGGTTCACACACTACATTTTTTTAAATTTAATCAAACAAATCAAGTAGTTTTTCATTGGTTTGGTTGTACTGGACTTTGAACCACACTAAGAACCCACTAACCAACTAAAAACATTTTCATTCAATCAAACGAATCAAATTAATCTGTTCTTAATTGGTTTGGTTTGTAAAGGTCTGTGTCATACTCGCCCACTGAGAAACCACTAACCTACTCTGATTTGCCCACCAAAAAACATATTAATTCAATCAAATGAAGTAGTTCTTCATTGGTTTGGTTGAAATGGCCTGAACCACATGCACCATCTAAGAGCCCACTTAGAACTCACTATGAAACACTCACTTAAAACGTATCAATAGAATCAAATAATCAAATGAAGTTTGGTTGTTATGTCCTTAGAACTACACTCTTCCTCAATGGTATTAATTTTTAGTATCAGAACATTGAATTTCCCCTCCAAAATCCTAGATTTTTCACACAAAGTCTAAAGATGCCAATTAGGGGTTCATTCGTTATGCCTCTTTGTTGTCTTTCAAATGTAATAGTTAATGACCCAGATAATGATTCTCCAGAATGTGAGATCAGCCTATTCATTCTATTCATGGACCTGCAGTTCTTACAAAACATTCCTGGTCAATGCATCTAGAAAACAGCACAAAATAATTAGTGCCACAAATGCATTGTCTAGTGAAAAAGGCCTGTCATTGTCTTATCAGCTGAGGGAGTGTGTGCGTGTGTGCCTTAAAAGTGTGCATTTAATTTAATGGTTCCCATAGCATAGCAAGGGGGAAAACTTCAAAGTTTCCAGAGCAATAAGAGCCCTGGTAAATGTTTAGGTGGTATTAACGATTATTACAGGGTTCCCTAATGGGAACAGTGTGGTTAAGATGTTTAGTGTCTTAGCCTTGCTTCATCCACCATCTTGGATGTACATGTTTATGCTGCGTTTATACACATGTCCTGGCCAAATTCCCCCCATTGGCCCTTATCAGTCATGGCCTCCTAATAATCCCCATCCATTAACTGGCAGTATCACTCTACTCTCTCCTCTCCACCAATAGCTGGTGTGTGGTGGGTGTTCTGGTGCACTATGGCTGCTGTCGCATCATCCAGGTAGATTCTGCACACTGGTGGTGGTTGAGGAGAGTCCCCTGGTCACTATGTAAAGCGCTTTGAGTGTAGTGTCATAAAATCGCTATATAAGGGTAACATTCATTCATTCATTCTTGTATTAAAATGCTGCCTATAGGCTGCTCACTTGGTTTTAGAACATATTTAATTTTAAGCTAACGAAAACAAGCCTTTCATTGTGAGCTCTATCCATACTATAGCACCTTCCTCCAGTGTTCTGTCTAATTAGGGATTTTTTTGGCACAACTTGGTGGTTATTATAAGATAGATAGCCTTAGCATGTGTTAATCAAGACTTCATGGTCTTTATTAGACTATGTGAAACAGGGGCTAGTAAACTCTCAGGGTTTTCAACCTGAAAACAAATAAGAATAGATATGAATGATGGTTAAAAGATGTTAATCTTTTAGTGAAAAAATGCTAACATCTCCATTGTAGTTCTGACTTCCTGTTGTGCAGCTCTTAACATTTGTTGTTTCTTCAAAAACTCATCAAATGAAATCAAGATGTTTATCACAATTGTTCCATCCATTGAGACCATGTGATCCAAATTCTGTTAAACGAGAAGCTAAGAGACTAATGTGGGTTTGCAGAACTTATGCTAATGGCTAGTTCCAAAGTGGGGCAGTGGTAGCTCAGCGGTTAAGGCTCTGAGTTACAGACCAGCAGGTTGGGAGTTCAAGCCAAGATGCCACTGTTGCCACTGCCCTTGAGGAAGGCCTTTGACCCTACCTGCTCCAGGATAGGGATATGGGATAAGGATATGGCTCCATATCATGGCTGACCCTGCACTCTGACCCCATCTTAGCTGGGATATGTGAAAAAAAGAATTTCACTGTATGTATGCAAAAATGTATAATGTGTGACAGACTAAAGGTTTCTTCTTCAAAGTAACAAATATCAAACAAAGCTCACCAAAATTTTCTCTGTTTAATGATAAAGCCCAAGCTGTTGACATCAAAGCAGGTTGTAATGGGACATGTTTATATATAATTTACAACTGTTTTGTCTGCGTTTTTTGTGAGGAAGACAGCACACCAGCATAACATGTAGCTACTTACAGACTAAATATACAGGCAAGATAAATCAAGTGATTAATCAAGGTAAGAGAATAAGGCAAAATTTCCATCATTCTCTAGACACCTAGCATCTAACCAAATGGTGCTTGAAATGGGTTCAATTCCCAGTGAATGCAGATACTGATCAAATGTATATCTTGAATGCACTATAAGTCACTTCAGGTAAAGGCATCTGCCAAATAAACATGTAAATGTAAGAAATAGGTTTTATCACCTGTAGCTTTATCATGTTGTGCCTGGTTAGCATGTCGTGTAAGGCAAAGATGAGGAGTATTGTAGACAATGGAGTTTGAAGGAACGTAAAATAGGACAGTTTAATTTTGTTGTCTTTGTTCAACAGCGGTGACATGTTTGAGGCATACTCTCTTTCTTTTTCATCACCCTCTTTTCTGGGGTGGGCCTGCTGGTGATACATAAGACTGATGTGACAGCAATAGACAGGAGTATTTTAGGGACTCAACCCTCGAGCTTTAGGGATGTGAGCATGTCCCCTCTTTGAATCTCTTAAATAACCTAAATTTATACAAACTACAAATCAGCTCGGTTACAAGGTCTTCATTTTCGTAAAGAGTGACAAGTTTTCAACGTTACCATGCTTTCTCCTTTCCCAGTTAGTCAAAGTTTTAATTAGATTAAAACTTCTAAAGTTTGACTTTAGCATGTTGCTAAACTAAGGCCTTAATATGTGCCTCAATACTGTGTGCTTAGAGTTGCTGCCTATGTAGAATGATCCAAGTCAGTCACTTATGAGGTTCAGATTACTATGTAGGCTGTAGACAGGCAGTTCACTAGCTTTTGTAATAAAGCTATAGAGTCTAATCATTCCTGAGGTGTTAAAGTACAATGGTCTGATTTGCCAGTAACAGCTTAATTTAGCTATCTAAGATTCTCTCAATAAGCAACACCTGAGCTTATCAGAACATGATTAAAAGGATAATTCCAGTTAAGTAATTAAAAAATAAAAGCTGTGGATCTCTTCCATGAACAGTATAAAGCAGGAAGTGGCACTACACATAACACATGCACACACAAACAAACACTCATCCCGAGATGTCAGATGGTCCTGAGAGGGTTACAGGAGATTCACTGATGTCTTGAGGATTGCGGGACGTTGACACACGATGCGCGTGTACGACTCAGAGGTCAAAAAGAGATTTTCTACCCTGCTGTGTCAGCACGATTCCATTCATGCACAATTTGCTGATGCTCATAGTAATTGCAAGTGGCAGCTACACAGAACAGAGCAAACGTTGCATTTGAAATCGAGCTGCTTCGTGCTATTGGAAATATAGTACTTTGGGGTGAATAGATTGAAGATTTCCAGCCGTAATTATGACCTAACCCTAAAGCCATAAAGTCTAAACCCTTACCCAAACCCTAAACCTAAACGAACCATGATTTAAATAGGAAAATCATTGTTGTGGATTGGCCTGTCGTGATTATTAAATAACCATTTGATCGCGGTTAATTGATCTAACTGCAGTTATTTGAGACAACCGCGATTATTGGGCATTCAAATTCCAATCACATTTTAATGCCCAAATAAGGGAATTTTAAGCGAATATACTGTATAAATGCCATGAACGGCGCGTTTGTGTGTCATTCAGTTGAACTCCAAGTCCGAGAGTCACTGAGCCTCACCGTCAAGGTCAACCAGCTCCTGTCCTTAAGAGGGTGTGAAGCGCTCTGTTGTGCATACTGTCAGTAGTGGCTTGTGCCAAACTCCCGCGAAAATATAAACGAACAAGCATAAACTGTGATAGTGAGTGCAAAGCACTCCGATTTCACTTTAAACAATTGTGTAATGGCAAATGGTCCTGGTTCATGCATGCAGTGTTAATGACACGCATGCAGTGACAAAGAGGAGGAGACACATGTTTACTCTATTTCTGTGGAGTGATAATATGAGGAAACAAAGTTTTAAAGGTTTTACTTAATGACAAATAAAGACTGTAGGTTTAATAAAAGATGAAATTGTGTGAAATTGAATAAATTGGGAAAGAAATGTTTTACTATTGCATATTATAATACAAATATAATATAAATATAATACAAAATATATAAAATATTTTATTTTTTTATTAAAAACAATTATAAAATATATGAGTTCAAAAACCAAGTGTAAATGTAAATGTAGCTTTTGTTAACAATAATAACACTGCCCTGCAGCTACTAATACTACTTTGTACACTAATACCATTTAGAGTACCTGATAGCCTTTATTGGTTCCTTTCAAGGTAACTTTCTATGTAAATGTTTGTGTTTTAGACTTTAACTTAGCTCCTAATCTGTGAATGTGCGAGTACCATCTGGCAATGAGGAATTATCCGTCTTCATCCAATAGCTGCCATCTGCTTTCTCCGCCCCTCTTTCCTATGTGCGCTCACTTTTGTGATCCTACTGTCTGTCTTGACCCTGTCCCTGCCTCATATCTACTGTCTCTGGTTCTCTCCCGTCTCCAACATCTCTGTCTTTTCGCTTGTGACTTTCTCTTATGTCGTCTTTCTTTCTCTCTTTTTGTGGGCTGCAGTTATTTTGGTCATCTGCAGTTGTCAAATGACAAAAGAGTAATCCATCTAAATGCGTTTACAACAAACACAGCTCAGCTTCCATTTCTTGTTCTTTTTTTTTTTTTTTTGCATAACAAAAGGCTTTCGCTAACATGATTTAGTGTAATTTCTCCTTGTCCATAAAACAACATTGTTTTGTTGCTGAGTTGAAGACAGCACCTTCATTGTTTGGTCTCGCATTTCTTTGCTGCCATTTTTTCATGAAAGGGGTTGGTTGGTATGCTTGAATTTGTACAGTATTTCAGACACTCTTTATTCTGTCTTCAACTGCAATGAACAAACTGAAACCTTTCAAAGAAGTCAACTCCTCAAACTTTTCCAACATTTTCTCACTCCTGAGCTGCAATTAATGTTGTTTTTTTTTTTGTTTTTTTTTTTGCCGTTTGGTCCATTGAGTGTCTCAGGCAATCCCAAAGGAAATTGGCAACAGAAAGTTACAGCAGGCAGTTGGGCCATCCAGAGTTGGCACCTTGGGATTTGCTGTTGGCTTTTTTTCTGGGAGGCAAGCTTGGATGGCGGAGGGCACACTGGGTCTGCCAAGTGCCTGATCTCTGCAGGACAGGATGGTTTCCCAGCATGCCTCTCTGCACACACCCGAACACACTTTAAGTAATCCATTTACTGGGCATGACAATATGAAATGCATTTGGCTCATTTGACTCTGCTCTCTTGGACTTTTGCGACAGGATATGGAAATCATGAATTAGTATATTTAGTGTAAGTCATTTACAAGGATTTTCTGATTTTTAAGTAGACATTAAAGGCAGTAAAGAGTAGTGTGACTTGCTCTGAATTATTACTGTGTAATGGTTAAAGGGGTAGTTCACCCAGAAAATTTGCTCATTTACTCACCCTCATATTGTTGCAAAAATAAATACTGTATAACTTTCTACCTTCTATGGAAGATGTAAGGCAAAATGTTTAAAACTAACAGCATCGATCTCCATTCACTTTCTTTTTATGAAAAAAAAAGAAAACTTTTTTAGAGTATCACCTCTTGTGTTCTGCATAAAAGCCTAAGGCCACGTCCACAGTAATACATTTTAGCTTAAAAAAGCATGAATTTTGCAACGTTTACGCCTCTCGTCCACACTGGAAGAGAGTTTTACTCTTCTAAAAATTGAGCATTTCGAATGCACTCTCCAATACTCCATACTTTGGAAAACAATGATGCAAGGAAACTGAGTTTTCACGTCAAAACCAAATATTTTGAACTAACTAAAGCACCATGGGTGAACGAAACTGTTGGATATTAGGCATGGTGTTGTTTTAAAGTTAGTTTGTTGAGGAAAATAAATGTAAATAAAGAACGACCCACCCTAACCACACCCACTTTTTTTTTTAAAAATAAGGCTGTTGATTTAATGCATTAATAAAGTGTGATTAATTATATTAAAAAATAACATTAAAAAAAAATAAATAACGAAATTAATCTTACCCCCTCATACTGTAAATTCTGTTCTAAGGAATTCTCTTGCCAACCTAGCAATGAAAGCTTTAAGTACCACCTTCATTTTTTTCTACTCACAGTCAGTAGAGGGCAGTCAGCGCAACTCCAGCTGTACAGGTTGCAAACCATACGACAGCTATTAAGATACATTTGGACAGTGCCGAGTGAAGGGGCATTTTTTTTTAATAATTTTTTTTAACTACATTCAACTTGACACATTGTCCTAAAAACATGGCTTTTATAACTAGAGACGCTAAAAACAAGTGAAGCAGAGCGGAAGCCCTCCTCCTCGTGACAACCACATTATATGTTTTATAATATATAATCTGTGCTCCAGTGCATCTGCTGTGAAGTGTAAGGTAAGATTTTTTTTTAATTACAGCGTGCATTAAAGAACTCGCTCTGGGGGTTTCTGTCAGTTCAGGAGAAAATCATTTGCAAAAGGTTAAATATATTTATTTATTTATTTTCCCCTTTTTTTATTAGTTTTATTTGGGGGCATATTTCTGCAAATATTCATATACAGTATGTGATCAATTTGATTAATAAATTGGCATATCATGTTATTAATTAAACATTATTAATGATTGACAGTCCTAGTCTTAACCATTAATAAATGCTCTTGGACTAGCCATGTGCTCCTAGGTCAAGACTTTGAGGAATGTGCACGAACAGGAGAAATATCACCAAATCACCTTAGCAGAACAAAAACGTCAAAGCATTTCATCATCATTTTTAGGCCAACTAAGCCAAGGCTGTTCACCCAGTAAGTATAAATTAGTCTTAAGAAAGGAAATAATACAAGTTTGAAATTACAACATTTTCATTTTTGTTTCAACAAACCCTTTAAGGCTTATGACTGGTTCGATTCCTTCAGAAAGCAAGCCATGGACCGGCACCATTGTCACTATTAGTTCATGGTGCCGATCTAGGCCGATATAACATGAAAGTCATGGAAAATAATTACATCGGCCCTGATTGTGTTGCTATTAATATATTTCTAAGTGATTTATCCCAGTTTGTACTTTCCATTATATTACTGGAGAAGCAAAACTGTTGCTCTCACCTTTGGCCTTATATTTTTTCAATGTGATTCAAATCATGAAATATATATGCTTAATGTAGGCTTAATGATCATTGGAGATAAAATATCTGTAGCAGAGAGAGAGAGAGAGAGAGAGGTTGACGATTACAGTGACTTTAAGCCTGTGTAATGGTGGCTTAGCCCACTGCTCCAGTTACTATGTGTAGTCACCATCTGGACTCTAATCCCGTTGAAACTCCATCTCTGGGCACCTTTGCATGGCCGGAGAAAGCATGCAAGCAAGCCTGATCATGCTCGTGCACATCTCTATAAGCGCTGATTGCAGTCCTCCATACTTTAAAATCTTATTTCAGGAAAATATTGTGAACAGAATCTTCTAAATGCATTTTTAATTATTGATGAAAGTCAGTGTACACTGAAGACCCTTCCTTTTCCTCTTGTTGTTCAGAGTAAAATTGTCCTGAATTATAAAATTAAGCCAAATGACAAGTTCAGGCAGGAAACTCTGAATTATGAAAGCTGATACGTTCTATGAACTTGATATATATTAGCCAATCAGCTCACTTGCATGTGATATGTCAAGCAAATTGGCTCACATGGTGTAAGCTGATAGGTTCTTTGATGTGTAATCGGCTAGCCAATCAACATGCATAATCTCTATTTGCCTGGTTTACTGCAGCGTGCTGTGAGAGTTTTTTTCTCTCCAGAAAATGCTATTTGCTTAGGTGGTTGCTGGGGCTTTTCCTTCTATCAGCTTGCAGAGTAAGGTCTGCTTTTGGCCATGACATATAGAAGCATGTCTTTATCATGGTAAACCTTAGCTAAATCAGGCACTAGCACACATCGCTACCTTAGGTCATTAGTTTAAATAATCCACACATAACTAGTCTAAGTGACTAGTTAAATAAGCTCTGGGCATTTCTGGTCCAGATACACATTAGGAGTCAGGTCACTAGCCGTTAAAGCCTTTTGACCAAGCAGGCTCAGGCACAAATAGAGGTTAGATCATTAGTGTTATGCCATTCAGCCAAGCAGGCCAAGGCACACCTAGCAAGCAAATACTTGGTGCACATGGCTCTTCGGAGCAGCAGCAGTACACAAGTCTTAACAGTAGATCTACTTGTTTGGGGGGGTTGTATTTTGTATTGTGTGTTTGTGCAGCCTCCCTGCTTAGTTGGGGGATTCTATTTATGTCTAATTGGCAGCAGCGTAACAGGTCTAGTCCGCCAAGACCAATATCCTATCAATATCTTTCCCAGAGTTGTCCTGACTAAACAAGGCTTACACTAAGCTTTTAGTTTCAACAGAAGAAACAAAGTCATATGGGTTTGGAGTGACATGAGTGTGAGTAAATGCTATTCTTTAGTGACACATCACTATAGTGCTACACAAGAAATGGTAAAACAGACACTCTGTAAAATGACCTGTCAGGAAAGAGTACCACCAGGGATGAAGAGATGGCACCTGGGCATCAGAAGGAGCGTGGCTTTCCTGGCAGTTGCAGACAAGTGCCACTGCCCTCATTAACTGGACCCCTGGCAGCACGGGAGCCACTGTGATCAGCCTGACAGATTGCGAACAGTCTGTACTCCGACCATGCCATGGAGCGCAGCTCTTCATTCACGGCTGATTGGAAAAGCCAGCGTAGAGCCAAAACCCACTCTGAGACTGAAAGAGAGACAGAGAAAGAGAGAGTGATAAAGAAAAACCGTGAGAGGCTGACAGACTCGTTGGGGAAGCTGCTTGCTTGATTTTGTGTTTGCCCACTTTTGTCTTGTTTTCCAATAACAACTGTGCATGGTTAGAAACAAGATGGTTTAAATTAGTAGACGTGAGACCAGAAATGCACAAGCTGACTTAATGTAACTATATTTTTACAAATAAATTTTATTTTAGATTGGTGGGATTAAAAAGTGGCTGGAGTAATTTTGCAACAGGGTGCCCATCAGCTGTCTGCGCAATGCAACACGATGAACACATCCAGTGTAGACAGTGTCATTGATTATAATGGAAGCTATTTGCTTTTGCATATAACATGCCACTGGCATCCTGTGTAGACAGGGTGTGAGTTGGCACAATAAACAACACCACCTGGTTCCCATTATTAATTTATTATCTGCTTGAGTACAAGCAGTAACTGTTACACTCAAGAAAAAGTTGCTTCTGTGAGGCTGTTCAGGTGCACTGGGAATAGGGCTGCAACTAACAATTATTTTGATAATCGACTAATCTAACGATTATTAGAACGATTATTCGACTATTCGGGTGATTGTTGCAATGATTAATCATTAGTTCTTAACTGACTATTCAGCTTGTGCCTCAACTTAAAAGGTTGTATTAAACGTGCTTCTGCTTATTAACAATAAAGAGGACAAAATCATCTTTTAAAAATATCTCTAAATTACATTCACTGAATTACAAGGAAAAAAATACTTGGATTTTTATTGTTTAATTCATTAAAAAATTCACTGCAAAATATCCTATAGTTATTAAGTGTTTTTGTCTTGTTTTCCTTTTTTAATTTTCTAAAAATCCTTAAAACAAGATACATTTACTTGAGAAGCAATATATACAATATTTAGACTTGTTTTTAGAGAATGTATATTGAATATAAGTGTATTGTATATATAAGTGTATTTTTTTAACTTGATTATACTTCTTCCAGTGCAGTAAAGGCAAATATGCTCATATTCAAGATACATTCTCTGAAAGCAAGTCTAAATATCAGGGTTCTCGCGGATCCTTAAAATGTCTTAAAATGTCTTAAATTCAGTTTTCCCAAATTTCAGGTCATAAAAAGTCTTAAATATATTAAATGCTTCAACAAAAGTCTTAAATATAATTTAAAAAGGTCTTAAATTTGGAGGTGGAAAGACAGGGATCGTGATATGACCTAATGTGATTATCAAACTTCAAAAGAATATGATTTAATTAAATAAATGCATGCGCTACATCCTTCAGAGTGAATATGCGGCACTGGTGTATTTTCTCCAAGTTCGTGGGCGCTTGTGAGTGTTTCCAGCTGTTGCAGAGCAGTTCACAATCATTAAGCCATATCGTAAATTTATGACAAACTATCACTAATGATCAACTGTTGATGATGATGATATAGTGTTGAGGAAATATAACAATGTTTACTTTTAATTGTTTATATTGTAAACGTTGTAGATTATTGTATAACGTCAACTAATCACTTCAGCCCTAGCTGGGAATAGCGGCCGCTGCCAAAATACAAAACAAAGTACAGTTATGCATGAGGTTTCTGTTGTGTTATCCCTGTTTGAGATCCTTCACAGCAGACAGTGCACCTTATGATGAAGCCACGTTATGTTAAAATATCCTGTTCTGTTTGCACTTCACTGCAGTGCTCAAGATACTAACTTTCTCTGCGGCTAACTATTATGAAGAATATCACTTTCAGTCATGGCCCATATTTCCTCTTCTGTATTATATCAATGGATAATATGCCAATAACTTGTTGTAAACAGAAATACAAAAAGTAGCTTGGCATTACCATAAAAAAATATACCATACCATAGTAAATTAACATGACCTTAGATTGAACCCTCCCTACAAAAGCACTCACATCAGATTCAGCCATGCAGGGATTTGAACATTAGTTTTGCATTACCCGTCCCCGGGTGCATAGCAATACCAGGATTTTTAGGACACTACTGTGATATTGTAATACAGTTTTATTCCCATAAATACCTCACACTGTAATGTCTTTCTTTTTTATGTACAGTAAAAAAAAAATAGCGGCTGTGAAAATAAAGTGACAATTTTTGAAACATTACTGTATACTTTATTAAATGTTGTAATGTTAACATACCAACCAACTACTACACAAATCTGCTTGATACTGTTAAAAAGCCACCAGAATGATAAAATATAATGAACAGTGTTGGTTGTTTATGATTACAAAGCAATCTAAGTACTTTTAAAGTCGAAAATAGTGTAACACATTATATTTTAAATTATTGTAATCAGATTACAGTAACTGACTTTTCACAAATTAAGGTAATTACTTTGATGTGCATTACTTGGGTTACACGTTTTTTATATAATATTTATTTTAAAAGATTCAAAATATGAATAATGTTCATATATACACTATATTGCCAAAAGTATTCGCTCACCCATCCAAATAATTGAATTCAGGTGTTCCAATCACTTCCATGGCCACAGGTGTATAAAATGTAGCACCTAGGCATGCAGACTGCTTCTACAAACATTTGTGAAAGAATGGGCCGCTCTCAGGAGCTCAGTGAATTCCAGCGTGGTACTGTGATAGGATGCCACCTGTGCAACAAGTCCAGTCATGAAATTTCCTCGCTACTAAATATTCCACAGTCAACTGTCAGTGGTATTATAACAATGTGGAAGTGATTGGGAATGACAGCAACTCAGCCACGAAGTGGTAGGCCACGTAAAATTACAGAACGGGGTCAGCGGATGCTGAGGCGCATAGTGCGCAGAGGTCGCCAACTTTCTGCAGAGTCAATCGCTACAGACCTCCAAAGTTCATGTGGCCTTCAGATTAGCTCAAGAACAGTGCGTAGAGAGCTTCATGGAATGGGTTTCCATGACCGAGCAGCTGCATCCAAGCCATACATCACCAAGAGCAATGCAAAGCGTCGGATGCAGTGGTGTAAAGCATGCCGTCACTGGACTCTAGAGCAGTGGAGAAGCGTTCTCTGGAGTGACGAATCACGCTTCTCCATCTGGCAATCTGATGGACGAGTCTGGGTTTGGCGGTTGCCAGGAGAACGGTACTTGTCTGGCTGCATTGTGCCAACTGTGAAGTTTGGTGGGGGGGGATTATGGTGTGGGGTTGTTTTTCAGGAGCTGGGCTTGGCCCCTTAGTTCCAGTGAAAGGAACTCTGAATGCTTCAGCATACCAAGAGATTTTGGACAATTCCATGCTCCCAACTTTGTGGGAACAGTTTGGGGATGGCCCCTTCCTGTTCCAACATGACTGCTCACCAGTGCACAAAGCAAGGTCCATAAAGACATGGATGAGCGAGTTTGGTGTGGAAGAACTTGACTGGCCTGCACAGAGTCCTGACCTCAACCCGATAGAGCACCTTTGGGATGAATTAGAGCGAAGACTGCGAGCCAGGCCTTCTCGTCCAACATCAGTGTCTGACCTCACAAATGCGCTTCTGGAAGAATGGTCAGAAATTCCCATAAACACACTCCTAAACCTTGTGGAAAGCCTTCCCAGAAGAGTTGAAGCTGTTATAGCTGCAAAGGGTGGGCCCAACGTCATATTAAACCCTATGGATTAAGAATGGGATGTCACTTAAGTTCATATGTGTCTAAAAGCAGATGAGCGAATACTTTTGGCAATATAGTGTATGTCTGTTTGCTCTCTGTGACAGCTGAGGGGCATGTGGAAAATCAAAAACATTCACTTAAAAGTAAAGTAATCAGTAAAGCGATTACTTTCGCCAAAGTAATCTGTCAAGTATTCTGAATACAGTTTTCAAGACGTAATTAGACATTTGTAGTGGATTACATTTTTGAGTTACTTACCCAACACTGATTACATAAAGTGGCCTTTCAGAAGCCGTGGGCCAGTAATTATTTTAAATTTATCTTGTTATCTTGTTATATATACATTTTCACCATAATAAGGTAATTCATATGTTTTACTTCTCAAAAAAGAAAATACTTTACAATGAAAGTAAATTATCCTTATTATTAAAATTATTATATAAATATAATTATTTTTTGAACAATACATGGTAAAGTAACTAACAGTTTACCAATCAACAGGTTGATTGTACGGCACCTTGTAATATGCTGTATTATGGTATTTAATATGGTGCATTGGTAAATGGCTACTTTAATCATTGCATGTTAAAGCAGGATTTACTCCTCAAATAAGAGTTGAAGGATTTGCTACAAGTTTTACACTTTGTATTACTTGAAAAGTTTACTATAAATTCCATGCAGGCCCACATCAAATGTTCATTTAGTATTCAAAGTATGTTCTCTACAACCACCTCACGTTAGATTCAGCCATGCAGGGATTTGAACATTAGTTTCGCATTACCCATCCACTGCCAACACTAATATTAACATACTCTTAGAATGCTTTTCGTTTTATAAAAAAATGTACTGCCTTTCTCGGGTCGGGAAATGTCTTGTTTCAACATGCAGAGACAAGACACATTTCTAATGTGCTTAGCCGTTTTGCCACTCAATGCATTTGCATTTTGGATTGGTGTTTCTTTGTTGTAAACAACATTTCACACCAATTAAACCATCCACATTACCCATGTATGCTAATGCATTTACAATGGCAAGGTGTTATGAGACGGTCCAGGAAATTGGTCTTACATGTAGGAAGTCCTTGTTTGTCATGCTGGCCACTTTACTTTGAAACTTGCAGCATATTCAGACTATTGTATATATTCATTCAATTAAATCAAAGCTTTTTGTGGTTTAATTATCTGACAAGGCCATATCACAATTTGAATGATATTTTCATTAATTGTGCAGCCTTAGAAATGTACAGTGACAGCTGGAAAAGCTAAAATTAGAAATGTGCATATTGAGGTGAACATGGCAGTGCAGAGTAAAAATGTTTTTCCTGTTGTCCCAGTTGCGACTGCATGCATGAATGCTTTCCCTCTTTCTCACATGGGATCTTACTCCCACAAATCCAAACCCACATCATTACCTCTCTGTGTGCATGTGGCTTGAGGGCTAATCCAGCTGGCTTTTTGACACGTTCTTGTAATTATTTTGTTATATTCACACTTGTAATACAAAGGGATATACATTTAAATCAAGAGACTAATTAACGACGCTTCCCAAAAGCTGTGAAAGATGCCATAAGAATCGCTTATTATTTGACGAGAACATGTTTGCCATTAAATTAACCCTGATGCGAAGAGTTGACAGATTTTTCCTTTTATTCTTACTGTATGTTGTGTGCTGCGCTGCAGTCATTATGCAGTAAATGTTTTAATTGCCATGTGGTAGTGTTATTGAAAGCCATCAAGAACAATACTTGTTCATCAGAGACGGCACCAATGCAAAATATGTCCTCAGAGAGATAAATCTACTGCAGAATGGTAGAAATGTGTAGAGATTCTGCTCTACATTTATACCGTGGTATATTTATCCATGCAGCTATCAATTGGTACTGTACATAAAGTAATAGTATATTAGCCATTATGTACAGTACACATGAGAATAACGAAGAAAGAGCAGAACGTGTTAGAGTTGGGGTACTCGAGTTTGGACTCTGACTTTAGTCCGAGTCACAAGTCCAATTTTAATGGATTTGGACTTGTCACGGACTCGGATTCGGCCTGTTATGGACTCGGTCTTGAGCCCCTTTTGGACTCGGATTTAACTAGGACTCGATTGTTTAAAGACTCGTACTTGACTCGGTCTCGATTAAGGTGGACTCAAACCCAACACTAGAACGTGTTCTAAACAAGTCAAGACTTATTATTAAGGGGTTTGTTTGGCACAACGCAAAACTGAATTTAGTTGTTTACGTTTTCCGGGCAATGCTGTAACCAGTGTTAGGTAGTTAATCACTACAAAAAGTAATCCACTACAAAATACTAATCCCTTCTTGAAAATTTTGTCAGAAAACTCTACTACTGTAATTACTTCATTGAGAAATTAATCATATTACTAATCAGTTTATTTTTAAGTTACTTTCTAAAACACTTTTTACAGCAAATTCAAAATAGTGTCTATATAGCCTCCCTGTACATTGTCCCTTACAAGTCATACACTTTTGTTTCAACACCAAGTTCTATCAAAGCTAATACCAGTACCTCTATTAAATTGATTTTCTTTTTTCTGAGGATAAAATGGGTAATTTTAGCTATTTAACATTGAGCTCTATTTTTGTAAGCAGGCAAAGCGCAGGGCTTTGCGTAAAAGCTGTGCACTACGTCTTATTTTTGCGTTGTCTTTGGGTCTATGCGTGCAAACTTCAGGTGTATTGTATTTACTATTTTCCTGAGAAATAGGTCATTGCGCCAAGCTGTTTCAAAAGCAGGACTGTTTTTAGCGCAAAGCCTAAACTTTGTTCCTGAATTTGCAGTTTGGAGATTCCACCAGTAGGTGGTAATAATGTTCATGTCCAAACTCATCAAATTATGTCCCTGACGATTGCTGTTTTATGAAACAAAAAATTATTAGATTTGTTTAACTATCTATAGGTCATGGTTTATTTGTCAATTGTTATTTTTATTATTATGTTTATATTTACAGTTGTTTTTATGATCTAATTTGTATTGGTATTTTTCCACCTTTTGTCGTGGAGTGATTTTTAAGTCACTCAAAATCAGTTGGAGAGGGTAAAATGTTTGGATTTGGTATGATTTTTTTGACCACCTCGTTATTTTGATTTAGAAATATTTTTTGGTTTATTTATTTATTTATTTATTTTTTGTGTTTCAATAAATTAATTTAATTTTTCTAAATCAAAATCGACCGTTAGAAGTGAAGTGTGTGCCGATACAATCACTTTTAATTCTAGCCTTGATTTGTGTTTAGTATAAGAAAATAATTAATAATAATTACATTCTCTATAATTTAATGGCACGTATATCCAAATGCCCAACCACATTTTCCATGTGTATAAAAGGAGCATGGCACTGTAATAGAAATATGCCTGACATTCAACAAGGACGCAGAAGAACGTAAGTCCATATTTCTATTATTCTAATTCATACAGTCCATTTAAACTACCAACTCCTTATGAGTGTGCTGTGATGATGCTTGAGGTAATGGACTATATTATAGGATGCTAACAGTGCAATAACTGGAAAAGAACTTCAGAATTAAATTGCACTTGACCCAGCCCATTAACTCTTGCGTGCGCAATTTTGCCGAACCCACTTGTGCTTAGACTCAGCGCATGCTTGCATGAAAATACTAAAACTTCATGGCCATGCCTATTGACCTTGCACTTATGACTTGTGGCATAGCACTGCGTTAGCTCTAGCACTCTTAAAATAGGGCCCTATATTTAAAAGCCCTCATTTTTAAATAGTCAGACATCTATTTTTTAGCATTTTTTAACAACAATAAATGTTAGATTTTTTTTTATAAATTTAACAAACAAGCATTGTGACTGAGCGCTATCTGTGACTGCTTGTGCCTTTTAGCATTTCTGCTGTTAAGAAAAATACATCCAATCACACACAACTATCTGCCTGTACAGTTCAGGATTTTTTTTTCGATTTATGCTTAAAACAAGAAAACAAATACAGTATTTGCCAGTGGAGTAAAAACAATAAACCTTATTCAAGATATACAGTATTCTACCAAAACAAGTCTACTTCTCATTAAATTTACCTTGTTCTAAGGGTCTTTCATATTTTTTCCAGAAAAAAAGACAAAAACATGTATTAAGAAAATGAATTTGGCAATGTACCTCCCATGCCTACACTTTCAGTTCATCTTATTGTTCAGAAGCGACTTGTTTCATTCACACAACACCTCACAATGCATCATTGTCCAATGCTAAAGTGAGAAATAGACAGATGGACAAATTTGCGGGCTGTTTGGTCCCTTGTGATTGCGCCTGGTGAGATCATGACACTGCAGAATGAGAGAGTTAGCGCTGGAGGGACGAGAGAGGATATCAGTGTAATCACACACTAGCTCCTTTAACATACTGACCCATCCTCTACACCACGCCACACAACTCTACTGTTCCTCGTGATGCCATAAGACTAGGCTTTGTCCACTTAACTGTATAGTTGATGGCTATTCCAGGCTGATTTCCTACATAACTGTGCTAGTTTCTTGCAATAATGTTTATTTGTGACAGTACATTATCCCTTACATATCTTCCTCATTAAAACTAATCTTAGGAAATGGAATGAGAAAGCTATTTTTAATACTACTGTATGGCCACCCTTACAAAAATCTAGAATTCTGGCAAACTTGCTGAAAATTTGCCACAAATTTACATTTTAAATTTACATTTAGTCATTTAGCAGATGCTTTTATCCAACATCTGCAGTATAGGACTGCCAAGTTCTCACAGTGGCTTGAGTAGTAAAGATGCTAGCACAGAAGAAAGAGACAGACAAGGATTTTTCTTACATTAAGTGCAGGTTAAGTGCAGTAGTAAATGAAATTAGTGTGGGTTGGTTAACTGCTCGCAGAACAGATGTGCTTTCAGCTGATTCTTGAATGTTGAGAAGGTAACAGCAGATCGTGTGGAGGTTGGAAGTTCATTCCACCACAGAGGAGCAAAGAAAGTGAATGATCATGAAATAGACTTTGAGCCTCTTTGTGATGGGACCAACAGGCGTTGCACGTTCATAGACAGCAGAGAGCGAGTTGGAGCAAATACCTGAAGAGGTGAATTGAATTAAGAAGGTGCAGTTCCATTGACTGTCCTGAAAGCCGGAGTCAAAGCCATGAATTTGATGTGAGCAACTACAGGTAGCCAGTGGAGTGAAATCAAGAGTGGGTTGACATGAGCCCTTTTTAGCTGATTGAAGACCAGACGTGCTGCTGCATTCTGGACCATCTGCAGTGGCTTAATTGTGTTAGCTTGAAGGCCAGCCAACAGATCATTGCTGTAGTCCAGTCTTGAAATGACCAGAGCTTGGACCAGGAGCTGTGTAGCATATTCAGACAGGAAAGGTCTGATTTTCCTGATGTTGTTAAGTGCAAATCTGAAAGACTGGGTGGTTGATGAGATGTGTGCAGTGAAATTAAGCTGGTCATCTACCACCACTCCCAGGTTCCAGGCTGTTCTGGTTGGTGTTAGTGTAGATGAACCAAGATGAAAAGTGAGGTTGTGGTCAACAGATGGGTTGGCTAGGGGTTCTGTCTTGGCAAGGTTGAGCTGAAGGTGTTGTTCCTTCATTCAGGCCAAAATGTCCAAGAGGCAGGCAGAGATATGAGCTGAGATAGTAGGGTCATTTGGCTGGAATGACAGGTAGAGCTGCGTATCACCTGCGTAGCAGTGGTAGGAAAAGCCATGTGCCTCAATGACCGGTCTGAGTGATGTTGTGTACTTCGAGAAGAGGAGGGGTCCAAGCACTGATCCTTGAGGAAACCCAGTGGTCAGCTGGTGTGTCTTGGTCACCTCTCCAGGACACCTTGAACGATCTGCCAGTGAGATATGACTCAAACTGTCCAAGCGCAGTTCCTGTGATGCCCAGGTCAGAGAGGGTGGACAGGAGGATCTTGTGGTTCACTGTGTCAAAGGCAGCAGACAAGTCAAGGAGGATGAGAACGGATGATTTGGAGTTATCCCTCACCAGTCGCAGGGTTTCAGCTACTGACAAGAGGGCAGTCTCTGTTGAGTGTCCTTTTTTGAAGCCAGACTGATGTCTGTCGAGTAGGTTGTTCTGTGAGAGAAAAGCAGATAACTGGCTGAATACAACCCTCTCAAGAGTTTTAGACAGGAAGGGTAGGAGAGAGACCAGTCTGAAGTTCTCTACTACTGTGGGGTTATGTGTTGGTTTTTTAAGTAGTGGGGTTACTCAAACTGCTTGAATGTATTGGGAAAGTTTCCAGTTGTGAGAGATGCGTTGATAATGTGTGTAAGTGCGGGAAAGATCGATGGAGAGGCAGCTTGCATAAGATGAGAGGGGATAGGGTCAAGTGGACAGGTGGTAGGACAGTTAATTTTATCACTCATTATTTTCACATGCAAAGAACCTTTGCAGCAAACTCTCATTATTGCCAAAGGTTTGCTGCAGGTTCACAGCTACCAGTGAACATTTACAAACTTCTGGCAAACATTTGTGACGAATCGCAAGCTCATTTGCATGTGAAAATAATTAGTGGCAAATTTGTGGCAATTTGCAGCAGAACTCTAGGTTTTTTGTAAGGGCAGGAACATACACTTAACGTACACAAATGTGAATATTTGACCACTGCATTGCAAGTGCATAGTCTTGATGTACATATTTACCACATGTGTTATTATTCAGGTAGCTAGCTATAAACACGATGAGTTTCATGACGAACATTCTCTGCAAGATTCTCTTCAAACTCTTGCTCTGCCATTAAGATACCTGTGCAAAAAAACTGATCATAGAAGCTAACGGTTTATGTTAATGTACGCTAAAGCGCCCCTAGCGGCTATGCTAAGAATGCATCACTTGCCTTGTGCTATAAATTTTATTTGGTCTGATACTTTTCGTTACACAGCAGTGCATAAAACCAAGATTGCATAGCTAGAAACATTTGCGTTTGTGTATGCGTACAGTATGTTTTGGGCCTATCCTTGAATTTCAACACTATTTGATGGCAACTGTAGATTTTTTAATTCAAATTGATTTTCTTTTGAAGCTGTGGCCTAGTGGTTAGCACATACTTAATGCTCAGATACGTCAAGCTGTGGGCAACACAAGTTCGAATCCAGCTCGCAACATTTCTCTGTCTTTTCTCTACACTGTCCTCTAAAATAAAACATTATATAATTATTCATAAAAAGTTGCCACAAATAAGCAACCCTGTTTCAGTACAAAATCACTGTCACAAAGAGGGGACATCTAATATGGCCACATCCGAAATACAAACCTGCTCGGACAGGCTGACCCCTCGAGGGACATCGCTCATGGGGGTATCAGTAGCTGTGAGGAGGACTGTTGCAGTGTGGGATTAGTTTGTTCCAGAAACTAATCCCAAAAATCCCAAAAAAAGGGGCAGAATTCTAATCAAAGGAAATATAAAATATTTGAAAAAGTATCGCAATTTTCCATTACATGAATTAAAGTGGAAGTTAGTACTGTGACCACATTACTTGTATAATATGCGTTTGAGTTTTACACTACACATGTGATAGCCAGAAACACTATGCAGCTCAAACCTGTAGGTTACGAGCTTTGTTATTCATTATCTGTCATAGTATTTTATTAGTAGTTAATATTTGCTATTAACCAATGTTGCCCCAAAGTTTGATAATATTGATTATTTTTCAGAGTGACTATTTGGCTTTAGATGTAACCCCAATAGTCTATTGGCAACACAGAAATACCCAACAAAGTGTGTTGTAAGTGGCGTGGAGTGTTACATCGGTGTGCCGGTGTCTGGACGACCAAGGTTCGGTTCTGCATTTTGCGTATTATTTTTCCCATTCTGTTTCTTGACTCATTACTATTTATAATAAATAAAAAAATAATATAGAGGTAGTTTTGCTATAGTAATATTGTAGTAACCATGATATTTTTGGCAGAAAAAACGATTTAATGACATTAACAATGGTGTTACTACAGTAATATTGTGTTAATATAGTAACCATGTTTAAATTTGTGGTTGCGATTATTTTATTACAAAATATCATGGTGATACTATGGTTATTTTATCTGTAGAGGATGTCAGGACAGATCCGTGTTCCAACCGGTTTAATTCATTATTCTGGACATTAGACCCCTTTTAACACTTTTTATCGAGACACTTTTTTAGAAACTTTTAGCTTCAGCGATTCACACCTTAACTCGACAAGGGGAAGAGGTATTTAAATTGTTTTTTTGAGCTGAAAAGGGTACAGTGGGGACTCACATGTTGTGAGACAAGAACATGATCGATTACAATAGATTACATTACATACACTGGAAAATATATATTTACACTAATAAAAAACAAACTCAGTAGGGCTTTATTAATTCTGGCTTTTTGCTGTTCATTCAATTACTGATTGATTTTATAATGTTGCATAATATTTGGGAGCAGCATCTAGACTAGAAAAAAGATGTTCAGATTTCATAAAATGTCATAATCTGACAAGACCATAATATTGTGAACATGAAGCACAAGTTAAGATGGCGTTAACATTGCTTGATGATGTGCACCATTTCACACCAAATAAAGAAACCTCATTTGAACAGAAAGATGCTTGCTGCTGTTATCACCACCTAATAGCTCAAACTGATAATGCTGTGTTAAGTTGCGCTGATCATGTTGTTTTTGAACCAGATCTAATCTCCTGCCTCCGTTTTTTTTCGTCACTCTGCCGTTCGAGCTAATTATACCACTTATTTTCATCTGTACAAGGATGCCAACATTACGTAGTAAGTTTATTCAGATCTCAGCCCCAGTTCAACACTGGAGAATGACGTAGAGGGAACGACACTCACGCTACCGTAGGCTACTGAATAATGTAATTAAGCTGAATAATAAACTTTATCATGTATGTAATCATGAACGCAGCTGCCCTATGCGACTGTATCGCCAATGATTTTAACTTTAAAACACAATCGTTGTGACAAATACAAGTTAAATACCATGCAAAAAATATATACTGTATAATATGAACAAATGCCCAACAATGATCTTACAGGACACAGAGTCAGTAGCAGCCACAGTGCAAAATGTCTTTTTGTGAATCTGCTGGATGTAGTTTACTTTCTACATGTATCCAAACAGACGATAAGATAAGTAAAGCTGGTCTCGAACCTGCGATTTGCAGGAAAAGACAGTATCAGATGACACGAGCACAGAGCCCCTGAGCTATCAGTCCACATGTGACCAACTACAGTAACTTTAAAGAATATTATTTAAAACAACAAAAGAAGCACACACACACACACACACACACACATATACATATCATACATATATATATATACACACTGGCAGCCAAAAGTTTGGAATAATGTACAGATCTTGCTCTTATGGAAGGAAATTGGTACTTTTATTCACCAAAGTGGCATTCAACTGATCACAGTGTATAGTCAGGACATGAATAACATGAAAAATTACTATTACAATAACTTAAACTACTTCAAAGAGTTCCCATCAAAAAATCCTCCACGTGCAGCAATGACAGCTTTGCAGATCCTTGGCATTCTAGCTGTCAGTTTGTCCACTTCCTGTAGCACTTGCCATAGATGTGGCTGTCTTGTCGGGCAATTCTCATGCACCTTACAGTCTAGCTGATCCCACAAAAGCTCAATGGGGTTAAGATCTGTAACACTCTTTTCCAATTATCTGTTGTCCAATGTCTGTGTTTCTTTGCCCACTCTAACCTTTTCTTTTAGTTTTTCTGTTTCAAAAGTGGCTTTTTCTTTGCAATTCTTCCCATAAGGCCTGCACCCCTGAGTCTTCTCTTTACTGTTGTACATGAAACTGGTGTTGAGCGGGTAGAATTCAATGAAGCTGTCAGCTGAGGACATGTGAGGTGTCTATTTCTCAAACTAGAGACTCTGATGTATTTATCCTCTTGTTTAGTTGTACATCTGGCCTTCCACATCTCTTTCTGTCCCTGTTAGAGCCAGTTGTCCTTTATCTTTGAAGACAGTAGTGTACACCTTTGAATGAAATCTTTAGTTTTGTTGGCAATTTCAAGCATTGTATAGCCTTCATTCCTCAAAACAATGATTGACTGACGTGTTTCTAGAGAAAGCTGTTTCTTTTTTGCCATTTTTGACCTAATATTGACCTTAAGACATGCCAGTCTATTGCATACTGTGGCAACTCAAAAACAAAGACAATGTTAAGCTTCATTTAACAAACCAAATAGCTTTGAACTGTGTTTTATATAATGGCAAGTGATTTTCTAGTACCAAATTAGCAATTTAGCATGATTACTCAAGGATAAGGTGTTGGAGTGATGGCTGCTGGAAATGGGGCCTGTCTAGATTTGATCAAAAATTACTTTTTTCAAATAGTGATGGTGCTGTTTTTTACATCAGTAATGTCCTGACTATACTTTGTGATCAGTAGAATGCCAATTTGGTGAATTAAAGTACCAATTTCTTTCCGTAACAGCAAAATTTGTACATTATTCCAAACTTTTAGCTGCCAGTGTGTGTGTGTGTGTGTGTGTGTGTGTGTATATATATATATATATATATATATATATATATATATATATATATATATATATATATATATACATATATATACACTATATTGCCAAAAGTATTCGCTCATCTGCCTTTAGATGCATATGAACTTAAGTGACATCTCATTCTTAATCCATAGGGTTTAATATGACGTCGGCCCACCCTTTGCAGCTATAACAGCTTCAACTCTTCTGGGAAGGTTTTCCACAAGGTTTAGGAGTGTGTTTATGGGAATTTTTGACCATTCTTCCAGAAGTGCATTTGTGAGGTCAGACACTGATGTTGGACGAGAAGGCCTGGCTCGCAGTCTTCGCTCTAATTCATCCCAAAGGTGCTCTATCGGGTTGAGGTCAGGTCTCTGTGCAGGCCAGTCAAGTTCTTCCACACCAAACTCGCTCATCCATGTCTTTATGGACCTTGCTTTGTGCACTGGTGCGCAGTCATGTTGGAACAGGAAGGGGCCATCCCCAAACTGTTCCCACAAAGTTGGGAGCATGGAATTGTCCAAAATCTCTTGGTATGCTGAAGCATTCAGAGTTCCTTTCACTGGAACTAAGGGGCCAAGCCCAGCTCCTGAAAAGCAACCCCACACCATAATCCCCCTCCACCAAACTTCACAGTTGGCACAATGCAGTCAGACAAGTACCGTTCTCCTGGCAACCGCCAAACCCAGACTCGTCCATCAGATTGCCAGATGGAGAAGCGTGATTCGTCACTCCAGAGAACGCGTCTCCACTGCTCTAGAGTCCAGTGGCGGCGTGCTTTACACCACTGCATCCGATGCTTTGCATTGTACTTGGTGATGTATGGCTTGGATGCAGCTGCTCAGCCATGGAAACCCATTCCATGAAGCTCTCTACGCACTGTTCTTGAGCTAATCTGAAGGCCATTTGAACTTTGGAGGTCTGTAGCGATTGACTCTGCAGAAATTTGGCGACCTCTGCGCACTATGCGCCTCAGCATCCGCTGACCCCGCTCTGTCATTTTACGTGGCCTACCACTTCGTGGCTGAGTTGCTGTCATTCCCAATCGCTTCCACTTTGTTATAATACCACTGACAGTTGACTGTGGAATATTTAGTAGCAAGGAAATTTCACGACTGGACTTGTTGCACAGGTGGCATCCTATCACAGTACCACGCTGGAATTCACTGAGCTCCTGAGAGCGGCCCATTCTTTCACAAATGTTTGCAGAAGCAGTCTGCATGCCTAGGTGCTTCATTTTATACACCTGTGGCCATGGAAGTGATTGGAACACCTGAATTCAATTATTTGGATGGGTGAGTGAATACTTTTGGCAATATAGTGTATATGACCGGGTCTGACACTTTTAGTCTAAAACTACCGACTAGCCAGGTCAGTTATAACACAGGTTAAGGCTATTAATTAAATGCATTGTTGTTGTTTTTTCATTAGGGCTAACGAATGAAATTATGAATGTTCACAATGTATTTTCGTTTTGATTTTCAGGAAGATAATTAGATAGCTAATTTCTATGAAGCAACCATTTTAATTGATTGAAAAAGGCTGACATTCAAGCATTTATTTCTGAATATCAATTCATGCAATTAATAAGCAATAACTTTAATGCCGCCATTAATTTTGCATTGTTAGATCACCTTCTACACATCAAATTGTAAAAAAAAAAAAAATACAATACAAATAATAATATTAACAATTTAATCATAATAACTCTCACTTTCTTCACACTACTAAACGATGGTGACAAAAGTGTCCCTTTGCGCCTCCTGGTGGTGATTTTGTGAACATGTCTCACGTGTGTTTCACACGGCGGTACTCCCCGTGGAAGTAAGGCTCAATCTGGTTGCTTACCCACTGTATAACAGGTTGTTAAAAGGCAGTTCACCCAAAAATGAAATTTCTGTCATTACTCACCCCAAAGCCTGTATGAATTTCACTCTTCTGTGAAACACAAAAGGAGATGTTAGGCAGAATGTAAGTTCCAGTCACCATGCACTATCACTAGTTTTTCCCATACATTCTTTCTAACATCCGCTTTTGAGTTACACGGTAGAAAGAAAATCATAAACCAGGGGTCTTCAACCATTTTCAGGTGAAGGACCCCTTGGTGGGTAGAGAGACCGAGCCAGGACCCCCGATACATATTTTGTTTAAAATTGAGTGTTGCATTTTATGCCTATAAAAACGTGGATGGTAGGCTACCATATTATTGTATGTATACTTCCTGATGTTTACATTGCAAAGCCATTGAAATAATCATTAAATGTTGCCCTGCTGAAAAGACCAGCTAAAACCAGCATATGCTGGTTGGCTGGTTTTAGCTGATCACCCAGCCTGGTCATAGCTGTTCAGACTGGTTTTAAAGGGGTTTTGAACCCTTTTTAGCTGGTTAGGCTGGCCTTAGCTGATCAGAGTCACCGTCTTGTATGTGTGGAACGTTAAGGACTGTATATGCCAGCTTGATAATTTCAGCGGTAACTATTTATTTACACCAGACTATTGTTCTGAAAGCAGGCTGTTATCTGCTCAACCGCACAGCGCGACCAACGCAAAGCGGACGTGTTTACTCACATGACCCTTCACTGCAGCACTGCTGAACCTGATGTGTGTCGCGCATTGAGCGGCTCGTGATGAAGAGTTTGTCCATGATTTGTTTGTTTAAGATTTGGCATGCAGCTGTGAAGGACTTCAACATGTCGATAATTCATACTCCTGTCTCTCGCTGTGAGTGAGTGATTATTACAAATGCCACCAATGGTGGATCAAACAATAATTTGCAGACCCCCTGTGGTTGGACCCGCTGTTGAAGATCCTTGTCATAAACGTTTGCAAGTGATGACAGAATTACTATCACTTTAAGAGTACAAGTCAATACTCACATGTTACATAAAAATGGCCATTTAATGTTGACAAAATGCACTGAAAATGTTAACAGATGAAATCCTGAGAGAGAACCTTGCTTGTATTATATGTATATTAAAGATAGAGAAGGAAGTTTTTACATATTATGTATATTATGTATATTATTAATATTATAGTATTTATATTACTATATTATTATTATTTATGCATATTTTTACATACTATTTAAAATGGACTGATTCTCAGGGCAGAGAAAATACCTGTACAGGTCAGATGGAGATGATAGATGTAACAGGTGTTTATTTGTTTCTCTTCTCCCTGAGGGAGCATTATGAAAACGCGGCAATATGAAAGGCGGGAAAACTAGATCGCTCCAAAGTTGCGCGCTTGCAATGTTGACAGCTTTGCTTTGTTGATTATAAACAGGAGCAATAGTTTTATCACATCGCTAGCTTACAGAGAGACGGTACAACGCCATTCGCACATCAAATATAAAGTTCAGTAAATATGCGACAAACGTACTTGTGACTTTCTCTCTGCGCGCGCTTACATGAAACTCAACAAGCGTTCAGTGAGGTGCACGAGAGAGGTGCACATTTTATATATATATAAATTTGATATTTATTTATAATGTTAAAAATACTAAATATATTTATTTTAATTTAATACTTTTAGTAAATTAAATTAAATTGCCGATTTAAATATTCATTTTTTCCTGTAATCTAATCACATACTGTTTTAATTTGTAAACAATTAATACATTTTTCCTACGTTCTCAATATTACTTTACATCCAATGGCATTTTTCGTGGAAAAACAACAGCACAAATATCCGTGACATTACAACACAACCATATTCATCAAGTTACAGAGCTCAAAATGTACTGTATAATGGGAATGACCCCACTGCGTCTGGTGGGATGCATCGGCTTGGCTACACAATGTCTGACCATATCCTTAACCAGAAAGGTTTACGTCTTGTTCTCGTGCAATTTTAATGTCACCATCCATTATTTTTCATTGTATTGTGGACCTTAAAAGCATAATATTGCTTCTGCCTAAAGAGGCTCTCATTTACTGGCATGAGGAGAGATGTTACCTAAAATCAAACCGCCTAAAAGCTCTCTAGTATCTGTCAATTGCATAATGTGTCTTTTGGAAAGGGAGGGTTGTGTTTTTTGAGTTGGAATTGGACCATCACAATGAAGAAGACTAAGTGGGTGAATGCACATAGATCTCAGTGTTATTAAACGCAACAGTGACTGCCTACTTTTCATCAGCCTTGGTAGCGTTATTCTTACCATTAATTTCCTCCATTGGACAAAAAAGAAAGAAATAAAGGTTCAAAACTATGAACCAAACCAACCAGCTCCAAAACCAATCACAACATTACAAACTTTGATCTGAAACAAAAAGAAAATCGGAAAAAAGACAAGACTGTGTACCTCATTTCTTTAACAGCGAATGGACCACATTCGATGAAGCATTGCTAATTATATAATCATTCTAAAAGAACACTACAATATAAAACTACTGACTAATAGTCATTCGTTTTAAGCGACAAACAATATTTGTAATACATATATATTTTTTGACCTAAATTTCATATATATTCAAATATACAAGTAGTTTGAGATTATAGGGAGGCTTTTTATTATGCCATTCCCAATGCTTCATTAAAGTGTGCTATTGTTGTGTTTCCATGGTAACAGCGACATCTCTGATTGGTGGAGCTCTCATTAGGATTATGGGTAGTGTAGTTCTTCACTGGGAATTTGACTATTAAGCAAGATATTTTTATTTTATTTTTATTTAAAATCACATCGACTTGTGATTTCTACAGAAGCATACATCATCACTTAGCAACCTCAGAGCTCATGGTAGGTCTGTCTTGAGAGATTTATATATTATACATCTGTATAACATTAAAAGCAATTTCTATATGGAGAAAATGAATGTGGTTTTTAATTCTGCAACCCGACTGTTGCGCCGTATTACAGGAATGATTGTATGTTGGCAATGACAAATTAATCAGTATGTCACATGACATGCATTCACCCGCCCTCTCTCAGTCACTGCTTTGTGTCCATGAGCAGATGTGTGTTTGCAATAGCTCAGACATAGCATATCCAGCCCAGTAAGTTGATCAGATTAACCGATTCTAACAGGACCCCGAGGGAAGGTGCTTCCTCCTCTTTAACTGTACTACTCTGCTCACTCTGTTCTCTCTCCCCACTCAAGAGTGAGCAGAGTAGCACAGTTAAAGAGGAGGAAGCACCTTAGATGCAATAATTTACTTCCTTATGGGAGCTGCAAGTAAAAAAAAAAAAAAAAAAAAAAAAAAGAATTTTATTGTATATGCTGTATTTTAATTACATTACATACAGTGACATTGCATATACATTTTATAAATGGCCTGGTTTTGTAACTTAACAATTTATAAATGTCATCGCTTTTGATGGCTTAAGTGCCCAAATACTGTGGAGACACTGTATATCTAAATCTTAAATTTAATTGTAAATTGGAAAATCGGCGACAGTAGCTAAATTCAATGTATGCTTTCTGAATTTCAGTAAGTTCTTTCACTTATTTTCTCGCAATTGTAGTAACTTGCTAGCTGGAAATCAAATGGGATGTGCCACAAAAGCACAACAAGGCCAATTTTCGGTTCATGAACATTTACCAGATGGTAACGTGTGTTAGACATTTGGCACAGTAGCGCAGAATTTTAGGGCATATAAAATTTGCAACCAACACAACGATTTCCTGCCAGACACATTTTCTTGTGTTAACAATTATCTCCTGATTGGCTGTGATTGTGTCGCTGTTGAGCTTGTATTGCTATATTTTCATAGTCCACATAACCGTTATCAACTACGGTCATGTTACAGATGAGATTGTGGGCCTGAAATTGGTGAATTACCTAAAAGTTTAGCAAACAACACAACTTTTAAATAAATTTAAATATTCGTATTGAATTCAAAAGTTTTTATATATATATATATATATATATATATATATATATATATAAAATATTTCTGTCATTTCTTAAGTGTAAATCTGTTGGGCTACAGCAGGGCTGCAGTATTTCAGTGCAAATTTTGAAGTAAACAGTTGCCTTGTCCAAGGCTTCTATAGTGTCTTTACACTGCCGAGATACATTACATTTCTCTAAAATGTTTAAAGCTATTCATAATAAGAAGAAATCAGGGCTGTCGATTTAATGCATTAATTTAGTTTGATTAATTCTATAAAACATAACGCAAGCAATCCTGACCTGTAAGTAAATTTCATTATAAAGTAAGTATTTTTACTTACTATACATAGTAAATATACATAGACCAAAAATTAAAAATAGCAATGTGTGTCATGTGAGATTGATGATCTCAATTGCAAAATGGATTGCTGTCGACTGTAGGTTTATGTTAAAAAAGGGAAATAAAACAAACTTCTAAAGTAACTTTTTGTAATGTATAATCAATGCTTTACTCGTCTACCACATTAATGCGATATATTTCAATCGGAATATCTGAATTATATATCATTTAGAATTATTTTACTTATTTTGTATAATTTATATTGAATTATCTATTTTGGGGGGCCTTTTCTCAGTAAATTTTGATAATTGTGATTAATTTGATTAATTAATTGGCATGTCATTTAATTAATTTGATTTCAATTTTTAATCGATTGACAGAAGAAATATGATCCGTTTCAAACAATACTGCTTTGCAAACACTAATAACTAATATGAATTACATTTTGTTTTTTGTTTATTTGGCTCACTGGAGAGGTTCTATACTACACTAGTGCCTTACATATGCAGTCACGACAAATGGACTTCATTTCTCTAAACACCACAATGCACTTGTCACATCCTGCTCTACCATTTACCTGTAAAACTGACAGGCTGTTATGCTTGTGTTGTGTTTTATGTTGGTTGTCCATCAAAGTTTCCTTTTGCTAATCCAACATAATCCTTTATAATGCAGCTTTTGTTCTGATCCGTACTGCCACAAAACATCGCTGTTCATTCAAATGAAATGGAAAGGACAATCAAACCAATCAGTCTTGATGCAGCAATAACTTTCAGTGGTTGTCTTATTGACCCCCTATCTGGATAAAGACTTTTCTCTTTCTTTATATTATTTTGGGGATTTTTAAGCCTTTATTTTGAGAATAGCAGAGGGTGGGTTGGGAATGGGACATGACATCCCCTCGAGCCAACAGCTCTCATATACTGTATGTTACAAGCAAGTGCACTACCTTTTATGCCACAGCTCAGGCAAGGCTTGTTTTCTAATGATTTAGGCAGATTCAGAATAAACAGAATACATATTTGTATTAATAATACATTTAGATGGTTTGGGGAGTGTTTATAATTTCCATATTAAGAACAGTTCTTGCCATTAATTTTACAGATGGATATGCAGAGAACATCGAGTGGGTAGACACAACTGTTTGTGCACGCAGCCCATATGTGCTGTAGCGAAAAAGCATTTAATTTGTGTAATCATGCATAATTTCAAATCCTCAATTAGCAAAGCTTTTGATCCCTCCAAGGAAAATATGAATAGATGGAATAAAATAAGAAGTGATAAACAAAGCAGCACCCTGGCGTCAAATGCTTCAACATCTGCTTCAGAACAGCATGCCAGTCTAGCTAGCAGTTCAATTAGCAATCGGTTAAAAGTGGTTGTTTATAACGAATGCATTGCGTAATATTTATTTTCTCTTTGACATTCGAAAGCTGGACATCTTCATTTTGAAACCTTGTTTAATTAGTGTCAGAGGTCATATGAAATGCTTACTGGAATTATCACAGTTTGATTGAACCAGTTTGGCGGTCACATGGTCTGGCCATATGGAGATCTTGCTAGCGTTTATCATAAGCTTTTTGCCACGCAGCCAGTGATCCAAAGTTGGCATAGGACAAACCCTAAAGGCTAGTCTGAGGCGATGGGTTGTTTTGTTAATGCTTTAATAGATTGTTTAGCTAAAGAGTGTTGGCACAAGGGTGTCCAGGGGAAGGACTGGGAAGAGAAATCGGCCCGTGATTTTACATAGAAACTGGCCCAAAATTTGTTGGGGTGGGCGGGGAGTTGTGGGGGGATCTGGTGTTGTCCTTTACTGCATATCGCTGCCCCCTTCAGCATATCGTGGCGCCATTTTGTGGCACGTTCTGCATAACGTGGCGGCCCATTTCAGCTTATCGCGGCCCGGTTCTCCCGATGGCCAGTCCGCCCCTGAGGGTATCCCTTGCAGGCCGTGGTTTGTTAATATAGATAATACTGTTTAGTTCATGTTTTCAAATTAAGTTCAATCAGTGGATACTAGTCATACTTTCCTTACAAAAAGTACTGTGGCGGTACCATGGTACAGTTAAAGAATGAAATCAGATGGTAATACCATGGTACAGAATGATAATCCTATTCAAACACCATTTACATGGTACTTTAAGGTGCTTACTAAGGATTTACCAAGAGAAATGTCCATAAAGTAAACAAACAAAGTAAAAATAAGAATAAAACAACATGGTAATGCCAAGGTAATTTTTGGTACTTTTTTATTATTGGTATAAAGCTAACCATATATTAAAGGTGTCATAAACAATTTTAGCCATTCTGGAACTTCCACCACACTAGCCATTTAATTAGCCACACGCCCTCTTTCCAAAACCCAGCACTCCTGAGTTTCCGCGTAGAAAATTTGGTGCCGGTCAATGTGAGCGGGAATTCTAAAGTTTGCCAAAAAAAATCTCATTTAGGTGTTTGTTTTTCACTGTTACTTGATGTACTATGCATAATGTATACTATAATATAAAAATAACTAGGGCTGTCAATCTATTACATTTTCGAATTAATCGAATTCATTACATGGCATGCCGGTTAATTAATCAAATTAATCACAATTAATCGTATATATAAATAATTGCCGAGAAAGCCCCTCAAATAACTATAATTCATTATATACAGTACATTAAATAATTATAAATAGTTATATTCAAATAATTACAAATAAAATATATTTATTATTTAAAAATAATATTTCAGATAATAAAAAGACATTATATTATTGTGGCAGACGAGTAAAGACAATACAAAAATTGGTTTAGAATCCAATATATTGAATCCGACATATTATTGAACATAAGCCATTATTGGCCTACGGTTCACAGCAATCCATTTTGCAATTGAATTCGTTTGTCAGAGATTTATTATAAGGGCTTGTCTAAGGATGCATCAATGCACAACTGCATCAGATGGATGCTTTTGGAGCATCTCAATTTGGTTGCGTCGTGTTATTAACATACAGTTTTTAGGTCGCTGTGTCAAGTTTAGCATAGTTTGAAACTTAGAAAAACACGTCTTGAGATCCAAGCAATTTGGATTTGTGCTCCATCAAGCTGTGTTTGAAAGCAAGAACGTGTTCTCATCTTGTGCTGTCTGCTGTAGGTAAGTGTGGTGTCTATACAGCTGGAGTTTCGCTTACTGCCCCCTGGAGAAACAGGTGGTACTTAAAGCTTGAATTGCTGTGATGGTAGGAGTATTCCTTATTACGGTACAGGCATGATTAATTATTATTGAATTATAAACGCATAATTTTCAAAATATTATTAATAGCGCTGAAGTAACGCATTAAATTGACATCCCTAATAATAACACAACCAAGTCAAATAAAAGATAAAAATTTAATTATTATAGTTGCTTTGGATACTATTCAAAATAAAATAAAAACAACAGTCGTGGAATTAGTGTCTTATTCAACATGCAGTACATAAAAAAAAAACAGAACAAAAACATTCACAGCAAAACGTTAAACTGCAGTTTGCCACATATCTTTTTTACAAAGAAATATTAAAATGACAAAAATATTATAATTTCACACCTTGCCTAATTTATTTATCTTTATTTTTATTTTTTAAATATGTGTACCAAGTTTTTTTTTTAAAGTTTATATATATATATATATATATATATATATATATATATATATATATATATATATAATATAAAAGTATATTGTGCTAGTGTGCTAATGTATCTTCAAGTAGATTTTAACATGTTGGGAAGAAAATATGAGTGGTGCTTGCCCATGCAAAACTCACAGGCATGGTGCTAGGGGTGTTGTAAGTGGTTGCGAGAGTGTTACTATAAGGTTATTAAAGTGTTCTGAGTGATTTTAACATGTTGCAATGTAGTTGCTATGGCGTTCTCTGTATTCTGGCACCTAGATATGGCTCGGGTCCCTTTTTCAATTTAAATCTATGGAATCGTTTCTGCTGTTTTACAGTCCGCCACATGATTTGAGGTATCATTCATGTCCTTAGCATAAACGTTGCAACACAAGCACATGCTGAAGTTTGGCATGCAAAAATCCAAGCTTCCTGTTCGATACACTAAAATTACAGAAATTACACAACCAATAATAGTGATGATTCAGTCAGGAACCCCCAACAGAACGACTGGGCCATTACCCATAAGGCCAAGCTGAATTAAAGTATCAACTCTTTATCTCAAACCTGCTAAATCCCTCTGTCTCTCACTGACTGCCGCATTCTCTACCCCCATATGTAATTGTAATAATGTCTTGATTAAAACTGGGATGGCCTGCTCAGAATCAAATTTAATAGAGTGAAAATGCACTAGGGCTGTTTAGGTAAACAGTTCTAAGGGGAGAAAAAAAAAAAAACATACTACAGAAAACATCTATGACTTTTCCATGGCTTTTCAAGGCATTCAAGATTAATAGATAAGATTAAATTTAGGTGCATAGAAAACAATTTTAAAAAGTGGGGGAACATATAAATCATATTATCTTGGCTCATGAATATGAATTAGGTCATTTAACGTTACGATTACGCAAATATCTGTATCAAGCACACTTTGTATCATATGTCTACTTGAATGTACGATACATGTTGCCCTGTAGTTTTCAGTAGGAACATCATTTCATTTTGTTATGAAAAACAGTGGATGCTGTCATCGAAGAATGACGCTTACTGCTTGCTCATTCATTCAGTTTATCGAAGCAATAGCCTAGGTTGGTGTTTCTAGCTACACAAGCTCGATTTTGTGAGTTGTTGCATTCCAAAATGTGCCAGACAGCAATTCATAACACAACGCAAGTATGTTTTGCATTCTCAACGTTGCCGCAAGGGGCGCTTTAGCGGACGTTAGTGTGAACTGTCTGCTTCTATGGTGGGTTTTCTCTTTCAAACCAACTACTGTCATGGCAGAGCAACAGTTTGAAGGGAATATTGCTGAGCAAGTAAGTTAAGTTGATGAATTTATAGCAACTTACCTGAATAATAACACATCTAGTTTAATAGTGCAGACTTCTGAAGGTAACTCTATCACCCCCTTGAGTACTGAAGTTTGTCACCACCGCAGTAACGCATAAACACACAAAGCATGTTCAATCGGAGCATGTGTTTGCAATGCATTGGCGAAGTGATCTGCATTTGCGTACTAGTATGAAGTATGTTTTTGGCTTTAAAGAAGTCGTTTCATGTGACCAGCTGTAAAATTTCACTCACCAAAACTTTTAAAATATAATGTAAAAATTTTCTTCCAAAATCCCTTGCTCTTGGGCTAAGCGACAAAACGACTCTCCACCCTAATCCTACTGTCTCCTCCCCACTCTCTACCACAGGGGACCAACAACACTAACCAGAGGAAAAGATCACCGAGTTTTTTACGATTCGGCCCACCTTTGATGTTGAGAGAGACAGACAGACTGGTGCACTGCCTGAAAGTACATTACAGTTTGATGGCATGAGGGCTCTGAGAGGTCATACCTTTTCTGGCTAGGGATGGATTTGAAAGCAGCGCTAAATGCGGAAAGCTGGCTTTTGTTTGCAGCAGAATGGATTAAGGCTCTGTTCATCTGGCATTGTATGTTAACCCTATTCTGCCTGACGGTGCTGTAACATGAACTTTTGTTTTTGTACTCTATTGGCTGCCATATATGTATATATATATATATATATATATATATATATATATATATATATATATATATATATATATATATATATATATATATATATATATATATATATATATATATATATATATATATATATATATATATATATATATATTAGGGCTGCAACTAATTATTATTTTGATAATCGATTAATCTAACGATTATTCGACTATTCAGCGATTATTGCAACGATTAATCATTAGCTCTTAACCTATTATGCAGATTGTGTCCCAACTTAAAAGGTTGTTTTAAACATACTTACTAACAATAAAGAGGATAAAATAATCTTTTAAAAATACCTCTAAAATTCACTGCAAAAAATCCTATTATGAAGTGTGTTTGTCTTGTTTTCCATTTAAAATGGTCTAAAAATCCTTAAAACAAGATACATTTACTTGAGAAGCAACATGTAAGATATTTAAACTTGCTTTAAGAGAATGTATCTTAAAGTGTATTTTGTACATGTGTATTTTTTCACTTGGTTATATTTCTGTGAGTGCAGTAAAGACAAAATATACTTATATTCAAGACCTATTCTCTAAAAGCAAGTCTAAATATCTTATATGCTACTTCTCAGGTGAATGCATCTTTTTTAAAGGATTTTTAGATTTTGTAAAAATATTAGTTTTTTATTAAATATTATATCCAACATTCTGGAATAACAATTTTTTCTTCTGTAGTATAGCTGCTAAAGAACATATACGTTGTTTTAAAGGAGTTTTAGATATTTATATTGGAAAACAAGCCAAAACAAAAACAAATCAAAAACATATTTTGTTGCAGTGTATAATGGGGCGAAGACTACCCTTTCTCACATTTCTGTTCACTTCAATCCATCTTTAACTCACAAAAAAAATAAAATAAAATAAAAATCTCTTATTAATAAAGCTGCGTATTGCAAGTTTTCTTCATGATAAGAAATGCACAGTGACGCATATATTATGACACAATAAATTGCGAGCCATCACGTTATAATCTAGCTGCAGCAAATGCGTGTTTGAGGGATGAGCGTCCCTGAGGCAGAGTGTGCATCAGCCGGGTGCAGTTTCAATCTCTCCCCCTTAGATCGGGACAGTCACACAACTCAGAGAAAAGGCACTGACTGCACAGAGAAATGCCAGTTTTTGAGTTTGTAGTTATTTACATGATCTGCTTCCGTATTATTTTATCTTTCATAGAGCTATAACTCATTAAATATAACTGCATTTAAGGTGTAACGCCTTTAAAGTGTTTCCTTTAAAGACGCTCGACATGCAAGTTTTGCTCCAGCTCCACTTATTCCACAACGAGAGTGCTTCTGTATTTACTTATTTTGTATTTTTGCATTATAATTCCCTCATACTTTGCAATCTACACCACCTGAAGCTGTCTGGAAAGTTTAGAGTGCATCTGGACTGTGAGCTGTGTGTTCTTCCTCTCCTAAGTCAGGTGCGAGCTGCACTGCTGCTCTCGCGCATCATCATTAGAGTTTAATGTGATCTCATGTTATGTTAAATGAGATCAAACGACTATTCTACAACGAAAATATTTGTTGAAATGTTTTTATTGTCGATGTTGTCGATAATGTCGACTAATCGTTTCAGCCCTAATATATACATATATATATATATATATATATATATATATAGTGGCGGAATGATCCGCCCCTCCGACTCGTCATCGTCGTCCCGCCTCTTAGGGCCGCCCTTCAGCCAGGCTCATGATGGGATTTGGGCACGACAGCGAGAAGAGGTGCATAATTAATAAAACTCGTTCTGACAGTGGTGAATGAAGCACACCTAATGTGAATAATGGTTCATTACCACTGTCTTTAAAACGCAGAGCGCACCTCTTCTCGGGGAGCCGGCTTCAAATCTCCATGTGTGCACACACTGGCATCGTCACACGTCCAGGACCAGAGCTGGGAGGGTTCGGATGAGTTGATGCGCCGCCGGACCTGCTCCTGCTCCTCCTGCTCCCCAGGTTGATTAGATGAGTCGCTGGGGGAGAACTGCACATGTCGCGGCTGACGGGCTAGAGGCCGGGCCGCCATTCCCTCTCACCTGCAGCGGGCCTGGGAAGACAGGCTGCCAAGGACGCCGCCGCCCCTCACACCGTGGATCCCGAATGGGAGCGTGTGTGGCCGACGGAGCCAGATCATTCCTGGGCCATTCCATGGACACTACTCCGCCCTGCACGGAGCCCCATCTCACTGCAATGATGCCAGATTCCCCCTTTTTTATGGACAGTATTCCCCCTGGACACTTTATTATCCCCTTTATGGACATTTTGCATTTATTATTATTTCCAATATATGCCTCTCCAAGGCTTGACTCCACACCTACTGTGTCTGTCTCTTGCTCACCCTGTCACAGTGGTGGAGAACGTGGGCACAGTGGCGTCACTCTTCCTCTCATTCACCGGTTAGATGGAAAGCCTGGAGTGGGACGGAGAAAACATGAGGACGGCCTCCCAGCTGCAGCAGAAGTGTAAGTGGCATTTAATAAGCATTTACCCTGTAGCTGGCTGAGGCTGTCATATTAATTAGTGTTTTTTCTCTGTTCCCACCCGGGTGCAAGTGAGAGGGAGAGCTGGCCCGGAGAGGTATCCCCCATACGTCCACTCCAACTGTAGGGCCTGGTTGAGGAATTAGCATTTCCGTGTGGGTGGCTAAAGAGTGTGCACCTCTGGCTCTGAACTCCATGGTTGGATAAGGGCATGGGAGGAGGTGCCGACGGGGTGACGCTTGGGGGGGGGGGGGGGGGAGAATGTTGCGGAATGATCCACTCCTCTGGCTCATCATCATCGCCCCGCCTCTTAGGGCCGCCCTTCAGCCAGGTTCACGACGGGAGTTGGGCAGGAGAGCAAGAAGAGGTGCATAATTAATAAGCCTTGTTCTGACAGCGGTGAATGAAGCACACCTAGTGTGAATAATGCTTCATCACCGCTGTCTTTAAAACGCAGAGCGCACCTCTTCTCGGGTAGCCGGCTTCAAATCTCCATGTGTGCACACACTGGCATCCTCGCACGCCTAGGACCAGAGCTGGGAGGGTTCGGACGAGTTGATGCACCACCGGACCCGCTCCACAGACCCCCGGGCCGATTAGATGAGTCACCGGGGGAGAACTGTACACGTTGTGGCCGACGGGCTAGAGGCCGGGCCACCTTCCCCTCTCACCTGCAGCAGGCCTGGGAAGACAGGCCACCAAGGATTCCGCTGCCCCTCGTGCCGTGGACCCTGGAGGGGAGCGTGTGCGGCCGACGGACCCAGCTCATGCCTGGGCCATTCCGTGGACACTGCCCCGCCCTTCACAGAGCCCCGTCTCACCGCGAGGATGCCAGATTCTCTCTTTGTTATGAACACTATTCCCCCGGACACTTTATTATTCCCCTTTTATGGACATGTTATTTTGATTATTTCCAATAAATGCCTCTCTGAGGCTTGATGCCACACCCACTGTGTCTGTCTCTTGCTCACCCCACCACAATAATATATACCTGTAACAGATTAGAGGAATGAGGAAGCGGGAGACAGCGTATCCAACATTTATCTACACACACACACACAAACACGTTCGCTATTCTGCGTAACAGTGAAGCTTAATATATAAACACTCAAACGGGAATGGCAGCGGCAACACACATGAAGCTTGTCAGCTGGGGCTCTCTCTCCCTCACTCTGAGGCCTGGTCCCTTTTATTTCCCCCATCTCTCACTGTGAACAAAGAAACAACAATTACCAGCAATTCATCTCAGGTGAAAACCCTTACCGCTTCCTCTCTCCCCAGACGAATGCTCGACCATGCCCTCACCTCCACAACACCGATCAGCCACAACATTAAAACCACCAACCTAATATTGTGTAGGTCCCCCTCGTGCCACCAAAACAGTGCCAACCCGCATCTTAGAATAGCATTCTGAGATTTTATTCTCCTCACCACAATTGCACAAAGCTGTTATCTGAGTTACCGTAGACACTGTCAGTTCAAACCAGTCTGGCCATTCTCTGTTGACCTCTCTCATCAACAAGGCATTTCTGTCCACAGAACTGCCGCTCACTGGATGTTTTTTTGCTTTTGGCATCATTCAGAGTAAATTCTGGAGACTGTTGTGTGTGAAAATCCCAGGAGATCAGCAGTTACAGAAATACTCAAACCAGCCCATCTGGCACCAACAAGCATCCATGAGATTATCTAATCAGCTAATCATGTGGCAGCAGTGCAGTATATAAAATCATGCAGATACGGGTCAGGAGCTTCAGTTAATGTTCACATCAACCATCAGAATGGGGAAAAAAGGGGGGGCCTGGGTAGCTCAGTGAGTAAAGACCCTGACTTCCACCCCTGGAGTCGCAAGTTCGAATCCAGGGGGCGTGGTGAGTGACTCCAGCCAGGTCTCCTAAGCAACCAAATTGGCCCTGTTGCTAGGGAGGGTAGAGTCACATGGGGTAACCTCCTCGTGGTAGCCATAATATGGTTCGCTCTCGGTGGAGCGTGTGGTGAGTTGTGCATGGATGCCGCGGAGAATAGCTTGAGGCCTCCAAACGCGCTATGTCTCTGCGGTAACGCACTCAACAAGCCACGTGATAAGATGCACGGATTGACGTCTCAGATGCGGAGGCAACTGTGATTCGTCACTACGCCACCACGAGGACTTAGAACACATTGGGAATTGGGCATGCCAAATTGGGGAGAAAAGGGGAGAAAAAAATAAGAAAGGATGGGAAAAAAAATTGGATCTCAGTGATTTGGACCATGGCATGATTGTTGGTGCCAGATGGGCTGGTTTGAGTATTTCTGTTGTGGCTGATTGTTGTATATACATAAAAACATTTAATTAAATAAAAAACATTCTGACAGCTATATCAAAGAGCTCATCTCTAGTGACTTGTGACTGATGTAGGCTTAAATGAATATTTTTTTCTACTTTTTCTTTTTTGCATTGTCCCTTTGACAAATTACATGACAGGTCATTATTTTTATAGTATTTGTCGACAGTATTTTAGAATATTAAGCAATAGCATTAGTTTGCAATAAAAGTACCATCAGAGGATGCTGTTAAATGGTATCTCATACGTGTTTATTTGTAAAACTGATGTCTGTAAGTGAGATCTCACATGTAGATGTTTTTACTGTGTAGCAGATGGCATTGTATCTGATGTCTCTTTGTTTTCAGAGCAGGATTAGTGAATTCCCTGACACTTCATGTGACACTTGCTGTTTAAATTGGGACACCAGGAAAAATTGTAAACAAGACTGGGTCTGGAAGTGTCTGGATTTGTGGGATCCATCTGTCTGTGTTTATCATTCAATATGCTTGAGTGTTTGGTTTGGGGCCCTGTGTTTTTCAGGCTAAATTTTCTTAGCAATGATCTTTTACACCCTCTTTCTTAAATACATTCAACATTTCATAATTCAGAGTCTTATATGTCACTTTTTGGGGTGAACTAGCCCTTTGAAACTCAGACATGTAATTGTACTTGGCACCACACATATTTCTCTCTGCTGATCTCAGATCAGCCTCAGCCCCATAGTCACACCTGTTGTACAAAGGTGCCTGAGTTTGTTCCTGTCATGCAACAGATGCCCTAACCCCACCCCCATCCCTAATACTAACCACGTGGAGCCTGTAAGGCTGAGTAGCCTGCCAGAAACAACTCGAGACACCTTTCTCCCATCGCGCCTAGTCACGTCCTTGACTGTCACAGACAACACCTGAACTGGTCTCATAATAGTATACTGTATGAAATCAAAGGGTCATTTACGTACCTCCTCCACACCTCCAAAGCTGGGATGGATGCAGGAAAATGGCCCATTTAGTTCATTTATCGTGCCTGCCGGCAGTGTGCCCAGACAGACAATGAGTCCAAAGTGTTTAGGTAAAATACACTTCAAATGAGAGCACGACTAACACAATACGCAACAGCTGCTGGCTTCCTGTCTCATTAATTCAGTTTCTTGTCACCCTCAGGCCATCATAAGTATGCCTTGCTAAAATCTGCATCAAATTTTGAATGAACCATACTGCTCTCAGGAGACTGTAAGTAAGAAATGCGTTGCACTCAAGTTGTATGATCAAAAGCAGATGGAACGCTGGGCCGGAAATCAATACATTATGACACTTCTTCGGACTAATCTATCATAAAAACAAAATTTAGTCTGGTACTAATTTTCCCTGAGGAAGTTAGGTAAATTTCATAAGCAAATTAGATTTTAGTCTAGTAGTTATTGTACAACCTCGGTAAAATTATTTTGCAATTGACCTACATTATTTTTTGACCAATTTAGGGGCCCACTGAGAAATTTAAACCCATCCGAATAGCAATGTCTGTAATTACGCTATATAATTTTTATGCAGCACTTATTTACTTACTTAATTTTAATACATTTTATTTTGAACTTCGTCAAATATCGTAACTAAAGTACAATATGTACAGTTGACTTATTGTTTCTCAGGGTGATGTCTGTAAAAGAACATTTGCAATCCCCTTCTGTGATAGAAGACATGCATTCAGTCCACAATTAATTCACTGGGAGACTAGGGGGTTGTGACGTAGTTTTATTTTTATAGGCAATGACATACACTCTTCAGCTAAATGTAATTGTTACCCTTCTTAAGTGCACAATTCTTCTCTATACTCACAAAAGTTTGGCAATTTATAGGAGTGACACTGAAATTCACTCCCGAAAATGGCGGCAGTTTAGAAAAGAAAACTGCAGTAATACGTCTTAGTTTCCTAATTTACTTCGGTCAAAATAGCTAAGTTAAAAATGTTAAACTGTTGGCATCCGTATTTGTTGTTTATAGCCACAAGACACTGATTTGTTCCGTATTTTTAAGCCGGACCCAGACTGAAGTGTCCCACAGTTTTTGTAACCCTTAACAATGACTTCAGGAACGATTGCTGTTTTCTGTATGCACAGAATGATAATTTTTGGAATTCACAGACCCACGTTTACAGTAAATGCGGCCATCACTCCTAAAATTTTGCACAGTGTGTGTAGCCATGGTTCATTTCAGAAACAAAACTAAATTCTCATTATCTGCCCAAGTGTCCATTAGCACCCCTACGGCACTTGGCAGTGGTCAAAAAAGTTTTTCAAAATGACTTTTGGACCAATTGCTCTGTAGTAACTCAGAGATGATGATTCGGACTGTAATTAAATTACAACACAACCCTGGTGTTGGTCAAAAAACAGTAGGCAATTCAACCAGGATTTTTTTTCTTTGGTGATGAAAACACCAACATTTCGGTTTCAGACAGCAATAAAATCACTTACAATATGGCATTTAAAATGCTAAAATTACATCACATTCCCATGTATAACAATTAGGCCTACTGTCCCATCCCCAGGCAGTTTAGTGTGATAGAAAGAGAGGGCACAGGAAATCTCCTATCATATTTTATGGACACTGCCATCTAGTGTTTAATAGATTGTCTGCACAAGTAAAACCTCAAATACTTTTAATAACAGAAAAACAGCAAATAATTGGTATACACAGCAAATATGTAGAATGTGAGTAGTCTCATGGCTTTTCCATTTGAGTGCCTGAAATACCTGTCAGTAGAAAAACGGTTGCCCTCCCATAAACCCAGATTTATTAGTTTATTTGACTTGTTTGTTGAGACATGCATATAAAACCTGCCGGCACAGATCCATTTGGCTCGAAGTATGTTTGTTTTGCATGACAGGACAAAATTCAGACAGGCAGAAAGAGGTGACACCCCTGTGGGCTCCTACAGGCTTCATCCGTTTAATAGGAATGATTTCATATAGATGCCACATGCAAATGTCTTAATTTAGCCTATAGCTTTATATCACATTAATAAAATGACATCCACATTAAAGTTTGATTTGTTACTAAAGGCAAATACGGAGTGTATTGCCTAAAGACTGGCCTCTGTCTTGTCTGCAGACGCAGAGTGGACACTCTTCGGTTGGTTTACTGACCTGCTTCCAGTGTGCAGGGTTAACTTGCCCACAGCTAGCATATCTCTCATAGCATCCTTGTGAATTGCTCTAAACACACACACACACACACACACACACACACACACACATGAACGTATTTGTCTCTAAGAGTAAAATTATTTGCTATGAGGCCGTGCAGCTCTTTTTGTTGGTAGGCGGCACAACAAATGCTAATTTGATTAGCTATTTGCCTTAATTAAAATGTAATTTCCTCTCAGGATGTGCCATCTTTTTCTGCCACAAGTCTCATCTTTCTTGTGGCATCAAAGCCTTTCCTGCTGATAGACTAAATAGTTGACACCCAGTCGCTAATTTATTTCTGCCTTGTTGAAAGTTAGCATTAGCTAGCTAGCACAATAGTAGAGTATCTGACACAGATGGTATGATGTTGAGGCTATGGTTATGAATTTAAGTCGTAAATGAAGTTAACATTTAAGTCGTTATTCAGTCTCAAATCAAATCATTAATTAAGTAAACAGTGCTGAAATTCAATATGGTGGCTACGCCAATACCATCAAATCTTGTGTGACAAACATGGTGATGTCATTACCAATTTGATCAATAAGAAGTTTTTCCTCTTCCTGACTTGTTTAAGACATGTCCCGCTCTGTGTTTTCACATTACTCCATGTTTGTTTATTGTTCTAACATAAATAACATAAAGTAGTCCTGCTATATGATAACCACACAAATATATCTACCACAATATACTGTAGCAGGAAATCTACCAGTAGACAAATTTCTACAGTAGTGCAGTATATAAGAATATGATTTTTTATAGATGATAAACTCCTTTACAGACATCCTGGCAACCTGTATATAATTATTGGGTTGCCATTTTTACATTTATTTAATGTAGGCCTATAGCATTAGGGGCATACTGTACTACTATGTTCAAAATCCATATTGTTTATTGCCAGTGTCATTCTGTCCTTTAGTGGAATTAACTTATGAAAAGTTCCTCTAATAATCTATTGAATTATTCAGTAAATATAGATCTCTGGCAGCAGCCAAATATTTTCTTGGAATCTCCAGTGGGAGCCTCTAAATGAGCATTAAATATTAAACTGTGATCTTTGAAAACAAATAACAAATGACAAAATGTCATCAGAAATTAGTAAATGAACATGACAAATCCTGAAAGACACTGTCTCTCTGTCTGAATGTGAACTCTGAGATTCTGATAGTGTCTGGAGAATGTTGTTATTTCGATAATGCAAGCAAAGTTGCTTTCATATGCATATGCAAATACTTTTTTTTGCTTTATAAAAAAATATAAAGCATATATACAGTATATAAAAATACAACGGTACACAAAATCATGATTCTGTAAGAATCTTTCCTTTTTTTTATTTTTTATCCCCTTTTTCTCCCAATTTGAAATTCCCAATTCCCACTAATTAGTAGGTCCTTGATGTGGCGCAGTTACTCACCTTAATCCGGGTGGCAGAGGACAAGTCTCAGTTGCCTCCGCTTCTGAGACCGTCAATCCGTGCATTTTATCACGTGGCTCGTTGTGCATGACACCGCGGAGACTCATAGCATGGGAGGCTCATGCTATTCTCCGCGATCCACGCAAAATTTACCACGCGCCCCACTGAGAGCTAGAACCCCTAATCGCGACCACGAGAAGGTTACCCCATGTGACTCTACCCTCCCTAGCAACCAGGCCAATTTGGTAGCTTAGGAGACCTGGTTGGAGTCACTCATCATGCCCTGGATTCAAACTCGTGACTCCAGGGGTGGTAGTCAGCGTCAATACTCGCTGAGCTACCCAGGCCCCCCGTAAGAATCTTTCTTTAAATTATTTATTTTGAACACATAGTGGCTGATGGGCAACAATTCTTATTGTGAAGTCTCACAAGGAAAAGTGCAATTATAATAATTGTAACAAAATTAAGACATTAGCAGTGTATATTTCTGTGTCTTTTGCCTTTCAGCTTACCACTTGTACTTATCACTCAATTATCAATTTTCATTTGTTTTGTTTTTTTCGGGAAAATCAGATTATCCACATTATCAGACAAGAGGGCGGGTCTGTTAGCATTGAAAATGTCCCCTGCTGGACAATTACAGCGCATGCTTGTTTATATAGAGTGGGCAGTACAGAATTGCTGAAATGCATTCTTGTAGGAACTTTATAATGGGGCTCAAGCACGTTAAGCAGATGCTTAAATTCTGTGTTCTCGACGACTGAGTACCTGAGTACTGGACCTTCTGTCCCGGGCCCGGGCAGAAAGGCTATTCTATATTGTATATCGCATTTAAGCACATTCAGCGAGAGACGCGGATATATATATATATATATATATATATATATATATATATATATATATATATATATATATATATATGCATTTTCCTAATCAGCTAATTCAGCTGATCAGGTCTGATATACCCAAAGGACATGAAACAAGTATTACTCTGATTCTTTCATTTTTAAGCCTTAAAAAAAAAATGGTTCGAGAGAGCCCATCAAATGTCTGTGTACAGCCTCACCGAGCAAAACAGGCCAGACAGGATCATGTTGCACAAATACAGATGGATTCAGAGAAATTACTCAGCTTTGTTCTGGGCATTTCAGCTGGTCTGTGGCTGTCTGACCATTTATAATCTCAACTTAATAGAATGACAGAGGCAACAGATGGCTTATTTCCCAGTTCGGGAGATATTTTGACTGAAAAAACAACATGCATGTGGACTCAAATCTAGACTAAGCTAAGCAGGGGTTTATTTTAGGAATGTGCTTTCACCAAAATATCTCATCACATCAAAGACATATCTGTATTTCACACACACAAACATACACTTTCTTATTGTTCACCCCAATATAAAAATTCGGTCATTATTTTATTAACCGTCAGGTCCTTCCAAAGTTCTTGTAAAGAAGTCAGTAAAAAGAATGACAGCGTTGAGATAATTTTAACTATACACATGTCTGGTCACTGTTGAAGAGCTATATCTGATCTCGGAAAACAAACAAACAAACAAACAAACAAACAAACAAAAAAACAGTCTTTTTATGTGAACATTTTCATTAACATGGGTTCAGTGATTCCCTGGGATACTCTGTCCAGGTTACCATGGCAATGTTTTTGGAGTATCTCTGCTGGAAAAAAGCTGCAGTATGTGAGGTATTGATAATTCTGAAATACAGTCAGTGAAAATAAATCCTTTTATTTGACAGTTGCTGCAAATCTGACACACCCCTCGACACACGATACTTACCGTGTATCGTGGAAAAAACAACAACGTGAATTGGATTTTACTTTCTTTTTTGAATATCTATTTTTATATAGTATGCCATTTGTAATTGTTGTACAGCACATTGGTCAACTGTTGTTGTTTTTAATTGTGCTCTATAAATAAACTGACATTGACATTGACATGGACAGTGAAGCGGCACAACGTCAAAGACTTTTAGCGCAAGTTTACATTGAAAAACAACTGAAAAATAGCACAAATGGATTTAAAAACGTTGATGTGAACAGCACCTAACACAGGTACAAAAATCTGCTACATATTTGTATCGGAAGGATACACTCAACAGATTTGCTAAACAGCGTTTTAAAGGAATGTTCTGGGTTCAGTACAAGTGAAGCTCAATTACCATAAGTTGTGGAGTAATTTTGATTACCATAAAATAAAAAAATAAATTGACTCGTTCCTTGTTTATTTTAAAAAAGCAGTTACTGTACAGTGAGGCACTTACAATGGAAGTGACTGGGACCAGTCCGTGATCTCTAAAATATTCACTGTTTCAAAAGTATAGCCACAAGATGTAAACATCATATGTGTTAACATGGTTTTAATGTGATCAAATCACTTACTAACCTCATCTGTGTAAAATTAGATCCAGTACCTGTAAAGGGATGACAGGGTTTCGTTGTCATGGCAACAATGTTGCAATATTGGATATAACGTTACACAGATTGGGTAAGCAATTTTATTACACTAAAATCATGTTTACATCTAAAATGTTTACGCTTTGTGGCTTCGCTTTTGAAACAGTATATATTTTAGTGTTTATGGACTGTCTCCATTAACTTCCATTGTAAGTGCCTTGCTGTAACTGTGATTTTTGCTTTATTTCTTTTTTTTTTTTCTCCCCAATTTGGAATGCCCAATTCCCAATGTGCTGTAAGTCCTCGTGGTGGCATAGTGACTCGCCTCAATCTGAGTGGTGGAGGACGAATCTCAGTTGCCTCCGCATCTGAGACCGTCAATCCGCGCATCTTATCACGCGGCTTGTTGAGTGTGTTACCGCGGAGACATAGTGCCTGTGTAGGCTTCACGCTATTCTCCGCGGCATCCACGCACAACTCAACACCCGCCGAGAGCGGAAACCACATTATAGCGACCACGAGGAGTTTACCCCATGTGACCCTCCCTAGCAACCGGGTCAATTTGGTTGCTTAGGAGACCTGGCTGGAGTCACTCAGCACGCCCTGGATTCAAACTCACGACTCCAGGGGTGGTAGTGGTACTCACTGAGCTACCCAGGCCCCCCGATTTTTGCTTTATTTACATGAATGAGGGACATTCATGTAAATAATGAATATTATTTACAAAATAATTTTAGGAGAAAATCAACATTATCCCAAAAATGTTGTTAATTGAGCTTAACATTTATTGAACCCAAAGCATTCTTGTAAAGAAAATATTTCATATTTTTACTATGCAGCAACCATTATATAAAAGCTATAAGGAAATTAGGACATTCTATGTTGCTATGTTATGCCTTGCAGTGTCCTTTAGCCATGATTTTATTCACAATATAGTATGGGCTCACATACCTGATTGCTAAAATATACTTACAGTATGTGAAATATATAACAAACCCTTACAAAAGTGTAATAAAAATGGTAACCATTGTGCCAAACAAGATACCATTTTCACAGTTATTGTTACTATTGTAAAACCAAAATATACTAATTTATAAATTTACTCAAACAGTTCTTACACTGTTTGTTCTCCTTCAAACAGTGTAAGAGAACTATGAACTACTAAGGTAGTAACAGGTATTTGACAGAAACTATGGCTACTGTGGTACATTTTTGTAGGGGAAGAAAACAATAAAGGCAGAAAAGAAACAAAACAACACATTTTGTTTCAACTAAACCCTCCAGTGAAAGGCATAGACTGAAAATGGCCTCAATATAAGAGTAGCTTTGTCTTTTGGCTAATCCCTAAACAAAAGCAAAAACACTGGGGTCCACTGCATCTATTACTGAATCTTTCCACAAATACCCCAAAACTGAAATGTGAAAGTATGGCTATTTGTTTGCATTTTTCACACAGGATGTACATCATTGTATTGGCTTCCTTTTGGGTAAAGCTGGACCAATAGTCATTCTATTCTCCACTCTTTTGCTTATAAATAGGTCACTATTGAATTTACTGTCTGAAGTGTTTAATAAATTCTAAGGTTTGAATTATGGTAAAGTATTGTAAGAAATTCCTTCACTATTTTCTCTAAATATTAGCATAACTGACTCTGTTAAATGTGTGTAGTATTTTTTCTATGTTGAAATACTTCCTCCAAACCAGCTTAGTATGTAGCATAATAGGTTGATCTGTTTGTTTGAGAAATAGCAGGCAAGGGAAGTGCAATTACGTTCGGTGACGCTAGTGGCGCAGAAATAGCACACTTCAGCTTTAACAACAAAATGATATGTCTTATTGTAAACCCAATATCCCTGAATGTGTTCAATGCTTGTCTAACTCCCCCTGTTCTTTCTCTTCTTTTGTCAGTGGTCTGTAGTTTCCGTGGATCTGTGTCACATGGACTGACTCTAGAGCTTGGAGAAACGGTTCAGATCCTGGAAAAGTGTGAAGGTAGGTCATTCATTCTTTGCAAGCTTTTGAACAAATTGTTTTTGGAACTATCACATATTTTTCAGCATGATCTCATGAAAATGATGTGACCGTGGCAACAGTTTTGCAAATAAAATGACTGCAATTGGCTGCAGTTTCCCAGTGAAATGTCCAGCGGGGGGCGCCAAAAGCGAGTGAAATTGTGTCGTAATCAGACGAGGTTTTGAAGTTGAATGTTAAATGGAGATTTAAATGAGTAAAACGTACCTCCCTAAGCTAAAACTTTAACCTAAACCTAACTGATAGTGTTCTAAAAGCAAATGAGAGGCAAACAAAACAGACATCTTTACACATAAACCAACATCCAAACCTAATCGATAGTGTCTTAAAAGCAAATGCGACATGAAAAGCACATTTACTGAAGCAACCAGGTCATTTCATGTCACTTCTAGGACACTTTCGTCTCACGTGTCAGTTTGCGTGCTTGGCTGATCTTTCAAAGTTCAAAGTCCAACAACAGGTGAGCTGTCACGGAAGTTTATCACATTGGAATAAGTGTGTAAATGTTGGTGAGTCTTTAATAGAAGCGTTAAAATGTATCATTTTCATAGCGTAGAAGGCAGCACATAAAAGCCAGTTTGCGAAAAATTTGTTATAGTAACATTTATTCTATGAGACAAGGTTTGTTTTCTTTAATTATCTTATTCTAGCTTTAGTTTGTGCAGACACAGGTTTAAAAAGCCATTTAAATGAAATATACATACATTTATCTGCATCTACAAACAAACATTTGGTAACAAACTACCTTCTACTGAGTGATAGCTTAATTTAGACTAAATCTGCAATTTTGCATCCAATTTTTTAAACAATTTTACTGGTTTTTGCTATAAAATAACAGAATCACATATCAGGTTTTTAAACTGTTTTCAGCCAATTTTGGTTACAGGGTTGCAGTAATGAGAAACCACATTTCAAATAAACGGAAATTAAAACGTCCACCCCATTCTCCTTTGGTTTTCTGAAGGTTAAGAACCTCCATTTAATGGCCATTTGTTTAAAAAGAGCAAAAATGTACTTAATATTTCAAGAGTTTCAAGTCATATTTTGTAACCTCATCATGGAAAGTGGCAAAGGACGTACTATCATCTACCATGCACTCTTAGGTCACCGCATCTTGTATATTACAAAAACAATATCATGTCTGTTTGTTTCTCTTGGAGAAGATGTAACTTGTGCTATCGGCAATCATTGCTTTAGGAACCAGAATAATTATGAATACTTGAATTCAACTGAAAGTCTTCCAACACAGAATTTCAGGACGCCTTTAGGGTCTTCATTTAATTCTACTTCAGCATGCAAAGCAGCAATAAATGTTTTATTAGCATGTATTTATGATTAGTCAGACGCTGCGAAGACTAAGGGGTGAATTCACTTAACAGTTGTGGCACTTTTGCTTGTAATATTTTGAGTGAAAATCCCTGCACCTTATTCACTGATCTCCCCATCTAGTTTAAGCCTGCACAATCAGCACTGAAATAGTGCTAATTTAGGTATTTCAATTAAATCATAAATTCATTAATAATGATAACTTGCTAAAAACCACACGCGTGCCAATGTAAACGAGCTTCTCTCATGAATGCGCAACGGGCATCTAGAGTTTTTACGTGGAATGACTTAAATTTCGTATAAATATATATTTTGAATAAATTATATTTTTTTATAAATATTAAGTAGTGTATGCCTTCAAAATACTTTCTTTTTTTTTTTTTTTTTTTAAGCTGTAAAGTAAGGCACTATCCACAGCTGTTGTATTAAAAAGACATTAAAACATCTCCTTCCGGTTCCGCATTTGGAACAACATAAGGGTGAGTACTTTATGATAAAATGTTTACTTTTGTGTGAACTATTTCTTTAAAGGAATTAGAATTAAAAAGTCACTCAAAAAAAAAAGAAAAAAAAGAAAAAAAGAAACTGCACATCAGAATCACGTGCAGATTCGCTTCCAGGCAACTGAACTGTCATCGATTTACGCTTGAGTCCCCTCTGGGTCCTGAAAGAGAAGTGGCTCAATTTCAGTGTGTCACAGTTTAAAGGTCAGTAATATATGCTTGTGCCCCAGAGCTGTCAATGGTCACAGCGACAGTCTAATCTTCAGGGCCTGAAATGCATGAATTCTGCAATGTCTGTCAGCCAGTGAAAGATAGCCTCTTACAGGAGTAAGAAATATGTTTCCGTCTACAAAATTGGACAAACACAAACCCTGCCACCCCAACAACATAGTGTATGACTGGTTGAGGGAAATTTAGCAGTACTGTGTTATTTTTTGCCACTTGTCAAGCTCATGGTGCTTTATTGGAATTACAGTGACAGATGAGTGTAGTCTTACAATGAAAACCCATTTAACTTGTGTTAGTTTGTGTGTGTGTGTGATGTGTGTGTGTGTGTGTGTGTGTGTGTGTGTGTGCATGTGTGTCTGTGGGTAGGTTTGGGTGGTTTACGAGGACATTGTTTTTAGGTTACAAACTGGTAATTACAAGGGTATTATGCTATAAAAGTGGTTTATGAGGACATTTCTAGTGTCCCCATAATTCAAATAACTTAAAAAACATACTAAACAATGTTTTATTGAAAATGTAAAAATGCAGAAAGTTTTTTTTTGTGAGGGTTAGGTTTAGGGGTAGGGTTAGGGGATAGAATCTGTAGTTCGTACAGTATAAAAATCATTATGTCTATGGACAGTCCTCATAAGTATAGCCGCACCAGCATGTGTGTGTGTGTGTGTGTGTGTGACATGTTGAAAAGTTGCAATACTTCCAACTTGTACTCTACAAAATGTACAAAAGAATAGTTCACCCAAAAATTAAATTTTGTCATCATTTACTAACCCTTGTGACATTCTAAATTTGTGTGACTTTTAGAACTCAAATTCCAAGTCTAGAAGTACATTTTATTGCATATGCTGAAGGATTCGATGCGTGTGGCTATCGAATCCTTCTGATGTGGGGGTATGTGGGGGTCAGTGTATAAGCCACAGGTGAGGTGAAAGTTTTGGCTTTGGCCTCAAGGCTCAGCATAATCAGTACTCTGATGCACGGGGTTAGCAGTTTGTTGCACGTATTGATTGTTTTGCTGCAGTGGCATGGTTTTGAGGTAATGGATGCCTGGAAAATCGAAGTGTTTGAAAGTTCTAGGCTCTGGAGTGTTATGCTGGCCTGCAGTGGCTAGTGGTCAGATTGGAGCATTCTATTCTAAGAGCAGAAGCTTTTTGCAGTGTCAGATAGACAGATTGATGGACAGATGGACAAACTGAAAGATAGATAAGATGATGGATGATGGGCGAACAGATAAATATGGATGGATGGATGGATGGACGGACGGACGGACGGACGGATAGATAGATAGATAGATAGATAGAGTGGCAAGAAAAGTTATGTGAACCCTTTGGAATTACCTGCATTTATATATAAATTTGTCTTAAAATCTGGTTTGAAATTCATCTAAGTAGCAATAATGAACAAACACAATCTGTTTTAAATAAGAACACACAAATTATTGTATTGGTCTAGTACATACTGAATACATCATTCAAACATTCACAGTGCAGGTTGGAAAAAGTATGTGAACCCTTAAGCTAATGACGTTAACAAAAGCTAGTTAGAGTTAGGTGTTGGCAAACCTGGAATCCAATTAATGAAACAAGACTGGAGGTGTGGGTTTGAGCTAATTTGACTTATAAAAAGTGCTCAAACATTTTGAGTTTGCTATTCACAAAAAAGCATCTGCTGACGTGGATCATGCTTTGCAAAACAGAGATTTCAGAAGATCTATGATCAAGAATTGTTGCTTTGGATAAAAGCTGGAAAGGTTAATCTCGTAGATCTTAGATATTCATCTGTCCACAGTTAGAAAATTGGAGTAAATGGAGTCGATTTAGTAGTGTGGCTACTCACCCAAGAAGTGGCCGTCCAGCCAAAATGACTCAAAGGGCACACTGCAGAATGCTCAATAATGAAAAAAAAGAACCCTAGAGAGATAGCTAAAACTTTAAGGAATCATTGGAACTGGTTAACATCTCTGTTCATGAGTCCACTATATGGAAAACATTAAACAAACAGGACACCATGAAGGAAGCCGCTGCTTTCCAACAAAAACATTGCTGGATGCCTGAAGTTTGCCAAAGACCACCTTGACACTCCGCAACGCTTCTGGGGAAGTGTTTTGTGGACTGTTGAAACTAAGGTTGAATTGTTTGGGAAGAATACACAGCACTGCGTATGGCATTAAAAGGGCATAGCATACCAACATGAAAACATCATCCCAACGGTGAAGTATGGTGGATGTAGCGTTGTGATTTGGGGCTGCTTTACTGCTTCGGGGCCTGGACCGTTTGCCATCATCGAGGGAAAAGTGAATTCCCAAGTTTATTAAGATATCCTACAGGATAATGTCAGAGTGGCTGTGCGCCAAATGCAGCAGGACATGACCCTAAACATCAAAGTCAATCCCCTACAGAATGGTTTCAAATAATGAAAATAGAGATGCTGTGGAATGACCTCAAGAGAGCTGTTCACACCAGACATCCAAAGAATATGGCTAAGCTGAAACAGTTCTGTATGGAAGAATGGTCCAGAATTCCTTCTGAACGTCGTGCAGGTCTAATCCGCAGCTACCGGGAATGACTGGTTGAGGTTATTGCTGTCAAATGAGGATCGACCAGTTATTAAATCCAAGGGTTCACTTACTTTGTCCACAGCACTGTGAATGTTTAATGGGATGTGTTCAATAAAGACATGAAAGATTATAATTGTTTTTGTGTTGTTCACTTAAGCAAATTGAGTTTGTCTATACTTATGAATTTGATGAAGATGAGATCACATTTTATGAAAAATGAATGCAGAAAACCAGATAATTCCAAAAAGTTCACATACTTTTTCTTACCACTGTAGATAAATAGATAGATCCTTATTGCTCAACAAGTCTCTACAGTCTAAACCTGTTGAGAGACACACAGAGAGATGACACATTTTATCAGGTGTCATTTGTTTGTTGGCAGCTGTATGTTGACACTGAGTTTCCTCATGTCTACATGGAAGTCTCACCACAGTCTCACTGCCTACTAATCTATCACAGCTAATGCCTGCAGTCAGCCTCTAGCACAAACACTTGCAAAATATCAACTGCATACCACACTGGCAACTTTGCTGTGGTTGTTTTTGTCTAGTTTTTCCTCTAGAGAACAACTCCAGAAGCTATACGTCTTTTTTGCTAGCTTTACTCTGTGGATGTTTGTAGCAAGCTAACGGCAACATTTGTGTCTCAGTCAACCACCTAGTTCACTAGTAAGTGCACTGCCCAGTTATGTGGGTGAGTTTTCATTTTTGGGTGAACTATCCATTAATTCATAAGAATGCTAAATGCTAAATTGGTGTGTGGATTTCTTGATACAGTTTGCTAATATGCTTAAAACATACTGACACCTAGACTATGTTGACCCAACACATTTCCTGTCTCACAACCTGACACAAGACCCTTCATCCAAATGTTGTTAATTAGCCAACAGCATGCTTAGTTTTGGTGTTAAATGGAAAGTGACAATGGAAATGGCTAACGCTGACTGACGCGGTATGCTCATTCCTTGCATAAACCAAATAGCTAATTACAAAGTGAACCTCCTCTGTTATCAACAGCCACCTGGGGAGAATTCTAACAGAGATGGACTGTGATGATTAATGCGCCGGTGTCTGGGTTGTGTTTGGGACAGATGGACACAGGTGTGTGCAGTGTTAGCTTATGAATGTTTTCCTCGGTTGTCGCAGCAGATTGTTTGCAAATGGCTGCATTAGCAATTGCTGTCAAATGCAGGCCAGTGTTATCAGTGTGGTTTTTGAATATTGCTGTTAGTATTTCACATTTAACTCAAGCAAACAGCTTAAAACTGATTTTAGCTGTTCAGGCTAGTCTGGGGTTTTTGTGGGCACTTGTCAGCTAGTCAGGCTGGGTGACCAGCTATTCCAGCTGGAGACCATCTAAGACCAGCAAGTCAGCTTCCATGCAGCCCATGTGTCATATTTCACATCTTCTGAAGGCGTGGCTCATTGTACGTTTCCTGCTAAAATTAACACCGGAGGCGTTACAACAATGACATATCCACACTCACACAAACCAAGAGTAGCCTAAATTGGCAGATTTCAGATCATAAACACTTACTTTTGTGCCCTGTTTCATATATAATGCTGTCTTATGACATCTAAACACTTTTACTATAGCACATGACTTTTGAAACATTACATAAACAATTATATTTAAAAGCTTGTTCTGGTGCAATCAAATTGCTCAGTAGCTCCACTGATAAAGTGTTGCACTTGCAATGCAGAAAAAAAGGGGTACGAGTCCTGAAGAGCACGCGAGTCAACACGTGAGCCAAAAGTGTCATAAGGACCACAAAATGTCGTGGTTGATTCAGCAATTATGTTTTACACATCTTATTTGCTTTTTATGACAGTATCAGTTAGGTTTAAAGTTTAGCTTAGGGAGGTAGATTTTGTTGATTTAAATTCGCTAGAGCATCAACCATAAAAAAACATAATTTGCTTAGGAGAAATGTAACTTGCTTTTAGCATCATATTTCACCTAGGAACTGTCGTGATATGCACAAGTAGCGATGTAATATAATGTTTACAAAATTGTATCCACAGTCACATAATTTTCACAAGATCAGGTTTGCATTTAACTTTGAAAACATTACACACCACCTTTTAACTCTCATGTTTTGTTCTGGTCATTTTGACTCAAAGAGGATTTTCTTTTGTCTGAAAATGCTAGTTAATGTTATCCTATTGGACTAAAACTTACTGATTTGCTCACACAGGGTATCACAACTTCCACCCCCCCCCCCCAAAAAATATATAATTTGTATTTTATTTTTTTCACCTTGTTTCACTTGTGGTGTTTCTGGTCAAAAATGACCGGCCTATTAAAAATTGCTTATAAATCTCTCATTATGTCATATTATCACCAAATATTGGATGTAATCTTTTTGTCAACTTGTTTTCTTTCAATTAGCACAGGTTTTGCATTTGTTTTTGGAACTTGTCGTAGGCCTCACTGACCTGAGCTTATGCACCTAATTATTACAGGCACAAATTATTATTTGTGGATAATTTTGGCAATATTAAAAAAAATATGAAAACATTCTGTACAATTTATCACACTAGTGTGCTTTAATGTTTAACCAGGAAGTTTGTTTTGAAATGATTTTATTTTGTACAAAATGGCACACTTGTGGTGTTCCCGGTCAAAAATGACCGGCCATTGAAAATGAATGCGGGAGATCAAAAATAAAAGAAAAATGTAGTGTTCAGGAGCATGTTCATCATGTTCATGTTCAGATATGTGCATATGTGTTTACAAACATAAAGGCCTCGGACCTGTGCACGTGCGCACACACACACACACACACACACACACGTGCACTAACACACACACACATGCGCACGCACACACAAACACACACATGCTCACATACACGCACAAACTGTTTAGAGTTGTGCTTTCTTTTTCACAGAGATGAACTTTATCCTACCCTGAACTGCATCCAACATCTATTCATCCATCCAACATTACCACACACACACACACACACACACGTGCACTAACACACACATGCACACACAGACACACACAGACACACACATGCTCACGTACATGCACAAACTCTTTGAGTATTACATGCTTTCTTACATATACTTGTTCACATATGTGAATATGTGCTTGCAAACATAAAGGCCTCGGATCTGTGCACGCACACATACACACACACACATGCACACTAGCGCACACACACAAACACACACATGCACACGTTCATGCACAAACTCTTTGAGTATTACATGCTTTCTTACATGTTGGTGTTCACATATGTGAATGTGTGCTTGCAAACATAAAGGCTTTTGATCCGTGCATGCACACATACACACACACATGTGCACTAACACACACTCACAAGCATGCACACATGAACACACACATACTCATGTACACGCACAAACTCTTTTGAATATTCATGCTTTTTCACAGAGATTAACTTTATCCTACACTGACCTGCATCCAACATCCATTCATCCATCAAACATTACCACACACATATACACACACACACACACACACACACACACACACACACACATACCTACACACACACACACACACACACACACACATGCTGGTGCAGCTATCCTTTTGAGGACTCTCCATAGACATAATTATTTTTATACTGTACAAACTACAGATTCTATCCCCTAACTACCCCTACCTCTAAACCTAACCCTCACAGAAACCTTTCTGCATTTTGACTTTTTCAAAAAAACATAGTTTAGTATGTTTTTTAAGTGATTTGAATTATGAGGACACTAGAAATGTCACCATAAACCACATTTATAGCATAATACCCTTGTATTTACCAGTTTGTAACCTAAAAAAATGTCCTCATAAACCACCCAAACCCACCCACAGGCACACACACACCAGAACTGTCTTTGACCCACAATGACCCCTCTCCAATAGAATCAATAGAATCGTGGTGTTCCTTGTCAAAGATGACCGGCCATTGAAAATGAATGGGGAAGATCACAAAAAACAGGACTTTTATTTTGAAATGCTTTTATTTTCTGAAAAGGGGCACAAAGTAACACTTGTGGTGTTCCCTGTCAAATCTGACCATTGTGACAAAGAAAACTGGCCTAAGCCCATTTGCACATTAACACTGTCATATAAAAAACATTTCATGAAACAAAAATGCCAGCACTGTTCATATTTCTGTTATATTTTCTAATCAACAACAAACCAAATCAAGGAACACCTGGTGGTTTTGTGTCCTTATGCACATGACTGACAATATCTTTTTGTGTATGCCTTACAAATGTGTTCTCTGCATTTGAAACACACAATGCTTGATGAAAGAAAGATCATCAAAGAAAGATTCTATTGGAGAGGGGTCACTGCGGGGTTAAAGACAGTTCTGGTGCGTGTGTGTGTGTGTGTGTGCATGCATGTGTGTGTGCCAGCTTGTGTGTGTGTGGTAATGTTGGATGGATGAATGGGTGTTGGATACAGTTCAGGGAAGGATAAAGTTCATCTTTGTGAAAAAGAAAGCATGTAATACTCAAAAGAATTTGTGCATGTATGTGAGCATGTGTGTGTTTGTGCGTGCGTGCATATGTGTGTGTGTTAGTGCACGTGTGTGTGTGTGTGTGTGTGTATGTGCACAGGTCTGAGGCCTTTATGTTTGGAAACACACATGCACATGCTCACATGATGAACATGCTCCTGAACACTAAATTTTTATCTTATTTTTGATCTCCCCTATTCATTTTCAATGGCCGGTCATTTTTGACCGGGAACACCACAAGTGTGACTTTGTGCCATTTTGTACAAAAAAGCATTTAAAAACAAACTTCCTGGTTAAACATTAAAGCACACAAGTGTGCTAAATAGTACAGAATGTTTTCATATTTTATTTAATATTGCCAAAATTATCCACAAATAATGATTTGTGTTTGTAATAATTAGGTGCATAAACTGAGGTCAATGAAGCCTACAAAACCTGTGCTAATTGAAAGAAAACAAGTTGAAAAAAAGATCTAATCCAATATTTGGTGATAATATAGCATAACAAGAGTTTTATAAGCAATTTTTAATAGGCCGGTCATTTTTGACCAATTAGGGAAAAAAAATTCAACACAGCACAGGGGTTAATCTAATTATTTAAAGGTGGTTTGAAAAGGTTGAGAAGCCTTGCTTCAGAAGCAGTGTGGGGGAAAAAATACATTTTGTTTTACTCTAGGCTACTATTTAGTCATGATTAAATATGTCATTACCTAGCTCTATGTGTGGCTAACAGTGCGGGGAGGTTTGACTGCTGGATTTTGTATTATATTAATAAGGTGACATTCTGTGCCAAGACATCAGATTTGAGTGCTTAGCTCGTTTATTATGGACTGAAAGCTTATTGTGATGTTGATTTGGGGTGGTTGGGTTTTCTAGCAGTGTGTTGAATCTGCTGGAAGGCAGTATTTCTAAGATCTACTGGACGTCAGCCAGTGAAATCAGTGGCCCAGACCTTGGTGTACTATTAGTGCATTGTACCAGTCTTTATGTTCCACTTCATCTGAAAGAAATGGCCTTTACAGCTGCATAGTTGCTGTGTGTCAAAATGCAAATCAATGCATTTGGAACAGAGTGAAGTAGTTTTTGGAAAGATCAAAGTTGTGTGTACGCACGTCTATGCAATAAAATAACAGTGGATAGTGGCTCACTTTAAAGCTTGGAAAAATGGACCATAAGTATCATGAAAGTATCATATGTGTCATATTCCAAGTCTTATTAAGGCAAACATTAGGTTTTGGTGAGAAATTACGTGGAATTTAGGCCTTAATAATTTTTGGTGTGTGAAAATCTTTATGTCCGTTGTGCGAATCAGTGTTTCTGTGTTTTTCGAATCAGTGTTTTTTAACAATCGGTAACACTTTATAATAACTACACTGTATAAAGTATTTGTAAAGCATTAGTTTATAGTCAATTGATCATTTATAAACTAGTGTTCATACATTAATAAGCTACATACAAATAGTTTGTTATTTGTTTATATTCAATGTAGCAAATTATTTATTATTGTTTAATAAGTTCATTTATAGGCAGTTTGATCATGTTTTTAACATAAACATGGCATTAATTAATAGTAAATAAAGAAATTAAATATGTAATTAATTGGATTTACATTTAAACTTAATGAACGTATTTGTTAATGTTTTAGTAACACATACTATTAAAGCAATTATTTCTTAATATATACTGTAGATCGCAAAAAAAGCATTGACTAATTGCTAACTAAGCATTATGTGTGACCTAATCTAAAGTGAGAACTGTATATGCCTAATTAAACATTTATTAATGATCTATTACTCTGAAAACTTGGCCCTGAAATCTCCACAGCATCTCAATCACAAAGGCTCAAAACAGATACTAAAGCTTAAAAAAAAAAAAAAAACACTAAAGTACAGGAATAATAGTGAGAGAGGAAAATCCACAGTTTATTAAATAGCTCCTCTAACTGCTCAAATGCCACTTTAACATTTTCCATCCTATTAAGCTTTATGAGCAGACTTGTTCTCATTATTTCCAATTAAAATTACTCTTTAATTCAGTTTCACCAGTGGACCTACTATAAATATTTCATTAAATTTCATTTGATTCCAGAAGGAAATTCCCAAAATCCCGCTACAGTCTGTGCGCGCGCTCTGGAAACAGCCAGCACGTCACCATGGTCACAAAAAGTCAGAAATAGGAAAGAGCACGTAATGTTATATTATTGACTTTAAATTATATTTTGCCAATTCAGTGCCTATTAAACATCATTAGTGAAAATTTCCTTACTATGCTGCTAAAGTGTACAAGCGACATTGTCACGCTGTACATTTGACTTTTCTCAGCACTGGGCCGGATGGAACAATAACAGTAGTTTGTGGTTATTGAATGGGGCATTTTCTGTAATAATTTTACAGCGATTGCATGGGCGGATTTGTATCTCAGGTACCAATCCTTGTAGTAAAAAGATACAAGCACAGTCTTTAATGTACAAATGTCTGCAGTATGTCAAAAATGTCCTAAGATTTGAATGCTGATCAACGAAGAATTCAGCTTTCAGGATTCAGGCCGGAAGTCACCCCCTTCAGAAAGACACATTTGTCTCTCATAGAAAGCAATTTATAGCCAAATCATCACTTTGATGACAAGTTTCAATGGGCAAAATTAGATATTTAATACATCAATGACTTTTATTACTTCAAATAAAATGGAAATGTTTAAGTTTGTAAGGCATAAAAAAATAGCACCCAATTATTTTTTTTTTTTCCTAATTCTGCTTTGTTTTCCCAAATTCTTTTTCCATTTATTTTTTTCTGAATTCCATGTTTAAAAGAATAAAAAAAAAGTAATCAAAAATATGACATCAAATTAATTCATAAAGTGTTCAAATGAAACCATTTTATCAAATAAAGTGCTTCAATAGCATCTTCATAGCTGAATCTAAAACAGTTATTTTATGTGAAATAACGTGAGCACAACAGAGAATCACTGTATAAATTTTAAACTTACTGTACATTCAGCACAACAGTACACTTTCTTGTGAAATTTGCTAAAATATAATTATTCCTGATATAATAGTAATAAAAATATGTATAATAATTATTATTATTATTATTAAAATTAATATTACATTTTTACAATGCAGTAGTAATATATTTTTTGTCATAATTTCTTCAATTTCATGTGTCTATTTAAACCAAACTTTTTATTTTGATGGATCAAACATTTCTGTCTGTTTGATGGACGTTTCACAGTTCACTATGTGGTCATTTGATTGTTACGCCGTAAGAGGCTGCAGTTTCATTAAATAAATAGTCTGGAATGTGCTGCATGCTTCACATTAAATGAGCATTTCGCTTTCTGTAATCTAATACATAGATTACAGAAATCATAATGTGATGTTTTTAGTGAGTCAAGGCCTTCACTTTGAAGCGTGCAACATAAAAGAAATGGATATTTCTTAAATGAAATTGGAGGATGCTGTGGTTTAATAATTAGACTAAGACACATGTACAACACATTTACAAGATCACTGGAAGATTTAATGACGACGCAGTACTGGCCAAAAGGGTGAAACTCTCACACTGGCCCCAGGCCAGCTGGCCATACATACTGTTGAAACATGTTAATACATGTTTAATTAGGGATATATATAGTTCTCATTTTAGATTAGGTCATACAAAATGCTTAGCTAGCCATTAGTAAGTGCTTTATTACAACCTTTATTAAGCATTCATTGATTTAATAGTAAGTGTTCCTAAAACATTAATATACAGATTAAGCAGAAATGTGTATCCAATTAATTACATATTTAATATCTTTATTAACTATGAATTTATGCTTTCTTAATGTTTTCGTAAACACTTCTTTACCACTGGTTTGCATCAACTAAAATACATCAGTTAGGTATGATTAACAAGTTGTTTACTAAGGATAAAAAAACACGATCAAACTGAAATTATTAAACAATAATAAAGAATTTGCTAATGTGAATAGAAACAAATAACATACTATTGTAGCTTATTAATGTATTAATAATGTAGGAACAATAATTTATTAATGATCAATTAACTACAAACTAACGCTTTGCAAATACTTTATACCGTGTAGTTATTATAAAGTGTTACTGAACAATCTAAAGTGAACAAATTGTTCTCATTTTCTTTTAACATGAGACATCTCATTTATGAATTAACTAAATATGCTGGTACGACTTGTTTGAGAACTAGTTGCTCCCTTTCTTTTGGGATGCACCTTCAAATAACGTCTCCCTCCCGCAGTGCCCATCAAGGGCACAAAAATTTTAAATGTAATGCGTTACTTTACTTTTTGAGTGAAAAAGTCATTCACTTACTGTAACTAATTATTTTGTTTTGAGATTTGACCCAACACTGCTCATAATACATAAAATATGCTTATTTGTTACTTCCCATTGGCATAAAGATCTCAAAAAGTGCTCACTGAACGAATCAGTGAGCGAATCTGTACAAATCTTTTTGATGAAAGGATTCAAAGATTTGAATCACTGGGATGAATCAAAATCCCTACTACTAATCTCCTTTTGATTTCCATATAAGCAAGAAAGTCATGAGGGAAAGTAAATAAAGACAATATTTTCAAATCTGGGTAACTATTCCTTAAGTAAATGTGCCCTTACTGTTACAATGGAATCTAAATCAATGGTATTTTTTGTTTGAAAGACAAAGGTTAGACAAAAACCAAGACATCCTTATTTGCATGGGATTTTAAAGCAACAGTTTATCCAAAAAGGAAAATTGTGTCATTCCAAACCTGTGAAAACATTTTTTTTTCTTCCTTGGAACACACAAGTTTTGAAGCTGAATGCTCACATTGCTCTTTTCCATACAGTGAAAATCCAAAAAGGTCCAAAATCCATCATAAAGCATAACCTTTGTATGATCTTTGATCTAAAATGTGCCTTAAATAACATATTTAAATGTTGTTTGTTGCAGGATGGTACCGAGGGTTTTCCACCAAGAAGCCCACAATCAAGGTAAACTGATGCACTGTTCATACCCAATAGTATTGATTCATTTTCCAGAACATGTACAATCTGCAATAGTTTGTTTCCTTGTTGACCCAAAGTCTGCAGTGACCCTGTTTGAGTCCACAATCAATATTTAGAAACAGACTAAATATATTGACATTAGTCATGGAATAGGAGCTGAGATGGAGAAAAAATACTAAGTGTGTGTCTAGACCAGGATAGTCTCATATAGCCAGACTATCAGCATGAAGTCTGGCACACTTTACAGCTTATTCTGGCCAAGAACCAACCAAAATTATACTATTCCTGTCACGGTTTTTGAGGAAGGACCCAAACGCAGGAGGCAAGTGAAATGGGCTTTATTTAAAAAATAAAGAATATAAACAAAAACTTTCACAGGGGGGAACAAACAGAAAGCAAAAACATAAACCAACTGAAGACAAGACTGAAAAGGAACCGACTGACTAAGACTAACACAAAAACAATCTCGCACAGGACTGAAAACGAGAGGGGTTTAAAAGGGAAAAAGTAGATAGGAGACAGGTGCCGCAGATCTATTAACGAGCAGCGCGAACCAGCTGATTGCGCAGCTGAGCGGCACCTGTGGGAGACACAAGGAGAGAGAAAACACAAGCACATGTACAAACATAACCACTGGGTGGAGGAGCCTGTCATGATTCCCCCACAACAAGAATAAACTAAGACTAAAGTAGCAAGATCATGACAGTACCCCCCCCCCCAAGGAACGACTACAAGGTGTTCCACGAACAAGACAAAACTAAACTAAACATAAGAACAAACATCGGGATGGGAGGGTGGGGGAAACAGGTGGATGGCACATAACAAAATAAACAAGAAAAACATAAGTCCAGGCAAGGAGGCAGGACCAGAGGAACAGAACTAGGTGGAGCCTGCGGGACAGTCCAGGGCGGAGTCGGCGGGACAGACCAGGGCAGAGCCTACGAGACAGACCAGGGCGGAGCCAGCATGACTGGCCAGGGAACCAGGGTGCAGACTAGGTGAGGGAATGGGAACTGACAAGGGATCAGACCCAGGGATGAGGAAGGGACCAGAAAGGAGTTTGGTGCAGGACAGAACTAGAATGGGGCTTAGGTCAGGGAAAGTGGCAGGGCAAGAGGATGAGGATAGTAATGAGGGTGATAAAGGCAGGATGAGCCTGGGTGGTAACTGGGTAGTGGGAGATATCAGTGATGGCTGCTGGGCAGAGGGAAATGTCTGGGCAGAGGGTAAGGTCAGACATGGCCACAGGATGGATGGTGAGGTCAGATATGGCCAAAGGACAGAGGATGAGGTCATACATGGCCACAGAACAGAGGGTGAGGTTAGACATGGCCGCAGGACTGGGATCAGGCTGGGAGCCGGCCACAGGCGAAGGAACTGCCTGACTGTGGATTGCCACTGGCCAGGGGTCTTGCTCACTCTGGACGGCCATTGAACTGGGGTCAGACCGGACATAGGCGGCCACTGGGCAGTGGTCAGACAGGATGTGGGCGGCTGCTGGGAAGTGGCCAGACTGGACGTGGCGGCTGCTGGGCAGTGGTCAGACTGGACATGGGCAGCTGCTGGGCACTGAACAGACTGAGCAACAGATTGGTAACTGGTGTCTGATGGGTGCTGGTTACTGGGCTGAGCAACAGACTGGTGGCTGGTGTCTGACGAGTGCTGGCTACTGGGCTGAGCAACAGACTGGAAGTTAGTGTCTGACAGGTGCTGGTTACTGGGCTGAGCAACAGACTGGTGGTTTGTCGATGGCCACTAGGGACTGGACAGGATCGTCGATGGTCACAGGGAACTGAAGAGGCTTGAAGGTCATCGGGGCTAGACAGAATCGTCGATGGTCACAGGGGACTGGACAGACTTGTCGAGAGCCACGGGGAACTGGACAGACTTGTCGACAGCCACGGGGAACTGGACAGACTTGTCGACAGCCACTGGGAACTGGACAGACTTGTCGACAATCTTAGGGAACTGGATGGACTCGATCGCCACAGGGAACTGGACGGGCTCATAAATGGCCACAGGGAACAGGACAGGCTCGTCGACGGCCGCAGGGAACAGGACAGGCTCATTGACGGCCACAGGGAACTGGACAGGCTCATCGGCGGCCACAGAAAACAGGACAGACTCATCGTCAACCTCAGGGAACTGGACAGACTCGATGACCATGGGGAACTGGACAGGCTCGTCCACGACCACAAGGAAGAGGATAGGCTCATCAACCGCCACAGGGAACAATACAGGCTCATCAATGGCCACAGGGAACAGGACAGGCTCGGCGACGGCCACAGGAAACTGGACAGGCTCGTCGACAGCCACAGGGATCTGGACAGACTCGATAACCATGGGGAACTGGACAGGCTCGTCGACGACAACAGGGAACAGTACAGGTTTGTCTACAGCCTCCGTGGTCAGGAGCGCCGGCAGTGACTGGGAAACAGGCCGCATCGGAAAGCTCCTCAGCATAAACACCAATGGGTCGACCGTGCTGAGAGCAGAAACCGAGAAACCGGGCGGTGTCTTGGGAGACCGACCTCTCTTGGGCTGGAGCTGGGTTTGAAAAAATGCCCATGTTGCCTCCACTGGGTCCAAAAATGGCTAAATAGTTCTGTCACGGTTTTTGAGGAAGGACCCAAACGCAGGAGGCAAGTGAAATGGGCTTTATTTAAAAAATAAAGAATATAAACCAAAACTCTCACAGGGAAGAACAAACAGAAAGCAAAAACATAAACCGACTGAAGACAAGACAGAATAGGAACCGACTGACTAAGAATAACACACAAAAAATCTTGCACAAGACAGAAAACGAGAGGGGTTTAAAAAGGGAAAAAGGAGATAGGAGACGGGTGCTGCCGATCTGTTAACGAGCAGAGCGAACAAGCGTTGCCATGGCAAGGCTGATTGCGCTGCTGAGCGGCACCTGTGGGAGACACGAGGAGAGAGAAAACACAAGCCCTTGTACAAACACAACCACTGGGCGGAGGAAACTGTCATGATCGTGCCACAAGAAGAATAAACTAAGACTAAAGTAGAAAGATCATGACAATGCCATATTCAGAATAACATGGGAAAATGTTTTGAATGCCATTATAATTACTGAAAGGTTGGCTTTACTGAACATTTCAGAGTAAATAATTGAGGTCACAGGGGTACAGCTTACAGTAAATGTTGAATACCTTTTTTCTAAACCTATTTAATTGTATTTCATATACAGTATATATACTGTATATGTTCCCTTTGGTTAGAAATATGTACCAGTCATTTTTCTACATTTAAGGAACCCTTTTGCAAGGAACCTTCTCTCTAGTACTCCCTTTAAAAACAACAAAAACTGCCAGTCATTTTTAAACATAGTTCCCATTTACATCTTAAAGGGTTAGTTTAGCCAAAAATTAAAACTGTCAAAGTTTCAAACTTGTATGACTTTCTATTTCCATGGCATAAGTTACACTTACAAAAGTGACCATCACATGAACCTGGTGTTCTGAAACAGCCCTTTCATTAAGGGATTTAGTTGCTCATTTTCATTTGGAATGACCCTTTGAAGGACATCCCTTTCTCGCAGTGCCCTTTAAGGGTGCAAAAATCGTTGTTTGGAATTTGCCCAATGACTTAAATTAGCTAAATTTCAGAGTTACTTGGATTATAAATGTTTCATAAGCCTTGATATTTAATAAATATTGATAGGCATCATCAAACTTATGATGCATCTTCATAGCGAATATTTGAATGTGGATGCATTTTACCTCAAGTAAGTGAATCTTTTATTCTTTTGAAAAGCACCTGCACTGTCCAACACAAAGCTTATCTACAGCATCAGATTTGTCAGTTGCAGCCAACAGCCCATATCCACTTTATACACATGATTGTGCTTATTATTCTACTTTTTTTGTGACCCACCCAGCCAGGTTGAGACCAGGACAGTGTGTGTTGCCCAATATCCCTTTCATAAAGGCAGTTTTTGATGGATCTTTAAAGTGACTTAGATCATGTCTGCCAGGGCTGTTTTCATCTGCGACACAAAAGCGCAGGCAGGTATTACTTCAAGCGCCATATTGAGCTTATCAGCCCTTTTGTTCTCTTTTGAAAAGAATTTGCTTTTTACTCTGTACTGAAACTGTGACTGAATTTCCTACACCTCAACTGAATGTACTGGGAATCACAACTCAAGACTAATATTGATCTTATCATATAGTAAAACTTTAGATGTTTTAATTCAGTTTTTACAGTGTAATAGAACAGTTATTCAGAAAGTGGTTAGAAGTCTCTTGTCCTTTTAGAAGATAGCATTCAAATATGTCATATTCAGCATATGTTGACAGATCCATATCCAGTTGCTGACATTTTCGGAATAATTTTCTTTTATGTGAGTAAAGTTCACCCTACAAAGAACAGGCAGAAAAGATTTATGCATACGGTGACCTTTACAAAACTATGGCTAAACTACGAAAAAGCCCTGTTCCAAACCACTAAAGATAAAGAGACCTTCAGGCCAAATTTTCCAGAAATCACTTGTATGGATGCACATGAATTTCCTATATGACGGTCATCGGGCAGCTACCATGATGTGAGATTTGTAGGGTAATATTAAGCTTCAAAAACATGACTCTACTAAAATATGATTATATATTTATATAACAGTTTAAATTGTTGCAAAATAAATCACAGCTATATTATAAAATGTATTCCGGACCATAGTAGTACCAAAAGTAGTTCCATACAAGTAATTTTCGTTTTCGTAAAACTATAAGCAGTATTTTTTTATAGTGAGATAATTAGTTATAAATCACGGTATGTATTTATTATTCTGAATATGCATTTATAAACACTATACTTATACATTTAAATCCAGTTATATAATTTGAAATCTTTTTTTTAAACACATTTTGAAATCTGTCACTCAGATGTAAATCTGATTATACCTTTACATACAGTATATTTTCTATCGGTGTATTTACACTGATTTTCTTATCAGGGGTCCAAGCACTGAAGGTGCTGGAACCCTATTGTATTTGTACTGATTTTCTTCTTCTTCTTCTTCTTCTTCTTCTTCTTCTTCTTCTTATTATTATTATTATTATTATTATTCTGCCCTAAAAGGTGTATGGGCAGCCAAAACCGTAAATCCTAGAGACACCAAACTTGGCAGGATGGTCCCAACCCCCCCCCCCCACCCAGTGAAATTGTTAAGCTAATTAATTCTTGGGGTGTGGCCCTAATTTTCTCAGCCTTTATCTTCTGAATGTAAAGGCCAAACTTTAATGAAACTTGGTATACATTCATAGCAAACCATTTTGAGGATGCATGCAAAGTTTCGTCCAATTTCGCCCAATTGCTACAACTAAAAATTACTTTAAACTCTGCAACCGTTTGAGTGAAAAAGTTTAAATTTGGCATGCGTTATCATTAAGTCATGTGTTAACATATAATTACAAAAATGATTCGACAAATAAACAAACATGGCCGCCAGCAGCCAATCAAATTTCAGCAGCTAATAACATGCGTTGCAAATGGCCGATTGTTATGAAATTTACGGTGCACTTGCAGGTCGCCAAAATTAGGCTTGTATACCAAATGTGGAGCTAATTTTTATTTTTGTCAAATCTGTTTCTTCTGAATCTATCAGTGCCCCCAGATCATTTGGTCATGTTCTTGCCATATGTGCTTGGACCCCGATGATTGCCTCTTGCGGCTATATTTATATTTTTTATATTAAGACCTATACAGTATAAATTTGTTATAATTTATAACTTTATATTGAGATTTACATTTTTTTTTTTTTTTTTTTTTTAGCTGTATATTTAGAATTTACATATAAATTGTATCTAATAGTTAATACATGGGAATATTTAGTCGCTAGTCTTTGGGATTAATACCATCACACACAGACTATTTATCCAGGAATTGCATATGCCAACAAATATTTGGAAAAATACAAAAACCTACACAAATATTAAATGTATGAATAAATTATTAAATCAATCAATAAATGGTCATAGTATTTCATTTTAGTACTATTTTGCATCCATTTTCTTTTTAGGGTTAATTTTACATTTATGCATGAGCTTTGTGTCTTTTCATTTTCAGGTTTATGATTATTGGAATGTCAGTAGGTGTCACCTTTAAAATCGATTTCTTTGGACCTTCTGGTACAATCAGAGATTTCTTGTTGACTCTTGCAGATGAAGTTGCTAACCAAAACGTTGACAATGACAGCTTCTGTTTCTATTTCTTCTTCACTCTTTATCAAACTTTGCACGTTTTGCACTCTTGACTTTGGACTTCTGACATTCCGAGCCAATGAGAAAAATCTCAAAGGAGTGCTGATTACACCCACCTGTTTGATTGGAGTGCCGGTAATTATCTTGCTTAAATGAGAAAAAAAAAAATAAATAAATAAAAAAGTTCTTAAATGAAAATGGAGACAGAGAGCTATTGTTTAAATGAATCTGATTCAAAGGTAGTGTTGATATAAAATACATGGGAGATTTTATACACAGATTTAATGATGCATTTAATTCATTCATTATGTATTTAATGATTTATTTAAATATTTAATGATTTATCTGATGATACGTTTAATTAATTCCCTATTTATTTTGATTTAATTTATTGATTCGCTATGTATTTATATATATATATATATATATATATATATATATATATATTTGATTTAATTTAGAATAATTTGGCCCTCCAAAAAAATTTCATATCTATTATTGAATTAATATGTTTAAATATAAAATTTGCTAGTATATGAAATAACCTAAGTTAAGCCATGAAACTCTATTGAGCGCAAGCTGATGGGATCTCCAAATGGTATTCTGTCAGCCAATTGGGTCTCACGTGACATGTTAAGTAAATGGTTTGCATGGCACAGGCTGGTTGATTCCTTCATGTGTATTCGAGTGGCCTATCAGCTCGCATCTCTCTCTTAACATAACATTTAAATAGCTCAGTCTTACGATAGCGGTTCACCGCAGCACGCTGAAAGAGCTTTTCTCTGAAACCTACCTCCATCCCCAGCTCCCACCTGCCTAGATCTGCTACGGGGGATTGTATGTATCTCTAATTATGCAGCAGCATGTCTATCATGCTCAAAGCAGCATGTCTCGCATTTAGGGTTTGGGTTAGCTAACTCAGTATGTTTTATTTACTAAAAGTAGCAAGTCTCCGTACTTGCTCTGCAGCGGCAGCAGCAGCAGCATTGCAGATCTAGCTCACCAAGGCCAATATCTTATCTACATGCCTTACTTACATCAACATGCAACTCTCTTTCCGAGAGTTGTCATGGTTGAACATACTATGAACTTACGCACACAGACAATGTTGAATGTAGTTTACTTTGGCCATGCGTTATACACATGTGCCATGCTGCATGCCAGTTGACACTTTCCTCGAGGTGAGAATCCATGGGGCTGCCTATGTGTTCACTGTATGTGGATATCCCATGTGGGCAAGACCTCAAACTACCCACCGGAGGTGCCCGTGATTGCCACTGCATGCAGAGTCTGTGGCCAATCCTTGCTAATCTTCTGTAGAGGTGACACGGGGCTGGCACCTGTTGGTGAATTTCTGTGCCAAGCCCATTCTGTGACAGCCACAGGGCTGTACTCACAGTGTGAATGAGGTGGGTAAGTCATGCCATTACCTGTGGCTTAGAGGAAGCTGTGCCACCCAGACTGCAGAAAACCTGCCTTAGTTTTTCCCTGCCCTTGCCTTCAATGATAGTGTGATGTCTGGTTTTACTGCCTGTATTGCTAATTGTCGCATTATGCAGTGTCGACACATTCTTTAACAGAAAGAATTTCTGTGTTAATCATCTGTAATACCATTCTTACATAAATTGTGGTATCATGCAACACCTACAGATGTTTGACACATTCGTATATAGAACAGTTTTCTGTGTAAATTGTTAAATCTTTAGATTATGCGTTACCTACACATTATCAAAATATTAGGTAATGAATTTCAGTGTAAATTGTTAATTAATCAGTTTTTAAGTAAATTGAAGGATTATGCCGCATCGAAATATTAGTTTGTAAAACTATTTTTACGTAAATTATTGTATCGTACAGGTCCGGCACTTTCGCCTGAAATTTGTTTACAAAACAAATTTCTGTGTTAATCGCTTGTAAAACCATTCTTACTTAAATTGTAGCATCATGTAGCACTTACACATTTTTGGCATGTAAACTGTTAAATTATGCAGCATCAAAATATTTGTCGTAAAATCATTTTTATGTAAATTGTTTTATTGTACAGGTCCTGCACATTTGCAACTATTTTGTTCAAAGAGCAGAGTTCTGTGTAAATCTCTTGTAAAATCATTTTTACGTAAATTGGTGGATTAAAGCATAAAACAAAATAAAAAATACAAAAAATGTTTACAGAACAAGTTTCTGTGTAAACTGTTCGTGAAACCATTCATGTATAAATTGGCGCATCATGTACCACCGACACATCAGTGACTCATTTGTTACACATTTGTTTACAGAATAAATTTCTGTGTAAATTGTTCACAAAACCTCTCTCATGTAAATCGATGCATCAACCAGCACAGATACATTTGCAAAACCTTTGTTCGCGTAAATCATTTATAAAGCCATTTTTGCATAAATTGTTGCATCATGTAGCACCTACTCATTTGTGACACGTTTGTTTACAGACAACAAATCTTTGTAAAGAGTTTGTAAAACTATTTTTTTTTTACATACTGTGACGAGGAGGAGGGCGTGGCTGGGCCGTGAGGATACACGGCTGGCGCTGAATCAGCTGATCAGCGGGAGAGCGAGATAAATGGGAGCCGGAGGTGCCAGTTCGAGAGAGAGAGAGATGCACATGGCCACGCTGCATGTGTGTCTGAGTTTGTTTATGCTTTATGTTGTTTTAAGTTCATTTATATCATTAAACCTTAATGTTTACTGTTCAGCCGGTTCCCACCTCCTCCTTGCTCATCCTTTACCTGTTACACATAAAGTTTTGCATCATGCAGCACCGTCACATTTGTGACACATTCGTTTACAGAACAAATTTTTGTGCAAATTGTTCACAAATCAATGGATCATGCAGCGGCAACACATCCCCTGCTCTGCAGAACAAATTTTTGTATTTTGCATAAAACATTTGTAAAAAAAAAAAAAAACATTCATCAATCAAAATGTAATAACTTCCTCTGCTTTGAAATGGCTTTCCTATTCACTGACATCACAAATACTTATTTCTCATCCAATCAATTCCTGATGAGAAAATAAAGTGTTGCCCTTCATTTCACTTGTGAAATAGGTTGTGAACAGCGTTTCAAGCTGACTCTAAAAGTGTATTTGAGCTATGCTACTGTGCTGCACGTGGTGAGGCAGCATTGAACCGCAAGTGGTTGTTTGTTTGGTTTTACTCTGCCCTCACTATTTTAAATCTTTATGCCACCCTCCCTCGATCAATTATTTTCTTCAGAAATGTTCCACCCACCTCTGTCTGCCTACACACTGACACTCCAGAGCCCAGAGGGCAACATCAGGAAAGTCTCTAACTGCTTTCTGCTGATGAAAACAAGAATAGAGAAACAAAGTGAGAATTTACAGTCACTGAAGAGCAGGTCAAATGTTTCTTTTACCTGCATATTTGTTCAGCTTTATTTATGCATTACTTCATCAGAGAGATAGACTGAAAGGTAAAGTCCAAGTGATTCAAAAGACTAAAGCAGCTTGCCTTGATTATTTCTTTTTCAAGGCTCACTCTGCCTCACCATACTTGTCATTTTTTTTCCCCCCTAAGATGATTAACTTTCAAGTTTTAATAACTTGTCATCCCCACTCTTGCTCTGCTGGAAGCTACAGCCTAGTTTGAAATCAAAAACATATAGACAGAAATTTGGAGCTGGAGCAGTTCCATGTCTTCAAATCATGCCATTTTCTTCGTACTGAGTCAAAAGAAGCTAAAATGTCCAAAGTCTGATAAATGACTTCACTGTTCATTAAATAGTTTAAATGTCCGCTCAGGTGAATCTCACATAAACTGTCAAGAAATGTCCAGGTTCATGTTTCACCCCCAAAGTCAAAAGATTTTTAATTATTTTGTGCATAATGAATCTTATTTTAGGACCTTTAAGATGTTTTGCATTGCGGCATTATTTTTAGTATATAATAAAGCACACGGCCCTCTTCATCATTTGTCAGTAGCCTCCTGTAACGCAAAAATTTGTAATTTTGAAAAATAAATAATTGCAATTTTGGTAATGTTTTACAATAAGAATGCATTTGTGAACTCTAGTTAACTACATTATTCAATACTATCAACTAACAATGAACAATACTTGAACAGCATTTATTTATCTTGGTAAATGTGTATTTCAGTATCTACTGATACATTTAATTTTAATATAAAAAGTTGTATATGTTAATATAATTTAATGCTTGATGAATTAAAATGAACTAATCATTAACAAATGTAAATGTACATAAATCAATTCTTTAAAAAATATATATTGTCCATTGTTAGTTTATGATACCTTATGCATTTTGTTATAAAATGTTCCCAACATTTTTTATTAATAAATATTTTAATTAAATAAGTACATTTGCAATTATGCATGCTGGTAGTATTTGTCATACTGAATTTATTGTATGATAAAATTAAAGTAAAAATTTGGGAAGAAAATGTGCATAAATTATCATGCAAATAATGTCACCATGCAAAAAAAAAAAAAAAAAAAAAAAAAAATGTAATTAATGCAAAATATAGTGGTTTTTTTTAATTTATTTATTTATTTTTTTATGTATATATACTTTTTGTTGGATTTTTCTTTCTCATTTCTTTGTGCAATTCAGCCATTCATACAGAGTCTGAATTTACGGTTTAAACAGAATAATGTATCTCTATGAAATCCTTCAAAATATCCTCCAAAATGTTAAAATGTGATGATGCTTCATTTTTATTGTTAGGTTATGTAGATTTTTAAAATATTTAAAACTGAATCAGGTATCCAAACTTTTTTCAAAAAATGACGAAATTTGCCAGCTTTTCTATATTAATAGTTTTGTTAGATTAGATTTGTGAAACATTTTTTGTGAATATTTAATACTTTCATATTGTTTAGCTGCATTGGAAGATCTAATTTGCATGAATTCCATTCATCTGTAATATACTGTAGGCCAACCGCACATTGTCTGGTGAAATAAGATGACAAGACATATTAAACTGCCTTCAAGACAAGAAAAACAAACAGCCTTGCAAGATTAGCACAGACAGTTCACAATGCGGCAAACAATATGGGCTGGTTTGATTGACATGCGGTTGAAGGCATCTATGAATTCCCTATGAAGTTGGTTCTTGACTAAAAGTACTAACAAAAAGATGGAGCACATTGGCGATATAATGAAAGATTTTCCACAATGATTTTGTCTAAGGCATAATTAAGTCATTTTTTGGTGTCAAATGCAAACTGGTGACAGAATGAGTCATTGTAACTCATATCATCCAGTTATCTGTGTTTTGCATTTAATGTCTTTCTTGACAAAGAGTATAAACTGGATATTTCTTTTAGGATATTTCTTTCTCAAATCTAGTATTTAGGAATAGTTCACCAATATTATATATATATATATATATATATATATATATATATATATATATATATATATATATATTAAAAAATACCCTTTTCATACATTTTGAAAAAGCAACACTTTGGCATTAAAAAAGTTCAACATTTTGTTCAAAATCAAATTTCAGTCCTGGTGTGCATTTCCCAACAACGACATAACTTACTGCTTCACCACCATTGTACGATGCACTAGCTAGGCACGACCGTAGAAACTATGGCGCGCATCCATCATTCGATTCAAATTATAATAGCTCATTTACTCATACACCAGAACGCTGTTTAATGCTGAAAGCTGCTGAAGACACAACAGCAGCATACTCCATGTAATGCAACAGATACATTGCGCTGCAATAGTGGGGTTTTCCTCTACATCAGACTTCGCGGTTCCCTGACGCACTTGAGCACGAACGCACATGTGCACTCTTCATAAACATATTAACGCCACTTTTGCATTAACATATACACATAAAAGCCATGTTCTCCAACAGGAACTGTGTGTTATAAAACGCTATCTCTTAACAGCCTTTAATCTCTTAAACGGCTGCATTCATGTTTACATGATGTTTCAGAGCGCTGCTTTCTACAAACCCCAGAATAAATTGTTTTCTTTAATGCATGTAAACGTGTTCAAAGTGTTGACAGAATGAAAGATATAAATGGAATAAATGATGTAGAAGCCTCAGCGAAGTTAAATGATGTCCATACAGCAAACTAACAAGGAACTATGCTTCTAACCACAGGAAAAGAGATGAAGTTTCGGTTTTTGGAAACACCAAATAGTTGAAATATGTTGGTAACATATGTTGGTACTTTTAAGTAACTTAAAAGTAAGTAGTAATGTGATTACCTTTTATGTGCCACCATACTTTTTAGTAACTTACCTAAAAATTGTCAAGAACAATGATGTTATCTGCTTAGCTTGATTTACCTCAAGCAAGGGGTGAATTTGATTGTCGGATTCCACTTCATCAGCAGTGAGGCAACAGCACTGATAATGTCTCTTCCACTCAAAAATCTGGGATGTTTTTTTTTTTTGTTTTGTTTTTTTTCACAGAACAGAGTTACTACTCCAGAACCCAGGCCACAGTCAGCGGTGTCACCAGAGAGACATTCCTGCCGATTAGAGCAGATCATTACACCTTATGGCAGAGAGGAAATGCAACCTGCTGCCACACTGGGAGAGGGTTCAAGAGGGGTGACAGAGAGGAGAGGGTCTTTTAGACAGCCCTGCACACAGAACCTGTCTTTATCAAGATGAATGAAGGCAGGAGAAGATAGCTTTGTTACCCAGACAAATTTAAACCTGACATATTGGTGTCTCTGCTTTGTCACTGTCTCACTAAAGATCTCTCTAGAGTCAGTCTTTATTTCCCGAAGCTTTTCATGGCTATTGTTATGTGATTTTCACTTTCTTAAAGCTCTTTCAAATGTCTTGGTAACAGCTTGAATTGGCAAATCATGAACAGAAATTATGTAATGCTTAACAGATCAGTAGTTCAGAGACATGGCGATACAGGAATCTATATTCGTGACTGCGCTATAGGCGCAACAACTATGCGCTGTCTTATCCAATTTTCGTGATGGTAGAAATTCTAAGCGCAATTTTCGTGTCAGGGCAAAGCGCAAGTGGCCATGGGTGAGAGCATTTGCGCTATCGTGGGTGTATGTGCGCAAACTGTAGGTGTATTGTATGTTAATGAATTTGCGCAAAGCGCAATTTGCTATTTTCCTGAGAAATAGGTAATTGTGCTAAGATGTTTGAGAACCACGTCCAAGAGCTATCGATCACTTTTAATACTTGCCATTATTTTTTATGTGAGTAGATCACTATGATTAATAATAATACGTTTATTTTGTATAGCACCTTTTCAAAGTTCAAGGACACTATACAAAAATTAAACATTAAACTGAGAAACATATAACAAATATACATTAAAAACAATGAACAATGGGAGAGAAGCAAAGCATATTTCAAGCAGGTGAGATACAGGTGAGCAGTATGAGAGCCAACAGTCCCACAGAGGCCGATAGAGAGTAAACAACACATTAATCGCGGTCCGGAGCAGCAAAGATGACAATACAGTCAAAGAGAAGGGGATGCCTTGCATACAGCCCATTTACACTTCCAAATTCTTATGAATTGACTGTCTTCATTTATAGCGACGTTGCTTAACTGGAAATACAATATTGTGACGAGGAGGAGGACATGACCGGGCCGTAAGGATGGACGCCTGGCGCTGAATTACCCCAATCAGCCGGGAGGGGGATAAAGAGGAGCCGGAGACACCAGTTCGAGAGAGGGAGATGCACGCATCCGCTAAACGTGTGCATTCCGCGTGTTAGGCTGTAAAGCCAACGGAATGAGAGAGCAAACGGAGCTGTGTGTGTGCGTCAATGTTTGGTTGTGCTGAAAAGCAGTTTTATGTTCTGTCTTATTAAAAGTCTTCCTGATTGTTCACCCGGTTCCCACTTCCTCCTTTACGATAAGCAAAAGACCTTTTGCCACAAAAATAAAAAAGGATGCAGATGGTGCAATAACCGGAGAAGAACCTAAGAATTAAATTGCACTTGTCCCAGCCCATAAGCGCTCTGTGCGTGCAACTTCACCAAACCCACTTGCGCCTACAGTTCATGCTTGCATGAATATATAAAAACCTCATGGCCATGCCCATTGACTTCGCACTTATGATGTATCCGCATAGTGCTGCACTTAAGGCAATAGTTGTATCAAAGTTTCCTGACATTTCTATTTAAATGTACATTAACCAATGATCTGTAAGATGTATACTTTTAGGATGTCTGTTAATGTTATTGACTTAAGTTACTATAAAAAGTTGCCCATTTTAACATTATGGTGTATTCACTTCATGTTGAGTCAATATAATTTGTGGCACATCTGCCCTATTTTGTATTTGTTAGTCTTTATACAAATGAGTCAAATGGACATCTGTGAGCATTGTGTTTTTAAAATGCTGTATGGTTAAAAATAGTTCCACACTTCTCGAAACCCCTACATTCTGTGCTTGATTTATCTGTTTTTGAAAGGAAGAACACAGGGTACTGTCAATAACTGACATCTGCTTCCTGTTCCAATTCAAACCAAGGAATTTATATCCAATGTTGTGTGTCATCGGATTAGAAAGTAATTAGTAACTTAAATGTACTTAACTTTTAGGTCAAAATTAGTATTATGCATTATATTTTACATTCTAGTAATTACTAGATTACTAGAATACATGTTACTGAATTTCAATTAAGTTAAATATGTTTAAATAAAAATATGTGAAAAGTGTTTTAGAAAGTAGCTTAAAATTAAAGTAACTAGTATTTTGATTATGTTTCAACAAAATAATCAGAAAAGTAATCTGATGACATTTTTTAAGTAATTAGTGATTTATAGCAGATTACTTTTTTTTTTTTTTTTTTCTTCAAACACTGTTTACATCTGGTTTTACCAAAGGTCCCACTTCTGACTTAGTAGATGGCCAATCATAGTCTTACATTTTGGGGCTGCACCAGAGTTGACCAATCAAATTTTAAGGGTGGCAAGGGCCATCCCCAGCCACCCATCTAGATACACCCCTACGTTAAATAAGAGAAGTCAGAGCTTTCATAACTTTAAAGTTTCCAACTTGTAAATTCAAGTTTGAGAAAAACAACAAAACAATGACCGATTTTGTTATTGGAAACGTATAATTACAGTAATCCAGATGTAATGTAAATTCAGCAATATTCTTTGAATGTGAGCTGATTAATGGCCTATTACATCTACAATCAAATGAATACGAATCTCTGTTAGTAAGTTTCTCCTCATCTTGCATTCAAAATTCAGTATTAATAAATGTTAGGAGCAGAGCACAGTGGGATAGTCAGCTTTCAAAACTGATTAATTATTTACATTCCTGCCAAAGTAGGAATGCTGGATAGTGTTTGGCTCAAAAATGTATTTTTAAAACATACTGGTTCACCTTCACCACCCTGTAAGTTTAGCAAGTAACGTCAAAGTGTAATTCAGCTCACTAAAATAAAATAATAGTACCAGGTTATAAAATTAACACTCGCAAAGTTAAGACAAAACACTCTGATGAACTTCATGTTTGCTAGCGATCAACGACAGATGCCTTATTTGTGCCAAAAGTGTGTCAGTCTGGGAGGTAATAGTAGCCAATGTTTTTTATGAAAAGGCTTTGATCGAAAAGGGTGGTCCCCCTCGAGTGTGTCGCCATCCGCTGAGTGCATGTTGAGTGTTTAAATTCTAAAATGTGTCACAATGGGTGTACTTTATGGAATGTCTTCATTTCGGCCAAAATATGGGATGTCCTCACCAATACAGGTCTGTTGGCAACCCTAATATGACCTCCGCTGAGTCACAAATATGCAAGGAAACAGCCTAATAATTATAGTCTATGTAATATACATTTTTAGATAAACCTGCCTGCCCAGACTTGGTTACATTCATCAGAAAAGGAAGGCTGTTTCAGAGCCAGAGAATGTTATTACATTTTGATGAAACATATGAGAACTATTTCTTTTTCTCCCTTTAGAATAAAGTACACTGATGAATCATGCACAATAGGACCAGGGAAATTTATTAAGAAAGTAAATGGAGTACATTTTGATTCTTTAAGCAAACAAAGAGTAGGTGTGCTTCCCAAATAATCAAGGGAATAATTACTGTCAGGAAAAATTTAAATATACAGAAGCTGCTTGCTCTTGCTCTGGTTCGCTTCCACTCTGTACTATGCGCTTGCAGCGGAGTTGCTATTCTTATTTGGCTCTATGGTGACCTTTTTCTGCTAAACGAGCATTAGGCTGCTGCGAGCGAGAGCAGTGAAGCACACTTTTTTGTCTTTGTTACTTTAATAAATAGAGACCCGGGTCATTAGTAACAGGTCAGCAGGCATATCCATAGGCACCTGTACAGCACACCTGGTGGAAGACAGAAGCTGGTGTCACAGTCAAGTTAACGTCCTGGTTACTTTCATAACCTCCATTCTCTGATGGAGGGAACGAGACATTGTGTCGATGTAGTGACACAAGGGGTCGCCCTTGGGCTCGCAACCACTCATTCAGGTTTTGTGCTGAGGAGCCGAGACAGGGTCCCGGCTATTTCAGCGGGTAGTTCAGAGTTGTGGCAGGAGGGACACAATGTCTCGTTCCCTCCATCAGGGAACAGAGGTTATGAAAGTAACCAGGACGTCCCCTATCTGTCACTCACTCGATGTTGTGTCGATGTAGTGACATTAGCGGTCCCTATACGGAACGCCACAACTAGCTGAACTGTGTTACGTTGACTGGCGGTGCGAGACGGGCAAACCATTGCATGCCATGGTCATATTCTCGCAGTGAGAACATGACCCGTCCACGAACGCTGTCTCCGCGTGGGCAGCGCCCAAGCACGTAAGACAGCAATCGTGGCCATCGGAAGCGGAGAGGTAACGATCGCAACCAGGAAATAAACACAGATGGAAAGGCATCTTTAAAAAGACGCTCTCCGTCAGTGCCACTCTTTTAGTAGGGAAAATATACTCTTTTATCGTGAGAATATATACTCTTTTAGACTGTCGAAGCACCCGGGGGCGTTCTCTGCACACCACCAGTGCACGAGGGGGAGAAGCCGCTGTAATGCTCCGTAAATCCAACAGTTTTTTTAGAGGTGAATGGAATGGCAGAGGATTCAGCTCGCTGAACACAACCGCTCGGCTCCAAAGAAAAAATCTGAATGAGTGGTTGCGAGCCAGCTCCTTTTATACCCGTATGTCCGGGGGAGTGGCATGCAAATTCCACTCGCCAATTCCCATTGGCCTTTTCTCAAAGATCAGAGGTGTTTGGGGTTCCCAAGGGCGACCCTTAGTGTCATTACATAGACACATCATCGAGTGAGTGACAGATAGGGAACTAACATGACATGAATTACCTGACATGGATATACATGTACACAAATATTTTGTGTAGATTTAAACAAAAATGGATGTTCACATGATAATGGAAAGTATCTTAGCATTTTAGCATAAACATTTATGAAAGACCACCTTTAAGTTTCTACCTTCAGCTGGCAATATATGTCATATTATTATTATCAATTATTATTTTCTTATACCACGGGTCTGTTGAATGCTTGATTCTGATTGGTTGACGGATGTTCTAAGGTGTGCAATTATTTTTCAAGTAAACACACAGCTATGAAGTAGTTCCAGGACTTGACCGCATAACGGTTCCATATCACTTCACCAAATGATTTCAGTTATTTCAAAGAGCCCTACAGGCTACCACAACAAAATAACCAAATAAAACAAAGACACCGGGTAGGTACATCGGATAGGAATGACAAAAAATGTCTATAATAACCTAAATTTATTTCAATTTCGAATGAAAAGCGTCCTTGGGCTCCCTCTCTTTCTCTCTCTCTCTCTCTCTCGCTCTCTCTCTTTCACTCTCATCTCCCGCCCCCCCACACACACTCGAGTCGTGACCAACTAATAGAGCCGCACCCCCCGTGACTTGATCAATACAATAGTTTATATTATCCAAAATAACTTTTAATATGTGAAACTTTTTGTTTCAATGTATTTCGCCTTAATCAGTATCACATAGCTATAGTAGAAAGCACTGCGCTAACCCTCCCCCTCTCTCTCGCTCTCACACAAACTCTCAAAGTCAGCACACCCCCACAACTCACTGGGATTGTAAACAGTTGTTTAGCAATGGAAAACTATACAAGAATGGCGACATTCGCTGCTGTTGAGACTTAAACTTACACTTTGGCAATTTGAAGCGATGTTAATCCTGACGAGAGCCACTTTAAACACAGATAATTCCACACAAGATTTCTCTCAGTTTCTCTCTTTCTTGTGCACACACACACACACACACACACACACACACACACACAACCTTGTTACTCTGTAAAGTAGCGCATCCTCCGTTGCTAGTTCTAAAGTGACGTTTTCAAACAACGAAGGCTTGAGCTGTATCAAAGCTAGATACACTTGATCAATAGAACAGTTTCTATATTATCTGAAATATCTGAGGGAAACACCCTCTGCTCCCCCTCCCCCTCTCTTAAGCGCTCTCACACACACGTGGACACACATTCATATACGCATTACGCACACACTTGCAAGCAAAAAACAGAGCCATCATGTCAGTGCACACTTGCATCTCAGTAGGGTTGAAAACAGTTGTTACGGTTGTAATGGAAATATGGTGACACTCGCTGCTGCTGAGAAGTGCTTCAACTTACATCTTGGCAATTTTGAAGCGATGCTAATTATGACGAGAGCTACAGCAAAAAAGGTAATCCCAGAAGTGATCGCTCTCAGTTTCTGAGTTTCTTTCTTTCAATCCCTCAAAAAAAACCTCTCTCTCACAAACGCACTACCCTATTACTCCAGTAAGTGCTCCAGTAAACCAGCGCAAGCCTCGCAATCCTCCGTTGCTATTTCTAAAGTGACGTTTTCGAACTAGCAATAAAGGCTCGGACTGTATCAAAGCAAGATGCTGAATCAGTGGCGGAAGAAAGTAGTTCCAGTCAGTGTTTTAGGGACAAAAGCCAGAAAATGTCTTGAGATAAAACCCTGAACGATGCCTCAAGGTGTGGTAACCATGGTATAAGTGGAATAATTGACTCCGGCCCGTTGAATTATTGAAAAATAATGCACACCCGCTGCGCATCGTGACCGCATTACCACCTCGGGTGTTGTTCAATAATTCAATGCTCTGTCATCAATTATTCCTTACAGAAACACATTGGTTTGTAGCACAAATAGTTTTACAATTTATCGCATTTTTCCATCATTTCATCACACACTGTTGCACGGGCAGAAGGAATGAGAGATCAGTCATTGAATATATAAATAAATAAAGGCAACATCGGAGGTTTTGCAGATGAATATGAATAGAGGTTTACATGGAGACTTTAAAAAACGGCATCGTCACGCTCTCGTTAAAGTAAGAAGCGGATTTTATTATCGTCTCTTCAACACAGCAACAAGAGAATGATCTACTTACTCTTTTACTATAAATGCTGACGTTAGAAAATTATCTGATATTAGGGTATTATTCTGCTGTAAATCTATAAGTCTTATTATCTAAATTATTTACATTGCAGTCAATGAAGTGGAACCCGGAAAGTGTTTCACAAGGTTGTAAGGATGAAATAATGAATTACAGTAAAATACAGAATGACAAAAAATTGTTGTTTTGATCGTAATTAGCAAGCTAACTACCCGGACAGCTAGCTAAGGGAACAGCAAGCCATTTACTGTACATCTGCAGACAACCATGTACTCACAGATTATAAGATGTTTCTTAAGGTTGTAAGGATGAAATAATAAATTAGAGTAAAAAACAACACGGTAGCCAACAAAAGTCTGTTGTTTTGATTTTTAATAGCAAGATAACTTGCCGAACAGCTAAAGGAACAGGTAGTTATTTACATTTGCAGACAGCCAATATCAGATTATAAGGTGTTTCACAAGATTTTAAGTATTAGATAATTAAATTCTGCAAGTCAAAAAAAACAAAAAAACAAAAAAAACAAATTGCAACTAGCAAACTCACTAGCCAAACAGCTAGCTATACTTCCAGACTGTACTGTGTTTCACAAGGTTATAAGGATGAAATAATAAAATACAGCTAGACAGTTAACAAAAAAATATGTTGTTTTGATACTTTAACTTAAAAGCTAACAAGCCGAACAGCTAGCTAAAGAAACAGGTAGTAACTTACATTTGCAGACAACCATACACTTCCAGCCTAGTATACTAAGAATTAGTGCTGAGTTCGGAATTGCATTCTTCCTATAGTACTCTTACTACTTCTGCCATATCTATCAATGACAGAAATAGTATAAGTAGTGTGGTAGTATGCAATTCCGAACTCAGTTCTATAGACCTTATTTTCGTCATTGCCATCTTTGATTTTTGATGGGAATGACAACGAGGCTGTAAGGGATTGACATACAGCTTCTTCAATTAATTAAACAGTTGTTTAAAGTGTTTTCGGAATGTTCCGCTGACGAAACATTGAAAAAATACCTTTCCAAGAAATTTCAGTAAACAAAAAACTCCAGACAACATGAATTGTGTAAATAAAGATGTGATCTAGGAGCTTGATAGCTTTATACAGTGAAAGTCATTGCAGAGATTTTTTCATTCCAAATGAACCAAAGATGGTGCTACTATGGGGGCTGGGTAGCTCAGTGAGTAAAGACATTGACTACCACCCCTGGAGTCATGAGTTCGAATCCAGGGCATGCTGAGTGACTCCAGCCAGGTCTCCTAAGCAACCAAATTGGCCCGGTTGCTAGGGAGGGTAGAGTCACATGGGGTAACCTCCTCGTGATTGCTATAATGTGGTTCTCGCTCTCGGTGGGGCACGTGGTGAGTTGTGTGTGGATGCCGCGGAGAATAGCGTGAAGCCTCCACATGCGCTATGTCTCTGTGGTAACGTGCACAACAAGTCATGTGATAAGATGCATGGATTGACTGTCTCGGAGGTGGAGGCAACTGAGATTTGTCCTCCGCCACCCAGATTGAGGCGAGTCACTATGCCACCACAAGGACTTAGAAAGCATTGGGAATTGGGCACTCTGAAAAAGGGAGAGAAAAAACAAAACAAAAAAAAGATGGTGCTACTGTAAATAAGGTCTATTAAACTCAGAAATAGATTACAGTTTTACCAATCACTGGGTCACTTAGAGAACCAATAGCACCAGGAGGGAGGAATTACATTGTTGGCCACAAGAGGCAGCAGCCTTGCTCACAATATTATATTTGTGTTTTCTTCCCCTGAAGTACCACTACTCATTCATGATATATGCCATTTTATTTTCATTACTCAGCCCTGGTACTCAAGAAAAAAATTAAAAATAAAATAAAATATATTCTTCTGGCACTCACACAAACTAATAATTCAAGAGTTTCAACAGATGGAGATGATACACATACACACACCTGTTTGCCTCAGGCTCTAGAATAACATCCCCTCTCAGTTCACCTCATGTAGAGCAGCTTTTTATCTTCTTTTAAAATGGATGCTGAACACAGGACAAAATGACTATGGTAGATTTGAGCTTGTCCTAATGGATCAGCTTATGATTCATATGCAGTCTGGAAATGCCACACAGCACACCTTCAATTATTGATCAAACCAACGTGTCATCCTAAAGACTTTTTTTCAAACCTGCTCTCTGGTTATATCTCACACCAAGATCAAAAGAAGGAAATAAGTAATTGTATGCTGCTTAAAATAAATGCTCAGGGCTATTAAGATATTTTGCATTTTCTAATTTAAATAAAAAAAATCAGATTTCCCCTCCATAATTTCGTTCTCATTATAGTAATGCACAAAAATAATGAAAGATTACTTAAAGTTGTTATGTATTAATTTTTTGTTTATGTAATTGAAGTATTTATACATCATGGTTGTATTAGCTGTAGTGCTCTTATGCTGTTTTTTTTTTATTTTTTTTATTGCATTAGCGTATTTTATTATAATACAATTTCAGGAAATAAACTACTTCACAGTATTCAGAATCACTATTGAGAATAATAAAAAATAAAAAACTTGAAAGCGAAATGTCCAAATGCATTACATTAATGAGAATTTGGCAGGAGGATGTACTTAATTGTCATGAAAGTAATGCAAAAAATAGCCTTTATTTTCCAGAAGCAAGAACATTTTGGAGTGATGGGTAACATGCTTTTATGAGATTTACCAATTAATGTATTAAATATTGACTATAATATATTCATTGACTTAATTGACATTTAGCCCAAGAGGTTTTCATGTAAATCCAGCTTAGCTTTTAATTAATCAAAGGATGAGTTTTTCAAACATGTTTAATTGATTCGCATGAGCCATCAAAATGAAAAGAGCTCTCCTCAAACAATAGGAGGTCTTCATGTACGTACAACTGAAGGAGGCGGTTAGCAAGCGACCACCCATCTCATGAATAATAACATATGCTGGTTTGTCATCCGTGCATATGGAATCCTTCCCCTAGCAGATGGAGTTTGTTTGAGAGCAGTTGGTGTCCTCAATTACTAATTAATCTGACCTTTTGAAAGTGAACAGTCAATACATTTAGGCAACAACTGCATGTGGCAAGAAATTCCTCCATCTGGATTCTTCATATTAGATGTTTGTGCGTTCATACTGAGTTGTAATATACGGAAGTATGTCAGTCCCATTTTGTCTCTGAAAGTAACTTGCAAATTGGTGATTAATTATGTTTATTCATTTATTTTAGCCACCTCAAGCTATTGATATTGATCACTTTCAAAGTTGAATTGAAAGCTTTGCGCCATTTTGGTGGTTAACTGAAATGAAACCAGTTGCCTCAGATGTATGAAAGTATTCTTTACAATTACATTTATTGACTTAGGGGATGTAAAGAATGACCAGTTTTCTGATTAAGAATTAACATTCGCAAGGTAATGTAGTTCAAGAAAATGCAAACACTGTTAAATAGACAAAGAAAGATAAAGCACAAATAAGATCCCTTGAATATTTCAATTGTTTCTTCTAGACAGCAATGAAATGAAAGGAAAGAAATTGAGTCATCTGCTAAAGTCCCCTGCTTGAACGATTTTCTCCTTAGAAAAAGACATCAGTAATGTCTTGCGTGTCTCCTCTAGAGTTTCAGAAGAGGTCTCAGCAATGTCTCAAACTGTGTTCATATGCCAAGATACCAACGTCTGCAATCAAAAGTTTTAGATCTCAGTATGAACTCTCGAGTTTCTCGCAAATTTTTCCTAGACTAAATTATCTGGGTTAAGCTATTCACATTAATTTTTAGCTCTACTTTTCCTGTATGTCAACAGTTATCTCCAACATTTCCTTTGCTGAAAAGACAATCATGAATTTCCACGTTTGGCCAAGCTGGTTTATGTTGGTTAGTGCTGGTTTAGTGTCTTTCTCACTGGTAGGCCAATATAGCCATGTTGTTCAGCAGAAACAAAATGCTGGTCAACCAGCATGGAATTTCTTAATGATGGTTGACCAAGGGATTCTTGCTGGTTAAGATAGTTAAGAAGTCTGATTGGGACTCCAACATACCACCTTCCCATGCTGGTGAACAGCATTTATAGCATAATATATGCTGGTGACAAGAAATGTTGGTCTTTTCAGTTACTTAATCAACAATCCTTACATCAACAGCACTACTGACATTGATCGGCAAGGATAACCCGTCTAAAATGAACAACTTCTTTACTCCAGAGGAACACAGCATTGACAGGTCTAGTTGAGAAACTCTGCTTATCTCCTGGCTCTTAGTCGTGTTGCTGAAGTAGATTCTGCCGCAGGCAATATAATAAAAAACAAGTAAGACGATGACATCTAGAAGGGCCACTGGAATTGTCTTCTGCTTGGGCACATTCTCAGAGACACCAGTGGTTGAGAGGACACTCTTGCGTTATACGCTGAACAATTGCCAATAGTCTCAGAACCGGAGATGTAATGCCCTTCTCTTTTGCTTCGCAGGGTATCTTCCCAGCCGGCTATGTTCATTTGAAGAAGGCAGTCGTCACCAACAGGGGGTAAGTGTCTTTATACTGAATTATGTCATGCTGTTCACTCAATTAGGAACAAAGAGGTAAGACAAGGATAGGAAGACAAAAATGAGAGGGATGGATGTCATTAAAAGAGAAGACGTTTTATTTATTCATTTCTGTCCAAATTATGATTCACTTTCTCATCTGCTAGTGTCTTTTGAGTGTCATCTTGATTGAGATTTCGTCTTTTGGATTCTGTCTACCAACACTGTTGTTTCTAACGTGATCAAAGTTTTAATATGGGTTTAGCTTGGTGTAGACTAACTACAGCTCCTGGTGGTTCAAAAGCTACACCAATATGTAAAGGCAGTTTGTGAGGTAATCTAACCAGATTATGATACTTATTCCATTCATCCATCCATCCATCCATCCATCCATCCATCCAGCCATCCATCTATCTATCCATCTGTGCATTCATTCATTAATTCATTCATCCATCCATCATCCCTCCATCCATCTATACATCCATCCATCCATCTGTACATTCATTCATTAATTCATTCATCCATCCATCATCCCTCCATCCATCCATCCATACATCCATCCATCTGTGCATTCATTTATTCAGTCAAAAATTATACTTTTTATATTGTTCAAAGTGGCTCAAGTCACGTGTTCACGTGAGAACTTGCTATGTTTTTTTGCACTAAGCAACGCAAGTTCACGTGTGAACGGGAGCTTCTGTGAAAAAGCTCTTAGCGCTCATGAATGCACAATAGACATAAAAAAAAAAAAAATTAAAGAAAATATATATCCAATGCCATTGTACAGAAAGACAAGTTGTTATATTAAATGAATCATCCTTTTGTGTCCTGCAGAAGAAGAAATGTGAGTAAATTATGACAACATTTTCAGTTTTGTGTGAACTATTCCTTTATATCATGATCATCTTTTTAATGAACGAAATAACAGCGTTGTTCAGAGTTCAGTGGAATGAGCTTTCAGATTGATTCACAGGTATGAATCACCTGTTCAGTGACACGCTGAGCGGTCCTATACATAAGGCATGACATCCATTTCTGTGAGTGTGTGCATGTGTGACAGAGGCATAGAGAGAGTGGAGAAACACTGAGCAAGAGAGAGAGACAAGAAAAACTCCTGGCTGTTGCTCCCTCTGGGAACTCACTTCAAAAAACACTTGGGAGAATTGAACATCAGGGACTGTCAGCCCACAGCTTCTTCTGTTTGTTTTGTTGTTTTCCAACTTTTACAGTTGTTTGCGCATGGCGCTGTGTGTACAACTTCACAGTCTTCCCACAACACACACACACACGTATACATATACACTTATTTACTGAGTGCAGGTAGCATAGTAAATGACACCCCAGGGGTCTTGTTCAAGAGTTTAAAGGTACACAACTTGTTAACAACCAGCTTTCAATAAATAGTCTGACAAGTATAGTACGTATTAATACTTAGAAAATTATCTTAAAGCTGATATATTCTACATTTGTGTGTATTTTATTGTATTATGTTGGTTTGAAAAAGCCAATTAGTAAAATACAAAGATTATTGGTGGGAGTTACGCCCACCCCGCATTAAATTTACGCCCCTGACTAGTTAGCATTGTCCAGTTAGCCCCTGCTGGTAGATATCATAACTGCAACATTCTGCTCTCTCCTTTGACGCCCATTGATAATTTTGTATTGCAAGCAACAAATACATCATTAATATTTAATTTGACTGTATTATAGTTGATTTTTTGTGAGTGATACATTTTTGGAGGGCTTTCAAAAGCGTGAAATGGACTTGCCGTTGTCCCATTGAGATGAAAGGGAAGATATAAAAGACCTCCTTGTATCACTATGTAAACATATGCAGTCAGACAGTATGTTAACTTGCTCATAGTTGTGGTGTTGCAGCTAAGGCTATTTCTAAATGACATGTTTTTGTCACTTAGCTTTAACAAATAAGCTAGGTGAACCGGTGAGGGATCTTTGCATTGTCAATGTCCATCACATGTCCCAAGATTGAATTATAACACCTCATTGGATTTCTGAAAAAAACCAAAAAACCAAAAAAAACTAGAGGAACATTACTCAACGCAGTGGGCTCTTCAGAGGGAACTTTGGACACATATGATGACAAAGCAGAACTAAGAGATCAATCTATTTCCTCAGAGCATCAGAAAAGGACACAAAAAGGACAAAGAAGGGCTGATGAATGAACAGAAAGCGCTAATGAGCCACGGCAGGAAGATGAAGCAGGGATTAGAGAATTTAATGGGATTGGTTTTCAGATGATAGCGCAGTGTCCACTGTTATTTTAAAGGCCCCGTGAAATGGTTTGACAGACACAATTTTGTTTGTGTTCACGTTTTTACTATTGAAAAAGGACGATGATGCGAGACTGATAGAATAGAATGATTTGCTTACTGGCTATTGCTATTTAGTGGCATTCTTATTCTAGAGAGCATGTTAATGGACAATAAACACAATTTATATTTTCATACACAAATTAGATGATGTTTAGAATATTGTTTGTTCCATTTTCTAAGAAGTGAAAGATTGTAAATGTGTATATCTGCTAAAAGGTCATTTTGTCAACTGTTATAGGTACTCTAGCAAGCTAACAGACATGGACTAAAAGCCATAAAACTCCAATCCTGATTTCATGGGGCAGAGTTTTATGGACCTAGTGCTGGTAATGAGAAGTTTAGATGCTGGTTTTAAAATGTTTTCATTCAAAGGAAGCAGTAGATGGGTGATCACACTTACAAATAAAAAAAATATAATAATTCAGACAAACTTGCCGCAAATTTGCTTCAAATTTGTAGCAAATTTGCCACAATTTTTTTGCACATGCAAATGAGCTTGCGATTCTCCACAAATGTTTGCCAGAAGTTTGCAGCTCTTCACTGGTAGTGGTGAACCTGCAGCAAACCTTTAGCGACAATGACAAATTTGCCGCAAAGCTCATTTGCATGTGAAAATAATGAGTGGCAAATTTGCCGCAATTTGCCAGAACTCTTTCGTCTTATTTTTGTCAAGCTTGGAGTTGTGGCATAGTACTTAGCGCTTATGCTAGCTCGAGTCGAGACCCTTCTATTTCTACTTGATTTTATGAGTTTTCAGAATTTAAATCAATTTTCTTTTTCAGTAATTACATTTAAAGTAGTTGAAAAGTGGAATGACTTATTACTGCTGGTAATAACTTTTGCACCACATTAATTTTACAAAAAAAATTTAAGGTTGCAATTAAAATTAAAGGCAGAAATTTCTATACACTTATACATACATTATACTTATATCAGGGCCGTTTCTAAGCATATGAGGCCCTAAGCGAAATCGTACTATTTATTTTTTGACATTGTACCATTCCAAAGTGTTCTTTGAAGTACAGTACCTAATATTGCCATGTAAATGCCATGAAGTATTAATATGGTAATCATTCATTACAATGGTATATACCAAAATACCTTGGTATTACCATCTGGAACATCACTGTATCATTGTTCCGCCTTTTAAAAAAGTTCAACTACAATGTTTCTTACAGCAAGCGATCACACTAACGTGTGGTTTCCCTTTCTGTACAGCCAATATGAGACTGTGATCCCCCTGGAAGACCCCATTGTGACAGAGGTCACCTCGACACTTCAAGAGTGGTCTGTTCTATGGAAGCAGTTGTATGTGGTAAGTACCATCATGTACTGTGATTTCTTCATATTGGCTCGATTATGTGGCGTAGTCACAGTCTGCTTTTGCTACAAAGCATATATCACTCGAGAGACTGGATTATAGTGCTTTCAGGACAGGAACTTATTAAAAGCTCCGTGCTGGATTTAGGAGACAGTAGAAGGACAGTAATGTCTCTGTTCTCTATAAGAATTTCATTGTAGTTTGTTTAAAAATGAAAATTCTCTCATCATTTACTCACCCTCATGCCATCCCAGATGTGTATGACTTTCTTTCATCAGCAGAACACAAACATAGATTTTTAGAAGAATATCTCAGCTCTGTTGGTCCATACAATGCAAGTGAATGGTGATCAGACCTTTAAAGCTCCAAAAGGCGTAGACAATCATGGTAAAAGTAGTCCATATGACTCCAGCGGTTAAAATTAATGTCTTCTAAAGCAGAGCTGAAATATTCTTGACAAGAAAGTCATACACATCTGGGATGTTATGAGGGTGAGTAAATGATGAGAGAATTTTCATTTTTGGGTGAACTATATCTTTAAGCAAATGTTGTGCTTTCCATATGGTCTTTCATAAATGTACGGTAATTGTCTCAACGAATGGTGCTAGTTTTTGGTGGAACTATTTGTTTCTACAACCAGTGGAATATTTTTCTGGAACCTGTTTGAAAACAGTGATTATTTTGGAAATTTTGTTTGGTGACTCTATCCATCACTTCAGTTGTAAAGGTGATGTGGATATTTTTTTGTTGTTAAAATATGTTCTCTTATCCTTGTATGTACAATGACAGCAAGAAAACCATTTTTAGGTTGACTCTGAGGAGTGCAAACACTGCGGACCTCATTCATGAACACATTTCTGAGCAAATCTTTTGTAACACCATTCTGATGTAAATTGTTGCATTAAATTGAACGCAACAATTTTTGTAAGAATGGTTTTATGGACAATTTCAGTAAAATCATTTATATAAAATGTTTATTTACAAATTTTGGTGCAATTCATTAATAATACCATTCTGATGTAAGTTGTTGCGTTCAAATTAATGCGACAGTTTATTTAAGAATGGTTTTACGAACAAATTATTTAAAATTAGATGAATTCAAATATATGTTTATCGTTCTTAAAACCATTCTTACATAAATTGTTGTATTAAATTAAATGTGACAGTTTATAAACGAATGATTGTACTAACAATTTAAGTTAAAACATTCATTTAAATATATAGTTACAATTTTTCTGTGCAGTTCGTTCGTAATACCATTCTGATGTAAGTTGTTGCATTCAAATTAATGCGACAGTTCATATAAGAATGGTTTTACGAACAAATTATTTAAAATTAGATGAATTAAAATATATGTTTATCGTTCTTAAAACCATTCTTGCGTAAATTGTCGCAATGAGACAATTTATGTAAGAATGATTTTACGAACAATTTATGTCAAATCTTTATAAAATTTATGGAAAAAATCCTGTGTAAATACTTCGTAAAACCATTCTTACGTAAATTGTTGTATTAAATTAAATGTGACAGTTTATATGAGAATGATTGTACTAACAATTTAAGTTAAAACATTCATTTAAATATATAGTTAAAATTTTTCTCTGCAATTTGTTCGTAATACCATTCTGATGTAAGATGTTGTATTTGAATTAATGGAACAATTTACAAATGAATGTTTTCACAAACTATTTACGCAGGAATTCACTGTGCACAAATTTCATGAATGAGGCCTGTCGTCTCTGAGGCACTTTCAAAATATTGCTCTGTTTGTTTGTCCGATCTCTCAACTTCTGCCTCAACCGACAACGTGAGTTTGAGGCGGGGCTACTCTGTTTTTCGGCCAATTACAGACAAGTCACACAAGGTGTGTTTGGGAAACCTGTTCAGAAACTGTCAATATTTTTTCACTAAATTTTTTTAGTATTTATGAATCCTCAAAAAGATTAGTAGTGTGATTTATTTAAATGTTTTCGTTTTTTTTTTTTTTTAGGTTTTTTTTTTTTTTACCTGTGTCTTTTTTTCTTCGTCCTACCATGACTAATACTGTGCTTGCTTTTCACTCCAGAAAAAATGCAAATATTTTATCAGTGTTTTTATTTTAGATAAATCAGCTTGAATATCAAAGGCCACTTTTAAGTTACCTAAGCAAAGGCACTTGAAGATAATTTGAATAATTATCAGGCAGAAGGGGCTTTGTGGAGACTTGAATGCAGTGCTTTTCTTACAACAGAGAGACTATGAGATCTGACAGAGCGCTTTATGTAAGCTTGTACCGAGGATTACCAAGCATTAGTGTAAGACATGACAATGCAACTCTGTCTTGCTTTCTCTCTGACTGTAGCAGTTCTTGGCATGTCAGACGACGTAACCACCTCTTAGCAAAGTTGATTTATATCGTCATCGTTTACTGCCATTTTGACTGTCCTCTGCTTAAAAAATAGTCCAAAGAAGATGACACAGCACTTTCTGTTCACGGAACAATGATGTAAGGACATGTCTGTTTTACATACAGTCATTATTCACATGTAAATGCTTGGGATAAGGATACATGACTTCTTCAGACAGTCTACCAGCACCCAGCTCAACAGAGAATGGAGCTTATTTTTGTAATTTCCTGTCAGGGCTATTTTCACATTGCAACATGGCATGTCAAAAACCTTTTTGTTCTCAATCATCACCGATTCAACGACGTGAAAGCTAATAAAAAAGACTTCCAAGATTCTGACAGTGTTCAAAAAGTAAACACAAATTTGGTGGCCAGCTGAATCATGGATGACTAAACTGATTTAGGTTGCATAACAAGGCGAACACAGAACGTTGCGAGTCTGCAGCTCGGCAGATAGCAAAGATTCACGCTCTGCAGCTCCAGTTACAGAAACGTGGGCAAAATAGGTTGTCAGTGACTTGGAAACTGTTTATTGTAATGGCTTGTTATAACAACAGTCTCAATTAGGATTTCAAATGTATCTGGGACTCCGATCAAAGCCACCACTCTTATCAGAAGCCAACGTGGGTGATAAAATGTATTTGACTAATTAATGAACAGTGTTTTGTTAATTTGCTGTTTGATAGTTTGGCTGTGGTTGGTCTGGCGGATGTACCATGCCATCTTAACGTTGGCGTGGATGCAGCTAGCAGAATGTTAATGATATATTTTGTGGTTATTAGCTTTGGCTGTGTTTGTATGTTTATAAGTAACAGCCCAAATTGAATTTTATGAGACTCAGGAGATGGTAGAGATTCCTGAGCAGTAGTTTATTTGACTTTTTATTCCTTTGATTTGATTTAAATATATGAAGTTTTTATTTTTATTTTTTTTATTTTTTTATTATTATTTAAAATATTATTTTATTAATATTTTATTACATATCTTATTTATTACAAAGTTCTATTAAATATATGGTATTGTATTGTATTTTTACATTTTTGATTTTATTTTATTTATTTTAAATTATTATATTTTATGATGCTTTATTTTATTTATTTTATATGAAAAATATATATTTATATGTTTATTTAATGATTTTTTATTGAATATCTATTGTATTTTAATTGTACTTTTTTGTATTTATATATATATTAAACTATTTGTAAATAAATGTGTTTTATAGATAGATAGATAGATAGATATACTGTACATACTAGCAGCTAAAAGTTTGGAATAATGTACAGATTTTGCTCTTATGGAAAGTAATTGGTACTTTTATTCACCAAAGTGGCATTCAACAGTCAGGACGTTAATAACGTGAAAAATTACTATTACAATTTGAAAAAACATAAATAAAAAAAATCTGAATTTCTTAAACTACTTCAAAGAGTTCTCATCAAAAAATCCTCCACGTGCAGCAATGACAGCTTTGCAGATCCTTGGCATTCTAGCTGTCAGTTTGTCCACTTCCTGTAGCACTTGCCATAGATGTGGCTGTCTTGTCGGGCACTTCTCACACACCTTACAGTCTAGCTGATCCCACAAAATCTCAGTGTGGTTAAGATCCATAACACTCTTTTCCAATTATCTGTTGTCCAATGTCTGTGTTTCTTTGCCCAACTCTAACCTTTTCTTTTTGTTTTTCTGTTTCAAAAGTGGCTTTTTCTTTGCAATTCTTCCCATAAGGCCTGCACCCCTGAGTCTTCTCTTTACTGTTGTACATGAAACTGGTGTTGAGCGGGTAGAATTCAATGAAGCTGTCAGCTGAGGACATGTGAGGCATCTATTTCTCAAACTAGAGACTCTGATGTACTTATCCTCTTGTTTAGTTGTACATCTGGCCTTCCACATCTCTTTCTGTCCTTGTTAGAGCCAGTTGTCCTTTGTCTTTGAAGACTGTAGTGTACACCTTTGTAGGAAATCTTCAGTTTTTTGGCAATTTCCATCATTGTATAGCCTTCATTCCTCAAAACAATGATTGACTGATGAGTTTCTAGAGAACGCAGTTTCTTTTCTGCCATTTTTGACCTAATATTGACCTTAAGACATGTCAGTCTAATGCATACTGTGGCAACTCAAAAACAAACACAAATACAATGTTAAGATTCATTTAATGAACCAAATAGTTTTCAGTAGTGTTTGATATAATGTCAAGTGATTTTCTAGTACCAAATTAGCAATTTAGCATGATTACTCAAGGATAAGGTGTTGGAGTGATGAAGTCTAGATTTGATCAAAAATGACTTTTTTCAAACAGTGATGGTGCTGTTTTTTACGTCAGTAATGTCCTGACTATACTTTGTGATCAGTTGAATGCCAATTTGCTGAATTAAAGTACCAATGTCCTAACAAAACAGCAAAATCTGTACATTATTCCAAACTTTTGGCCACCAGTGTGTGTGTGTGTGTGTGTGTGTGTGTGTGTGTGTGTGTGTGTGTATATATATATATATATATATATATATATATATATATGGGGTGCAAATTCTTCAGGGGGATTACATCTTGCACTGCACCCGACTGAAAATATGTCTTTTGTTGGAAACAGAATGAGAGAGCGATATAGAAAATTAGACATGAGCATGAAAAAGGTTCTCTCCGCTTAATATTACTATATGACATAGAAATATTTCACTCCCTAAAGCAGAATTATCTGGATATGATGAGGTAAAAAAACTGACGTGTGTGAGGCAAGTCATGGGTAACTGATTGAGTGGAAATGATATAGTGTCACAGTGACTTACGTAAGTGCGTTACTAGTATTTACCACATTTTAAGGGTGTTGTTAAGCAAGAAAAAAGATAAATATGGTAAAATTACTATAATGCATGGCATTGAGTGGCTTATAATTAAAAAAATATATATTATAATTGTCATGATTCACTGTTGTTTTGCCCCTGTCATCTGTTTCCCCCCCGGACTACACTTCCCATAATTCCCTGCCCTCATCACTGCCAGCTGTTCCCTATTGTTCTCACCTGTTTCATTTCCTCATTTACCCCTGTGTATATACTGCCCTGATTTCTATCCAGTCTTTGTGTGTTGTTGTGTTTCTCCCCTGTTCCTATGTACCAGTTCCCATCATGGATGTTTCATTTGTTTTATGTTTGTAGTTCCAAGTTCTGCCTTGTTATTTTATACTTTGCTTATATTCTTTATTAAACTTCTTGCCGCATCTAGATCCAGCTCTCGTGACTTCCTTCCAAACGTTATAATAATAATAGATGGCAATGTTCAATAAATATTTCAGTTTGTTAATATTAACAATTCTAATAATTACAAGGCACAGGCTATTTGCATTAAGTGCAAATAGCGACAGGTTCTATTTGCACCCTGGATCAAATAATGGCAGATAATATTTACAGCCTTATTCAAATACCAATGTATAGCGGCACTACTGAAGCATGTTTATTGTGCTTATTTAGAGTCCCACATACATCCTACCACAACCCCTACCCCTAAACCTTACCCTAACCTTACCTTACAAAAGTTCGCCATGGTTTTTACTACAGTAACCATAGTATCACCATGGTATTTTGTAGTAAAATCATAGTAACACTAACCACACAATTAAACATGGTTACTATATTAACACTATATTACTGTAGTAACACCATGGTTAATTGCATTAAAATAAAATAAAATTTAAAAGCATGGTTACTACAATATTTCTCTAGTAAAATCATGATTCATTTTTACCCAGATCAAACCTTTAATTATGTTTAAGTATTATTATAAGTAATATTAAAGGAAATATTAAGAGAGGAGACAGGAAACAGGATGGGAAAAAGTGGAACAAAGGGTGCAATTGAACACTGGCCACCCGGACAAAAAAAAAAAAAAAACTAAACAAAAAAACATCCACACTATCTTTACGCATCATGCCACTGCAGCTGCACTTGGAGGTGCAGTTTGTCTTCAATTTCTGTGTTTCAACAAGACTATTTGAGTGCATATAGCGGCGCTGTGATTTACAACTAGTGCAAATAGTCACTCAGTAATTAAAAATGATTACATCAAGCAACATGTCACTTTAATAAAGAATTCAACTGTGCAGTCAACATGATCACACAGAAAATCAACATGTAGCTTCCGACAGTGCATATACCCTGAAATGAACCCCATTCTGCTGAATAACTGACAAGTGCCATCCCCTATCAGACATTTTTGCATCTATTCGCATGTGTTCACCTTTCCCCCTTGTCTTATAGATGGTACATTGCATGCACAACCTCTGAGATTCAGGTTCTGGTCCCATAGAAACCAGGAAGTAGTTGTGTTCATATGATCAATGATGAGCACAATTTTGAGGTTGTGGGCTCACTGTTGTTTGTAAAAAGAAAATATTTGTTTGCTAAACAAAAATGTTTGTGAAACAAAAACATATGTTTGTGAAACTAAAACATTTGTTTTCAAAACAAAGTTTTGTGAAAGAAAAACCTTTGTGAAATAAAAAATTTCGTTTGAGAAGCGAAAATGTTTGTTTGCGAATTGAAAACGTTTGTTAAACTAAACAAATGTTTGCAAAACAAACAACATTTTTTTTTTAAAGAAAACCTTTGTGAAGGAAAAAAAAACTTTTGTGAAATTAAAACATTTGTTTGTGAAACAAAACATGTTTGTTACTTGTGCAGAAGAATGCATTTGTCAGTATGGTTCTTCTTCCCTGCAGCATTGTGTCATTAACCTGGCCGAGCAAATAGGTCATGTGATTAAGCATGCTTCATAGAGTAATGTATCATAGTACTGTAAGTGATGATCAAGATTTCCTGTTATGGACAGCTACGAATGTCTTGATTTGTTTTGAGAAAATCTTATCTTCCTTGCATGTTGCTTAACCAACCCACATTGGATTTGTTTTTTGTCATATTCTATAAAGCATATTAGTGATGCACTCATGCGCAAATTGCATCCAAATTTAAAGTTATCATTCACCCAAAAATGTCAATTCTAAATGAAGTAGTACAGAATGTTTATTTTGGGTGGAACTATTCCTAAATGCTGCACTTGCCCTCTTTTATGTGCGCACACAGTTATTTTTTCCACATCAAAACCCGTTTGGTGCAGCCCCCATCTGTGATGTTGCCTGGAGGGCGACCCAACAAAGATGTAGGAGCACATGTGTGAAAGCTTTTCTTTTTTTTCATTTTCATTCCATCAGAGTGATGAAACCTCTTGTCACACTGTCACTTCACCCTTGTTAACTGTCACTCATACCACTATCCCCACTCTCCACCCCCTCCTCATTGTGGTCCCCTCACTAGAAAACATTTTCATCCCCTCCCCTGTCCAGATCAAACCTTGCTTAATCTGGCAGTTATAAAGCTTCATCCAGCAACTGATGCATGTGTGCTCACTGTTGTTTGTGAAAAGAAAATGTTTGTTTGCTAAACAAAAATGTTTGCAAAACAAAAACATTTGAGAAGCAAAAATGTTTGTGAATTAAAACATTTGTTAAACTAAACATTTGTTTGCAAAACAAAACAAAAAAGTTTCGAAAAGAAAACCTTTGTGAAGTAAAAAACTTTTGTGAAATTAAAACATTTGTTTGTGAAACAAAAACATGTTTGTGAAACTAAAACCTTTGTTTGCAAAAAAAAAAAAAAATGTTTTGTGAAACGAAAACCATTGTGAAAGAAATAAAACATTTGTTTGTGAAACTGAAAACTTTAGTAAAATGAAAAGATATGTTTTTTAAACGAAAACATCTGTGGAATGAAAACATTTATTTAAAAATCACAAAATCTTTGATGAAACAAAAAAGTTTAAAACAAACATTTGTGATATGAAAGCATTTGAAATGAAAAAAATTGCAAAACGAAAATGCTTGTGAAACTAAAGCATTGTTTTTATTTTATTTCTTTACCAAACGATTATTATTATTGTTGTTGTTGTCATTATTGTTATTATTATTATTATTATTATTATTATTATTATGGTCAAAACTAAATCATTTGTGAACAAAAAAAAATTCTTTGCACATCAGAGAGAAAGACAGCTGTAGAATAGTCATGCCGTGATTGGCCTTCTGTGTTAGCCTTTTGCCTCTTGAAATTCTGGTTGTAACATAGTTCAGTATAAATTGCAGATTAATCATCAAGTCCCATCAGCATTTTGTTCTTAAATATATTTATATATACTGAAGTAAAATGGGTTGTGAACTCTTTTGCATTTTAATTTTATGCAAATGTTAAGCGTTCCATTTGAAAAGGTAGTTGACAAACAAAAATAAGCTTCTGTAACTTTATTGAAGTTACATAAGTGGGAAATAATTTTTAGTTTTAGACAAAATAAATTGTCTGAACAAAATGGTTCACTAAAATGAATCAGATTTCCCAACCCTTCATATGAGAAAAGACATTCTAGGCAATTTCTTTGTTCGATTTGCTTGCTCTTCCCCTGCTTGCTCTTGCATGGGTGCAAATTTGCATGCTTATACAGTATGTGACATTAATGATGCAGCATTTATCATGCTAAGCCAAAATTTGATGAAAAAACGAGCTTGAAGTTAGTAGCACTTTTTATATACATTGTCTTATATTACATTGGCGTATCTGGACTTACATTGACTGTACGTTTACTGGATGTGACTTGTACAGATGGCGAGGAGTCAAGACCATAGGAAAGTGAAATGTGTTGGTAACACAGCCTGAGGCAGATCGCAGTGCCAGATTGCAGCGTGTTTAGCCAGGAATCGCACGTTGACTCGTTGTGACGATGCCTCGTCTGCCTGACTTCAGTGCCGTGTTTTCAGTTGAGAGAGAGGTGTACTCTAGGGGTCAATGTGTCTCTAAATGTGTCGGTGTGTTAAAGACAACTCACACCACATTTCCGTCACAAAGAACCTTCTAAAGGAGGTCAACCATCTACTAGGGGTCTTTTATACTCTTTAACAGCTTTCTGCTCTAATTTAAAGGTGCACTATGTAAAACTTGAACAGGCCCACATAAAGAAACTATTAGTCCTTTTGACAAATAATGTACACTCATATGAGATGACCATGCTTAAGGGTCTACAATAAGATATTTGATTCTACATATTGCAGGTTGCCCCCTCCTGATGGCCACCATACAGTATGTAGAGCACATGACCAGACAAATACTAGTCACTTTATCTTGGTAATGTGCACACATGGAGGTTGAAAATACAATCAATCTGTCACAAACACAGCATGGGATGAGTATTAATGGAAGGACACTAGGGCATATGCTCAACAGATCATATCAAATAGATATTACCATATGATTTTAAAGTAACACTGCAGATCTTATTAGCACTTGTGTTAGATCGCTGTAGGCCTGACTGATTTTTTTGTCAAGTTTTGTTATAATTAAATTGCTGTCCTGTTGACACAAAAATGACTTGAGTGTCAATAGCACTCATTTGTGAAGTGCTACTCTAGATGTGACACTTCTAACTGTTTGAGTAATCATACAAATGGCATTGACAAACTCAGTCAAACAACATCATCATTGATGGCATTGACACCCCCAAAATATCTCACCATGAGAAACAAGGTAACAAAGTGAAAGTCATCAGACACAGACAACACTTGAATCTTGCATATACGGGGTGTCGAGAATGATAAGCTAACATACTCTTGTAAATAAATATATTATAGATAGCCATACTTTTATATTAGAGCTGTCGGAATTAACGTGTTAACACATGCAAGTAACTTAAAATGTTTAACGCATACGTTTTTTTTGTTTTGTTTTTTTTTTTTATCGCAATTAACGCATTTAATGAATAACGTTTACTTATATTTCAATATGTTATTCTAGTGCACTTCCGTCTTTACGCTGTGGAATACTTTGTTTGAAGGAGGTTAATAAAACATTATTGGTACATATTGTTTTCTTTTCTAAGAAGAAAATAAATGCATTTTGACGGTAAAAGAAGTACATATAGAGTATAATTTTAAGCACTTTCAAAATCTGCGATCAATTGATTTTAACTATGAAAATTCTTGCGATTAATCGTGGTTAAAGGAATTGTTCTCCCAAATATTAAAATTCTCCCATTATTCACTTACCCTGATGCCATCCCAAATGTGTAGACAATTTAAGGTCCTTATAATGTAAGTAAACAGGTGCCATCAGGCTGCTGGCTGTTTGACGGTCCAAAAGACATATTTAGGCAGCATAAAAATAATCCACACGACTCCAGTCAATCAGTTAATGTCTTCTGAACCAAATGTGATAGGTAGGTGTAAGAAACAAATCAATAATTAAAACTTTATTAACTTTTAACTATTAACACGAGAAGTCGGAAGTGCACGCTTTGTATACAACAGATGAACGAACGTCACACAAGAGTTAGGTCATTTCATTTCACAGCAATACAGTGCTGGGCAGAAGCAATGATTTAAAGTTAAAAAATTTTTTAATTATCGATTTGTTTCTTACACAAACCTATCGATTTGCTTCAGAAGACATTAATTGATCAACTGGAGTCGTGTGGATTACTTGTATGGTGCCTTAATATGCCTTTTGGACCATCAAAGGGCCAGCGGCTTGATGGCACCCATTTACTTGCATTACAAGGACCTACAGAGCTTCAACATTTTCTAAAAATCCTAATTTGTGTTCTGCTGAAGAAAGACAGTCATACACATCTGGGATGGCATCAGGGTAACTGAATAATGAGAGAATTTTCATTTTTGGGTGAACTATTCCTTTAAATATTATAATAGACTGCAAACACTATTTCATATACAGTATATCAATATATAGGCCTACCAAAAAAAAATTACAAAAATTTTAAAAAAAAACCTAAAAAAAAATTGCTTCACGTGGTAACACAGTATAAATTAATTGTGATTACCTTAGGTTACACAAACCCCAAAAAATGTGTACGGGTTAGTTGAATTAGAACCTTACAGTAACATTTGCAGATTACAGTGTTCATTCAAGTGTATTTATATAAAATCTTTATCATTATATATTTAAATCAATAAATTGTATAATTTCTGTATATTGTATAATAAATTGTAGAACTTCATAATTAAGTATTTTAGATATTTTTACTGTAAAACAAGGCAAAAATGCTAAAACAGAATTTTGTAAGTGTATTTTTAGTGATACATTTTTTTTATATTTATACATTTGTATAAAAGATACATTTGTGTTTCTCAAACATGTTTTCATTTCACAAACAAATGTTTTCATTTTACAAACAATGGTAAGCCCACGTGCTTTTCGTTGCTCAAAATAGTAAAAACTTTAACAAGATACTTTCATTCTTCTGTTAGTAAACTCATGTTAATTCTACCTCTTAACTCAAGGCACAAGCTATATCATCACTTAATAGACATTGGTTAATCCAGCCTGATCTCACATAAAAATCAGCAAGTGTGTGCCGATTTTTCTTTAACCGAAATCGGAATACGTTGACCGAATTTGAAAACACTGCCCCCAGAGGCTAAAGTGGTAAGCGTTTCAGAGCATATAAACAAATGTGACATCCATTTATATCCAGGAGAGGTCGCTAGAAGCCAGTTTTAAAAATAATTGTTTTCAGCTGAACAGGGTGTAAAACAGTGAAGAGAAATGCTTATTTTATTTAATCTATCCCCCAACCAAAACCCAAATCTAACCCTAACCATCTGTAGAGACTAAATGCAATGTTAGGAATAAAAATGCAACCTCCTTATCACACTTGTGATTGTTTATACAAACGTGCTTGCTTCCTCATTTGAATGGGGATTGAACTGTGGTCTCCCATGCAACTGACGCAATGCTCTACCAGTCGTGCCATGAGGGAAAGTAATTCTTGTCGAGCCGTTCTAAATATGTCTGATGGAGATAGGGCATGCCAGTGAGTCGGCATACTGTTGCCAATCCTAGGGTACCTGATCTTTTGGAAACAGCATGCTGACTTCCCGTGTGATCATAGCAATAATCACCTGAATAGCCAGTTAATCATTCTAATGATCATTAGATTAGTTGATTATGAAAATAATAGTTAGTTGAAACCCTAGTCCTCTCAAACTTTGAAGGTCTATATCCCAGCAGTTTTCGAGATGGCGCTTGTCAGTAATTCGGCAGAATGGGGTCGATTTCAGGGTACATGAGCTTTTGGAAGCAGTATGTTGATTTCCTGTTTTAAACAATATCTAGTAATGCTGCAAGTCTCTGGTCATTATTGTCTTTCTTCCATACCAACACCTCTGTCTGCCCGATAGCAGAGCCATAATGTCAGTGAACTGTGTGGGCTGCCTCATAGCATCTGACTAGCCTGCCAATTTGCTGTTACTAAGGCAACTCCCTCTCTAATGGCAGCCACCGCAGAGGTGAGGGGGCGACTCATGTGTATGCTCGGCAGCCGGACCCCTGTCAAGATCAGCCTGTGAATTGTCTCTATGCTTCAGATGTTAGGTAACACAACAGAGATGAACAAGGACGTCAGTGTACCTGACTCTTGTGAACCGAGTGTCCTGTTCCAAAGCACTGGTGCGTTTCTTTGATGCTGTCTGCATAGAAACACACAAAGAACAGCGCAGGATAAAAGACATTTACAGTATATCACACTGCAAAAATCATACTTGGAAATAGCTACTTGACTTGGTTTCCAACATCCTTAAAACAAGATAAATTCATCTGAGAAGCAAGATGAAGAGAATTCATCTTGAAGTTAATTTTCGTAGCCCATCAGCATTTTAAAGGAATAGTTCACCCAAAAATGGAAATGTTATATATTCACCCCAACGTTGCTCCAAAAAGGACAAAAAACATATATTCCAAGCTATATTCCAAGCATTCTGAAGCCATACAATCACTCTGTGCAATGAACAGACCAAAATTTCCATTGTTATTTACTCTCAAATCAAATCCTTGTGCTGAGTATGTGGCGATTTTGCAAATATTTGCAAGAACCAATGAGGTTTGATGATAGGGTAACATAGTTGTTATATTTGGAAAATTGCTGCATATTCAGCTTATCTGTGAACATGTTTACATGCATGATCTTACATGATTATGCTTAAAAAGCCGACAACGTATTAAGGTCATGTAAACACGGTTTTATTGGGGTAAGGTCATAAATGGTTTAAGCAAAAACCGATTGGCGCACTTCGATTTTTGCCCATTACCCCGATTTCATGTTGCATGTAAACAGTTTTACCGGAGTTCTTACCGGCTTTTCCAATGTGCGCAGGTGCTGTGCACATGACTGTGTATGTTTTGACATCAAACGCAAAGAATAACCTGATGATTTCAAATCTCATGTAAACGTTGTTTTCTTGCATTGTCAGAATTGTTTAAACCTTGACAAACATTATGAGTGAGCTTCGAGGAAACAAATGAATATGCAAAATCGTGAATATGACCCTATCCTTTACCCCTTTACCCTAACCCAATCTCTACCCCTTTAAATAAAAAATACTGTATATCAAGCTCTTATTTTTAAGTTCCTGTTGTTGCCAAAATTGATGCCACAAGCTCTTTAAGAATCTCAAGTTTCTCTATCTTAGCTACATCTCCTGTTCCACTCCTGCTCACCCTACCTCCCTTCATCTGTATCTCTTCTCTTTTTTTCCTCACCCACCGCAGTGCCCACTTTGTGTAAGCAAATTTCACAAATGGCCACAACGAGGCGTCTCGATCGAAAAAAGTACACCAGAATTTTCCAGAGAATCCATTTAAAGGCCCAAACACTGTTCTAAATACACTTACTGCACAACTTGTACCCAGAATGAGGCATATCACCGCCTTCCCGAGGCAATCCTACTCCACTGCCTGTGTATTTTTAGCGTTTCACTGGAACACTGTTTTTGATTGGACTTAATGATTATGTTTCAACCTGTTTGTTGTTTGGTTTGACACTGGTTGTCACTAAGATTGGACAGACCTGCTCTTATCGGTTGATGTAAGACTGAGATGTGCCCATGTAAACATACACCATGACATGCACACTACACACACATTTTTGAGAACTGGGACAAAATAAGTGACAATAAAAAGAAAAAAAAAAGTAAAAAAAAAAAGTTTGCAGATCAAGGAATTATTTTGGATTAATTTGATATACACTACCGGTCAAAAGTTTTGAAACACTTATTCTTTATTATAATTTTTTTTCTTCACTTTTTAGAATAATAGTAAAGTCATTAAAACTATGGAATAACATAAATGGAACTATGGGAATTATGTTGTGACTAAACAAAATCCAAAATAAATCAAAACTGTGTTATATTTTAGCATCTTCAAAGTAGTCACCCTTTGCCTAGAATTTGCAGACATGTACTCTTGACATTTTCTCAACCAACTTCTTGAGGTATCACCCTGGGATGCTTTTTAAACAGTATTGAAGAAGTTCCCATCTATGTTGGGCACTTATTGGCTGCTTTTCTTTATTATTTGGTCCAAGTCATCAATTTCAATAACTTTTAGTTTTACATTTTAGTTTTATAATGAAAAAAATTAATATGGTGGCACAATTATATTTTTGTCTACAAAACTAATTTCAAACATTTAAGCATACGCCTTCAGATCAAAAGATTTTTAAGATCATGAGAAACATTTCAGTCAAGTGTTTCAAAACTTTTGACCGGTAGTGTACATCCTCAGAGGTATTTGCCTACATTAAGGTTTACATTAAGGTTTATTCACACTGCACTGTTTACTCACAAAATGAGTGTTTTTTTTTTTTAGCTATATTACTCTGTATGGGTCAACATCGTTACATATTTACAAATCTAGCAGTAACTTCATGGTTTCAAACAGTCTAATTTTAAAATTAAATGAGAAATATTTAATTGAAATGAATTAGTATGCACTTATATATATATATATATATATATATATATATATATATATATATATATATGATTTTTTATTTATCATACTGTAAGAAAATCCAGTTGCCATTTTGTTTATGGTATTGCTAGCTACCATTAGGAGTTACTTAAAATGATAGAAATTATGTAAATAATCTTAATCTTTAACATTTCTTTATTTGTGTGACACATGTTTATGAAACAGAAAATCTAAGTTAAGTTACTCTTAATTTGAAAAGATCATACATCTCACTAGACATGAGGACATGTGGTTTTAGGGGCAGTGAATGATAATTAAATAATTTTGATAAAATATATAATGTCAATATACTATATTTAAATCTATAATTAAATAGTATGTGTGTATGTGTATATATATATATATATATATATATATATATATATATAAGCAATATCGCACAAGCAAGAGTGCGATATGGCCCTACATCAGCACTGCTGTGATTCAGCAGACCAAGTGCTGTAGGTAATCACAGCAGTGCTGATTTAGGGCCATATAGCACGATTGCGAGTGTGATATTGCTTAAATATATATATTGAACATTTTTGCCATAATGTCCATCATCATTTTTGGAGGGAAAAGGGTGAGGCTCGCAAGCCGAAGAACACCATTCCAACCGTGAAGCATGGGGGTGGCAGCATCATGTTGTGGGGGTGCTTTGCTGCAGGAGGGACTGGTGCACTTTATAGAATAGATGGCATCATGAGGAAGGAAAATTTTGTGGATATATTGAAGCAACAACTCAAGACATCAGCCAGGAAGTTAAAGCTGTGTCACAAATGGGTCTTCCCAATGGACAATGACACCAAGCATACCTATAAAGTTGTGGCAAAATGGCTTAAGGACAACAAAGTCAAGGTACTGGAGTAGCCATCACAAAGCCCTGACCTCAATCCGATAGAACATTTGTGGGCAGAACTGAAAAAGTGTGTGCGAGCATGGAGGCCTACAAACCTGATTCAGTTACACCCGGTTCTATGTGGAGGAATGGGCCAAAATTCCAGCAACTTATTGTGAGAAGCTTGTGGAAGGCTACCCAAAATGTTTGACCAAAGTTAAACAATTTAAAGCAATGCTACCAAATACTAACAAGTGTATGTAAACTTCTGACCCACTGGGAATGTGATGAAAGAAATAAAAGCTGAAATAAATCATTCTATCTATTATTCTGACAATATTCTTAAAATAAAGTAGTGATCCTAATTAATTTCTTAGTGGAGATGTTGCTATTTTCTATATTAATGACTGGTAAAATTGTGGTACATTTTATTCCATGTCTCAAGAATCAATGTAAAGATTGTAGATCCTTACTTGCATACGCATGAAAAACATGCCACAAGGGAATCCCTCGTAATATTTGATTTGTATTCACCAGATACAGCGCTCGCCTTCCAACAATATACTGTACATGTTCTATTCCACTGCACCTACAGTCTGTAATCTGTAAACCAAAACACTTGATAGTAATAAGTACTACATATTTGCTAATGCAGATAGTTTTGTTTTGGAGCACCAGAAATTCCCCTGCATCGCCCTGCGGTTCTTTTAAAGGTTGCTAAGCAACTAGTTGTGCAGTTGCGAGCAATATCAGTCACTGATGAGCGAGACGAGAGAACAGGAGATGCTCTTAGATGACCTGACGGATAGCCTGAATGAGAGTGTGAGTGTTTGGGGGAAAAGAAGACAAAAAGGCAAAAAAAAACAAAACAAAAAAAAACCGGATCACCAAAAACAAAGCTCAACGATAATTATTCGTTTCTATATTTTGGATCTGAGACATCCATAAATATGAAAATTAAGGGCTGCGTTATCATTAAAGGTGCACTGAGTAATATTCGTGTTTATGCTGCGCTGACACCTAGCGACATATACGCAGCATCACGCAAAAACAGAACATCTGTGTTACTGATGTTATTGTAGAAATGCAATTTGCAAGTGGTTAATTCATTCAGCAAGTGAAAACGCATAATTAAAGTGGATTGTTGAGATAAAATGAGTAATATTCGACTGGTCATCTGATCTCAACATGGCGGCGCTCATGAATGTGCACTCCAGCACCATGTAGAATAAAGCAGCCTTTTCTCCAAGACTGATATGACTAGAATTGTCCTCTCACATGAGTGTCATTTAAAAAAAAAAAAAAAATGTTTCCATACTGTTGTACTATTACTAAAGTGGAAAAGTTTAGCAATTAGCACTTTAAAAAAAATGCTATTATGTTTTGATATTTTGTTATATAATGCAATGGCAATTATACATTTCTAAGAATGACTTACTATAAGTGTCCAAATATTCTTCAGGCCACTGTAAATCAGATCCAAGATCAGGTATGGTATGGCGTAAGGAAACGTTGCTGCCGTGCACATTCTCTTCAACTGCCGTTGAGTACAAAATTTTAAATGACTAATTGGAGAACTAATAAAATATCTGCATAAATGGACCCAAGAGCATTTTCAGTAGTATGCTTTTTTATGCTGTTAACTAATGAATCATACAGACTGCCCAGTAAGCACACCCATGCTGCTGAGACGTCTGGGAAAGAGTATTATTCATTCATAAAGCATCATATTCTATTTTAAGCACCATATTTGTGTTCAAACATCTGATAAACATCTTAAAACATGTAAATTTATATACATCCTTAACCCTTAAATGCATACCTTGGGGACCTCATTCCTTCCCCTGTACCTCATCCATTTTTCAGAGTTGTGCCCACACCTTTTTAGTATTCCTCAATCTATCATAAATAGTGTAACACACACACACACACACACACACACTCACACACAAAGCCAAAATGGCAACAACAGAAAACAAGAAAAGAAAAAGAAATTGCTCTTCCAAAAATTACATTTTTATGATTATTTCATATCTATGTAAGTTCACTGTCACAGGATATCAATTTATTTGTTTCTTAGAACAGAAATAAGTACTAAATTCATACAAATGACTACTATTTCATGTTGACTTTCTGTGCAACAATGGTACATTTTCAGTATTCCGTATGTGTGTACACGTACATGCTATTTGTTACTCAAGGTGGCGCTGTTGTTTCAGTGATTGGCTTGATTTACATTTGACATTTCTATTTGATAAGGAAACAACATGGAAGTAAACTATAGCAAGTGTAACACGTGAACAGTAAGATATGACTATTGTCATTTGGGTGTATTACTGAAATTAGGTAAGTTAGGTAAGTGCCTGAGGAAATACTTGTGTGTAGATTATGTGTTATGTGTAGCTCAATATGTGTTTGACAGCCAGTTGCGTCATGAAATTGCAGTGTGAATGTAATGAATCCTGTTCTTTTACAATAAGGTTTCATTCGTTAACATTAATATAAGCATTAGATATCATGAACAAACAATTAACAATATTATTTTTATAGCATTTAATAATCTTTGTTAATGTTACAGTTGTTCATTGTTAGTTCATGATATTTCATAGTGCATTAACTAGTTGTGCTAATACTGTGTAAAAATAACCCTAACCATATACAGTATACAGTGAATATATACATATATATATATATATATATAATATATATATATATATATATATATATATATATATATATAGTGATGGTGCTTTATTTAGCGTGCTTGTATCATTGTTGCATTAGCTGACAGTTAGCACGGTAAAACCCTCTCAAATTAAATTAAATCCCTGCTGCTGCGACCATGCGCGTTCATATGGACGTTAGTAGCCATAGTGTTGCGTCTCACGCTGTTTTTAGCATCCCACCAAAATAGTTGCATCAATTTAAAAATAGTCTAACTTTTAAAAACACGACTCAAGACCTACACTCTGTTTTATTCCATTGCGCACTGTGGTGTTGGGAGTAGTTAACTAGCCACACTACTAACATAACTCCATTTTTGTGTAGCGTGAAAGTAGCTCAGCTGTTTTCACAAAAGTGTTGTGTTTCCAGTAACAAGCTACATTTTCCAATGAGCAGTGCTGTAGTGATACAAAAATAATCAAACGTGCTCACCTAAACTGTCCTCTCTTTCTTATATGTAGCGATGGGAAAACCTAAATATTTCGGTGATTCGGTTATTTCGTGCAGTCCATGTAAATAAACCTGTTGAAATAAACGATTCACTTATATTTAGTGTTGGGAACTCCAATTCATTTGACAGGTTTTGGTTCTTTCAGATGGTTTATGTGAATGACACTGACTCACTTGATTCACAGCCTTAAAGGGACTTTTCCTTCTTTTTTACCCAGCAAATGATTGTGTTTATTGCTGCTTTATATTAATATATTTTGATAGATGCATATAAAATAGGGTTATCAGAACAGATTGCAGAATTAAATAATGTCATCCAATTGTTATATATCTAAAGAAATATTTTCTTCTTTTAAATAGCTATTGTTGTTGAGCAACCTACGAACTTGTCAATTTCGAAAATATATGTATGCACATCTCTAATTGCATTACGTTACATTATGTTGCACTTTGTCTAGTTGTTTTTGAATACAAGATCCGGTTTCATGAAAACGCCCCCTAAGAAACACTTGTGGTCAGAGTCAGGTGAACCCCAAACCAACATAATTGTACAGGTCTTTCTTAAGAACAATAAACCGACCAGGTAACCTACTGACACATCCCTAATTCTGAATCATAAGCATTATGCAAAATCAGCTGAAAAATCTGCTAAATGTTGTTATAACACCTAACAGGAATCCATTTAGTGATGGATTGTAGATTAGCAAACGGTCTAAAAATAACCAATCTAATAGACATGTTTTCTATTTATGTACAGGAATCTGACGGACTTCGTTTTATCACTTGTTCACAATTCAGTGTATGTGTGCCGTGCTGGAACACTGGGTGTGTAATTCTGTATTAACTGAGTCTCTCTGGGTTCCGCGCACTGCTGTGAGACCCAATGCAGAGATGATGATTCACTCAGAGTGACTCACTCGGCTGGAACATTCCGGTGAATTTTAGCATAAAGGAGCAGTGTGCCCATCAGGTTTACCACGCATGGATCTGGGATCGACTGCTTTATATATTTAGAGTCTCAGAGACAAAGAGAGGATGGAGGAGGGCTGACTGTAGAGATACATTTTTTGTACATTTTTTTAAATGTATTTATGTACCATATTATTTAGGATATCATTTTAGTATTTACAACAATTAGTAGATATGATTTATGTAAATTCAACATGTTATTTTTTTTTATTGTAAATTAATAAAAAGATGGGTTATGTTAGTAAATGATGTCAGTATATATATATATATATATATATATATATATATATATATATATATATATATATATATTAGAGCTGTCAGTAGATTAACATTTTGAATCGCGATTAATCTCATGATATTTCATAGTTAACTGCGATTAATGTCAGATTTTGAAAGTACTGAAATTTGACTCTATATATACCTATTTCCTGTCAAAATGCATTTATTTCCTTCTTTTGAAAGAACAATACAATATAACAAAACAATATGTAACAACAATGGTTTATTAAGATTTTCCAAACTCCACAGGACAAAGACAGAAACTCATTAAAACAGCACCAATTAGAGTAACGTTAAATTTACCGAAGTCTAAGTGTGATGTTGACTGATTGATAGAACTACTATTCATTGCAATGCATATTAAATCTCTTAAACCCCTATTCTCCACAATATTTATCGTCATCAGTCTGTCTTTTCACTTTGGATATGGAATGCACATGATTTACATGAGTTTCAGGGCAGCAAGTGCCATGTTGAACTCCATATGAAAAGTGTGTGTTGTTCTGCTTTTAGTGCTGACACTGCCTATGGAAATACAATTCATCTGAATTATCTGGTAATCATTAGCTGACGCTTCAGAAGCTCGGCGGCAATGGGTAAAAAGTTAAAATTATGTTAAATTTGAGCGGCGCGACAACAGACCCTCCAAGGGGGAACAAGTTGTGCAGCAGGCTTGTAAAAATTGACACGCTTATGTGGTAAAATTTTGACTTACAAAAGACAAGAAGAACTTAACTTTTGTCTCAAGTCCCATCAGTGTTTGTTTTATAAGAGGTCCTTTCTCCAGAATGGACTCACTGTTGTGTGTTTGTTTGTAGTGTGCATACGAGTGTAATGTCCCCACTGAACTCATTGCAGGGGTTCTGCCCTCTAACCAGTGTTCAGAACTCACATGGACCTGAATAAAATGTCAGAATCTATTGTCAAATCGGTACATCTTAATCGCGGTTAAGAAAATGTTTTACGAGTTAAACATTTTAAATTAATCACATGCGTTAACTCTGACAGCACTAATACTGTGTGTGTGTGTGTGTGTGTGTGTGTGTGTGTGTGTGTGTATATATATATATATATATATATATATATATATATATATATATATATATTATTTTTAATATTATTTATTTTTATTTTTTTCTAGGATGCATGAACACAATGTTCTCATGCTGAAGAAGAAAACAGAGTCTGATAATGTCATTCGCTCTCTGCTAGATGTGGTCTAATGTGACTAGTGCAAATGTCTTGCTCCTCCAGCAATGTCACAGTGTTCTGAAAATATCAGTCACATATAGACTCTCACAAGGCTATTATGTGAGCTTTATACGTTTTTTGTTGTTGGGAACAAAATGCGTGACTGATGTCTCATCCATTATTTGTCCATTGTTCTTCCTTGTTCATTGATATCACAAGTAGCACCTATTACTGTATATTATCAAGGCCTTGAAACAATAGCCTGTTAGGAACAATGATTTCATGTACTTTAGCCTTTTAAATAAGCAAATTAACAATTCTCGATTAGAACCAAAGCTGAAGTGTGTAATTTCTGCACAATAGCCGCACCAAACGGAATAGCAATTGGTTTGTTTGAGTGGCCAGAATGGATTTACCAATTGCATGAGTTTGGGGTTGGGACAACCTGTTTGTCCGACCAATGGAAGATTTGTTTGAAACTTGATTTGATTATTTTTGCAATTTTTGAAATCACACACTTCACCATTCTACAGTTAGAGTTTAGGACATGTCCACAATAATCCATTTTCCTTTAAAAACTCAATTTTATCGAAGTTATCGTTTGCCAAAGTGTGCGGTAATGGAGAGCAATCTCAAAATGCTTCATTTTCAGTGGAGGAAAACACTGATCTAGTGTGGATGAGAGGTGTAAGCGTAGTGAAATTAATGCATTTTCAAAGAGTAATATACGGTATTACAGTGTGGATTTGACCTTAGAGACAAGATTTGTTGGTATGCTTATTTAAAAGGCTCTACTAGATAAATGTATTGTTCCTCATGTAATAAAAAGGTTGAATCAACCTATTTATTTAATTTACTTACTGGCAAATACAACCTAGTCGATGTTGCACTTGACGCTGGGCCTCATTCATGAAACACGAGCTGAAGAGATTTTTGTGAAAATCGTTCGTAAACCCGTTCTCACGTAAATTCTCGGATTCATGAAGGTTTTCGTATGTGCAAAATATTAGTTGGAATGAACACAATTTACACCTGCTCCCGACCATGTGTAAAGAACGTGTGGTGTTCTTTCAGACAAACTGCCATGACTACATTTTGATAGAAGTGGAATTAAATGTAAGTAATTAAAAAAATAAATAAATAAATAAATAGATAAATAAATACATGTTAAATGTGTAAAATATACCTTCAAAAATGACATAAGGTACTAAAAAATGCAGTTTAAAAAAGTTTTTAAAAATAACATACATAATTGAAAACGTTTCTTTGATGCGTGCATGTATTTTTTCAAAGGATAGTTTATTCCCAACTCGTTTAAAACATTTTTTATCAGTTTTCCAGCATAAGTGCTTGGCATGGGGCAAAAAAGGTTGTTGAAAGACGTTTTTGTCTAATTTTCTCAAAAATATGAATGCCCAGTATATAACGTGACTGGTTGGGCAGTTTCTTCATTTAATGTGAGGTCTGTAATTTAGGATTCATAGTCCAATGTAGTCATCAATAAATCACGTTCAGTTAATAATGCATGGTCTATGTTAATTCTGTTCAACCTATAAATAAATACATGCAGCGGGCGGGTGCACAGTACAACGGAGAAAAAACAACAACAAAAAAAAAAACTGAAAAAGCCCATTGTCGTATAGTTTGCAAGTCTTTATTCACTTAGAGCGTTTCGGTCAAAGACCTCCTTCAGGCATTCTATTCATTTCTCTAAAGATTTTTCCAGGTGCAAGGGAAAAATCACTGTTACCATCATAATTTACCCGAGAAGTTTCACCAATGATGCCTGTGATGTGATCAATTGACAGTGGTGGACATCCTTGTACCGTCATGGACTGACATTTTTTTTTTACACTAAATCTTCATGTTTAACAATTTTTATTGAACTCTTGGACTGTTTGATACACAAAAGAACCTCCACAGCCAGAACATGTAATCACAGTAAATTACTCACTTTCTTTGTGACCACACCAGCCTGTTTGCTAAATCAAAATTTTGTCATTTGAATGCATTTTATTTTAAAACCCCTTCATTGCTGTTTTGCATATCCCTGTTCTCATTTACTAGCGTGTCTGATGCCTTCCTTGAAGGGCATGTTTATGGGCGTGGATTATGATAATTGTGAATGAACATGCACATGGCCCTTATTTCTGAATGTTTGGAATTCACTAACATACGTTTAACTAAGAAATCAATCGCGAGAGGTGCGATTAAACGCGACAAAACTCAACACTGCAAGCTGCGTGACTTCTATACAGTTGTGTAGTCATTGCAAACAAACTATGTCAGATACAGACTGATCACACAATTAATTCAGTGACACTAGGTCAAAAGTTCTGCTGCTGAAATCAGCCTGTACTGACTGAAACTCAAAACCACTGCCCCTAGTGGCTGAAGCTGAAAGTGTTGTTGAGGTGAAATGTCCACAGACTGGCGCCAAAAGCAAGTTGTATTTTTGGTTGTAAATGACGTAGTAGAGTCAACAGTAATGCATAGTTCATCAACCCTAATCCCTAGCCCCAACCCCAACTGTAACCCTAACCACCAGCTTAGTCAAAATGTAATCTTAGAGGAGAAATGCAACCTTTGAATCACGCTCATTATTGTTTGTGAATGTAATTACTTCCTGCTTTCTGGGGACCAGAACCATTGTCTTAGTGTGCACCATCTCAGAAGCACCATGGGAAGAGGTAAACAAATTAAAATTAATGCAAAAATGGGGATGGCACTTTTTTAGTAGTTCTGCAGAATGGGGTTGAGTAACGTTACATGCTATAAAAAGTAACAGTGTGTGACTTTTGTTTTAGGAGCAACACAATAATATAGCATCCTACTTTTTAAAGGACACTTCCCCAATGTTGCCGATTACACAAGAAAGTTGCTGTGTACAAAAAGTGGAAATTTCCGCATTTTAGTTTCAGCATCAGTGCCACAGACTGACTGGTCCTCCATAGCAATATGGCCGCACAGATGCCTCGTTCAGCTACTGTGGCTTCTTGCGGCTCTCTTGCTGTTTCCAAGGACTCACACAATTTGTAATACCCATTCAAGTGTGAGAATATCGTGCTTACAATCTGACAAAGCATCAGTGGATTCCATTAACGAACAACCATGCACCTGGACAGACCTTCTCTTTAGATTGTGAGCTGTGATTTGATTTGTTGTTTTAGTGCTATGGTAACATGCATAATCAGCTTTACTGTAAGAAGCAGGTCTTAGTTTTGTTAATACACTGACAGCTTGCCATGACACTACATTGCCCACTATTCTCAGTGGAATCAGAATGCTCATGAGAAAGTTTTGTGTCTATCTTTTGTGATCACATTAGTTTCATCAGTGGTGTTTGCTATGAAAAACATTACTATTATTTGTGCTCATACCTACATAAGTATTAAAATTGGACTCACAACTTGTCCACCAGGGACATGCATGATACCTCAAATTGTGTTGATACTTGAACATATGCGTGCTATTACTTTTTGAATGATTTGACTTAAACTTTTCATCCGATGATGATAAAACAGGCAAGAAAATAACGTCTTGGAGAACCCCAATACTTCGTTTTGACTGCATTGACTGCATATATATATATATATATATATATATATATATATAGTGCATTCAGAAAGTATTCAGACCCCTTAATTTTCTTTTTTCACATTTTGTCATTGTTGCCTTATGTTAAAATGCTATAAATTATTTTATTTATTTTCACATCAATCTACACTCCATACCCTATAATGACAAAGCAAAAAACAGATTTATGATAACTTTTAAAATTTATCAAAAAGAAAAAAAACTGAAATATCACATTGACATAAGTATTCAGACCCTTATCTCAGTACTTAGTTGAAGCACCTTTGGCAGGGATTATAGCCTCAAGTCTTTTTGGGTATGATGCGACAAGCTTTGCACATCTGGATTTGGGGATTTTCTGCCATTCTTCTCTGCAGATCCTCTCATGCTTTGTCATGCTGGGTGGGGACCGTCAGTGGACAGCCATTTTCAGGTCTCTCCAGGCTCTGGCTGGGCCACTCAAAGTCATTCACAGAGTTGTCCCTAAGCCACTCTTGCTTTGTCTTGGCTGTATGCTTATGGTCATTGTCCTGTTGGAAGGTGAACCTTCGGCCCAGTCTGAGTTCCTGAGTGCTCTGGACCAGGTTTTCATCAAGGATATCTCTGTATTTTGCTGTGTTCAGCTTTCCTTCAACCCTGACCAGTTCCCCAGTCCCTACTCTTGAAAAACACCCCAGAGCATGATGCTACCACTCCGTGCTTCACCGTTGGGATGGTATTGCACAGGTGATGAGCGGTGCCTGGTTTCCTCCAGACATGACGCTTGGAATTGAGACCATACAGTTCAATCTTCGTTTCATCAGACCAGAGAATCTTGTTTCTCACAGTCTGAGAGTCCTTTTGGTGCTTTTTTGCAAATTACAAATGGGCTTTCATGTGTCTTGCACTGAGGAGAGGCTTCCGTATGGCCACTCTTGCCATAAAGCCCAGATCGCTTGAGTGTTGCAATGATGGTTGTCCTTCTGCAAATTTCTCCCATCTCCACACATGATCTCTGGAACTCAACCAGAGTGACCATCGGGTTCTTGGTCACCTCTCTTACCTTCTCACATGATTGCTCAGTTTGTCTGGGAGGCCAGCTCTAGGAAGAGTCCTAGTTGTTCCAAACTTCTTCCATTTAAGAATTATGGAGGCCACTGTACTCTTGGGAACCTTCAAAGCAGCCAACATTTTTCTGTAGCCTTCCCCAGATCTGTGCCTCGACACAATCCTGTCTTTGAGCTCTGCAGGCAGTTCCTTTGACCTCATGGCTTGGTTTTTGCTCTGATGTGCATTTACAGCTGTGAGACCTTATATAGACAGGCGTGTGCCTTTCCAAATCACGTCCTATCAATTGAATTTGCCTCAGGTGGACTCCAATCAAAGTGTAGAAACGTCTCAAAGATGATCCAGAGAAATGGGATGCACCTGAGCTAAATTTCAAGTGTCATAGTAAAGGGTCTGAATACTTATGTCAATGTGATATTTCAGTTTTTTATTTTTAACAAATTTGCAATATATATATATATATATATATATATATATATATATATATATATATATATATCATACATACATACATACATACATGCAAGCAAAACAAATGCTGATTATAAATATAGTTGAATTTAATTCAGCACTGTGGAGTCTTTTACACAATATTTATGTTATCTTAGCAACATGCTAATTTCAAATTTTATTGGAGTCATTTCTGAGTCCCTTAAAGGCAAGTTGGGTCACTCTTCAGCCACGTTTGTTATATCACCAGGAAACTGTTTTCTATACTAGTACAGCTCCTATCTACTTGAATGGGTAAAGACCGAAATCTCCAAGATGGATGGTCAAGATTATGTGCAAATAACCTGCTTCAACTCAGCAATAAAATCTGACAACAATCGTGTCATAAACTGTGCTTCTGTTGTGCAGGTCCCACTAAAAACACTATTTTTCAGGCTTGTCCAGCTAATGCATGTGCACATTTTTTATGAAAACTGACAGGTGATGGCAAAAAGGTGATTGACTCTTGTCAGGCTGTAAGGCAGGACTTCCATTCCTACAGCTGCCATATTCAGTGTTAAGATTATTTTTATTTTACTTACACCAGTGACTCGTCTCATCCTTATCGTTAGCTTAGCAACATGAAAACATCTTGAGGTTTACCTGAGAAGCACTATGTGTGTGGTGCGCAGAGCTGGTACTTATAGAGCATTCCAAATCAGTTACTCATGAAGTTCAGTCAGTTATGTTCAGAAGGCAGCTGTCTAGGCATTAAACATAGAGGCAGCTCACTATGTTTTGGCACAGAGCCATAGAGACTAAGTGGACTCGGTTGACCCAGAATTCACCCAGAACACCTTATCAAACACCTAGCAACGCTCTGGGAACCAACCAATGTCACTCTGCATTTCCTCTGAAAAATCTAGTTTTTGGATTCTGGATTTTAGCATGATGTTGTTGTTGCATTGGGACGAAGTAATGTTCCTCTATGGAATATCGCTCATCTCTGGCTGTCAGCAGAAATCCGAGTATAAGGGAGGCTCAGTGCAGCTCAGGAAACTGGTAGCAGTTTCCTCCAATTGCAAGCATCCTTGGCATCCCTATGCGTTTCTTCGGAGACGGCGAGGGAGGGAGGATGTTTGTGTGTGGGCTGCTGAGAGCTTCATGCAGTGTTAGTTAGGTAACTACAATACGAGAGAGAGAGAGAGAGAGAGAGAGAGAGAAAAGCAAGACTTTAGGAGAGAGGAGAGGGAAAATGAGTGTATGCAGTAGTCTGAAATAGATTTGTGTTAAAATAAAGAGAGGGAGAGAGAGGCTATGCATTTATGCTGCACGGTACACCAGTGCTGCTTGGGAAAGCGCGCGCTCCTGGTTGACGTGGGTGGCAACTTGTATGCGAGAGAGACACAACATGCGTGTTAGCGAGAGAGGGAGACCAGTTGCAGAAGATGAAGGATCGAGGTATTTGACAGCCTATGGTTTGCGTTCATGTCAGGTTGGCGACATGTGTTAAGAGTCGCTTGTGTGGGGAATATGGAGAGCATCCATCTCAATCTGTAGCGGTGAGTAGCCGCAATTCTTACCCTTTAAAAATGATGATTTGAGATAATACAGCTTGCTCATATCATGTTGATGCCCGTCGCAAAGCATGCTGGTCTGTAGATAATGGGTTTGTAGTTTGTTTTTGTTTTTCAGTTGCTTTATGGGCATCAGGTTGTACCAGGGTGCGACATTAGAGTGGACTAACGTCAGCACGTGATGCTATCAGAGGGGTGCTGTGGCAACAACTGCACATGCGACAACGCATTGGCCTTTTGTTGTTTGTTGAAGTATTTTTTTTTTTTCTTGTTTTTTATCCTGTTTCGTTTCACTTTCATGAGAAAAAAGATATTTTCTCAGGAAACACATTTCACAATATGAATTTGTAGTTTTCACTAAAACTCTTTAAGCTAAGCAGTTGTGATTTAAGTTTTAAAAAACTTGTAAAGCTTATTTTCTTATTTATTTATTTATTTATTTTAAGTGGCCATGCTTATCTTTTCTTTTTAAAGGTAAAGTTCACCCAAAAATTCTGTCATCATACACTCACTTTTTTTCCCTGGAACACAAAACGTGAATTTTTCGAAGAACATCCTGGCCACTATTTTCCATATAGCCTAATGAAAACAAATGTGGAACAGGGGCTGTCAAGGTCCAAAATGACAAGAAAGCACCATAAAAGTATAATTAAAGCATCATGCTTTTGAAAAAGGATTATGAAAAAGAGTAGGCAGGATGGTCTTTGAAAAATTCCCTTTGTGGCCAATAGCCATACAGTCATACGGGTAAAACAACATGAGGCTGCATAAATTATTAATTAAAAATTTTGGGTGAACATTTTCTTTAAGTGCTGTCAGACATTTATTCCTTTAGCAGACGCTTTTATCCAATGCACTAACAGTTGCACAGGTAAGCAGTTCCTTCTCATATTTCTAAGATGCCATTAAGTAGAAGATAGAGTATCACTTTAAAGTGTTTGTAGAAAACTGGAGGTGGAAAGACTTGTGTTCACTATTGCTTCAGATTCCTGCTTTGGCTGAGTCTCTTCACAGCAGTGATCTCTGTAGCATTTGTGGCGGGATGAGCAAGAGACAGACACAGTGGGTGTGGCGTCAAGCCTGCGAGAGGTATTTATTAGAAATAATAATAAACATAAAATGTTCATAAATGGAAAAATAGTGTCAGAGGGGGTAAGTGTCCAAAATAAAGGGGGAATCTGGCATCCTTGCCGTGAAACAGGGCTCCGTAAAGGTCGGGGGATGTGTCAAGGAATGGCTCAGTCTTGAACGGGGTCAATGGCCGCACGTGCTCCCCTCCTAGGTCCGTGGTGCATGGGGCGACAGCATCCTTGGCGGCCTGTCTTCCCAGGCCCGCAGCAGGTGAGAGGGGAAGGCGGCCCGGCCTCTAGCCTGTCAGCCACAACGCATGCTATCCTCCCCGGTGATGCACCTTATTCACGCCAGGGGTCCGAGGAGCGGGTCCAGCGACGCATCTAACTTGGCTGAACGTGGGCGTGCGAGAATGCCAGTGTGTGCACACATGGAGAATTGAAGCCGGCTTCTGGAGAAGAGGCACGCTCTACGTTTATTTGGCAGCGGTGACAAGGCTAAACACACGTCAGCACTGCCCAAACGAGGCTTATTAATTATGCGTCTCTTCTCTCTCCTGCCCACTCCCATCATGAGCCTGGCTGAAGGATGGCCCTCAGAGGCAGGGTGACTTGAGGGAGGGGCGGGTTGTTCAGCCACACCAGTTCTGATTCATTTTAGCGATTCATTCGGAGAGTTCATTCATTCCAACCTATTTAAAGACTAAACTAACTGATTCTTTTGAAAAATCAGTCAAAACTGTTCCCAGAAGTCCCTATGTGGCATTTTATGTTTGCTTTTATCATAATATTGCTGTTTATCACTGCTTTCCATTAGGGTATCAACAGAAATGGCATTTGAAAACTCAACCAATCACACAAAATCACACAAGATTGGTCAGGCGGGCTTCTTAGTCCCTATGTGGCATTTTATGTTTTGTATTTATTGTAAAATTGCTGTTTGTCACTATCATTACATATATATTGTGTCAAACGCTGTGTTGTTTATTTTTGTAACACTATGGTTAACAACCTTTATTACATGTCTCTCTGGAATACTAGATTCTGAATGGTCAATTGCACCATCTAGTGGTCTTATATTTCTCAGTAACAACCGCACATTCACGTATCAGACCGCTCATCCGGGTATTGCGAGCCATCGTTCCTGCTTTCGGATCACTGTGCGATCTCTACAAGTAAGCTAATAAAATAATTTCAACTCAAATCAATGTTTCATGTGCATTTATTTATTTATTTATTTTTTGGTAAAAAGGTTGAATAATAACATGCATAATGAGTAGTTAGATGGTCATTTGCACAGAATAAACAGCAACAGATCGGCAATGCAAACCAGTGGATTTCAGCTGTTCATTTATTTATTTCTTCACACATAAATGATCATTTTAACGCAAATCAATGTTTTATGTTCATGCATTTATTTATTTGGTTAGTAGCTGAGTAATAAGTGGGATAAAGGTCAGTCTGCTGGATGTTATCACAAAATAAACTCCTTCAGGTTGATACAAGAGTCCTACGCTTTGCGTCAGGGTCATGATCACCCTGTCGGTTTGCGATAACAACCGGCTGTCTATACATTATCGCTTACATATTGTTCCCAACGTTTTTAATAATTACTTAAGCAATTCAGGATTGCTAACAGTGTTGCTTCAATCTCACAGTTTGAGATCGAGTGATTTACAAATGTTTCCACTTTTTGGTTCAACCGAATCATTAAAAAGAATCGGTTCAACAAAAAGATTTTTCACGAATCAGACATCACTAGATCTGTCATTATCATCGCAATATGTAATGATCAACTAGACTAGATCTGTTCACTCAGCCACTTCACAAAACTGATCTGTCTAGCATTCAGAAGTCCAATTCAGTTCAGTAAATTGGTTCATTTGGATGGTTAGTTTTAATGAACCTGTTCAAAGACCCAATTCACAGATTCTTTTGAGCTATCACTCAAGTGATCTTGCCAATGCATTTTCTGTTTCATTTGTATTGTAAATTTGCAAATTATTACTGTTGTCCATTAATTATATAGATTATGTCAAAGCTGTTATTTATCGTTCCAACATTATTGATAACAACACCATTGTTCCCAAACATTAATAATAATGTTGATTATTTAAAGCGTTAAATTCATTATTCCTATCCTTAATGGTTAAGAATAGTTTCGATCGCACAGTTTTACTCCAAAACAAATGTATTCCTTTCTGTCAAGTGAATTCAAATGCTTTGTGCTTTTTGGTTTGAGTCAATCATTTATTCATTCATCATGAAACCAAAATTTACCCTATTTACTTTCTACTCTACTATTTACTTATCTCAAATGTACCCTATTCCTGGTCTTATTGTGCACAATTCACATTATTTCAAAGAACTGTCTTTGTATTATTTAATTTAAAAAATCATAACTTGCTCTGATTCTGAAACAACTTTCTTTTTCGTCTGATGTCACCAAGCCTTCTTATTTTTTAAACCCTCCCCTCCAATCAGCTGGCTCCAGTCAGGTATAGAGGGCCCAATTTTCACAATCCAATCCAATTCCAATTGATAAAATTAAGACCTTGTTAAAAAGTGTGGCATCTATACTGACTAAGGTCAATTTGGGCCATTTAAAATGAACCGAGCCGCATAACTTTGTTGGAGATCTATGATTTCTTTGTCCAAAATGGCCACAATATTGTCCATCTCTTCCATATGCTCTGTCACTTCCACTGCTATTCATTTACCCAGAACATAACACGCACACACAATGACTGGACAGTCATGCTAGGCAACTGCGAGGATAGTGCAATTGTGTGCCCTAAGCAAAGGTCATACCAGGCTACGAGAGGTTTGAGGATAGTGTGCTAGCGAGTGAACGCACATACACACTGTCTGTCGCTCTCACACCCACTGCAGGAGTGCCAAGTACCTATTACCTTCACAACATGCTCTCACATATGGTATTTTAGAGGTATTTAAGAACATTTTACTGTAGATGTACTTTGCTTGGCTTAGTGATACGGCACATTCAGTAAACAGCTGTGCCACTTTTACGCACTGCGTTTTAGCAAAATTTTAATCACTAACCACATGCAACTCAGTTACCAGGGGTGCTAGATTGTGGTAGTTCAGAGTGCTAACTTATTACAAGCTAAGAATGTAAGTCTATTACTTGTTTAATTTTTAAGGATGTCCGTACAAATTCTCCGTACAGCTAGACAGAGAGGGTTTTTGTGTCATTTTAAAATACTGGAATAAAAGTACGTCAAATTTTAACAGATACTACAGATATTGCACAAAGCACCCAAGCCAATAAAGATGAGTGAGAAACAAGTTCAGATGCACAGATATCAAAATTCCAACCAATATTTTATAAGCTGATAATTATTTTTATATTACGACCCATAACCGATAAATAGCTGATGATATAATTATATGTGTATGTTTGTCAAAAAAAAAAAAAAGAAAATTAAAGCACACTTAAAGAACCTTATAATGGTCTTAAAGGGTTAAATATTTGCCATAATATTTTGCTATCTCTTTAAGTTAGTGTTAGATGATGGCAAAAGTAATCCTGAATTAAAATAGGCAAAGGCTGTAATTAACTGCCCGATAATAGGCAATAACTATTGAATATCGTTCAATACCGATAGGTGAAAAAACAAAGAAACAAAAACAATTCCACATATCAACCGATAACCGATATGGTGCAGATATATTGTGCATCACTAGTAACAAGTGAGTAAAAGTTTGGAATATAACATAGTTTTGAATAGCAATACACTAAACATACAATCAAAATTGTATCATATTGCGACCAAGATACTGGTACAGTATTGGATCGCCAGGTCACTTCTGAGTCAGTGTCATCAAACCACCCATCTCAAATAATGGGGTTTCACAGAGCTTCTAGTTCTCAAATGCACTTCTTAGGCCCATTGTTCTTTCTAAACAGCTCCTGGACTGATTTATAATCACCTAAAAGTGCCAAAGCTTTGCAAGCAGGCTCCTACCCTTGAGGATTGCTTATAAAAAGGATTCTCAAAATTTCAACCTTCAAGTTAATGGTGCATTTCAGCCTCTGATGTGGCGGCTTTCTCATGAGTGGCTTATCAAATAAATCATTCAGTCAATCTATACTGACGTTTAACTGAATAAAGCTGTATTTCATGTGAGTTGGTTCATTTTTCATTTGGCCCATGAGATTGCATTAATATTGGAGTGTTACTCGCAGGGGGGCCTGACTCTCAGAACGGGGTGCTTCAATTCCTTACATGAACCATCATCCTCAGTAGACAATTCTTCTAGGTTTGAAATGAAATACTAGCATACTAATTACTTAATACTGAGCAGTTTTAATTGTATACTGCCTACTTCAGCACTATGCAATGATATGCGTAAAATGCTACATTCTACTCAGATAACTGCATCATGTTGCATGAGTGCCACCAGTTATCATCTTGGAAATACAAATGGTTATTTTACATTCGAGACGCTTAAAAAAACAGTTGGGCGCAGCATGACAGTTAAAGACATCAGTCTAGCGCAAGTTTACATAGAAAAAACAATGGAAAAAGAGTGCAGAGAGAATGTTCCGTGTGAACGGCCTTTATAACCATCAGAATAGACCAGCCTGACTTTAGGCTAGTCTAACCTTTTAGACTATAGAGCGCAACAGTGCTCGCCCACTTTTTCAGCCGCCTGGGTTCCGAAGTATTTTCCTCATTCATTTCTTCCATAGACATTTTTGAAAAAATCCTCCATTAAAGAGTTATAATCCATGAACCAAACTAACCAGCTCCGAGGTGAAGTGCAACATTACAGACTTTGTTTTAAGGCAAAATTATTTGAAAATCTGACAAAAAGGTACAAGTCTGTATACTTACCGTCTTTCATGAGGGCATGGACATCAATCCCATGAAGCATTGCGAATGATATCATTGAATATAAAACTTTTTGTTGTTGATTGTGAATATAGAAACAATATACTTTATGTTTATTTCAAAACATCCGATAGACACAGATATACAGTATAAGTAGCTTGAGAGTTTAGGGAAATCGACTGGTTTGTGTCATTCACAGTGCATCATGGGAGTGGGCAGTTGCTTCTGGTCAATTTTGTGGGTTTCGTTGACCGCGGTTCTCTGATTGGTGGATCTTTCTCTGCTGTACCATGGGCAATTTAGTTGTTTACCATGAATTCCGCTATCAAAAAGATAAAAACAGATTTTTAAACAATGAAGTTGAAATAACGCAGACGGGTGGCTTCAGTGGAAGCATATACCATTAATGAACAACCTTGTAGCTCACAGTAGGTCTGTCTTTAAAGGTTTATAAGTTATTGTTGAAAATCAATTTGTCTTTGGGATAAATGAATGGGATTTTTACTTCTGGTACCAGACTGTTGCACTCTATTTAGGTGGGAATATTTGCAAAAAATAAATAAACACTGTTGGCTTTTGAGGGCAACTTGTGCTAATTTTGCTAGCATAACCTATATATATATAGATGTATATATACAGTTATCAGCTGTTATCTTTTTTATGAGAAATCCTGAACATCAAACATGTGGTAAGATAACAGATCTGTAGGGCGAGAGGATTAGGCTAGTGCAGGTGAGTGCTAGCGTTAGCACTAGTACCAAAGGAGCAGTAGACTGTACAGTGTGTGGGAGGAAAGGTGTGAGTCACACTTTATGACTGACTGAAGAGAGTCAAATGGAGGATAAAGTGTCTTGATTAAAGCTGATTTTTTCTATGGCTTTCCATATTCAAACTTTATGTTGTGTAAAATATTTTTGTTTCAGATGCTGGTCTCAAGCATGAGTCGCTGGTGTGCATAACATGCTTCTAATATATATATATATATATATATATATATATATATATATATATATAAAACAGAAAATGTTATATTTGACTGGGACATGAGATAAACTGCCAATCTGACCATTATTCATGGTATACCATGAATAATGGTCAGATTGGCAGTTTATCTCATGTCCCAGTCAAATATAACATTTTCTGTTCAGCGTTGTTCCTGATACATTTCCTCTAGAGCAGGGCCCTGTTGTTAATTTTTTTAAATGAATGTTTCCATTATCTAAAGTTAGAATGTTCTCTGTATCATTAACAGCATTACCTGAGAGAGAATTTGTTTTATATGGAAGAAAAACTGACCTTATAAATTACTACATTCAGGCATGAAACTTTGTACGGTGCAAGCCTATAGGTTCTTTGAACTTGTTATATGCCAGCCAGTGAGCTCGCTCACATGTGATGTGTCAAGCCATTCAGCTCACATGGGGAAGCTGATAGGTCGTTTTACGTGTAAACAGGTAGCCTTCAACTTCCTTACTCTCTCTTTGTCTATTGTTTAAATTTGCTCAGTTTGCAAGTAAGCCGGTTTCAATGCAGTGCACTGCAAGAGATTTCTCTGAAACCCTCCTCCTCCCAAGCTCCACTTGTTTAGATCTGCTACGTGGGGATTGTATTTGTTATAATTGTGCAGCAGCATGTCATACATGCCTGATGCAGCATATCTTGTGTTTTTCTAACTATGTAGCAGCAGTAGCAGATCAAGTCCACCAAGACCAATGTCCTATCAATGTCAAACCCATATTTACATGCAAGATCTTTCTGAGAACTGAACTGAAATATATACAAATGAATTGCAATAGAATCAAATTGGAATAGAGTCGAAACTTTTGATTCTGAATCAAATCAATCTGGAAATCCATATCGGTACCCAGCCCTAATTTATATCGCTTTCTCTTTATTAGTCCACAGTGGTTGGGTGGGCCATGTTACTGAACACCGAATAGATGTCATTAACATGTAAATGTGGCCAGTTATGTGTTAAAACTGATGTGTGTAATTATTTTTTTAGTTTATTTTTTACGTTAACTATACTTTCTCATATATAATCAGAATATGCAGATGCTATCGTAGGTCGATATCACCGAAAACTGTAAACACAGTGATGCTTTCAAAACATAAGGCTACTCTGTTTGTTGGACCATCCCAACTGCCCAACACAGCAACATTGGCACAACCAATGGTGTGATTTTGTGGTGGGACCATCTGTTTGACCAATGGCTGATCAAGGAAGTATTTGGAAAAGTATTCTGCACTAGACACACTTCAGCTTTAATGTATTAACTTTTCAGATGTCAGCAAGCCAACAATTTCGTAACCATACATGTTAACAATACAAAGCTTAGTTTCAATAGATCTTTTTCGACTGGCGGCTGGGGGGAGGGGGACCTACAGTATGTTTACATAGTATGTTAAAATCTTTTGTTTCAAAAGGTCATGTGACATTTTCATCATGACCCCGTCAGATAAAAGCTCATGGCAGCTGGTTTCTTGCGTGTCAATATACACTGTATATGGCTGTAAACTCCCACTCAAGTCATCAAGTGCAATGTACCTTTTCTCTGACATGTAAATATCAGCCTCCACTGAGGAATAGGCCTCAAATAGCATCAAAGCATTTCTTATTAAAGCTTGTTTTATTTAGCAGTTTAAATGAGCCATTATAGTTGCTAGCTCTCTAGAGATCAGAAAACTATCACATTTGATCACTTGTTCTATGACTTTTGCTGCCCAAGATTGTACTGGATGTTGAGGCTTGTTCTCTTTTGGGTGTAGTTTCATGTTAGTCCAGACTGGTTTATGTTGGTTTAGCAGGTGGACTAGCATAACCTTGCTGTTTACCAGGGAAACTTAAATGTAAAAGCTGTTTTAATGTTTACTTAATGATAGTTATTGAGGTTTGTTACAACATTTCTACCGAATGTACTGAGAGAAGATGTGGTTGAATTGGCTGAGAGCTGGACATGGTGAGATATGATTTTGACACTTGTATTGTAGCTAAGTTGGGTGTTTTTTATTTAAAGCCTGTGAGTCATGCAGTTGTGGAAAGTGTGATAAATACATGCTCTTCACACGGCTCAGCGCAACACATGCTGTAGCTCCACTTCCCACACACACACAGACACAAACGTACACACACTCTTATGTTCTTCAGCTGTATTCCCTACAGGACAGACCGCAAATGTTGATTTGCATGTGAGCATCCATATATAAAACTTTATTAAATAATTAAAAAAACTGCCCTGTTAAATTATGCCTTGAATAAAAGGTGGTTCCATGTTACAGTGATTAGGGATATGGGATGCTTTAATTAAGTGCGATTAATTATCTAAAAAAATTATGTGTAAAAGAAATGATCACAATTAATCATGCCCCCTGACATGTGAGTAAATTCCATAATAGAAGTACTGATTTTTCTACCATTCGAGTGATTCAAACTTGAAGCACATCTGTTTTTATGAGCTGCATCAATAGGTGGAAGCACGCATCAACAAACCACACAAGCAGCACAGAAACAGAATTATACAGTAACCTCTCACTTAGGAGGAAGCACAACAGAATACAGGAATTGTGAGATGCGATTTTTTTATTTTTTATTTTTTTTTGGATTGTTTTCCCCTTTTTCACCCAATTTGGAATGCCCTTTTAAGTCCTCGTGGTCGCGTAGTGATTCGCCTCAATCCGGGTGGAGGAGGACGAATCCTAGTTGCCTCCGCATCTGAGACCATCAACCCGCGCATCTTATCACGTGGCTTGTTGAGCGCATTGCCACGGAGACATAGCGCGTGTGGAGGCTTCACGCCATCCACCGCGGCATCTGCGCCCAACTCACCACGCGCCCCACCAAGAACGAACCACATTATAGTGACCACGAGGAGGTTACCCCATGTGACTCTACCCTCCCTAGCAACCGGGCCAATTTGGTTGATTAGGAGACCTGACTGGAGTCAGTGAGATGCGATTTTTAAATTTTCCACTACTTTAACTTGACACAACGTCCTAAAATTTCAATCCTTATTATAAATGTATTATAGGCCCTACATATTATATTTATAAATGTATTTGAATTATGCATTATAGATGAATTATTGGTATTCTTGGGCCTTTCTCAGCAAATAATGATGTATGTGATCAATTGCGATTAATTCGAGTAATTAATATATATATATATATATATTGTTCTTACAATATGGTATTAATATTTCATCCTTGTTTCAATATATTGTAATCTGTTTATTTCAATCCTATATATAGTATACATGGTTTTCAAATGTGCTTCAAAGTACTGAGTATGCACTGATATACATATGCCACTTCCTACTAATACCTTTTGTTTGAAATTGCATTGATTTTACACCTCATATCCACACTAGAACACAGTGGTTTTCCTCTACTGAAAACGGAGCATTTCGAAAACACTCTCCATAACAGCATATGTCGGAAAACAATGAGGTTTGGAAACTAAAAACGGATTAGTGTGAATGTGGCCTTTGCATGAGGCGAGGCTCTGCCCGTGGGGGTGTGGAGGAGGCTCTCCATCAGAGCTATTATTTCACTTAAAGCCCCAAGAGTGAGACAGGTCTCTCGACAGCCAACTTAACTTAACAATACTAATTAGATTATACTGCAGAGGCTGGCGAATTGCTTTTTGATTGGGGTAAACGGATTTCAGTGTGTCTGCATGAATGGAGATAGAGAGCGGTAGATAGAGCTGGAGGGGAGATGACCTTACTCTGTGTACTAAAATCCACTTTCTTAAGCCAAGATCCCGAAATATCTCACGTGGAAGCCACAGGGAATGTTAACCATAAAAGACTAGCCAGGAATAAGTATGACACCATTTCAAGCATGTCATTTTGATCTAACCTAACAAATTCTGATGTCTTCATGTATGAAATCTGTGGTGCCCAGAAAAGTGTGGAATGCTTATTTATTCAATTTCACTCCAGTTTGCAGATCTAGTCGAATGGAATTGCTTAAATCATCTATATTCAGTCAAAAATTATAAAGTGTAAGCCAGTGCTGACATGAGTCTATGGGCCGTAGATTACTTGAGTAGATTACATATGATTTCCCAGGGTTGTCCGCCATTCAGAATTTAATTCCATAATCGAGGAAGCAAACAGGTTGCAAAATTATAATCCGAATTTGAATTTAAGGAAGAAGAATTAAATTAATTTAATGGGTTCAATACAAGTTAAGCTCAATCGACAGCATTTGTGTCATAATGTTAATTACCAAGAAAAAAAAAAAAAACGTTACAGTAAAGCACTGACATTTGAAGTGAATGGGGCCAGTCCATAAACACTAAAATACACCGTTTCAAAAGTATGGCCACAAGATGTAACATTTTACATGTTAACATGATTTTAGTGTGAAAAAAAAAATAGCTTACTAACCTTGTCTGTGTAAAGTTATATCCAATATTACAACTTAATTGTCATGACGACCTAACACTGTAAACTGTGTGATTTAGTAAATGTCGTAATGTTGGTAAATCCTCTATCATATCACATTGAATTATGTTAACATGGATAATGTTTACGTCCTGTGTCTATACTTTTTAAACAGTGTGTATTTTAACTTTTATTGACTGGCCCCATTCATTTTCATTCTCAGTGCCTTTCTTTAACCAAGTCAAAAAAAATTTTTTTGGTAGAAATCACCAGTATGCCACAAATGCTGTTAATTGAGCTTTTATTGAACCGTGAACATTCTTTTTTTAATAATGTAAGGACATTTCAATTGCTGGAAGTGTAGGTTTTTTTATTTTTTCCCCATTTTGGAATGCCCAATTCCCACTACTTAATAGGTCTTCATGGTGGCGAGTCAGTCCGGGTGGTGGAGGACAAGTCTCAGTTCCCTCCGTTTCTGAGACAGTCAATCCGCACATCTTATCACGTGGCTCGCTGTGCATGACACCGTGGAGACTCACAGCATGTGGAGGCTCATGCTACTCCCCGCGATCCACGCACAACTTACCACGCGCCTCATTGAGAGCGAGAACCACTAATCGCGACCACGAGGAGGATAACCCATGTGGCTCTACCTTCCTTAGCAACCGGGCCAATTTGGTTGCTTAGGAGACCTGGCTGGAGTCACTCAGCACGCCCTGGATTTGAACTCACAACTCCAGGGGTGGTAGTCAGTGTCAATACTCGCTGAGCTACCCAGGCCCCCAGAAGTGTAGTTTTTATTAATAATGCATTTCTTTTTTCAGTATGAATTACACTTTTAATATATGTTTTATTGATTTAATTATGACAATTTTTTATGACTGAATTTACTTGCAGTAAGGAAGCCTGAATAATTTTTTATTATTATTATTATTATTATTATTATTATTTTCATGTATTATTTTTTTTATAATCTATCACACTGAATTAACATCAGTAGAATCAGCAGCCCCAGATTCCCTGCAAAAACAGACTCAACATTCACAATGTTTTTAATTGAATCACAAATCTGTTCAGGGGTTTAAATGTCATTGAATCGAATCACAAATCTTCTCAGAGGTTTAAATGTCATTGGAAAGACTATGCTGGTCCACCAGCTAGACAAGCCCTAAACAAACACCAACAATCCTAAAACAGCTTGGGCAATTATGGAAATGTGGTGGTCTGAAAATCTGCTGGTCTTTTCAGAAGGTTTAGTCACAGTTCCCACCAAAATCCTCAGTTTTCTCTTCATCGCTCTGCTCGTGCCAACATTATGTCAATCTCAGTGTCTTCACCCATAGGGTTCTCCAGTATTCAGGAAGTGGACTTGGTGTGCTGGTGTGCAGCAAGCCATGGGAATTCTTCTCCAAGAAACTCCCCCATTGAGACAGAGACAAGCAGGAAATGAATCACGCTTGACTGGTGGTGACTGTCAGGGAGGAGTAATTATTGATGCCACCATAAGTAGCAGGCAGCCATTACTCTCCAGAGTATGGACAACCAAGAGAGAGATGGATGCAGCATTTGGTCTGTTTTTTATACTGGAATGTCCAAACCCCAGCTGATTTCTCCATTATCACACTGTTGAAAGAAATATTGACAGATACATCATGCTGCATACAAACAGTAATTTATCATAGCAGTTACGGGTTGGTATCCAGGGACATATTCTTGTCTGTTAATGTACACCCCAGAGCAACCATCTTTGTTTTTAAGACAGCATCAAACTCAAATTTTGAGATGCTTTTTGATGGAAAGCACTGGAGACTCTACACATGGCCGGCACAGCATGTCGGTGCAACGAACGCACAGATCTGTCTACTGCATGTCTCCCTGAGGGCCGATGAGAGAGTCACCATCATCCATCACACACAAACTTAGTAAGGAAGCCTGGTGGTTTGGGGCATGTGTTCCGAAAATTCTTTGTGGATGGCCCACTTTAAATACAAAATAAAATAAATAAAAGTAGAGCTCCATTGTTGCCTTGTATACTATCATTCCGCCATGACTTGAATATGTGTATATATATATATATATATATATATATATATATATATATATATATATATATATTGTTTTGTTTTTTTAATGGCACCATGGTCATACCAATTTGTTGGACATATACCATGGTAATTGCATTGCTATCTTTGAAGTATCTTTGGGTACCATGTTAATAACATAGCAGATGAAAATGACAATCATTCAGTACCATTATGTTTATCATAGGATCATGGTATTACCATCTGATGCCATTATTTTACCACAGGACCACCGCAACACCTATTATGTAAGGGAAAGCAATTAGAAAAGTTTGTATTTAGCATTTGATTTGTTTGGTTACTGAGAATGATAACTTGTGGACATTGAGATTTTATCCATAGTAGCTTAATGTAGGATAAATAAGCTTGTTTGGAAGTGTTGAGCTAGCCTAGCCTTTGTTGATTCAGACTGTATGCAATTGTAAAGTGCACTAGAGAGTCTAGAAACTCAGATTATGTCAAATACTTTGTGGTCTGTGTTTTTTTTTTTTTTTTACATTTTAAGTCTGATTTAATGAACATCAAGTTGAATTGGCCTTGACATCACTAAAGTGATGACTGCAATTTCAGGTGCTGAATCAAAGCTAATGTGATTATGCTAATGTTATTATTATATTTTTTTTTTTTACCTTTACTTTCAAAGGTTTTTCATAAACGTGTATGTGCATAAAAAGGGGGTTTGATCAGGGTTTGTATTTTAAGCTAGCCACAGGCTTGGTTTGGAATTAATTTGATTTTCGCTGTTGACTAGCATATTTAGTATAAAACAGTACAGGGGTACCACATTTTCAAATGGTAGCAAAAGGAATGCTAGACAACTCTAGAGTTTAGTAGACTTAGAGACTCTAGTAAACTTTTTAAATAAAAATTGTCTGGAATTGACTTATTCTGCCTTCTATCTATGGTTGCCAACTGTCCTGTATTAGCCAGGATGTCCCGTGTTTTGGACGAAATGAAGACATCCCATACCTATTTTCCCATGTTTTAGCATTGAAACTCTTAATGGAATATTTGATGTGATCTAAATGCTCAGGTGTCCTGTCATATTTGCATGGCAAAACGTTGGCAGCACTACTTCGTGTGATGGGCCAAATATGTAACTCTGGTAAATGTAAACATTGGTTTAGAGGTTGGTTTAAGTGGTTTACGGTTTAGAGAAAGAAGATGCGGCATACAAATTTCAAAATCTCATGGGAGCTGTGGCATTTGTTGGACAAAGTTCAGTGCTGTTGTCTACTTGTTGCCTCAAGGACTGGACAGCTTGCAGTCGTTGAGGAACCAATGAAGTTCAAGTTAAATCCAGATTTCCTGCAACTGGATTTCAGGGCATCTGTCATGAAACCTCAAGAGTCAGCAAAGGTTTTAACTGTGGTACCACTTAGTTATAAGCAGGGCTGGTACTAGGATATGATCTTTGGTTGGGGGGTTGGGTTGGGAGCATTTTGGCCTTCAGGGTGGGCAATACGTTCTCTCTTTGTCTGACCAGGGGGGTCCCCCTTGGTTGTTTCACCATCCGATTGGTGGGGCACAGGGAGAATCTAGGGGACAATGCTCCCCCAGCACCACTCCCCCCCTCTAAGACCCAGCCATGGTTAAAAGTAATAACGGTAATGGTTAGTAAATGGCTTGATATACATACATTTCAGCATACAGTTTACTTGCCAAATGCATTATTAGACTACTGAATATAGTAACTACATGATCATTACGTACACCAGCACACTGGTCTAGACTACTGAATATTTTACTAGTCGCAAAAAAATAAAAATAAAATAATGATAATTTTATATATATATTACTTCAGGCTTATTTGTATGGGTTCAAAAGTGAGTAAAATCATTGTCTTTTGTTTTTAACTCTACAGAAGCATAAAGTTGACCTGTTCTACAAGCTCCGTCACGTAATGAGTGAGCTGATTGATCTGAGAAGACAACTGCTTTCAGGTCACCTGACCCAGGATCAAGTCCGAGAAGTCAAACGCCACATCACTGTACGGCTGGACTGGGGAAATGAGTGAGTTACTCTCAACTTTTATATTCTGAAAATGCCCTGAACAAATGAAATTAGCATGGTATTTTAAAAACTTCCCTTAATCATATGCCATTGTCGTTCATTTATTCTGTCCTCTAAATATTTTATTGCTTTAAGCATCCAGTGGCAGCACACTTGACTCAATTTAGGAGTGTTTAAATAAGCACTTGTGCATCATGGAGATCTGCCAGTGTTTTTATGTGCTAGAGGCCAAGGCCTCCTGAGCTTGGAGTTAACCGAGCTGAAACGCTCAAAATGGATCGCTGCGGCTTTCTCGACACCCTAAATAGACTTGGCTCAACTCGGCAAAAGAAATTAGGAGAACAAGAGCATATGTCATTCACTGCCCTGCTAATGTGAGTTGAAATGAGATTTCAAAAGCAGACAGTAAAGCCAAACAAACCATCACAGCGCATGGAGGGTGTGGTTATTTTATCATTTAATTAGGAGTAAATTGACTTTTCGCAGCAACAAAAGGCAGTTGTGTTTGTCCTTCAGATGCCGCCCCCATTTTAACCTACACTGTTGTTGTGCTTTAATGCAATTCTTCAAAGCTCCTTGAGTATTTGCTGTTCTTGCATCATTATTTCAACTTCTTCAGAGGTTTTCAGAACTTTTCTATCCAATAAAGATGTACAAGCTGATCCTGCTAATTAAACTTTAAATCAGCTAATACAGTGGTGTGAAAAAGTGTTTGCCCCCTTCCTGATTTCTTATTTTTTTGCATGTTTGTCACACTTAAATGTTTCAGATCATCAAACAAGTTTAAATATTAGTCAAAGATAAAACAAGTAAACACAAAATGCAGTTTTTAAATGAAGGTTGTTATTATTAAGGGAAAACAAAATCCAAACCTACATGGTCCTGTGTGAAAAAGTGTTTGCCCCACCTGTTAAAACATAACTGTGGTTTATCACACCTGAGTTCAATTTCTCTAGCCACACCCAGGCCTGATTACTGCCACACCTGTTCTCAATCAAGAAATCACTTAAATAGGACCTGCCTGACAAAATGAAGTAGACCAAAAGATCTTCAAAAGCTAGACATCATGCCGAGATCCAAAGAAATTCAGGAACAAATGAGAAAGAAAGTAATTGAGATCTATCAGTCTGGAAAAGGTTATAAAGCCATTTCTAAAGCTTTGGGACTCCAGAGAACCACAGTGAGAGCCATTATCCACAAATGGCGAAGACATGGAACAGTGGTGAACCTTCCCAGGAGTGGCCGGCCGACCAAAATTACCCCAAGAGCACAGCAACGACTCATCCAAGAGGTCACAAAAGACCCCATAACAACATCCAAAGAACTGCAGGCCTCACTTGCCTCAGTTAAGGTCAGTGTTCATGACTCCACCATAAGAAAGAGACTGGGCAAAAATGGCCTGCATAGCAGAGTTCCAAGACGAAAACCACTGCTGAGCAAAAAGAACATTAAGGCTCGTCTCATTTTTGCAGAAAACATCTTGATGATCCCCAAGACTTTTGGGAAAATACTCTGTGGACTGACGAGACAAAAGTTGAACTTTTTGGAAAGTGTGTCTCCCATTACATCTGGCGTAAAAGTAACACCGCATTTCAAAAAAGAACATCATACCAACAGTAAAATATGGTGGTGGTAGTGTGATGGTTTGGGGCTGTTTTGCTGCTTCAGGACCTGGAAGACTTGCTGTGATAAATGGAACCATGAATTCTGCTGTCTACCAAAAAATCCTGAAGGAGAATGTCCGGCCATCTGTTCGTGACCTCGAGCTGAAGCGAACTTGGGTTCTGCAGCAGGACAATGATCCAAAACACACCACCAAGTCCACCTCTGAATGGCTGAAGAAAAACAAAATGAAGACTTTGGAGTGGCCTAGTCAAAGTCCTGACCTGAATCCTATTGAGATGCTGTGGCATGACCTTAAAAAGGCAGTTCATGCTCGAAAACCCTCCAATGTGGCTGAATTACAACAATTCTGCAAAGATGAGTGGGCCAAAATTCCTCCACAGCGCTGTAAAAGACTCATTGCAAGTTATCGCAAACGCTTGATTGCAGTTGTTGCTGCTAAGGGTGGCCCAACCAGTTATTAGGTTTAGGGGGCAATCACTTTTTCACACAGGGCCATGTAGGTTTGGATTTTGTTTTCCCTTAATAATAACAACCTTCATTTAAAAACTGCATTTTGTGTTTATTTGTGTTATCTTTGACTAATATTTAAACTTGTTTGATGATCTGAAACATTTAAGTGTGACAAACATGCAAAAAAATAAGAAATCAGGAAGGGGGCAAACACTTTTTCACACCACTGTATATATATATATATATATATATATATATATATATATATATATATATATATATATTAAAAGTAATGAAAGACTGCACTTCAATAATGCTTTCATTTGCGATAGGATGTTTAAATGTGTGTAAAAGTTACTGTAAAATGTACTTTTTTCCATGGATCACCCCTTAGGGTTTGAACCTACACTGTAAAAACAGATACAGTCTTTCTCTTCTTGGGGAAAAGGACCAAAAATACCAATGAGTCATCTTGCACTTACAAATTTATCCAAATCTGTGTCCACTAAAATACTGTTTAGAATAATAAGTGATTTAAAGCCTTATAATAATAAGCCTACACTCCAGTCTCTTAGAGGTGAGATGACCCATGTATTGAGGTGTATCAGCATCTATGTCAGACCCATGAAGACCACTCATCATCCTTATTCGAGGGCACCTGAAGCTAGTGTTGGGTTCGAGTCTACCTTAGTCGAGTCCGAGTCAAGTCCGAGTCTTTAAAAAATCAAGTCGAGTCTGAGTCCGAGTCCAAAAGGGGCCGAGTCCGACTCAAGACCGAGTCCATAACAGGCCGAGTCGAGTCTGAGTGTGAATTAATCTGTTCAAGAATCTGAATTAAAATGGTAACTGTAGACTCAACATCAATATTTTAAGCTTATTTTAACCTTCACAACTAAGAAAAACTATTTGTCAATACAAATGCAGACTTCTCCCCTCACTTGTGTTCTTCATTGTATTTTGACTTTTTTGCCATTGAAACGCAAATGCCATCATGGTCTATTTCATCCGTCATATTAGTTTAAATGTCCAAATAGTAAATTTGATTTTGTCTCGATATAATAAACATTTTCAGTTAGATATGACTGCGTAGTAAGCGTGAGTCTGATAAAACATGTGTTCTATTTAATAATTTGCAGAGTTGGTGAACATACTTTTTAAAGTGTACTTATGTTATTGATATTTCTGGATGAGAGCGGCAGAGCACGTCTGGCGACTGGCGATCTGTTTCCCACACACACATACAGCATGGGCGCTAGAGTTAAAAAAGTACTTTGAAAGAGTGCGTGCTGCTGCTCTCAGCCAGAATAATCACATCTAAGGACATCTACACATGAAAACTGATGCGCAGTATCAAATACACAGAACGTGTGATCGTACTAAGTGTAGAGAGCAAATCAATATAAAGACAAAGCACAAAAGAAATTGAGGCAATTTTGAAATCCCGGCCAGATGCTTTTTTCAGGTCTGAAAAAGAGGACATGTCTGGGGGAAAAAGGACATATGGTCACCCTGTGTTACGTTACGTTTGTTTGTTTTTCATTGAATCACAAATGCCATGGACTCGGCCGGACTCTGAAAAAATTCCCAAGTATGAAAGGCTCGAGTCCAAGTCAAGTCCAAGTAAAAATGCATCCAAGTCCATGACAAGTCCAAGTCCATTAAAATTGGACTTATGACTCAGACTCAAATCCAAGTCTGAACTCGAGTACCCCAACTCTACCTGAAGCTGCTGTTCTGTAATGAGACACTCTGTGGTTTTCAACGGTACATCTCTGCTTGGTCTCCAGATCAGCAAACTAACAGAACAGATAATTGAGTAAATAGGAGAAAATGGATTTGAGATGGTAGCACCGCCAGGAAAAAGGACGCAAATGCAGGAATGAGTGGCATAAATGATTTTATTAAACAAAAAGAAAAACAAACAGGAAACACAAAGCTCACGAGGGAGAAACCTGGCAAGAAATTAAAAGGAGCAAATCATAGGGGGTAGCTCAGCAAGTAAAGACACTGATTACCACACCGGGAATCGCAAGTTCAAATCCAGGGCATGCTGAGTGACTCCAGTCAGGCTTCCTAAGCAACCAATTGGCCCGGTTGCTAGGGTGGATAGAGTCACGTTGGGTTAACCTCCTCGTGGTCGCTATAATGTTGTTCTCGCTCTCGGCGGGGCGTGTGGTGAGTTGTGCGTGGATGCCGCGTAGAATAGCGTGAACCTCCACACGCGCTATGTCTGCACGGTAATGCGCTCAACAAGCCATGTGATAAGATGTATGGATTGACGGTCTCAGACGTGGAGGCAACTGAAATTCGTCCTCCACCACCCGGATTGAGGCGAGTCACTACGCCACCACGAGGACCTAGAGCGCATTGGAAATTGGGCATGCCAAATTGGGGAGAAAAGGGGAGAAAATCCACACAAAAAAAAGGGGAACAAAACACGATAACAAACTGATAACTGATAAACAAGATAACAAACCAGACGGAGGAGTAAACCATGGACACTGGTCAACAGACATGGGGAAACAAGACGATCTTACAAACACAAGAGGAAAGGGAGCACAATAAACATAGACAGGGCACATGCGGAAACAGGTGAGGACAATCAACATAACTTGGACTAAACTAGGGGTGAGGCCAGAGGGAACGAGGGGGCGGAGTTGGGAGAGCGCATGGCAAACATAAACATTAGACTAAGCCATGTGCTCATACATAACACAAACTCACACAGACAAAAAAAATTACAAAAACAGAAGGATAGACAGAGAAGGATCATGACAAGCACTTAATGATATGTTCTATAAATGCTTGAAGGATGTGTTGAAAAGTGTCTCAAGTGTTTTCCAAACAATCTAATAATGTCTTTCATTATACTTTACTCTATATGGGATATCAGTGTTCTCTTTAGCTGATCTTTTTGTTAGCTAGCGTCAATATTGCTCATACTTAGGGTAAGGGGTTTGTTCAATTCCAACTTTTGACTGCTTTATTTGATAACCCTAAAACTTTGCTGGTGGCATGAGCATCACCCAATGTTTCTTCCTACCTAGGGTTCTGCATATAAATAAAAACAATCTGCATAATTTTTTAATCTTTCAGTGCAATTTAGTTCTCCAGAGAGACATCTTGCATCATTGGCTCAGATGAGACCATAAATACATCTATTTGAAGATGATTTGTGTAAACAAACAGTAATAAACGTATTATGTGACAATCAAATATCTTTAGCAATTACAAGCTTGATATGCCTCACAACTTTAGCATGCAGTTTAAGCAAATTGACGTTACTCAATATATTAAATAACTTATTTACGCTCCTGAGAACACAACATTTTAAACTAATAATCAAATCATCGATTGCAATGTGCCATTTTTGGCTACATTATACATCAATTTCCAAAGGGCAATTCAAAGGGAGAACAATCATAATAGATAGCTTCAAACTGAATTTTCAATAAAAATGGCTTAAAAAGTGAGTTCCAAATGACTGTTATTTAGGAGCCCAACATATTTCAGCCCTCCACTGCTCTCACATTGGATGGTAAAGACTTAAGACAGGGAGTAGTGCATATGGATGATCACTTCAGAATAGAACGCGCCCATTTGAAGACTGCGCATGTGCATTTGTGCTCAAGCGCGTCGGAGGAACCCTGAAGTCTAATGTAGAGAGAAACACATCTGTTGTAGCGTAATGCATCTGTCTCATTACACGGTGCACGTCATTAACGACAGTTTTATGTTGTTGAACCAACATGGTTCGAACGATGGATGTGCGATATAGTTACTACAGTTTCGGGAAACAGTCGTGACTTGCTAGTTAGTTTCTCCAACGATGCATCGTACTATGGTGGTTAAGTAGTGAGTTATGTCGTTGTTCAGGAAATGCACCCCAGAATGGTTATTAGTACGTTGCTAAGATGATACTTGGGTGTTGCTACAGTGGTGTGGGTGGTGGATGGGTGGTCAGAAGAACTCAACCCTAAGTCTCTGTAATATAGTGGTCCCTGGATACAGCTGAGATCCTTCCAATGTAAAGTGATTTTCTTTCAGCCATTTTGTCGTCTACCATGTCTGATTACATTAAGCCACACGGTTTGAAGTGTAATTTATGTCTGTAGCACAATGACGAGTCATGCACTGAAATACAATACTAGGAGGATTTTAACAAACATCTAACCTAAATTTTGTTGCGTAACTCATCTTACAGCATTTTTGCTATGGAAATGAATGGCATCTCAAATGGCGGCTTATTATGGTGCGATGTGCCAAAGTGTTAAATTAAACCTGGGAACCACCCATAACACCTGGGAAAATGTCAAAATCGAGTTAAATAATAAAATTTGATATGCCAACAAACCTAAGATGTTTTGATGGCGATGTTTTGCCTCAATATCATTATTATTTGATATATTTAGTTGCTGACCCATTTGACCAATTTAAGTCTGTTATTAAATCTCAAGTTGATGGAGTTTTATTTACATCTCAGAAAGTCTGGGATAAGCAATAATTATGTTGTATTGGGATACAGTATGGCATGCCACCACTTTACAAGCTTTCATATTTGGGTTATGAGTGCGACACCTGTTTCTTTATCTCGAAGCTACGACAGCTGCACATAGTGCTAATGCTAGCACCTCTCTGTCTGTCTTTAACATTTCATCCTCTCAGTATTAACAACTCTATGTGGATGATCCCATGAGTAATCTGGGAAATATTGTGAAAATTTCACCAGGAAAGTCTTAAATCATTCTTATATTTGATTTAGCATGAAGTAATATGCCGATTTATGGATATAAAAAGATACCGACATGACTTTGTGCCCAACACAGTTGCCAAAAAGGTGGACACAACAACTTGACAGGTTTTTAAAAAAAAAAAAATTATTAGCACACTTTGATTATCCACAGACATGCAAGGTATTTCAAACTTGAGTAACTAATTCTAATCTTTGTTCCTTCCTGTTTTGTGATTTCTGTGTTCAACAGGCACTTAGGTCTGGATCTGGTGCCCAGGAAAGAGTTTGAAATGGTAGATGCAGACCAGATAAGCGTTTCAGATCTCTACAAAATGGTACGTTTACTAGACTGCATTCTGTCTGTCCATAGATCACAATTTGTTTGGGAAAACAGATGGTGGGAGACATTATGCTGAGATCTGCGCCAAGCATTTTATCAATGTAGCCCAACAGTAGAACATGCCCACAAAGCACAGATAGAGCTCCTAACATTGTAACATCATTGCAGCGGCAAGACAGCTGCCATTTGAACACCTGCCTTGCACTGCGAGGCACGGTGCGAGCGCGAGGCAAAAGTTGCGAGGCACGTTGCAAACGCAAAGTGAAAGTGCGAGCGTGAAACGATCGTCTGTGTTCCGCGACTGTTGCCGGGTCCTTGAATAAAGTATAACGTGCAAGTAAGGGTAGCCAGTGGAGTTTCTGGTGCTCCCCTAGGGAGTTGGTGCCCTACGCAGACTGCATAATATGCGTATAGGGAGCGGTGGTACTGATTACTGGCTAACGTAAACCCTGATACTGTCTCCAAGGTTCTGTCACAGCATCTCTGTTTGATAGTCCACAAGCCAATGCAGAAGTTGGAGACGGGGGCGGACTGTCCATAGGGAGAACCAGGACTTTTCACGGTGGGCCGGCCGTGAAACGGGGCCGAACAGGCACGATAAGCTGAAACGGTTTGCCGCATTATGCCGAACGTGCCGCGACTGGCTGAACAGGGCCGCAAAACTATGCCACGATATGCAGAAAAGGACAGCTAATCTACACTGTGTTCTTGATGTATTTTGCACAGAGTTGTCAATTGTAAATGACAGTGCAGACCTTTTTGCATGTCTGTCAAAACTCCATAAAAAGAAGTAAATGAATCCTGTCATAATACACTTACAACAACCATATTTTGTACATAATTTGAACTGAGTTATGCTGTGTTCATTTTCTGTTGTTCAGCTCTGTTGGTGGGATAGGTTTTGTGTGGATGTCTGAAAAATACATCTGGATGAAGCATATTTTGTCCACTCATGTTTATAAAGATATTGCGATTAATTGTGATTAACTACAAAAAAAAATATGCGATTAATCGCGATTAAATATTTTAATAGTTTGACAGCCCTAGTTTTAATGTATTCCTGTAATCGTTTTGCATATGTGCATTATTTAGGCATAATGCACAGATGTTGCCAAGTTACAACCTGCAGAATACACTGAACAATTCGACAGCAATTTTTTTTTTTAAAACCCTCCATTATAAGAGCATATTCCCATGATGGCTCATCAAAATGAATAATTTACATATTCTGTTTCCCAGAAAGCCTGATCGTATGTCTGCAGCTTTCTGGAATAGTTACATTTTGTAATTTAAAAAGAAACAGTATTTGCTGCTTAGACGAGACATACTCTTCAGGGAAATAGCTATTTTAACCTTTTTATAAAGTCTTTTTCACCTTTTGATTATATGTCACAGTCGTCAATTTACTTTATTCTGAGGGCCTTTATTAGACAACAAAAACAAATTTTTACGTAAATAGGTGTTGACACCAGTGTCTGTTTCTAACAGGCACTTTTGATTCGCAGCTTGTGCTAATGCAAATGTTTTCTTTCACACATTTAGCGGATCTTGTTGCATGATGTCTGCACATGTTTGAGCCTTGTTCATGCAAGCTTGTTTGGATTTGTGTGGGACTTCATGCCCACTCAACAATATGACACTGTAGGGTCTAAATTTACCTCTGTAACATGTATTCTGCAGTTTTGAAGCACGTAAATGGTTGGGTAAAAAAACCTCATTCCAATCATTCCTCTGTGCATTCAGTCAGACACTAATGTTTTGCATGAAAAGAAAAATCGAATGTGTTAATTAAATATACCATTTACAAATAAGCAAGCTAATAACATCATTATTTACTTGTAAAATGTCTTTTAGTAGACAGAAGACTGAACTATGATTACAGATTAGCTTTTTTTTTTCAGTTCTGCTGGAAAGCAATAATTCCTCTGCTCCGGATGTTTGAGTATTGAAAGTTCATTATTTTCCTTGAAATGACCAATGCAAAAATGTCATTGGCAGGCAACGTCACCAGTGTGATGCAAAACTATAGCTAAGTTCCAAATTACGCACTATAAACAATGCACTTACAAATGCACTACGCACTCAGCCATGTAGTTTAATAATTTTCAAAGTGTAGTGTCATCCCAAATGGAATAATGTTTTTTACTACACAAAAGCACTCACTATTTTACAGCTGATGGAGGTAATGTTTCAAAGCATACGATACGTTGCCGCTAGCTTTTGTGTGTTAGCCAATCAGTTCAACACTTATATCTCAAATAATGCACATTTTCACACAGGGAGGGGTGATAGTAAATTATTCAACTCTCATTAGCAAGGCACTTTCTTAACATACATTTTGCTAGTTGCCACATTCAGCATTAATTACAATTGTTTTGTCAGGCCAGCATTGCGGCCCCTTCCGCTACATAGGGCAAGCCGCAACTGTTTAGTGCATGAAGTGTGCAGCATTCCACACTCTGTTTTGATGGTTGAAGAAGTACATTATCTGCTTACTCATAGTACACTTCTTTTTTTGTTGCATTTTCAGTGTAAATATACTACTTGCACTACTACTTGCAGAAGTGCGCAATTTGAGACGCACCTTATGATTTCTTGGGGTAGTATGCTATCCAGAACAGCATACTACCATACTACTCTTACTATTTCTGTAGTGTACTATGCATACCGTGCACAGTATGCTGTGTCCTGAATGCATTAAATACCAGAATGGTCAACTACATTTGCTGAAATGGACACAATGATGTTAACTATTTTTTTACTTGTAAAAATCTTAACAACCACACAGCAACATCATGGCAACCCCCCAGAACACTCTAGCAATACAACAGCAACCTCCAAAAACATCTAGCTGTATCTAATATCTAGCAGTCACTCAGAACATGCTAGATAAAGCCTAGCTACCACCCCATAGTAACCACCAAAACACCCTAGCAACCACCCAGAACACCTACTTATCACCTAGCAATACAATATCAATACCCTAGCAACCACCTCAGCAATGTCATGGCAACTACCCAGAACACGCTAACTGCCAACTAGCAATATCCTAGTTATCACCCAGAACACCCGAATAGCACCATAGCAGTGCCTTAGCAACCACCCAGAACACTCTAGCAACCACATAGTAAAGTGCTAACAACCACTCAGAACCCTAGCAACCACATAACACTGTCATAGCAACCACATAACACTGTCATGGCAACCACCCAGATCATCTATCTATCACCTTGCAATTTCCTTTTTTATCAGTCAGAACACAGTAGGAAAAGCCTATCAACACCCAGAAGGCCTATATGCAACCTAGCAACGCCCTAGCAATCACCTAGAACAGCCTAGCAGAACACCTTAGGAACAGCAACCACACAGGAACGTCATGACAACAACCCAGAACACCCTAACTACCACCTAATAGCGCTTTTGGGACGTTGCTAGGACATTGTTAGGTTGTAGTTAGATTGTTCTGTTTGAATGTCATGACAATATGGAATTGGGTTGCAAATTGGCTGCTATGGTGCTCTGAGTGGTTGTTCGAGCATACATATGTTTTTGCTATGGCATTGCTAGAGTGTTCTAAATCGTTGCTAAGGTGTTAATTGGTAGCAGTTAGGTTTTTTGGGTGGTAGCTAGTGTGTTCTTATGGTGTTCTGATTGGTTGCTAGGATGTTGCTTAAGGACATGCTAGGTGGTAGCTTGGTGATCTGGTTTCTAGGGTGTTGTTAGGTTGAAGTTAGGGTGTTCTGGGTGATTTCCCTGATTAAGCAAAGCAATTGCTACTGTGTTGCTAAGTTAATAAATGGCTGCTAGGGCATTGCCAGAGTATTTTGGGTGGTTGCTAGGGCAATGCTAGGGTGTTGGTAGATGGTAGCTAGGTGTTCTGGGCAGTTACTATGGCATTGCTCTGGGGTTGTTACATGGTAGCTAGATGTTTTGGTTGTTTGCTATGGTGTTCTTTGTAGGTGGTAGGACATTACTTGTTGGAAGCAAGGTGTTCTCGGTGATTGCTTAAGCGCTGCTAGGGTCAACACTGGTCAACACTGGTCAACACTGACCATTGTCAGCGGAAGTTAGAAAGTTGGAAAGTTTAAAAAAAGAGTAGGAGTTAGATAGGTAGTGAAGAGAAAGGATAGGGATATTTAAAATGCCTGACTAAGAGGTTCAGCTAACTTTTGGGATAAATTGAGATATGAAAGAAAATGCGCACACTCTGTGGTAGAATAGCAGAATCTAAACAAGTTTTATGTGTGCTAGTCAAACGTTGAGGTCACACTAGTGTTCAGAGAGATTTGTATAGCTCGATATGTAGGGGGTGGAGGAGCTTCGCACAAATTCCAAAAATAAATAAAGAAACAAGCTTCTGAAGAAAACATGAAGACATAGATGTGAGAAGACTTTTACTTGCCCTCAGGCAAGGGAGAGCATTGAAACTGCAGACACTCAAGACCTTTAGCTTTCTTAGTAGGTGCTGTAGAATTGTCTCTGGGGAAGCTAAAGATAGATTAATTCAAACAGCTGTGCTTTTGTCATTTTGGAGTTGCTCGTGCTCTGTTCACACACTCTTTTTCTGTTTTCAATTCAATCTTAATTATTTATGTAATTGTTTTTTGTCTTGTGTTTAGTTGTCAAGAAAGGAGGTATTATTAGGGGGCCAAGCAGCGAAGCTGCTAAAACCCTATTGTAATTGTACTGATTTTCTTCTTTTTTTTTTTTTTTTTTTTCTGTCCTAAAAGTGTCTGGGCATCAGAGACCGTAAGTCGTGGAGACACCAAACTTGGCAGGATGATCCCAAATCCCCCCGACTACTCAGGCGTACAAACACACACCTATCTGACCCTAGGTGGTGCTATAATAAACACTTTTACGTTTTGACTCATATCTCTGCAACCTTAAGGGCTAGAATCAAAATTATTCTTTGAGTAAAGCTACAAAATGTGTATCTCCAATTTCATTTCCGTCTATAATTTTTTTCCGCCATTTTGAATTTTATGAAAAACCTACTTTTTCTAACTCCTAGTCTGATCAGCACATCATTTGGTATACATAATCTATCAAAGTTATCAAACAAGAATAACAAGTTATCAAAAGAATTCAGATGCTGATATTAACGTTACAATTCCTTCGGTTTAATGCAATTTGAGTAATTGATCAATATCTACTCAACGCAAACTCCAAAAATAACCAAAACTCAGTACAAATAGTCAACAGGACGTTTAGAAGATGTCAGCAAAGTTTTGTACAATTCCGCGCCTAGGGGGTGCTACAACTAAAAAAACGGTCATAACTTTACAGCCTTTTGAGTGACAAAGTTCAGATTGAATATGCATCTTCTTTGGTTCAAAATGCTAACATATTCTTAAAAAAATTGATTTGACAAATTAACAAAAATTCAAAAATCAAATGTCATCTCCTTTTAACTCATACTGGGAATGGCTGAGGGTTATGGAAATTATTATACACAAGAAGGGTGTCAACTCGAAGCCGCATATACATTTTGTGATAATCGGCCACACAGTGGCGGTATAATTAGCTAATTCGTGATTTTGCTCATAACTCCAGAACCGTATATGCTACAATACAAATGTGTAGCTTCTCTGAATCCACCAGTGCCCCACAGTGATATGGTCACTTGAATTTCCATTTCCATTTTTTTTTTTTACAATTTCTATTTATTCGAAAAACCTACTTTTTCAAACTTGTCCTAGGCCTTTTGCCCGATTCTCATGAAACATGGTATATATCATCTACAGATCCTCCTGAAAAAAAAACGTATCAAAAGAATTTTGATGCATCGAATCGTTCCAAATTTATAAGCAAATATGTTTTGGGCGTGGCCTATAATGGCTAATTAGCCTGTATCTTGTGTGCAATTTTCAAACGTACACATTTTTTTTTTTACACATGGACAAGAGAACACTCTGAGGTAATATAAATTATAATTTTTTTGATGCTAGGGGTGCTATAACTTAAGGCAATCCTATTTTTGCAACTGTGCTCAAAGCAGGTGAAATGTCACACCAAAATAGCTGTCCACAGCATCCACTGGATCTTTTGTCATATTTGTTTGTTTTGGTCATCTTGCCATATGTGCTTGGCCCCTGACAATAGTTGCTTGCGGCTATATTGTTCAATGTATTTTTGTCAGTGGTTTGTACTAGTTTTGTGAAAAGATGACATAGGACATTTGTGGAATTGTGCCTCCATTTTAAACTCTTAAAGCTTAGTTATAAATGTATAAACTCCTATGACAAGTGTACCACATCAGTCACTTTTGTGGTTCCATTTCAGTTGTGATATATAGACATTTGACTATGTAGACAGCTAGGCATTGCAGCTTAGTAGCTCAATATTGTCTGCTAAATGCTAATGCTAAACTTACATTTTACAAAAAAGCAATATAATGACTATATATTTAGATAGAGAGCACCATCAGGGACTAAGCACTGTGTGTTGTAACATGACTGTGAAATGTGTAGAACACATTTTTCGAGCTCACAGTGCCACAAGGTGCTATTTTAGATTAATGAGTCCCGCTAGGCATGTGTTTAGCCTCCCTGATGGTGAAAGTGAGAACAGAAGGAGAGTTATTTGTTTTCAGACAGTTCTCAGTTCGGTCTGAAATCCTCCACTGGGTTTGCTGATAAAACTACATTATTTCATCTTTCTCAGTCAGTACAGTATTTTAAGAGAACCTTGCTTTATATCCTGAGAGAAAGTACATGTGTTTTATGATTCATTTTGCTGGTCCCTTTGTTCTGGGGGTTTGCTAAGGCAAGCATCACTGTTAGTGTTGCTTATACAAACCTCTTTCCTGGAATATTGTACTTCAGCACTTAACTTGTGCCGCAGTATTTGTTCTAGGGACATGAGTGAAACCTCAAATCACGCAGCTTATTGACGAGAGGAGTGTTATTAATTGTTTTAACCGATTGGACAATTTTCAGCTGGTAGATGATAAAACTGGAGGAAAGGTCCCAAAGGCTTGCTTTGAAGAAGGGATTAAAGCCATATATAGAGACCAGGATATCAGAGATACTTTTGTTTGGGCTCTGTTAATTTGGGCCAATAAGTAATCACCTAGAAACCAACCAAAAGACCCTACAAAACCTCCTAGCAATACCCTAACAACCACCCAGAACACCTTAGCAACCACACAGAATACCATTGTAAACTGGATAGCAACTTGCTAACACTTAGAACACCTTAGCAACTGCAAAGTCTTGCCAAACTCTCATAACACCCTAGCTATCACATAGCAACACCCTAGCAACCATCTAGCAGTGCCAAAGCAACCACCCAGTACACCTTCGGAACCACATAGCAGTGCACTAACAACCACCAGAACACCTACCACCTAGCAACCACCAAGAAAACCATAGCACCTAGATAGGAACATGCTAACAACCATTCTGATTACCTCAGTAAATGCAAATTAATGTTAACCCTAGCATCCTAGCTACCACATAGCAAGACTCTAGCAAACATCTAGCAATGCCCTAGCAACCACCCAGAACACCCTAGCAATCACCCAGAACTCCATATTAACCACCTACAGTGATTATATGCAAATGCAATGTAACATTTTGCCAACCACCAATAACACCATAGCTTTTGAAGCTTTGTTTTCAAAAGCTTTTGAAGTATTCTGTAATTCATTTGTATTGGCAGAGTGATAAAAAATCTGTCCAATCTAATGTTTTATTTTCACTTTATGGGTTGGGTGTCAGCTTTCTGCCCCTTCACAGCTCTGATGAGAAGGTGTTACGCATTGAACGAATGTAAATCAGTAAAGTTTTCCTTCCTGCATCCGCATTTGCATCTCTATCTGAGACTACGATGAACAGCAGGGCATGTACCAGCCACAGACAGAGCAAGCAGTCTTAAATATGTGGAGAATTTTACAGGGACGAATCCATATGACAATATTCCGTCAAACGAATGGACTAATTGACAAACTTCCTACACTATGCGCAATTGTAATTTTTTGCCATGTCAAAGAATCTTTGTTCTCACAATCGCAGTTTCAACATCCTCAGTTGAGTGCAGCTTCCGAATAAAAATGTACATGTATAAAAGAAACAGGATTGATGGGTTACCCGGTTTATGCACCGCACACCACTGCTACTTGCCATACTAACACATAAAAACACTTGCAAAGATGCATAGTAACATCTTACCAACAGCCCATAACACCCTAACTGCCACATGGCAACACCCTAGCAACCAATTAGCAATTGTCTAACAACCACCTTTGAAAACCCCCTAGCAAGCACCTGGCAAAACTTAGCAAACCATGTAGCAGCACCCTAGCAACCACTTAGCAACGCAAAGTAACATCCTGCCAACCACAAATAACACCTTAGCTACCACATAGCAACACCCTAGCAGCCACCCAGAATATCCTAACAACCACCTTGAAGCACCCTATCAACCAACTAGCAATCACACAGAACTCCATATTAACGCATAGAAACACATACAAATAAGCATAGTAACATCTTGCCAACCATCCATAATACCCTAGCTGCCACATAGCAACACCCTAGCAACAAGTTAGCAATTCTCTAGCAACCACCTGGCAAAACCTTAGCAAACCATGTAGCAGCAACAACCTAGCAACGCCTTAGAAACCACCTAGAATACCTCAACAACTTAAAAAAAACTCTAGCAAACACCTAGCAACACCCTATTAATCATCCAGAACTCCAAATTAACCACATATAGTGATAATGCTCCATCAACCACATAAAGACGCATATACAAACACATAGTAACATATTGCCAACCACCCATGTCACCCTAGCTGCCATGTAGCAACACCTTTGCAACCATCTAGCAAAACCCTAGCAACCACCTTGAAAAATCCTAGCAACCAACTAGCAACACCCCAGCAATCACCCAGAACCCCTCATTAACCCCCTACATAGATAATACCCTAGCAACCAAATAGAAACCACCCTTGCAATCACGTACACAAAAATCTTGTATCATGCCAGCAATCTGTTGCTGTATACTGGGGATCTGTTAGCTCAACTGGTAGAGCATGGCAGGAGCAATGTTAAGATCATGGGTTTGATTCCCAGGCAACACAAACTGATACATTGTACACCTTGAATGCACTGTGTGTTGCTTTGGATAAAAGTGTCTGCCAAATACATTAATGGAAATGTTATGTAAATGTATCCTTATGCAAGCATGTTTTGCATGGCCCCCTCCTATGATGTGTTCGTTGATGAGGGTCTTTGTTGAATGCTGAGTGATTTATTCTAAAGGCAGTGAAATGCACTGGAGAGAGAGAAATGCAAGCGAAGAAACACAGACTCATAAGTCACCCGGGCCCCAGGGGCATGATGTTAGTGTATGTGTGTGTGTGTGTGTTCCATTGTGATTATGAGCATGTGTTTTCTGCTTTTGTACTGACAGTGGCTCCATGAATATAAATAATCTACATCTCACTTCTCATGAGATTTTGCTTCTGTACATCTATATAGTGTCATGCAAGAGTATTCAGACCCTAAAGCAAAAGTTTCATTTACCGAATTACAGACTTTACACTGAAATGTCTTTCTCTGTGATACATTTATTTGATAGCACTGAATCTTACATTGTCTTATGTTAGACAATCTTCTTCAGGTGTCAGAAGTCTAATGTCTGTTTGATATGTTATGGAATCTGCAACAAGATTTTAACATATAGCCAAGAATGGAACAGCACTCGGCATATTTACATACAGATTTAGCCAAAAAATAAACATAATCTCTCTCTCTCTTTCTCTCGGTTAACAGCACCTATCCAGCAGACACAGTGTCCAGCAAAGCACATCACAGGTATATTTGTCCTTCCCACAATTTGCATTGTCACATGTTGCTTAACATGTTAGCATGCAGATGTTTTGGTAGGTCATGGTTCACCATGGGCTAAAATGTGACCGGAAATCTTAAATTGATTGGCTGTTTTCCCTTCTTTATGATGTGTTTTTAGGATGGTGGAAGACAGAGACACGGTGACTCGTGTCGGATGCCTGTGCCGCACCATCTTTTCGTCAACCTGAAGAGCTTCACATACAACACCATCGGCGAAGACACCGACATCTTCTTCTCTCTGTATGACCTTAGAGAAGGCAAGCAAATCAGGTATGAAACACACTCTATTTGGTTTTCAACTGGTTTTGCGTCTCATTCCAGATTTTACATTGGACATCAAGCGGTGACAAAACACAGTACCAGAATTGTTTATGGTGCAAAAGCAGACAAATATCTCCTTAAAGATAGTTTTCAATGTTAAAAATATTTTACTTTTTACTTTCACCTTAAAGTGTAACTCTTCCATGTTGCATTGCCTAATTTGGCTAGGTTCTACAGAGTGACAAATTAGAATTTTTGGAACTAATACTCCAGGGCAAAAATCTGTCTAACCATAATTTGCTAGTTTGTATTTGTAGCAGACATATGCATTGAACAGTTGCATGGATGCTTTCATTGGTAATTATTATGTATCAAGAAAAAATGAAGAAATCCCACTGAACAACATTTCTGAAATCAGTACATCTGCTCCCATAGGCAACAAACTAAGACATCATTTTTAAAGCATCAAGGTCCTGAACATGAAAGCTTGCAGAAATACCGCCTACATGTACATATGCCAATTTTGTGCACTTCTTCAAAATGACACATAGAAGTGTCTTTCTGTGAAACTTCAGAAAGTTGAGACAAGATACCTTGATGAAGTATTCATATAAAAGATTTCTTTGCTTTAGCTGTGCTGTTAAACGTCTGGACTATCTTACGATGGCAGAAATGATACACTCTACCTTTAACATACAACCAGAGCATATTTTGTTTCTCTCTGCAGTTCAGTGTGTTAATCTTAAAATAAATTAGGCCACTGGCAGATTTCTAAAATGGGTTTAAAAAGTAATTGATATACCTCATTAATTAAATGAGAGAAGTGTTTGTAAGCCACTGAGAGGCATTGACGATTTGATTAAATGTTTCTGTTTGAAGCAGCAGTTTAAATCTGTTTAGGACATTATCTTTTCATCATTGTGAATATAATTAAAAAGAAAGAAGAACATTTCTTTAACTTAAAAGTGCAATATTCCTTATATAGGCTCAAAACAAGTTAAGCTCTGTTGACAGAATTTATGGCATAATGTTGTTTACCACCAAAAAAATAAAAAAATAAATAATAAAAAGATGATTTTAGTGTATAAAAAAAAAGGCTTTCTAACCTTTTCTGTATAATGTTTTAAGAAATTTTACATCAGTGTTACCATCACGACTTAACACCGTAAACCCTAAAACCCTAGAACGACTGTAAAAATGATTATTTAAATAACTTTACAGCTTAAATAATACACATTTTAACAAAATAATTTATGTAAGTGCTTTTATAAAATACTGTAATAAACTTCACATGCCTTCAAACAGTCCAAACATTGACATCTCACTTCCTTTGTAAATGCTTCACTGTAACCTCGAGTAGAAATAATATTTTGTATTAATCAACATTATGCCACAAATGATGTCAATTGAGCTTAACTTGTATTAAACCCAGAATTTTCCTTTAATACAAAACATATTAAACATTCAGGTTATCTAAATCGGATGTGGTGTTTAAATCACACCAACTGGCTACCGGGGTACCTCAAGGTTCAGTGCTTGGACCTCTCCACATTTCCATAAACACAACATCATTGGGATCTGTCATTCAGGCACATGACATGGCACGCAAATCTACCCCTTGTTCCAGCCTGACGATCCTAGGGTAGCTGCTCAGATCTCAGCTTGCTTGGTAGACATTTTCTGTTTTTTTTTAGTGCTGGTGCTTTAAAGGTGATGAATTTAGAGACTTAATTCGCTGAGAGGGTTTTAAGGTTAAAGTATACTTAAGCTGTATACTCGCACTAAAAAAGTATTACAAAGCAGTCATATTTCGCACAGTGTTGGGGAGTAGCTAACTAAAAGTAGTGACGCTACTAACTTAACTACATTTGTCAGTAGTGTGACAGTAGCTTAGTTATCCTCACAATAGTGTAGCTTTTCTAGTAATGAGCTTGAAATTAGAATGTTACATTTGTAACAATTGAGCTGAGTGAGTAATTAAACTCACTCACTTGAACTGTCCTTTCATATCCAGATCCAAACGGACAGTTCATGTAAATGAATCGGTTTCAATAAGGAATTCACGTTGGGAACTCCAATTCATTTCAGTGAGCCAGTCTGTTCGGACTCTTCATGTAAATTAACTAGTTCACATAAACTCACTAATTCATTTTAGCCCCCTTTTTTAAAGCAAAACATTTTAGTTAACTGCTGCTGTTTATCACTATATTTCGAGTCAGAAATATAAAATAGGGTGTTTTCTAGTTTTATTTAGTATAAATGTATATATCCAATTTAATGTTTTCACCCTAATTAAATAATATAATCTGATTGTTATATATTTATAAATATTTTATTCGGTAAATAGCTTCAATGTAGTTACTTTTTGTTAGTAACTTGGGTTGCACTTTATTTTACAGTACTGTGTACTTTCAGTATAATTATCTGTGTACTTACCCAAGAAAGTACTGAGTAATATTAGGTAACTACATGTACTTAATATGGGTTAAGTTTAGGGTTGAGGTTAGGTTTAGGGTTAGTACCTAGTAATTACTATAGTTGTTGTAATTATATAGTACATAAATATAGAACAGTACTGTAAATTAAAGTGCTACCGTAATTTATAGTCTAGCTAACTACTTTTTTAAAAGACTGTAGTTTAACTACCATAAGTTATGAGTAGTTTGTAGCTCCGGAAGCTGCAGTTTTGAAGTAGCTTTTGAAGTAGTACACTGGTACTGCACATGTGGCAAACACAACCATATGACCATTTGGTCAACAAAAAAAAATGTATGGTCACAAGATGCTACATGATGTTTAGTCACTACAGGCTTTCTGTTGCTTCACCTGAAAGTGTCGTGTTGCATCCATGATAACAACTTGGGTTATCATGGATATAATGTATGGTTTTTTATGCCTTAATTGGCAGAAACTGCTAGAATGTTGCTTATGCTTGTCCTGAGGGAAATACTCCCCATGAGAGAGAGACCTCATGCTTATAGCTCTCATTATGGAGACTGAACCATTTCTCTCTCTCACACTTTATTTCTAACATTCTCATCCTATATTCCCTCTGAGAGTTGTTGGCCATGGCTAGACAGTCTTTTCTGTACTAGTTAAGCTTTGCTATTTCCCGTTCCTTTCTGCCTGAAGTAATTTTTTCATGGAAAACATACAGTGCATCTCTATCAAAAACCACAAATCAGTGAGAGACTTTTTTTCTTTCTTTTTTTTTTTTTTTTTAAAGTTAAACTTGCTTATTGTTAAACATTTATGTCTCATTTTAAGGTCAATTTAATATTTTTGTAGCTAGATATTTATGCTAGTTTCAGAATTTTCACCAAGATATTTTTCTCTTACCTCATTGGCAGATTTTTGATGCATTGCATGCTCATAAAACAGAGTGGAATCCAATGATTATCCAACATTAAATCAGGTTTTTGCATTTAAACCTGGAAATAAACAGCAATTAGTGATTTAGTGAATAAGGGATTAGTGAAATGTCCAACAAAGAAAAGTTATGTAAAATGAAAAATATATATTTAAGATTTTGCACTCTTAGGTCACTAATTCAATGTAAGCAAATTTGTGGCATTCACTATGTTAACTCAAATTTTGTCAAGATCAGATTTCCTTGCACATAAGATGCTCTTTGGAACATTCTCTGAACATCAGGTTTTGCACAAACTTGCCCATGCCAGCTCGAGTACTTGCTGTCAAAGCAAAAAAAAAAAAAAAAGAATTTTCCCCCATTCATTCATTATCCAGGTTGTCAGTTGTGCAATTGTACGAGGCCTTCGTTGTTGTATTGTCCGTTTCATAATGTGCCACACTGAGAAGTTTTTGACAGTGTTGATGTGTGGCTTCTCCTTTGCATAGTAAAGCCTTAACTTGCATCTGTGGATTCAGTGCTGAATGGTGTTGACTGACAAATGTTTAATGAGGTATTCATGAGCCCATGTCATGATATCTTTTACAGACCCACAACGTTTTTAAAATAGTGACATCTGAGGGATGGGAGATCACACGCATTCAGAAGCGTTCGTTTTTTTTTGCCCGTGCCCTTTATGCATTGAGATCTCACCTGATTCCTTTATTATATTATCTATAATGTGCACTATAGAGTGTGAAATTCCCAAAATCCTTCCAATTTGTCTTTGGGGAACATTGTTCTCAAAGCACTGGATAACTTGCTGACTCATCTTTTGGCAAATTTGCGAGCCTCAACAAATCCTTGTTCTTGAATGACTAGGCTTTTTTTTTTTTTTTTTTTTGGAGGCTCCTTGTATACTTTAACATGATTGCCTCACCTGTTTAACATCTCCTGTTTCTCATCACCTTGTTATATCCTCTCTTTAGATTGTTTTAGTCCTAAACAGCCCGTCTCAACTTTTTTTGTTGCAATCATCCGATTTGAAGTGAGTGTATATAAAAATAAATAAAATTAAAATTAATTCACAAGGTAAAACTTAAAATAATGTGTTGTAGTGCTTTCAATATAGCACAGGATGAATAGAATGTACAGTTTTATGAGCATTTTCTATATTGTTCCAACTTTTTTGGAATTGGGGTTGTATGTGATTTAGTTTCCACACTTCGTACGTTTACTTGAGTCTGAAATTAAATAAGATCGTCCCCCAACTGTCTAAAACAGCTTTAAGACTGCATTAAGTTGTCTGAACTGTAATATGGTGCAAATTACAGTTGTATAAGCATAAAGTACTTAAGTACATTAAGTATTTCTACTTCACTCAAGTATAAATATTTCTATTGACTTTCACTTTTACTTCATTACATTTGAAAAGAAAATGAAAACTTTAATGATACATTTCTCCAAACCCTTTCATTACTTTTGTGACAACACCTGTCTGATTCGCGGATTTATCATTTGAGTTAAATATTTCGATAATTGTTATTTTTTTGAATCAGTCAAAACAATTCCAAGCAGTAATCAAACACCGTCTCTTAGAATGTCCGCTCTCTTTCAAGTAGCGTTGGGCTCATTATTTATTTTGTATCATGATTCATGTCTGATTCATTTATGCAAATCAGTTAGTTCAGACTGTTTGTTTTAGTGTATCGGTTATTTCAGTTTTTCAATTTCAGTTTTTTTCAATCAATTTTTTTGAGTTTTATGTTCTGATTAGTGTAAATTTATGTATTTAAGTTTGATGTAGTCCCATTAACTGAGATCTTCTGAGATTGTTTTTGTGCCACAAATGTTTTATTTATTTATTTATTTATTTATTTATTATTATTAGAAAATATCTTAATAACAATGTGTAAAATATATTGTTCCCTTACAATATATAATAGCTTCAATGTCCTTAGATACTTTTTCATAGTAACTTGGTAGTGTCGTGTAGTAGTGTTGTTTGACTGTGGTTTATTGGGTAGCCTGAAGCTTAGTAAACTACTGTTGCCATGTAGCTTCCCCAACTTTGGTGATAACCACCATAAGCCATTTATCGCAGTGAAATATTTGTAATCAGTAGCAGTTCACTTAACAGTTAACTGTACTGCGGTTTGCATGAAATGAACTCAGGATCCCCCTTTCCAAATAGACTTGAGTTGGGTGAATCTTGTGGTTGTAGCCCTATCTTACAAGTTAAAGACTTTGTGATTGATTGAAATGCACAAGAGCTGCTTTTTCTCTCTTCAAACAGTGCTTAAAAATTAACTGTTGAAGGTCCCTTCAATATTTGAACTTGATAATTGTATTACGCTACCCTTCTCCAACAGTTCCTTGTTCTTTTCAAAGCCAAATCCACTTTCTTTATGTTACAAAGACCATACATCAACCTGAAAGTCTATCAGCCTTTGAATATTTGAGACGCTAAGTATGTTATTATCATGTGCGCTGAGCTAGCGATCGCTTCACAATAGGATTTGAACAATGGTTCCAGAGTCGTTTGAATTGGACAAAGCTGGGGAAATGAAAGCGCCACTGATCGGAGACGATATTAATGAATACTTGTCACTGCTGCCAGAGGACAATATCATCTCCTGCAGGGAAGTGGGTTGGCGCTTTGCAGCAACATAATTGGTTGCTCTCGCCAGAGTCGTTCTCTCAAGATGGATGCACTTAGAAATGATAAGTCAACATGAACATGTGGAATGTAATGGACTGTGGAAATATGTTACAGACATGTGAATGTCAAACACACATAATGTAAATGTGAGGATAGAGATCCACTTTTGTGATTGAAGTACATGTTTAATTTGTTGATTGGTTTTGAACAATTAGATAAACTGTTGATTGGCAATTCTTTTGTGGTGGAAAAAAACAGTATGTACATAATATATTCAAACTAGATGTGTATTTCCATAAGATAATAGCAGTGCTTGCAAGGTAGCAGAAGAACAGTGTTAAAGATTTAGGTAAGTTTAGGTTTCATGCAATGGTTTAGTGTAAATAAAACAGCATTTCAGAGCTGTTTTGTTGTTGTCATGACACTCGGACCACATCCACACTAATCCGTTTTCAGTTTCATAACGTCATTGTTCTCCAAAGTATACAGTAATGGAGAGCCTTTTTTTAAATGCATTTTTTTTTTTTTTAATGCATTTTTTTTTTTTTTTTTTTTAAGCATAGACCCCAACCAATTTCATCAGATTGATCTGAAAACAAGACTTAAAATCTTACGCCATTTTTTTCTTGTTTTAGGGATGTTTAGATTTTTTTTTTTTTTTACCAGAATAAAATACAAAAATACTCAGTAAGAAAATAATATTTGCAGTGCTGTCACATTTTAAAAACATTTTGTATATTAAAAATTATTACATATAAATAAATAAATAAATAAATAAATAACCTAACACTAAAATCATCTACAAAAGACTCTTCATGTTCACTTGGTTTTGTAGTGTTTGAATCTAAGGTCCACGATTGTTCATTTACTGAAGAACTTAAAAAGAAAAAAAAAATGTCTATAAGCTAAAACTAAAAATCGTATAATTGATCTACATATTTTGAAAGTATGCAAAAAGTACTAAAATCAATGTCAGTGGGACCACGGATCGACATTGATTATGATGAAACTTTCATTCTTGAACAATGATTACATTCTTAATAAATACTTTCACTTTTGTCCGTCTTGCATCGGGCCAAGAATTTCACCTTTTGCGGTGCAATACAATACCCCCTTCATAATCATGGCCCTGGTTCTAGAAACCCACAAAATAACTCAAGTCCTGTACCATTATATTCCTTGCTTTTCTATTCAAGTGTGACATCCTGCTTTGAACACATTTATTCAAAGTAAACACTTACAGAATGCATTCCACACATTCATTTGTGCATAACAAAAATAAATGAAGTCGGCCTAAAAGGCGGTAGCCTGTATCACAACCAGGAAACAAAGGAAAAAACACTTGCCTACCAACTGCAGAAGTAGCACTGCAATATTTTAAACTGAGTTTTTGTTTTGACGCAGTGAACTGTATTTGAAATGCATGCAGATTGCAGACATGTTCCCGTTGATAGAATATGGCATGTGGAGAGTTCCAGTTTCCCCAGCAAAGGGGAACTGGCTTGCAGTTGTGAATTAATATTAATTAATATTAAGTTTACAGGCACTGTGAAAGTAATTCGGATATATATAATATTTTTTTTTTTTTTTTTGCAATGTTTTCATTGCACCAGTATTTCAATATTTTGTGTTCATTTGAACATTTGGAGAACACAAATGGAGAATTTTGAATGATGTTCATGCTACACTTTTCCATACAATGAAAGTTTATACTAACCAGAGGCTGTCAAGCCCCAAAGATGACATAAAAGAACCAGAAAAGTAGTCCATATTTTCATATAATTCTCTATATTTTAAGTATAGTTTGTATTAACTCGTACGAGATGGCGCAATCGTGCGATATCGCATGACTTGGTTCGTACGTAAATGTACGACTTTTACACCAACCAATCACAGATGCTTCCCTTGTCTCTTTCTTAACCCCTGATATTCCCTTTCTTCCGTGGTGCACAAAACGCATTTACAATTAAAGTCATGGTAAGGGGTTTAGGTATGGGTTTAGGGGTTCAATTTGTAAAAGTCTCACGATCCCACATTCAAAAACCGGATGTTTCTCTCGCTTTACACGTAAGAATTGTTTTGTGCACCATGTAAGAAAGGAAATATCAGAGTTAACAGTGACATGAAGGAAGCGGATGTGATTGGATTGTTCTAAAAGTCGTACGTTTTTGTACGACCCCACTCGACCCAATGATTTCTTACGATTTCGTCATCTTGTACTATTCTTACGACTTTTCATGAGATTGAGTTGTCAAAATGCCAGTTTCGACACCAGATGCAAGGGGTTCTCCTGTGTCTCATATATTAAGATTTATTTGTGACCTTGTTTTCATTACTTTACCACTTTAGTGACCGCTTTCATAATAGCTTACCACTTTGATGAAGTTCAAAAACACTCTTAGATTAATTGCAGTTTTGCTGTGCTTGTTGGTATTGTACAAGGGTTACAGCATCTCAATGCTACTGTCACAGTCTGTCTCCCTCATTCTTCTTCAAGGACTCTTATTTTGAAGTCATGCTGTACTGCAGTCATGACAAAAAAACTATTTGATTGGTGTGTGACTGAATTGCCTGGTTGTTATTTTAGGTTTCCTGGCCCTTATATATCTATCCCTATAAGATCACCCGTATCTCTGCAGTTGCATGTCTCTGTGTCATGTAGATGTAATTTACTGCAGGTACCGCTCTGGTAGTCTAGCGTCTGTTGTCGTAACTGCCCTGCTGGCGCCTATACTCCATTAAGCTGTATTTGAGCAGACAGGAAGTGTGCTGCACTATTTCCTGTGATCTGATTACAGCCTCGTCAACTTACTTAATCTGTAAAGCTCCACTGGAAACCAAGAGAGATGAGGGATATCATTAACCATCCTTTGCTTCAATAATTTCACAGTGTCTTCCCTATAAGGTGTCTAAAATGATTAAAAAGCATTCACTGTCTCATTTTGTAAATTAAATATAATTATATATTATATATATATTGTCATATGGATCAACTGGGGTCCTAATGTTATAGAACGTTTACGTATATGAAACGTGTGCAAGATATGTAATGAATACAGTGCCGTCAACTATTATTAAGTTGCTTATTGACTGCTGATTTTTAAGTCAGTTGTTTTCAACTGGTGTGTCATGACCCAAAATGGTTCACAGTTAGAGCTGTAACAACTTATGAATAAACAATATGATAAGTCATCAACAAATGTCATTATTAATTAGTTTGATTTGTGCAGCGTGCATGGAGAAACTCCTTCAGTGATGACACTTTACAGTAGTGAAAAATCCATTTGAATGCTGAAATTTGAAATATGGTGGAGAAAAGATTTCCTGCGCATGGGAACACTTTTTATTAAACACTTCAAAGATTATAAGCATACGGTTTAATGTGGAACGGCTGTGCTTGTGCTATTTGATGCTATTGAGAGTTGTTTCTTCCAGCGAATAAGTTCAATTTTACTGTTATTTTCGATATTTTATCAGGCCGCTGTTAGTTTTTACCACTGGCGAATCTCCGTTAAACTTCGAGCAATCGCACAGCCGTCCACATCAATCAAACCAGTTGAAAAAGAGAATGGGAGCACAATCGTTATGATTAAACTGTGCTGTTTAAGAAACTTTGCCTTATGACATAAAATTTAGGTTTAAATGGAGCCATAATTGAAATCCTACATATAATGCAAGAACTGAGTCCTTTATATTTATAGAAAGTGAACACTCAGGGCATACATGCCAACAATGGATTGTGAAAAATAGGGAGATTTTTTTATATATACTATTCTAATTTTTTTTTAGGGGGAGGGGGTGGGGTATTGCTTTTTGGGGGGTATTTTAGTAAAACATTTTTTTTTTTTAATTTACTTTAGTTGAATTATTCAGGGTTTTTTTTCCTTCACCTGTACTTCTTGTCTTTATGACTCAGTGGTTGTATTCATACATTGTTGGATCTTTGTAATTTTGTTCATCTTATTGAACATTTACATTAAACCTTCTGTTCTTCAATAAAAAATAAAAAAAAGCACAATGTGTGGACAATTCAGATGGTCCCTTACTCACCGTATGAAACATTTCCAACTTTGTCGTCCGCATACGTCATCAAGGCTGTCTCGTTTCAGAAAAGCGAGTAAGACATTCCGAATACAGCCTTCGAATGCGACCTCTTTCGTGGAAATTCAGAGGATGCATGAGGTGTATCCTTCATAGGCACTCACAACCCACAATTTTTTGTTTCGATGGAAATGAACATCATTTGTCTAAAAAAATGACGCCAATTTGCCCGAAAATATGATGTTCAAACACAAGTAATGTTAATTCCCAAGTTGAAGTACATCAGTAGACAGGTGCATAGTATATAATATGTATAATTATAGTAATATATAATTAAAATAAAGTATTATAGACTAAAAGTACACCTGTAAAATCTATTTTCTTTTCTCTCTACATCATTATAACTCTCCTAAAATTTACCTCATGCATTCCCTTCCAAAGGGACTTTATTCCCTTCTCACTCAAAGTGCTGGCGCTTGTTAAAGAGTGGCATGCTGTCATAGCAACCATGATAAGTTCTGTTTCCATTTGTCCTACGAAGGCCATCTCGTTTAAATGAGGCTTGTTTAAAGGAGGATGCTCGGTATACCGCAGCCTTCAAAGGACGCATCCTAGCTAGCACGCAACCTTTGAAACGAGACAGCAAATGTTACATTAACGATCTGGAACGACTTCGCCGTTACGCCATCTGACCAGCTTACGGGACAAATTGCTATTGAATTGATTCGGGACACATCATTTCATATTTAAAAACGGGACGATCCCGTATTTATGGGACAGGTGGCAACACTATCTGGAGGTCTAATACATTCTCATAAGCAAAGTGTAGATGCAGAAAATTGGGAGGAGGGGTGGAAAAACGGGAGAAACCCAGTACAGTCGGGAGTGTTGGCAGGTATGACTTAGGGGCTGTTAGTAACCACCCACAATCTATTTTAGCAGGCGCAATCAGCACTGAAATTCCACAGCATCTTGAGTATTTAAATGAAGTCATTGTCATTCCTTTACACATAAACATGCCTGCTTTCTATGTAAATTAGGCTCATTGTCGATTGTGCTGCATTCACAAAAAGTGCCTGGCACAATTAGATTGTGCTATTACCACCAAATCAAAGTAGGCGGTAAATTTAATTTTATTTAAAAGAGATGTTTGTGATCATTTTCAACCGATCATATCAACAGTAAATAATCAAATAATCATCAAATGATGGAGATGAGTATTATAACCTGGTATATATCCAGATGTGCGTGTAGTCAAGCGTATGTTCTGCCTGTTTAAGAGATGATCCAGGTATACGGATCAAAGTGATGCTGTACAGTCCTGACAGGATGTGTCAAATATGGTGGTCTGCAGCATTCTCCGCTATATAGTGCTCATAATCGGACCACAAGATCAGAATTGCATGTGCAAATTGTGTTCATCAGCGATTTTGTGTTTTTTTTTTTTTTTCTGGATTTTTTTCACGTTTGCGCCTATGCCTTGTCTGCATAATTTCATTAGTGAATCTGGAACTAAACCAGCATGCAAAAAACTGTGCTTTTACTGGCCGCAATTCATTCTTTGTGAATCTGCCCCTTAGATTTTGGTTTTGTTTTTTCTTTATTTTCAGTTAATTGAATGGTGTAAATTATCCTGCTGCATCCAACTGAGGACATTTTTATTTTTTTTTACTACATGCAATTGTACGCTTTTTTATTTATCTACATGCAATTTATATTTTAACATTAATATTTTAAACCTTTTTCGTACACAATGTATAGCATACAGTCATTTGTTCTTTTAATAAACCAATTTTAATAAAATACGAGAGAAAAAATTTGACTTTTTTTATCCGATTAATCAAATAAATAATCAAATAAATAATCAAAGATTAATCCGTTTTCAAAATAATCATTAATTGCATCCCTAGTCTGTTCTGTTAAAATAATGAAGAGCAAGGAACTTCCTAATGTAAAATACATATTATTCAATTGTTTGTTCTGAAAGACATTTTTGTTCACTTTTGTATGATCAATAATCCTGGTACGGGGCCTGGGTAGCTCAGTGGTAAAAGACGCTGGCTACCACCCCTGGAGTTCGCTAGTTCGAATCCCAGGGCGTGCTGAGTGACTCCAGCCAGGTCTCCTAAGCAACCAAATTGGCTCGGTTGCTAGGGAGGGTAGAGTCACATGGGGTAACCTCCTCGTGGTTGCTATAATGTGGTTCGTTCTTGGTGGGGCGCATGGTGAGTTGAGCGCGGATGGCGTGAAGCCTCCACACACGCTATGTCTCCGTGGCAATGCGCTCAACAATCCATGTGATAAGATGCACAGATTGATGGTCTCAGATGCGGAGGCAACTGAGATTCATCCTCCGCCACCCGGATTGAGGCGAGTCACTACGCGACCACGAGGACTTAAAAGCGCACTGGGATTTGGGCATTCCAAATTGGGTGAAAAAGGGGAAAAAATAAAAAAATAAATAAAAAATATCCTGGTACTATGTTGGGTTGCAACTTGATGTCCAAAGTGTCAAACCCATATGCTATTTTTATTTTAATTTTTTTTTTTTCGAAAATGGTCTCCATAACTGCATACTTTGGAAAACAATGCTGTTAGTGAACTGAAACCAGAAGTTTTAGACTTAAACGAATTAGCATAGACTTGGCCTAAGTTATGGTGTCCTTGTCCAAATGATGAACTTAAGCTCGTTATATGAGCTTTGACTCAATCTCTCTCTCTTCTTCCAGTGAGAAGTTTATGGTGAGACTGAACAAAAATGGCGGGCCAAAGAATCTAGAGAAGGTGGACCGTCTCTGTGCGCTCTTCACGGTGGGAATGCAGTTGATTTACAATCTGTCTTTGATATTGCTTAGGATATAAAAGACACATTCGCAAATAGATTTAACCACATCTGAAAAATGCCTCTGCATCTACCAATTTTTGATTAAACTAGCTACATTGCTTCTCTCATTTCCCTCACAGGACCTAAGCAACAAGGACATGAAGAGAGATCTGTATATTGTGTCCCAGGTTATCAGGACGGGTGAGTATCCCATCTCATTTAGCCTCTGTCTCTGTCTCTCTCGTCCTCTATCTATTCCCTTCATTTGGAGACAAATGTTCCTGAGTTGCCGCAAGGCATTGCATTTCTCCTGCTGTGACAATTGCATCTCTAAAGCTGTTACATAAGTGCTGTTGTGGCTTCCATTCCAGCTTAACAGAAATGGGCGGGCGGCTCAAACACTGGAACAAATCCTTCAGCGCCCCCAAATCAGACACAACTTTTTCTGGCTCATTTTGAGTGCAGTTTTAAAATGAAAACATCCCTCAGTGACTATTTTCATCCCCATTTTGGAGACTCTTGTAAAGCACAGGTCATCATTAGGGCAGTGGTAGCTCAGCGGTTAAGGCTCTGGGTTACTGATCAGAAGGTCAGGGGTTCAAGCCCCAGCACTGCCAAGATACCACTGTTGGGCCCTTGAGCAAGGCCCTTAACCCTATCTGCTCCAGGGGCGCCGTATCATGGCTGACCCTGCACTCTGACCCCAGCCTAGCTGGGATATGTGAAAAAGAAGAATTTCACCATATATGTGCAAATGTATAATGTGTGATAAATAAAGAAAATTATTATTATTAAATTATTAATTATTATCATCTTCAGTTGTTGTGACTGGGGCTGTTGATTTAACACATGAATTTAGTGTGATTAATTATATAAAAATAACGTATTAAAACATTTACGTAATTAATCATGCCTCCTGACCTGCACGTAAATTCCGTAAAAAAAAATAAAAATATATATATATATATTTTCCTACCTTCGGACCAATTCAAGCTTGAAGTACATGTAACTTTAATTTTTCTTGAGCTACATCGGCAGGGGCCAGTCATCACTCCTCAACAAACCTCACCAGCGGCGTAGCCACAGAATGTGAGCCGCTGGCACAGGACGCGTTTTTTACAGCTGGACAAAGCACGACAGAACGCAGGGATCTCGAGATGTGATTTTCAAATTGTACCTACTTTTAATTCGACACGATATCTTAAAAATGCACCGTTCGTGACACTGAAAACCGGTGTGATAATCCAAAAGCATCTGGTCATATGACAAAATTATCTGTATCTGTCTCTGTATTCGGATAGAACCGGGTGTGGGCGGGGCTTAAACCGGAAGTGCATCAAAACTAAATGAAATGCCGATTTTTATATGTTACTCTTACATTTATAGTTTCTATTAAAACAAACAGTTATTTAAAAAATATATATTCTTTTTTTCTTTTTTTTTTTCTCACTAGATGAAGCTGAATTTGTAGGCTACATTAACTGTGCAATATCTTGTGGTTTCTCCTGGTATTTCAGATATTAATATCTGCATGAAACAGAATTTTCGTTTGTCTGTGCATGTATAACAACATTATTCTGGAGGCAGGAAGTGTCAAGCAAAATGTGAAATGTCAAGCACACATTTTGCATTGAATAATAAATACAAATTCAAACATTAAAAGAAATGAAAATAAAATCAATATAGCCTACAAACAGGTGAAAGTCCCATAAATCTATCAGGAATTTTTACGATAAGACACCATTATTTAGTTAAATAATAATAATAATAATAGTAATAATAATGTACTTTATGGAGCATTTATTTTTTTTATTTATTTTTTTTTGGAATAAAGTCTTACCAAGATAATTTTCTTAATCGCTGATGTGGATATAAATGTGGTCAACTTTAAGAGATGGATAGACGAGCTCCGACGTGAAATCATCACTTCAGGTCAGGAATTTAACATCGTATTTAGGTTTAGGCTATAAATGAATACATGGGAATCACGTGTGAATCATGTGATACATTAACATTATATATGGCATTTCAAGAAGTGGGAAGTGTATATGATGTTGTATCTTAATGTTACACTTGATAAGCTCTAGTCTTCAGAAAGCTGACTAACACACTACAGCATCTCTACTTAGGAGTGGCAACAGACAGACACAGGTAAATATATATATATAAAGTTCCTGCATGCATGTTAATGACTGTACTGCCTACCATATTTTAAATCAAAATACAGGTCAGATATTTGTAAAGACAGTACTGTAAACAACAGTGGTTCTCCACTGGTTTTGCTTCAGGACCCAGATTTTACATTGGAAATCAAGTGGCGACCCACCATAGTAAAAATGTTACCTGTATTTAATGTATCCTTGGTCGCATTTCCTTTTATGTTGCATAGTTTTGTTCATGGTTTTCAAGTACAAGGACATGCATCAAGTGACATTATTTTTGTTGTTGACGTCAACAACAAAAAAACAGGATGTTTTCTCTCCCCCCTTTTAAAAATTGAAGAGCATATTTACTTAAATGAGCCCATTATTTTCCCATTTGTTTCCTAATTTCAAACATAATTCAAACAGAACATACATATTACACAGGAGGAAAGGCTCCTCATTACCATGGTTAGGTCAGTGTAGCTAGTCTTAAATAGTAGTAATAATAATAATAACAACAAATTATTGTATTTATGAAACACATCTTGAAACTTTAAACCACAACTGCCACTGTTGATATAAAATGAGGTCTAATAGATTCTACCTTTAGATTATTTCACATGAAACTATAACATTTTGTCAAAATATAACAGTTACTTTTACTCATGTAAAATCGTGAAACAATTTTGTAATGGTGATGATGTGTAATGAAAAAAAATATAGCACATAGTGTTGCTCTTTTCCTCCTCAATGCTGTTTGGCATGTCGGGGCTGCCTACTGTTTGAGAGGTTCGACTTGACTTCCTCCGTAACGCTTTAAACTAGAAAAGTCTCACTAGAATTGAAATTGGTCACATCAGTTTTGAGGTCTGCACTCCGCAATATCGAGGGAAGCCCGGTTGTTGCGCGCGCGCGCCAGAGAGAAGAGCAGATCATGATCGCGAGCTGGTCCCGTTACACTCGTGTGAAAGTGCAGATGAGAAGCCTTTAGCTGATTCCGAGATTATCATTAAATCTGTTTCGGCAGTCCTAAATAGGCTATCACTTGAGCGGCCGCCGAATTATCTTCAATGGGAGAACCATGGCATTGTTCTTTCCCTGTCCGCGACCCAGTCCGAATAAACCTGCGACCCACTTTTGGGTCATGACCCACCAGTTGAGAAACACTGGTAGATGTTAGTTTGTTCAATTGCTGTTTACGTGGGACACACAAATTTAACACGCTAATGCACATACTGCAACACTCATTTTAGCAGCAAGAAAACAAACATATGCGATACAATGCAACAAAACTCATAAATGACGGCAATTTATGTTAGTTTATAAAATGTATATTTTAAAAACTTTTACTGCATATTTAATATTTGCATATTTAATTAAATACCGAAATGTAACGCTAAAAAATCAAACTGGAAATTGACTATTGTACCCAATATTTGTGTATGCTACGTTTTTTTTTTATTTTTTTTTTTATGCTTATTAGAGTATTGCGGCATTTGCTTAGCAACATGCTAATGTGAAGCTATTGAAATCAGTTGTGAGTTGAATTTACTGTCCGCTTTGCCTGTTTTTTTTTTTTTTTTTTTTTTTTTTTCTCAAATCAATTCATAATGTGTTCTTGTGCAGGGCGAATGTTGCTCAATGACTCGAAGAAAGGCCCCCCTCACGTGCAGTACCGCCGGCCGTACGGATGCGCAGTGTTAGCCATGAGCGACGTCCTTCAGACCATCTCTGAACTCAAAGAGGAGAAAGACTTTGTGCTCAAAGTTTACACGTAAGCCACTTCAGTTCATATTCACAATCAAATACAAACACTCAAGGGAGTGCTTGTGATTTATTCATCTATTTGATTTATCAATTAAAGTGGAAATGCTGGGGAAATAAGTTTGTCATAAGCTAAGCAAAACCATGAGTGATTAATGGCTCGCTTGTTTAGTCACAATAAACTCTTGAGCGATGACGGATAAAAACCACTCAAGAACATATTACCTTTTCTGTTTGGGTTAGAACTGAGAATTACAACAGACTACATCATTTACAGTTTGAAGTTTCTCACACAAAGCTATTGTATGGCTTCAGAAAACTTATATAGACTATAGTGCTCAAGTCATATGGACTACTTTTATGATGCTTTTATGGTACTTTAATATCTTTTTGAAGCTTGAAAACTCCAGTCCCCATTCATTGTAATTTAATGAAAAAGATCGACCAGGATATTCTTCACTTTTTGCTTTCACGAAAGCAAAAAAAAGTTGTACGGGTCTGAAAACACAATGAGGCTGAGTACTGTACTGTTTATAATGATAGAATTTTAATTTTTAATTTAACTCTCACTTCGAATAAAAGACACTAGCACATATACTGCTCCACTTTCTCTGAATTCCTCCCCATGGAGCATGGCACATGGTCGAGTCCTCTAGCGATCTCCATCACAACACTTTCATTACCTCTGTGTGCTGCCATGCAGAAAGCCTCCTCTGTTTTATTGTCTGGGGAACTGACAGAACTGGTGAAAGAAAAAGAAATCAAGGAGGGAAAATGCAAGGAGTACATACATGGGTGTAGAGAGAACGGAAAAAGGCAAGATTTGTTTAGATACTCCAGCAATCGAAATGACAAGCAATCATGTGATATTAAACCATCTTTGTCTATGAAGCAGGGTGAAATGTTGTAACATAGAAGTAAAGAATACATACTTTTTTCTAGCTTTCACTCTTATTTGCATTTTCGTTTCTGAGTCAACTATAAGCCATTTGTAGGTTGATTTCAGCTAAAAGTGTTACATTGTTGCTCTGCGGCGCTATCCAAACATTATTGTGTTTGTTTGAGCGGCCCGTCTGCCCGACACAGTAACATTTGGCTCGACCAATGGCGTGAGTTTGGGGTGGGACTATCTGTTTAGACAGCTAATGGCAGATGGGGTTAGTTTTCTGGAATCTGTTTGAAACAGACATTATTTTTCCAATTGCTTGCAATAACGTTGCAATAACAAACTACATTTACAAGCCTTTACATTTACAAGTCTTTTTAATAACACATTATTTCTATTATATACTGAAATTGAATATATAGTATATAGACAAAAAGCTTGCTTCTTCTCTACTTTAATCAAAATTGCTTAGAAATAAGATGTGTTTAGAAAAGTATTGCTGTCAGCTCTTCATTATCATTACTTGTAATATACAGTATATTATAAGAGACTCCTAAGGGGTTTATGTTTTTTTTAATAATATATTCAGAAAATTTTCTAGAGATATTTAGATACATTTGATCTAAGATGGCCAAATGAAGTATGCATGATGTGCACATTTATGCTTATGTAATATGTGTGTATGTTGGTGTGTTTGTGTGAGTTTTTGCATGTGCAGAGTATGCTAGTCATGTGGGGACATCTAGTGGTAGACTAGATAGGGAATGCACTTCTATGAGAAGCCACACTGGCAAACCAGTCCGGCCGAAATCCCCACACATCCATGCCAGAGACAATTTAGCGCTTTTTCATCAAAGGCCCTGAGAAAGCATCAAAAGTGACGTGCGCCTTTCCCTGTGTATTGCTGTAATGCTGCTGTGAACCTGTCGGTGACAGACCAGAACCACCCTTGACGCCCTTGGAGCCAGTCACCATGACAGCCGGCCAGATGGACTCTGCGGGACTTCCCACAAAGCATCTGCCCCGCTAACACTAGCATTAGCATATAGCGGAGCTCCCTTGTCAGCTGCCATGACAGTCTCTACTGGATGATGCATTAGCGACACCACTTCCCCTCAGGCCAGAAAGCTGCTGTTCTCAAACCTCCAACTGCTTGCCCGCAGCGATTTAGCAGCAAGTAACGTTGGAACATACCATATGTCTGTGTTCCCTCTGCTTTTGAGCAGAAGAGTGCTGTGATTTCCTTTGTAGCGATGGCTCTCCACACTTGGCCGCACTTGACTGCGTGTTTTTCGCTTGCCATTAGCTTGTCAAAGCACCAGTTCACGAGTGAGAGTTGGGGTTAATTGACTTGATTATAGCTCATTTTAATTTAAACGTCAAATATAACCGTGTTCTAAAGAAGAGGACAGTGGACAAAACCTCTGTGGGCTTATTGAAGAAACAAGCAAGTGGTGATATATAGCATATATCAAATATGTCTACAAATCTGACCTTAAAGCTAATATACTGCATATACTGTAAATGGCCTTGAAGCTGATACATTATATGTACTTCAAGTATATATATATATATATATACACTCTGTGGCCAAAAGTTTGTGGACACCATATGTGCTTGATGAACATTTGATTTCAAAACCTTAGGCATCAATTTCCCCCTCAGCTTCCACTCTTTTGGGAAGGCTTTCCACTATACTGTATACACATGTATAACATGGCTGCAGGGATTTGCTCTCATTCAGACACAAGGCTATCAGTGAGGTCAGGAACTGATGTTGGTCAATGGGGCCTGACTTACAGTTGCGGTTCCAGTTCACCCCAAAAGTGATCAGTGGGGTTCGGGTCTGGGCTTTGTGCAGGCCAGTCAATTTCTTACTTGCCAGACACAGCAAACCATTTCTTTATGGACCCCACTTTGTTCACAGGGGCATTGTCATGCTGGAACAGAAAAGGGCTATCCCCAAACAGTTGCCACAAATTTGGAAGTTCAGAAAACCCAAGCCATTACATGAAGAAACATTAAGATTTTTCTTTACTGGATTTAATGGAGTAACCAAATTTGTTAATTAGAAGGGGGTGTCCACAAACTTTTGGCCATATAGTGTATATATATATATATATATATATATATATATATATATATATATATATTCAGCCACAACATTAAAACCACCTGCCTAATATTGTGTAGGTCCCCCTCATGCTGCCAAAAAATAGCATTCTGAGATTATATTTTTCTCACCACAATTGTACAGAGCGGTTATCTGAGTTACCATAGACTTTGTCAGTTTGAATCAGTCTGGCCATTATCTGTTGACCCTCTCATCCACAAGGCATTTCCATCCGCAGAACTGCCACTCACTGGATGTTTTTTGTTTTTGGCACCATTCTGAGTAAATTCTAGAGACTGTTGTGTGTGAAAATCCCAGGAGATCAGCAGTTACAGAAATACTCAAACCAGCCCATCTGGCACTAACAATCATCCATGCGATTATCTAATCAGCCAATCATGTGGCAGCATTGCATAAAATCATGCAGATATGGGTCAGGAGCTTCAGTTAATGTTCACATCAACCATCAGAATGGGGGAAAAAATGTATCTCAGTGATTTGGACCGTGGCATGATTGTTGGTGCCAGATGGGCTGGTTTGAGTATTTCTGTAACTGCTGATCTCCTGGGATTTTCACGTACAACAGTTTCTAGAATTTACTCAAAAACCATCCAGTGAGCAGCAGTTCTGTGGACAGAAATGCCTTGTTGATGAGAGAGGTCAACAGAAAATGGCCAGATTGGTCTAAACTGACAAAGTCTACGGTAACTCAAATAACCGCTCTGTATAATTTTGGTGAGAAGAAATAATCTCAGAATGCTGTTCTGAAATACAGTTTGGTGCTGTTTTGGTGACACGAGGGGGACCCACACAATTTTAGGCAGGTGGTTTTAATGTTGTGGCTGCTCAGTGTGTGTGTGTGTGTGTGTGTGTGTATATATGTATGCAAATTTGTTATCAAAATGTAATAACTTATTTCGACTTTAAAATGTCTTTCCTTTTTGGCTGAAGTCACTTAGGCCATGCAGACTATTTGTTAATTATAACTAATTGCCAAATTGCTATTTAGACTTTGTTTTAAGCTACTGATGTAGGTAATGCCGCCTTTCCAAAATTGTGCAAAATTAGTTAACGGTGTAATTTAACGCTGATTAATGTAAAATAACGCAATAATAACAATAGATTTAAAAAGAAAGCATTACCAATTTGTATGTCGAGATGCTCTTGAGAGTGAACTTGACCTTCAGCCTCCATGTCCTGTTCAAAACACCATCTCAAAAGTGAAAACCGGTGTTGTTCAGGAGGGGAGTAGGTCCTTTGCAATCCACTAGAAGCTCTCATTCAGGTCTGGCTCCATTTTGGTTTGGAATGCCCACTTTTCCTGGTCCATTCAGTTCTCAACGGATAAAATCAAGTCCCACCCCACATTTTTTTCTTATTGAATATCCTGTTTCACTAGAAAATACTTCATACAACTAAAGTAAAATGTGAGAATGCCATTTCATGTTGACTTGAACACTCAGTTCACTCATTTTGATGAGGAAGTGTTCTTCATTATGCAGTAGCTCTGCGCTAGTTTCAGTGCACATTGAGTATTGTGGCAAATGAATAATTCTCTTTGACTGAATAAAAACCCACTTTTGCTCTGAATGATGGTCTGCACTTAAAAGTACTATGATTCCCTCTTAGGATATGACCTTTACAATTGAAACAGAGCTTCGTGTACTAACAAATTACATTTTTGATTCTATGCACCTGGGAATGAATACAACACTGACACAAGCAATGATTCCACCTGCTGTGTCTGTGCTGCAGCTGTTGTTTTTTTACTATAATGGATTGTCCTCTTTCTGTCTTTTTCACAGTTGTAATAATGAAAACGAGTGGTATCAGATTCACGAGAACATTATCCGCAAGTCCAGCACCAAATACACTGTCCCCAGTACGAACTACGGTAAGTGAACTTTGAAAAAGGACAGACACTTGTTTGCCATTTTCCTCTACTTGAGATACACTAATGCTGCGTCCAGAATCGCGTACTGTCAGAATATGCACTGTATTTTATGAAAGGCACACTTATCTGCCACCAAAACAGTATGTTTTTTAGGTATGCATGTGAGTAGTATGAAAAGATTTCGGACATACTTCATCCAGGGACATGGGCATTGACCCGTGACCCGCATGTTTGACGCAAGAACAACAACCACGAAAACGATCTGCTCTGGTTTTGTTAAACAAGCACCATTTAAGCACAAGGAACAATTATCTTGGCATATGTAGCACTTACAGTTGAGAAGAGCCGTCTGACTCATGGTTCACCGCCATTCTTTTAAATCCAGTGTTTTAAACGTGACGTCGCCCCAGCTCGCAAGGGATTATGGGATCATTAAGTGTCCAGTTGATCCGCACTTCAGAATCTCGCTAGAAATAGTAGGTCATCCGGGTATTACTTGCTTACTGCTTGATGAATACTGTGGATTCAGACAAACAGTACCACTCCATTGACATACAGTTTTTGGCATACTATATAGTAGAGAAGTACAAATATTTGGACACAGCGTAAGATTCGAATAAAATGTCCAATATGTGCATTTTATTTAAGCTTATATGTATATTCTATGTATTTTTTTAATTATTATTCTGTACAAAGACAATGCATAAACTACAATGGAAACACACACACACACACACACACACACACACACACACACACATATATATATATAAATGCACAAGGCTCTTTTCTCACCTTGCGCACATGAGCTCTGTATGATAAAAAGCCATGTCTAGTTAAAAAGAGCTGGCTTGCGTTCAGTGAAGTTTTAGCGTTTTGTCAGCATGCTCTAAACTACTTATAGTTTAAGAGTTTCTTATAATAAGTGTAATAAAACAGTTTGGCTTTCCCAGTGGCTACAACTTTTATTTTCATTTCTATTTAGTGCCAATTTCTCCGGAAGAGATGATTTTGTTCTCTCAAACACGTGGGATGGAAACACTGCTTTCTTTGCATATGGTTTTAGCGCTATTTTCATTTTACGCATTTTTTAAATTTTATTTTTGCTGTTTGAATGGAAACCTAGTGTTAACATGGTAATGTGTATCAAGCTTTAGCATTGAATAGATGTGGATGACTTTGGCTCTGTCATAAATGGATGGAAAGCAGTGATTGATTATGACCGAGGGAGGTTGATATTGTCCAAGTTGAAGTTGCTATATGATCTATACTCTTGAAGCCACCGCCATGCTGTCATACGTTTTTTTTTTTTTTTTTTTTTAAGTGCAAATATGTTTGTTTGCATAAAAGTGTAAGAAAGGACCAGAGGAATTGTGTGCTATCTGACCAAAAATACATTTACACGAAATACGTAATCAAGATAACCAGGCCAGGAAGCTTGGAATACAAGTCATATGCAAAGATTAAAGTCAATTTGAAATGAAAATGAACCCTATTTCCATTTTAAATAAATGTTTTTACATTCTTGGTATTATTACACTCTATCAGTAATCTTTCATAAAAAATAAAAATAAAATAAAAATAAATATTAACTAGGTGCCGCAAACTCTGGTATCTGGTATGGAACGCCCACTTTTTATGATCCAATAATTTCTTGATACAACCAAGGCCTGCCATTATTTTTATTTAGTAAAAAATATTATATGTAAATATTCAGTTTTATTTGCAAAATAGCTCACATTACAGAAGTATTATGGATTGCCAAAGCAATTTCATGTAGACTTTACGCCTCAAAATCCAGAACGCCAGGAAAATATTTAAAGAGTCGGAAATAACATTGAACCACTTGATCACTAAAGTCAAGTCCCCAGAAATGTACCAAGTCAGCAAGTAAATCAAAATATTTTATAGATCATAGAGGTTTCATAAAACAGTAAGTTTCCCTTGAGGAGGTGTATTTTGAAGAGTTGTTCAATTGTAAATGGTGTGTCAGCTCTTCTAATTTAGAGTTCATTCCACTATTGAGGGGAGGCCTGGAAACATTTCTGGACCTGGATGAACAGAAACCCTTCCAATGGGGAATTGGGGGAGTGAGGCAATAAAGAATGACTGATTGCATCAGGCGGACTGGTGTTACAATTTAATGAAGGATTGAAGGTAGCTGGGAGACAGGCCATTAGCGACTTTGTTGACCCAAAACAATGTCTTGATTAAACTGAACTGTAGCAGTTACTGACAGCCAAGTGGTAACATACAAAACTTAATCTCTTTGGTAGATCTCAGAAAGAAAGGCCAATTTTAATGGATAAATAATAGTAATCAGAACTCAACAATAAGTATGGCTGAGAACCTGGGTCAGTGTGAGAGTTTCAGGACGGTCAACGAAACTGTCTCTTGACCTGTCAGCCCAGAGCTGCGTCTTCACTACTTCTTATGTTGATTATTCACATGTGTTTTTATGCTTTGCAATTTGAAATATTTGATATTCCGTGATATATTGAACATTTTTGATGCAAATTTTGATGATTTACAGTAAGTATATCACCAAGGTAAAGATGTGGCTAGCACAGATGAGATTGTGTTGAAATTGCAAGAATGATTTGTGATAGTCCAGAAAGCATCAGTTAGACTGGGTTGAGAAATAAACAAATCTGTTTGACCAATGGCAGATTACAGGGATGTTCGGGAAACCAAAGGCAACTGTAATTGTACAAACTTGGTTTGGTTTTTTTGTTTTGTTTTTTCAAAATCCCTTAACCGAGACCAAAATTTCAAACACTACCTTTTCCAAGAGCTTTCAGTCAACATCCACCAAATTTGGTACAGACCGTCAGACTGTTCTGGAATAGTGTTTTTTGTCTTGTCTTACTGATCGGATTTACGGTTTTCACACAACGGGCGATCAAAAATTGGAAAAATCCCATAGACTTACTGTACATTGACGGAATGTTCAGAGGGGCCAATGGAATGCTCTTGAATTCAAACTGCAACTATCAAAAAAATTCAAATGTAAACAAACCCACAAATGGTCTTTGATCTGCTTTAAGTTGCTCTCTCTCTCTCTCTCTCTCTCTTTAGCTAGCTGGCTTTAGCAAGTTTGTTTAACTGTAAAGTCTGTTTAGCTATCAAACTTTTAAAACTAGTTTAAACTTTCAGTCAAGGCTTTATCAAGTCCACATCAAAGTTTGTCTTGACAAACCTTACCTATCTACTTTTGCTAATTCGTTTGATGCAGCTAGTGGTGCAGAAATTACACAATTTACCTTTGAACATCTAATGAAACAGATATTGCTTTATGACATTTGATAAGTTGCAAATGTGTTGCTAAAAATGAAACATTAAACAAAAATTAAACACTTTTATTTATTTATTTGTGGTGGAACCAATGAAATTATTAGCAGAGCATATACATCTGAACTAAATGAGCAAAAAAATTTATACTGTATATATATTTCACTTATTGTTAAATCCTGATAGTGTAATCACAGTGGGTAATTACAGTATTCATCATAATGTTCTCTCATGTGTCTCACATTTTTGGCTCAAACTTTTCTCGTCGTGCAGGTCTAATCATCTCCCTGCAGCTGTTACGAGGTGACATGGAGCAGGTGCGCAGGGAAAACCCCATGATATTTAACCGTGGCGTGGCCATCACGCGGAAACTGGGCTTCCCCGATGTAATCATGCCAGGTAAGTCCCTTGAAGGTCACGACTGCATTTTAAGATTTGTTCAGGGTCAAATCAGTACTTACTTCCTACTGTCCTTGGGCACTTAATGAAGACTGTAGTGCCTAGCAAGGGAACAAGGATGGTCTAGTTAGCAGTTAGGCCTGGTAGATATAGTAACTACACTGTCTGTGCCCAAAAGCATGATTGCCCATTGACGGCCAGTCAAAATTAGTGTATTCTGTTAAAATTGCTAGCAACATATATGTATTTGTAAACTTACAGCACTTATAGTAATTTTGAATTGCCGTCAATGGAGAAAGAGGCTTTTTCAGCCTATGGAACAGGCTGACCAGCCACTCTGACCCTAGATTTATTGGTTCTGAGCTTTCTTCATCTTCCTTCTGGAGTCCTTCTCATTTCTCTCAGAGTTTGCGCTTCACCCTTCTTCTCAAGAGTTACAATTGTGGGTTTATCTTCCACATATAAAGCAATCTAAGGTAGTTCAGTTCTAATCACAGGCAATGCTGTGGTCTTTAAATTCAGCATTTTGAAATGCCAATAAGTCAATAAGTCTTTGCGAGCCACAGTTCCATGGGATTTTTACGTAGGTATATCTGAAAGGGCTTAGATGCTATTGAACAACAATGTCTGGGAGAAGCTCATGTAATCTTATTTCTGATTGGTGCTTTGAGGTTTTTCTCTCACAAGATCGAACTTGGCAGGTAACTAATGAATGGTCCCAGACTTGGACATAGCAATTTAAGGAAGATTTAACTGTAAGCTACTGAAATGTTAATGACATTGGAGGCGCCACAAGCTTCGAAAATTGTCAGTTTGCATGACATTTTCCATAAGCCAGAGATGGGTATGTTCAACAAAACCTTTGGAGAATTATTTGTACATGTCTTGTGAGTGTCAAATGTGATACAGTAGGTCAATATTACATTGTTAATTTTTGCCATTTCTATGGCTTTTCTGTCCAACCATCTGACATCCCACGTACCCCCATTTGCCCTCTCTGTTGGTGTCCCATAAGAGACAAGGACACATGATAGTAAGTGTATTCAAGTGTGTCTTGAGTAATAAAAAAATCAGCTTCTGTTTAAATATCTTAGGGGCCGTTCAGACCGAATGCTTTTTGCTGTCTCTCTTTGCTGTTTTTTTAATTTATTTGTAAAAAAAAAATTACTATTATTATTATTATTATTATTATTGTTGTTGTTGTTGTTGTTTTCCCTATGTAAACAATTTTCAGCATCTTGGGCAGGAGTGCCGTGTTTTTTTAGACGCTATGTCAGGTTAAAAAGAATTAAAATTTTTAAAACATATCTCAAAACACCTGCATTCTGTTCTATTTAATACAGAATCTAGCTACTTCTTAGCACAAGAATGCGTTTGGTCTGAATGGCTCCTTAGAGTTTCCGTCCATGTTACAGCAGCCTAGGTTCCAAAAGTATTTTTTTCCATTAATTTTCTCTGTTGGTATTTTAAAACATTCTTTAATATAGAAATCACATTACAAAATATGATTTGAATCAAAAAAGTATTCAAATATTGTTAAAACAATAGTGCAAAAGGGAATGAACTACACATCCCATGATGCAGTGCGAATAACATTACGGAATCAAACATTTTGGCACAGGTGTTAAAATATACGACTTATTTGATTGGTTGATTTCTGTTCAGCATTATGGGTAGTGTAGTCCTTCACTGGGAATTTGGCTATTAAATGCAATGTGTTCAATCTACTGACTTGAACAGAAGCATATGTCATCTTAATACAAACTTAAATGTTTATAGAAAGGTTTTGAAGTTAAAAATGTGTTGTGCTGGGGGCGTGGGTAGCTCAGTGAGTAAAGACGCTGACTACCACACCTGGAGTCACAAGTTTGAATCCAGGGCATGCTGAGTGACTCCAGTCAGGCTTCCCAAGCAACCAGTTGGCCCGGTTGCTAGGGTGGGTAGAGTCATGTTGGGTTAACCTCCTCGTGGTCGCTATAATGTGGTTCTCGCTCTCGGTGGGGTGCGTGGTGAGTTGTGCGTGGTCGCCGGTAACGTGCTCAACAATCCAAGTGATAAGATGCACGGATTGACTGTCTCAGACGCGGAAGCAACTGAGATTCGTCCTCCACCACCCCGATTGAAGCGAGTCACTACACCACCACAAGGACCTAGAGCGCATTGGGAATTTGGCATGCCAAATTAGGGAGAAATTTTTTTTTTGTGCTTTTGGGAAAATTAATGATATTTTACAACGGAATCTGAGTGTTGTGCGCTATAAAACATTATTGTATGAATTCATGCTACCACTGACATCTGACTATTCATCCTTCTATGGATTCTAATTAATTGACTGATCTTGTGAGCAACGTATTTATTCTTAGCAAAATGTACTATGTTTTACTAGTAAACTAGTCATGTAGAATTGTAGTAGGCTGTTCTGGAGATCTCCTGTGCAGTCCGCTTACAACGTGCTTTATGGATGCAACCACACTTCAGTTTGTGGACACAGGAATTTTCCTTATTGTTGTAATATATAATAAGCAATAGTAGACAAAGGCCCAAAGCATCAACTATGTCTAATTTCGACTTTCCCGTACAATCCCTATTGAAAATATATTACGACCAACGTCTTGTGTTCCACAGAAAAAAGGAAGACATATGGGTTTGGAACAACATGGATGAGTAAATGATGACAGAATATTAATTTTTGGGTGAACTATCCCTTTAATATTCATCACAAAACAGAATGTGAGCACATGCAAATACCTTCTTCCAACCGTAGCGTTGGTTTTTCCCTCCTCTGTTAGCTACTGCTGTCAGGTTGTTTGTCCTATTTCCAGTTGGGAATGCACCAGAATTGTTTCTTTTTGGAAGGAATTTGTGGCTGCTCACTGAATGGAGAGCTTTATGTGGATTTTATAGACTTAGATAGCTCCAAAGCAGGGCTGTAAGTCTGTAGCCATAACCCATTACAGAAAGCCTCTATACGGGAACACAATCCAGCAAAACACCAGGAACCAGCCAGCTGGTGCCAGATAACATTTTATCGGGGTGGAACTGTAAGATACCATCAGCCAAACAGACAAATGGACAAGGCTTTATTTCAGAGTTTCACAGTTTGCTGTCAGTTTCATTCACCTTTTCTAAAATGGACTGAGACTATATTCTCTTTGGTAATACTATTGAATTTATGGGGTGCCTAATGCAAAATGTAGGCAAAATAAGTAAAATAGAGTCCGATTTAGCAACAAAAGCTGTTTATTTTACTAGATTTACATACAGTTTTTTGAATGACTCATATTTTTATACATCTGAGTCTTGTAATAAACAGTTAAATATAAATGTGCAGTAAATGATAAAGAAATAGTATGCCCAAAAATAAAATTCTATCATCATTTTCTCTCCCTCGTGTCGTTTCAAACCCATATGACTTTCTTTCTACTGTAAAACATGTTTACACAGGTCTTTTCCATGCAATAAAAGTAAGTGTTTTTTCAACTTCGAGCACTTTTAGCACTATGGACTTCTAGAATGTAAAGTCTCATTAAAACAAACTTTTCACACCTTTTTTTTTTTTTTTTGTCTACTTACAATGTCTAATAGTGCATGCACTTGCATCACAGGAGATTTATGTAATGTTTGTAATTTCTGAAAGACGACAATTCCCACCATT